>NC_137985.1:45126203-45795914 GCF_963924665.1 Micromys minutus
AGAAGGAATGTGTATGAAGAGAGACACTTAAGGGGATGCATGAAGCTGCTGAAATTCATCTTATGCACATATATGCATGCGTGTGTGTGTGTGTGTGTGTGTGTGTGGTATGTATGTACATAGTGCTAACATAATGAGAGTGACCTGGCTCCATTTTGTGACAGACTCCAGAAACTCAAGACTTAAAAGGACCATGAAGATCAACAAATCCAAGCACTGTACTTTGCAACATGGAACAAGAAATTCAGAGATGAAGTCCCTGCCTCTGTTGCACAGTCAGTAGCAGAGCGAGTAGAGGCCAGGAAAACATACGCTCCCCGAAAGCCTTGGCAGCTGCTTCTCCTTCTGATAAATTGGAGTGTGTTTCCTTCCTATTATCTTAGTATGAAAAGAAGAGTAGCAGTTTGCCACATAGATTTGGGCAAGTGTAATCATAAGAGATTTAAACCATGCTTAGGACCCCTTTCTTCACACCCTCAGAGGAATTATCAAAAGGAAATTATTGGGAAGAACAAGCAACGTATTATAGCTTCCAAGCCCATAAGCACAGATGTCCATGGGCAACACTGAAATAAAACTGAAAAGGATTTAAACTTGTTTTGTTTTCTAGTTCCTGGGAATTAAAAATTCTTGCTACACATGAGTGCTGTGGTCTGCTCTCCTCCTCCTTATTACCAAACAAAAGCAGAACACAACAGAAATAGAAACCAGTGCAGGAGTCTGCCCCCACTTCTTCCTCTGTGTGACAATGGTTTGGTTTCTTTCCAGATCACATCTTGGAGGATTCATCATGACAGTGTCTTCTTAGAGGCCTCAAAGAAACTGAAGCCCTTGAAGGGTGGTCTAGTTAAGAGAAGGACCATGTGAGATCTGCATCCTTTTAGCCCTAAGTTGGCAATGGAGGAGTCATTAAGCCCATTAAAGGGTGAACAAGATGGGAAGTGTCTTCTGGTGGTTAAGGCTATGGGTGGGAAGCAAACGTCCTGGATTTAAATCCCACCCCTTCCATCCACTGTAATAACAGTTTTTGAAAGAACGTTAGTTGGTAAACCGATGATGGCAACAGTTCTGGCGCCCTGAGGTTATTCTGAAGTAAACTGTGGAAGGGTAATAAATCCAAGTGTATGGCTTTATCAGGATTAACTGGGCTTTCACGTCAAGTGATGAAGACTCCTTCACCAAACTTCTTGTGAGCTCCTCCAAGCCTCCTTTCAACTGTGTGGACCTTGAGCTTCCATGTCTGTATCTATTCTTGCCAAGTCTAGAAAGATGAGTCAATCTAGAGAGATTACTTTATCCTTGATAACTGATCACCCTTCAGCAAAAATCCTTTAGAGTTAGTCGCTTTAGCAAGAATCTACATGCCACTGATTTTTTTGCTCCTAGTAATTTCCCATGTCCATCAGTCCCCACTTCAGCACCTGGGCTATAAATTACCACTAGTCTCAGTGTTTAGAGCTGAACTCTTCTTGTGTCTCCCATCACACCCCTGAATAAACTCTCCCTTACTATCTTAACAAGAATAGAGGCTCTGATGGGGATGCCCTCTAGTGTAAGAATAAAGCAGAAACAGTGTGAGAATTGGGGATGGCTACTTGCTAGTCCTCACAGGGTATCTGCAGCCTGGGTGGGCCCTGTGCAACCAGCCCTTTACTCTAGCTTTGTTGCTTTTAAATGAAATCTCAAATATTTAATATTACCAATAAAGATGTAGCAGCCAGATGCTGGGGGTGGGGGTGGGGGAGCCTGCTAGCTCAGAGAGGCAGAGAAAGCACCCAGCTGTCCTTTTTCCTTAGCCAACATTCTCCCCCCACCCCCAAAAAGACACGTTCTCTTTTCTTATGTGTCTCCTTGTCTACTCTGTCTCAAAACCCCTCCAACAGAATGTCTCTCCCTTACTTCCTGTGCATCTGTCTGTCTTCCTGACTTCCTTTTACTCTGGATAGTTATTTTCTACATCCACTCCCTGTCAATTGGTTGCTTGCTCCTCCTCTTGACTTAGGGTTGACTGTATGTAATCCTGTTTACAGAAAGCTCTTGGATTAAAGGTATGTGCTAGGGCTGAGCCACAGCACAAATAGAAACAGGGTTTTCCAGTAAAAAACACAGTCACGGGTCCCCAGTCTGATCAAATATCCTGCAACACAGCTGTGCAGGTCCTGAGCTTTGGTTCCCCACAGCCTTCTGGAGACAAGCAAGCACAAGAGCATGAAGTCTAGATTTCACAGACCTCTGTCCCATATTCTCTTACATCCTCATTGTTCTTCGTAGCTTTGGAACCTTGGCCCTACAAATTTTACTTGGTGGTTATATGGAAATTAAGGATAACAAAGTTTCCTTTAGATGTTGGCCTGATATATCCTGAAAAGCTTAGGATAGTTAAGAGGCCAATAAATAGACACTATCTGTTGGGCTTTGGAGGTTGGTCAAATGCACAGAGCTGTGTTTATAAGATCAAGCAAGCATACGTTTTTTACTTCACAGGAGTGAAAAACTTTACATCTACCCAAGACCCATGGCTGAGCACCAGGCCTTGCTTTACCTTACATTTCCTGGGACGGCGGATCAATAATGGAAGTGTTGTGAAGGCACAGGAATACATCCACAGGAGTGGTACAGCTGCCAGTGCCCCATTTCTCTGTGCTCACTGTACACACCAGCAGGCTGCCCTCTGCAAGTACCTGCCACCTGCAGCTACGCATTGCATCCAGTCTGCTAGAGGAACACCCTCAGATCACATACAGAGAACAGTCTGGAAATGTCTGGGAGTTCTTACTCCAGGCTCTAAAACTTAATGAAAAGCCATAGTCAAATTGCTGAGTTAATTAAATGCTATGTGAAAAGCCTGCGTGGAAATCCATGCCTAAGCATGGCTAAATACACGGGCAAAGAAGCTGGGGGCAAAATCTTTGCAGAAAACAAAGCAAAAATCCTGGTGAAAATCTATGAGGGAAAATGTGGTGCGAGAAGGTTTGGTGAAGATATCAGAACACAAATCCAGGCACTAGAGCCAGGAGGAAAAGCTATTGCAAAGATCTGGGCATAGGCTGATGAAAACTTGCATTGAAAATGCAGAAGGAAAATGCTGGGAGTAAATTCAGTGCTGACAATCCAAGAGCAAAATCTAAGAGAAAATTATGGGAACCATATTTGTGCAAATTCTAAACAAGATGTACAGCAGAAAGCCTGGGTGACGTATCCTGGTTAAAATGCCAGTTTAATTACTGAGTGAAGATGTTGGTCCAAAAAAATTTGGGCAATTAATCCAAGTCAAATATGTATAGGCACAAAATCAGGGAGAAAATCTTGGCAAAATGTACTGCACAGGGTGAATTCTGGTAAATATGCCTGGTGCAAATGTTGAGCAAAAACATCAGGAAAATCCAGGAGAAAAATATGGGGGAAAATGAAATTACAAAGGACTAAGAGAAAATCTGAGCAAGAGCCTAAGGTTAAAAAAATCACTGATTAAAGCACCAGGTGAAAATACCATGTGAAAGATTAGGGCAAAAACCAGGGGGAAAACATACCATGCAAAAAAAACTATGAAAAGGTGGGGCACAAAGGCTGGTAGCTCCTGGCAAGAGCGTGGGATGAGAATCCCAAATATAACCTATAGCTAAAATACCAGCTGTGGAAAAATTTAGAGGAGAAACCTGGATCACGAAACAATGACAAAAGTCTAATTGAAAAGAAATGACACATAGGCCAGGTGAAAGAAAGGTCCAGCATGGAAATTCAGGAGAAAAAAATATCATGCAAAAATAAGAGCACAAAAACATACCTCACCTCCTTGTGATGAGTTTATAGGATAGTAGTCTAGGTCCATTAGAAGACCTACAATATTTTCTCTCTCCATGGTAAGCTTCAGATGAGAGAAACCCACAAGACT
Organism: Micromys minutus; assembly: GCF_963924665.1. NCBI lineage: Eukaryota > Metazoa > Chordata > Mammalia > Rodentia > Muridae > Micromys > Micromys minutus. The sequence goes on from NC_137985.1 coordinate 45,130,096, forward strand.
ATGAAGAGTTTGGGTGGGAACCCATAGACATGCTAAATCTCAGAAGGCTTAAAGAAGCAACAGTAACTTATGGCATGCATTCACCTTATGTGAAACAAATACTTATATAACTGGGCCACACAAAATCATATCATTCTGAAAGATTAGAAGGATTTAATATCAGCTATCGTAGGCTGGGCCTCAACTACAGCCACTGACATGGCAGAGAGAACAGGCTTCAGCTATGGAGCAATGCCCTAGAACTAGAGGTATTGTCAAGGATCAGTTGCTGTGCTGACTTACAAATACAGATGCCACCTTAAAGCAATGCCATACAGTAGCTTTAAATGCTTGGGACAAGGTTGAACAACATGGGAAACTATCTGAATCATTTACAAAATAACTCAGGGCTCAGATGAATCTTTTACTGTTTTTTTTTTTTTTTTTTTTTTTTTACAAAGTTTATCTTTGGCTGTAAATAAAATAATATTGTATCCATATGCAAGAAAAATTTTAATTGAGAATTCTGCTTTCAAGAATGTTAATGCTTGAAAAAGTGATTTGACCTTCAAAGGGAAGATCCTCACCTGTTTATGAATGGATTAAACCACTATGGATATTGGATCTAATGCTTACAGTTCCTTTATGATTGGACTGACAATTGCTAAAAGTATGAGAGCTCAGAATGTCAGATAATTTGGCTGTGGAAAACCAGGTTATTTCCTAAAGGACAGTCGCTAAGCATAATATTTTTTTTTAATCCATTATTTTCTTATGATCCAGAGAGAAAGTTTCCTGGAATATGTAAAAGATATGGAAAGAGCCCACACAGGGAATATGAGTTAATTCCCTGAAATCAGAAAATAATGGCTCATCAGTAAACAACATGAGCCATTCATTCCCTGTCTAGTCATTCTACAGAATAAATAGATAATTTGATGCTTGATATGACAGACAGCACTGTTCTAAGCCTAACTACTCAGATGGATGGAACAAGAGATTCTTAAGACACTAGAAAACAATTATGCCTGCAAACCTCTATGAATGATATGGAAATGCAGTTGGATGGACTTGAGATTGAAGCCTAGCTGATACCAAAGCAGATGTAACCATGATGTGACAAGATTCCTGGATACAACTTGGCCACTTCAAAAGTTATTTACATATCTCCTAGGGATTGAGACATTGTCTCAAATAAAGCAAAGTCTAAAAATATGTGGAGGTTCTGCTCTGACCTTCATAGCAGGTGATGCTGCATTGGCTGTTTTTGCTGTTACAGCACTTGATGAAATTTCTCCACCCAAGTCTGGAGTTCTGCCTTTCGCTTGATAAGAGAGACCTGTGCAGAGAAATGGTAAGCCATTGGCTGCCAGCATGAGGTGATTTACGTCATCAGTCACGTCTAGGGGTTGGGCTTATGGTTTTTGGCTTTATAAGTCTGCTGCTTTGCAATAAAGCTGAACCTTGACCAGAACCTTGTCTTGGCTCCATTCTTCTCTTGTCCTTGTTCTTTAGTTCCCAGAACCCCATTTGAGGTACTTACATTGACTGTTAGTCTTGGATCCACTACAAAGATAGAACATAGATTTAGGTAGACTAGTCTTTCTATACAAGATTTCAAAATAATGAAACATTAGACAGATGATTTGTCTCTTGATAAAACTGCACTAATCTATGACATAAAAATTATTGCTTTAAACTTATAATGAACTTATGGAGCTAGTAACAGATAATGAATGTTTAGTCAAGTACTAGTCTTAATAGAAAGACATGTAAACAATTCTGCTGTAATGCCTTATCAATCTATGACATGAACTATTACCTTAAATTTACCTTAAACTTTTGGAATGTAAAAGTGCTTAGAAAACCATGTGATAAATTATCCTGAGAAAGAATAAAACAGGAAGAACAACAATAAAGAGGTTATTTAGCCCTTCTCTGCTTAATCCAGTGTGTCACTGTGAATACCTGAATTTTCTCTTTTCTGTCTTTTCATCTCTTTTCTTTTCTTTCTGGTTCATGAACTCTGAGCCTCTTACTTGACCCTTGAGATAGAGAGAAAATAGCCAAGTAACTACACCTTTCCCCTTTAATCCCCTGCTGCTATTAGCAGAAGTTAATTGCCAGAAGTCAGTGTCTTTTGGCCACAGAATAGCAAAGAGATGGCCAAAAGTAATCAGCTTTGGCCAAGTAATCACTAACAGAAGATTGCCAAAAGCAAGCAGCTTTGGCCACCCATAGTTGCCAAATCCATACCCCCTTTTTCCTTATGCCTTCCTCAGTTTACCCTGTGATGCAGGACTGAATTCTGGCCAATTTTGTTATTTATACATCTACATCATGTAATTCAAAACAGAGATCATCCATTGTACATAACCCATATTTGTTCTCATAGAGGTTTGCAGGATAATTGGCAGTAGGAAATGAGGAGGCAGACCAATTACTAATAGAAAATGTATTAGAAGTTTTAATTTTTCATAAAAGGCATAATGTAAATGCTAAACATTTAAAGAAATTTCTTCTATAACCCAATGACAAGCCAAAGAATATTAAAATTTTGTCCTACCTGCTCTTTATATAATCAAGCTCTACTACCTGTCAGAAGTAACGATAAAGGTACCCAAAGAAATGAAATTTAGCAAATGAATGTGTTTCATTTTTGCAGAGTCTAGAAAATTAATTAAAGTACATATATCATACCATTGATACCTATTTAGGATTCCAATGGGCTTCTGCTTTGAATTCTGAAAAAGCTAGTTCTGTAATTACGCATTTATTAGAAGTGGTAGCTATCTTCAGGATACTTTACAGATTAAAACTAATAATGCTTGGCATATGTATCCAATAAAATGCAACACATTTTTAATTATTACAACTTTATATCACACCAGCCTTACAATCACACAGGCCAAGCAATTGTGGAAAGACCTAACTGTACATTAAAGGAAATTCTCATAAAAGGAAAGTAAGATATGAGATCTCCCAGAGATAGATTAAGTCATGCTTTATCAACTTTAAATTTTTAAAATGTCAATGATACAGGTTCCCAAAAACACTGCCAAATTAAATTATTCTCAGAATGGAAATCAGGAAATGTACTGTATTAGGGAATAAGATACATTTTTTTTTATTTCTGCAGGAAATGAAAAGCTATGGATTTCTCCAAAGTTAATAATGATTAGATTTGACCATGGAAGACTTCCCGAAAACCTTGACTCCTCACATGAAAGATGCAGAAGAGATGCAGAAGAGTAACAAAACACAGGACATAAATGTTGGTGTCTCTGTGTAGGAACAGCTCAAAGACTGGCTGAGACATTATCCCTGCAGAAGCCAGTGAATCTCATTGGCCACTGGGTCCTTATGACGTGTTATTACACACCATCCTTTACATGGCATGGATGGGGATTTATATTACTCTATCGCAGATTGGCTTTGCAGTTTAAATGAATTTGTAAGAATTGTTGGTGCCTTTCACCTGTTCAAGCACAAAGCAGAGAATCACCTTTAGCTGATTTGTGCACACGTGTTAAAGCAGAAATTCCCCTACAATGTTACCTTTAAAAGTTTGTATGTTTTCAGAGCTGCTGAATGTGGGGCAAGAAATCTAAGCTTAGAGCCTGAGGAAAACTCTTGAGTGAATGGCAGGGACCAAACTCTTTCCAGAGCAGATTCCTAGCTGGGCAGAAAGTGGTTCCCTTTAAAAGCAAGAACACAAAGCCTCAGTACACTTAGCAGGCACAACTAGAAGCCTGTGGACTAATGCGGGTACAGAGCAGCGCCATGGTCTCTCCCAAGCTGGAGGCACAGCGGAGGGACCCCGAGCAGCCTGGGCCCATAAGAAACTAGCTCGTTTCCGCAAAAAAAAAAAAAAAAAAAAAAAAAAAGGCAGCAGAGCCACCTTTTCAGAGTGAGTGGAAGTCAGAGGTCAAAGGGCAAACAGTGGCTCCTGCCCCCAAAGCAGCAAGGGCAGCCTGTTTGACTGAGCCAAGGGGGCCAAGCTGGCCACCACAGACATGGGATGGCCTGAGCCAGCAAACATACAGAAGGGGGGAAGGAACTTTTTCCTGGAGCTACAGGGTGGGGGTGGGGGGACTGAAAAGCTCACAACTCCTGAACGGGTGAGGAATTAAATTTGAAAACAATAAGAGAGAAGAGACTGGGTGTGAAAATCATAGGCAGGTATATATAATTTAAGTTACATAAAATGAATAGGAATGACACATAAAGAAAGGAAAAAATCAATAAAACTGAGTTTTTAGACTCTGTATAATACCATTTTAAAAAATGCCATAAGGATAGAAACAAAAGAGGAAAAGGTAATTGGCCTAGATGAACCTGATATACTACCAATTATGATTATTATCCTGATGGCATTTCTTATCTTAATAATCATGATTTTTTATGTGTTCTCCAATAAAAGGGCTTTACATGTACAAGAGGAGGAATGTGGAAAATGGATGCTGGCCTTAGGAGGAAAATTTAAAAAGATTAGAAATAAAAACAAGAAAAATGTTAAGGTAATAGGAATGCATCAAGAAGTGAAATATAAAAAGATGGAGACAGGGTTTAGAAGTGAAATTAGAAAAATTTATAAATAAAATGAAGAAAATACCAAGATAGTAGAAATATACAAGAAGAAAAAAAGATGAAAAATGGAGACAGACCTTAGAAAATAGAAAAGAATTAGAAATAAAATTGAGGAAGGTACTAATATAGAGACAGAGGAAATAAGGTAAGAGCCCACAGCAACGCCATATAATGAAAAATCAGGAAAGTTGGCCAAAGTTGTTAGAAAGCCACCACTAGTCTATCCAGGTACTATACACAACCTGCCAGCAGACAATAGGCACCCCAAGCTTATGGAAAGGTTAAATGGAATCCTATAAATTCAAAGAAATGATAATTTTATATGGTATGTATTCACTCTGTGTCTTGGTCAGGGTCTCTATTCTTGTACAGACATCATGACCAAGAAGCAAGTTGGGGAGGAAAGGGTTCATTCAGCTTACACTTCCATATCGCTGTTCATCACCAGAGGAAGTCAGGACTGGAACTCAAGCAGGTCAGGAAGCAGGAGCTGATGCAGAGGCCATGGAGGGATGTTATTTACTGGCTTGCTCCCCTGGCTTGCTCAGCCTGCTTTCTTATAGAACCCAGGTCTACCAGCCCAGGGATGGCACCACCCACGATGGGTTGGGCCCTCCCCCCTTGATCACTAGTTGAGAAAATGCCTTACAGCTGGATCTCATGGAGGCATTTCCTCAACTGAGGCTCCTTTCTCTGTGATAACTCCAGCTTGTGTCAAGTTGACACAAAACCAACCAGTACACTCTATGTGAAACACATATTAAATTCATGGGTAACTCAGATCAGAATTATCACCCAAGATTGGAAAGGTTGTCAACAGCAATATTGGAAGCTGGTTTTCAGTTACAATGGTATAGAGAAGAGGCTAGGTCCATAGAACAATGAGCTAGGGCTGGACATAGCAATATTTCCCAAAATCAGTTGCTAGGTGAAGGTCAATATGCTGAGTTTCAAAGGCAGCTTGAAGTTGATGATCATACCTTGTTGCTATGTTGTTTAGCAGCTTTAAATACTTGGGACAAAGTTAAAGAGTCAAAAGAGAGGTCTGAGTCATTTTCTGAAATTATACAAGATCCAAAAGATATATTCACTGACTTTTTACAAAGACCGACTTCAGCTACAGATATCAGATCCACAAGCTAGAAAAGCACTAATTAAATCTTTAGATTTTGAAAATGTTAATTCTGAATTCAAAAGGTGACGAAGCCCTTAAGGCAAGACTAGCACCAATAAATGAATGAATTAGAAACACAGCTAATACTGAATATCCTGCTTATTATGAAAATCCAATAGAAAAATATTATCTAAGGGTTTGAAGAAAAGCCAAACTGTCAAATATTATAATCATGGGAAACAAGGTCATTTTAAAGGGTATTGTAGGCATAATGTTCCTAGAAACAATGTTTTTTTTTTCTAAAGATAATCTAAGAAGAAGGCCTCAGCCTTTCGAAATATGCAGAAGGTGTGGCAAGGGTTGGAACTGGGCTAATGAATGTGGGTCAACAAGAGACAGACAAGGTAACCCCTTGTCAAAAATAAACAAAAAGCAAAAACAACAACAACAACAAAAAATGCCCCAAGAGGCCTTGGTCGGTTATCACAGGTCAACAGTGGGAAAACTCATCGACAGAACAATTAAATAACACTGCTCTGGATATAGACACTGTAAACCCAGATACCAAAGCAAGAACAGCTTTAAATAGATAAAACAATAAACTCCGGAGAGACCAAAAGCAAACATTTTGGCAATTACTATACACAATATGAGATCAAAGTTAAATTACAGTTAGAAGGCATTGAGATTAAATCTCTCCAGCCTGGACTTTAGCTAAGATTAACCAATAAATCTTGTTGGCTAGAGGATCCTCAGGACTTAACCTACCATCCTCTCAAATGGCATAAATAAAACTTTATACTACACTTTGTTTATACAGTCCCAATATTGTATAAAATCCAGATGTCTTACCTGCTCAGAGAGCAAAGAATCATCTTTAGCTAAATAGTGCACACTGCACAATCTACATGTGTGTTAATGCAGAAATGTGTATTACCCGTGAAAGCTTACATGTTTACAGTGAAGTTAAAGAAGCCATGACAAGATTGGCCCTTGAGGATGCTGAGATATTGAGATGCTGATATTTATTCCAGCATCCTGCTAAATTCAGCCTCACAGCAACTGATGCTTCCTTAGGGATCTGCATCCAGGACAGTTTCAAAACAGCTAGCTAGGGACGTTCAGCAGACTATTCTGGTCAGGGCTTCAGTGGACAGCAAATGTTACAGCTAGCTTTCTTAAGACTGGCCAATATCACATTTTCTTTGGCAACCCCCCCCCAGCAAAACAACGCCCCCCTGCTAGACATCAGGAAGCAATTTCAAGAGAACAACATTCATTTCCCAAAAAATAGGGTGGATGGTTTTGGGTCATTCATCGGGTGATGGATGTTTATTTCCCTCTTATGGGGGTTGGTTACAAGTTGTGAATTGTCTCTTGGCCAGGGAGGAAGCAAAGTAAGGGAGGTAAGATTCAGGGATTTCTTTTTCTCTTTCTTTTTCTTCCCTCCATCTTTAATTTTCTTGCCCCCATCTTTCTTTATCTCCTGTCTAATATTCGGGTCAAAGGCGGAGGAGGGGATGAAAGGAGAAAGGAGACATAGAAACGGTAAGTTAAAAAGTAGATTAATAAGCCAAATATTTTACATTTGTTATGGATTTTGTATTTTGATACAATTTAAAGTTATACATTGTTACAGCAAACTATGTATGTGCATTTCAACACTTGTTTAAGGTACTGTACCTATGTAATTCTTAAAAATGCAATGTTAATTTCTAGTCCCTTTGAACACTGCTTTACAAACTGTTTAGGATGGATAAGAAGTGAAAGTTAGTAATGAACTAGTAGTCACCAATGAACTCAATTTATCAGTTGTGTTAGATACTAATTTAGTTAATTATAAAAATAAGCTTTATTTTAGCTTCCATAGATGTTTTCAATGTTAACCAAATAATAGATAGCTAGAGACGATCACAGATATACTGTAGTCTTCAAAACCTCAGAGATCTACAGAATATTACATTGTATTAGTTTAGCATAATTTATTAATAAAATGCCTTTTTGACAGACATTTCTGTTCCTTGCAGCAACCCTATTTTACTTCAAAGAAGATGATGCACATGGAAGAACTTTCTTATGGAGTTTGCTTCCATGTGGCAAGTTAACTACTTGGCAAGAAATTGCCCTTGCTTCAACTGCTAACAGCATGCTGTCCAAACTGGGCAAACAGGATACAGGGAATTCAATTGTCAAGCTATGCAAGGATGTGATGGTTTGACTATGGTTGACCCGTGCAATGGCACTATTAGGATGTATTGTCTTGCTGGAGTAGGTGTGGCCTTGTTGGAGGACGTGTCTTACTGTGGGGGTAGGATAGTCTGTGCTCCTAGTTTCCTTTGAATGAAGATGTAGAACTAACTCTCCACTCCTCCGGTGCCATGTCTGCTTGCACACTGCTATGTTTCCTGCTATGATGATAATGAACTAACCCTCTGGAATCACAAGCCAGCCCCAATTAAATACTTGCCTTATGAGAGTTGCATTGGTCATGGTGTCTCTTCATAGCAATGGAAACCCTAAGACACAAGGTCAAGGTAGGCAAAGCCTTCAATATTTCTGTCTCACAGAAAAGTCTGTTAGGTATTCTGGGCCAGAAGGCTAAAGATGATGCTCCAACAACTCACAAAAAATTTGGGTGACTGTAGTCAGAAACCTCTTTCATTTCTCTAGATTTGGAGGCTGCTTGCTCTACCCTTCCTGTTTATTCAAGTAATATTTATCCTTCTCAGTCTTTGAAGGGATTGAAGACTAGATAGTTATAGTCTTGCAATTAAGCTTAAGTTGCTTAGGATTTAAGAAAATTTTTTGAGGTCTAATGGTATGTTTTTAGGTTAGTAATGCAAGTTATGATAGATTATTTAGGTACAGAAGTTTGAACTCACCAAAATAGGGTAGATAGTAGAGTTCTTTCTCCAAGTTTGCCAAATAAATGTGGACTGGACATTGTGAATATAAGATAGTTTCTGTAACTGTTTGTATTGCATACAGTTTATTGATGTCAGAGAAAGAGCTTTTGGTGGGATTAAAAGAGGGAGATGTAGAGAGATCTCTTGTGCACTGTGTGGAAGTATCACTGTCAATGAAAATCTGACAGCCAATGAGTTGAGACAGGATTAGAAGGTGGAACATCTGGCAGAGAGAGCAAGAGGAACTCTGGAAGATAGTCAGGCGTGGGAGAACTTGCCATCTGTACTCAGAAGAAGTAGGTTGTATGAATGTGAGGTGAAGAAACCAGTCATGTGGCTGAACTCAGATTAGAATAAATGGGATAATAATTTGAGAGTCAATCAAAGAAACCAGACTAGGTAATGGCCTAGGCATTTATTCATAAATAAGCCACCGAATTGTTATTTGGGAACCTCACCTTGGTTGTACATATGCAACTGATTTGAAATTTAATGTAAAATTATGGTCTTATAAATGTTACTATTGTAAATTGTTAATGGTAATTAAGAAATGCAAGTTAGCAATCAGTCACCTATAAATAATCAAACTTGTAGTCAGATTAGGTAGTGGCTTAGTTAATTATAGAAATAAACTTTTTTTAGCCTCTTACAAATGTTTTCAAAGTTATGCAGCAGGTAAGTATCCAGAAACAAGCAACAGCTGTCTATTTAGATTTACTTTAGATACAAAGATGTTCCTGAAACACTTCAGAGATCCAAAGACTATGGCATTTAAGATGTCTTGTTAATAAAAAGGCTTTTTGTGACAGAGAGCAGGTCTTGGCAGCACCTCCATTCTCCTCCAAAAATGACAGGCACCAAAGAACCTCCACCTAGAATTTTCTTCAAATGGGGCAAAGCTGGACACAGGGCTATAAACTGCCCTTTGCTTTGGCTGATGACAACACATTGTCCAAACTGTAGACAAGTAGGTCACTGGTGAGTCAGTTTCTCCACTTTACCAAGATGAGGTGGGCAGTCCTTCAAAATTCCTGCTCCACAGGAAAGTCTGTCAGACATTCTGGGTCTGATGGCTGAACACGGCTGCCCATCAACATAGAATAGTCTTGGGTGACTGTCCAGGAGCTGGACGTCTCCACCATTTTTATGGACTTGGAAGTTACTTGCTCTGCACTTCTTGTTTACTCAGGTAAGATTTATCCTTCTCCCATCTCTGATGGGGTTGAAATCTAGATAGTCCTAGTATTATAGTTTTCCTTGTCTTCAGATTCCAAAGGAAAACTCAAATAAGAGATATAAAGTTTTGTAAGATTGAAGACATAAAATCGTAAGTTGTTTAGGATCTAAGGAAGTGTTTTGGGGTCTAAGAAGATGTTTTAAGGTTGGTAAATGCAAGTTATGAAGGTTAGAGATTATAAAACCTTAGTGATAAGAAAGTGATTTAGACATAGAACTTTGGACTCACAAAGACAAGATAGATACTGGAGTGTTTTCTCCAGAGTTACCAAATATAAATGGATTAGGCATTGTGAATATAATTCTTACCTGATAATTTTCATAATTGTTCTTAGTGTGACTAGTTCATTGATATTAGAGACGAAGCCATTTCTTAGAGTAAAAGGGGAGATGTTGGAGTGACCTTCTTTGTATGAAGGCGGGTCCTTGTATTTTCAATTGTTGATTTCTGTACCTGCAGAGAGCTAAGTGCTGGCAGGATTTTGGTGGTATTGTCATTTCTATGACCCACCACCCATTTTCTATTTATAAATGCTTGTCCTTCCTCATCTACCCAAAAGATAAAGGTCCGGCATCCTTCAGTGCCTAAAGGTAACCTACAAGGTAGATCGGGTGTTTTTTTTCTGCTGATTGGTTCAAACTGGAATGTGTCTTTTGTATAATAAAGAGCAAATGGTCCAGAGCTGGGGCAGGAAGTATTGGGGTGTGTGACAGAGAGAGAGAGAGAGAGAGAGAGAGAGAGAGAGAGAGAGAGAGAGAGAGAGAGAGAGAGAGAGAGGCAGATAAAAGGAGACATGGAGGAAACAGAAGGAAGAGGTGGTGAGAACCACATGGGGAGATGGGATATTGTAGAAGCCAGGTTAAGTTAGCCAGCTAGCTGAGTCACAAGAAGCCAACCGCTTTAAACTATATACAAATCTCAGCGTCTTAATTAAACCACAGGTGGGATCTGAGGAAGCCCTGCAACAAAAGATTGCTGAGCAATTGCAGGGTGAAATAGGCTGGAAGTAAATTATGCTCCCAAGCCCAGTAGAACCGAATAGGTAAACAATAACAGCAGAACCCTTTCGTGCACCTCCTTTGAGAAAGATCTGGGGAAAAGCCAGTGCAGATTCATGACAAACAATGTTGTGTGACTTCTGGGCATATACCCCAGAGATGCTCCAACGTACAACAAAGACACATGCACCATAATGTTCATAACAGCCCTATTTATAATAGCCAGAAGGTGGAAAGAACCCAGATGTCCTTCAGTAGATGAATGGATACAAAAATTGTGGTATATTTACACAAAGGAGTACTACCCTCTCAGAGTGTGGTACACCTGGACCTCAAAACATTAATAACCCAAGAGCTGAGAATATAGCCTTGTGGCAATTTTTGGTATTCAAAGATCATTATTCTTAATCTATACTCACCAAGAAAACTGTTTACATGTTACATTCTGTCTTACATGTACTTATGTTTATGGTAACTAGTGGGATTTCAATGCATGCTATCAAACCTCTAAAAGAATTAAGTACTGACAAAAATATTCATATAGTGCTATGCCAAAGTGTCTTTAAAAATCTGTATATGTATCCCTCTTTTTATTAAATAAAGTTGTAAGAGAGAGAAAAAAAAAGACAAAAAATGTTGTGTGAAAAGCATGATGAGAAATGTCACACCAGCAAACTAGAAGAAAAATTCAGGAAAAAAATAATACAAGCACAAAATCCAGAAGAAAAATCTTGGCAAAAATTCAAATACAAAGCCTAGTGAAAATTCCTGGGAGGAAATGCTGTATAAAAATGTGAGACCAAAAAGCCAGGGAAAAAATTTTTCAGAGCAAAATACAGGCACAGACTCCAGGACCAAATCCTAAGAGAAAAATCAAGACACAGAGGAGGGTAAAATATTTCTGGTAAAAATGAGAGAAAAATACTTGTATTTCTTGTATTGGCAGGTGGGCCAATGATTCAGCAGTGTCAGGCAAAGATTACAAACAAAGAAAAAGCCTGGGAACATAATCTAGGGTGAAACTTCCGGGATATATTTTGAATGAAGAGTTGAGCAAAGAAGCCGGGCCCAATGTCGAGGTAAAAATTTCAGGAAAATAAACAAAACAAAACCATGGGCACAAAAGTTGTGACCAAAGGCAAGGTAAACCAGCAGGCTTAACTTGACTCATTGTTCCTTACCTTGACAAAACAACTTGTTTTTGAATTTTGTCAGCAGAGCCTCATGGACTTTGGAGATTCCCTAGCCTCTTTGCCTCTAGACCTAACCTATCAGCTTAAAGGTCAGACAGCGCTGCTTTGTCTAGATAGCTTATATATTGCTATATTGTCTAGATAGCTATATATATTGTAAATGTTGTAAATACACTCATTCATTGTTTTCTCTGTATAAAAACTGGTTCAGAGGGGGATGGTCACAGGTTTTGAATCCAGAATCCTGGCTGCATCCCTGATTAATCAGTTTTGAAGTATGCATTCAATAAACCATCAATACCTGACCAGGGGGAAAAATTCCAGGTAAAAATCCCAAGTTAAATGGTAGTTGAGACGCCTGTGAAGAAATCCATGTCTAAAATATGGGTTAAAACATAAACACAAAAGCCTAGGGCACAATCTTGGAAAAGAAGTCAAGCACAAAACCCAATTTTAAAAAATGCTCGTAAAAATGTGGTGTTAAAAGATTTGGTGAAAATGTCAGAACAAAAATTCAGGCCTTGAACATATTCACAAGAGCCAGAAGCTAGGCTAGGCAAGTAATCTGGACACCGAGGCTTAAGAAAAACTGTGGTGAAAATGCAGACAGAAAATTGCTGGGCATAAGTTTCTGCCCAAACTTCAAGAGAAAAATCTGGGCAAAATATACAGGAAAAAGCTGTTAAGAAAGCAAGGTGATATATCATCAGAGGGGGAAAAAAGCCAACCTAAACACTGGGGGAAAGTATTGGCCTAAAAATTTCAGGCAATAAATCAATGAGAAAAATATGTCCACAAAATTTGGGAGGAAATCTTTGCAAAAAAAAAAAAGTACTACACAAAGCTGAAAGAAATATCCTGGTAATTATCCCAGGTGAACATGCTGGGTAAAAAAGTCACATCATAAATCCAGGAGAAAAAAAATGAAATGATCACAGCCTTATTTATAATAGCCAGTAAGCTGGGAAGAATTTAGATGTCCTTCAGCAGAGGAATGGATATAGAAATTGTGATACATTTACACAATGTAGTACTAATCAACTATTTAAAATGATGAATTCATGAAATTCCTAGGCAAATGAATGGAACTTGAAGCTACCATCCTGAGTGAGGTAACACAGTCACAAAATAACAGTCACAGTATGCACTCACTTATAAGCAGATACTAGCCCCCAAAGCTCAGAATACCCAAGAAACCATCCACAGAACTTATGAAGCTCAAAGAGAAGGAAGGCCAGAAAGTATATGCCCTAGTCTTTCTTAGAAGGAAGAACAAAAGGTTCATGGGAGGAAATAAACAAATCGAGGAGCAGGGATTAGAGAAAAGATCATCCAGAGACTGCCTCACCTGGGGATACACCCCATATGCAGCCTCTAAACCCAAGCACTATTGCTAATGCCAAGCAGGGCTTACTGGCAAGAACCTGATATGGATGCCTCCTCAGAGGATCTGCCAGAACCATACTGATACAGAGGAAGATTCTTGCAGCTACTCATCAGAATGAACATGGGGACCCCAATGAAGGAGCTAGAGAAAGGACTGAAGGAGCTGAAAGGGTCTGCAACCCCATGGGAAGAACAAAATTATCAACTAACCAAACCCACCACAGCTCCCAGGGACTAAAACACCAACCAAGGAGTTCACACAGAGAGATCCATGGCCCCAGGTGCATATGCAGCAGAGAAAAGCATTTTCTGAAATCAATGGAAGGAGAGGCCTTTGGTCCAGTGAAGGCTCATTTTTCCAGTGTAGGGGAACATCAAGGTGCTAAGATGGGAGAGGATGGTTGGGAGAGGGAGCACCTTCCTGGAGGCAATGGGATGGGGAGGGGATGGAATTATGGGAAAGGGATAACATTTGAAATATAAATCCAATAAGAAATGAAATGTTCAAAGGCTATGAGGAAATCTGGGCAAAAAACTAATGGGGAAATCACTTGTAATTTGCTATATGAAAATTCCATGCAAAAATCCAAAAGGAAAATACACAAGGAAAAAGGGGAGGGGGGATAAAGGCTGGGAGCAAAAGCTAGGATAAACTTCCAGGTGCAAAGAAGGTATGGAAAATGTCAGTTAAAAATGCTGGATAAGATGAAAGATAAATTGCCTCGGAGACTATCTCAGGCCAAACAAGGCATGGAAAACTTTAGACAACCGCACGGGACACAAAAGATAATATAAAAGGCAAGTTGAAAAGACTTGGCAGGAAGGTTGGGTGAATTACCCTAGTAAATATGCCAGGAAAACATGCAGAAAGAAACATCTATCCCAGAAAGATCTGGGCAAAAATAAGGGCACAGAGGCCTGGAGAAAATCTAGGCAAAAATTCTGTTATGAAGGAAGTATGAAACATCCTGATTAAAAGTCTCTGAGACCAGACATGAACAAAGCTCAGTTTAAAAGTCCAAGAAACTGGCTGGAAAGATGGCTCAGAGGTTAACAGCTCTGGCTGCTCTTTCAGAGGTCCTGAGTTCAATTCCCAACAACCACATTGTGGCTCACAATCATCAATAACAAGATTTAGTGTTCTTTTCTGGCCTGTAGGCATACACGAAGACAGAATTCTATATACATAATAAATAAATCTTTAAAAAAATAAAGTTCTAGTAACTATCAAAGTCAGAAATGCCAAGAAAAGTCCAGGCACAGCTGGTAAATAATCTACAAACAAAAAAAATCATAAAAATGCAGTATGGACTGGTTATACATAAAGATCAAGCCAAAATTCCAGGAGACATGTCAAGGCAAAAAATTGGGCCAAACTGCTGAGAACAAAGTCTAGAAGTAAATGACAATAAAAAATATCCTGGTAAAAATTTCTTGTCAACAGCATGCTAAAAAAAAAAAAAAAAAAAAAAAAAAAAAAAAACAAGACCCATAATAAATCAAGACCCATAATACATTCGTAAAAACAGGAAAAAAATAAAGAGGCATGTCCAAGTGCAGGAACGTGGTGATAAACTATGGTGAAAAAATGGGGATAAAATAGTCACATAAAGTACAGAAAAAATACAGTCAAAATACAGGGAAAAAAAAAATACAAGCAGAATAGCCATGTCAGAAGTATAAGAGAATAGTGACAAGAAAAGTGGGGCTCAAAATTTCTGTCAAAATGCTGAGTGAAAATGTGATAGAAGTGGTAAGCAAAATGAAGGAGAAAACAATGGACAAAAAAAGCCAGGAGCAAAGTCCAGATGAAAACGCTAACACAAGGAAGGGTAAAAATTGTTGGTAAAATATAAGATAAAAATCCTGAGAGAAAATAAAGAGCTGAAAATCCATGGTGGGAGAGCAGGGGGGGTCGGGGGGGGAATTCAGGCACTAAAAATGGATGCAAGGCCAGAAGAAAACATTTGGCAAGAATTCAGGCACAAAACTGGATGAAAAATTATAAAACACCAGAGCTGTAAATGTCCCTTTTATTTCCTCTGATGATGTGGTGAGATGAGAATGATGTGAATGTACAGCTAGGGCTGAGCCAAACATGTTTCCTTTTCTGTTCTATCTCTAGGCCCAGGCCCAGAAACTTCTAGCCTCTATACAATTTAATCTTCCAAGCTGACTGACTGAATCCGGCTTCTCTTGGCTCCTGACTAAATTGTCCTGCCTTGTCTCATACTAGCTTTGGCAATATATTCTAATCTTCAGGCTCCTTTTCATTCTCTGACTCATTCTGTCTTCCTGTCTTCACATGTGTCTATCTGGTTCTCTCTGCAACCTGTCTCTGTAAAACTGACCTGGTAAAACTGCCATAGCATATACCACACACCACACACCACACAACACAAACACCAAACACACCACACACTACAAACAACCACCCCCTTTCTTTCTCCCTGCTCTTAAGTAGCTTCTCTTTCCTGTTCTGTTCTCCTGAGAGTTAGTGTATTCTATTTCTGACTCATTCTGTCAAATCTTTCTCTGATTCATCACTTTGTCTGATCCTCAAGTAGATGTCACTTTCAAACATGACTGCTTCCTTTTACAAACCAATCTTTGTTAGGGATTAAAGGAGTGTACTAAGGGTAGGACTGTATTTATGCCATATCATTCAGTAATCCAAGGCATGTTTGCATACTGGCCAGATCATATAGATCTAGAAGTTTTTAGGATGTGATCCCTTGCCGAAGCAGCCATGATGCTGGATTGAAATTCTCCTACATCTTCTCTTTCCTGGTTAAGCTTTAAAAAAAAAGTATGTAATTTAACTTTTACAATGGGCACAAACAACAGTCCAAATATCATTATGAAGACCCACTGATGTGATGATCTTCATAAGTGCAGTCCTGATCCAGCATCAGTTCCTTTAAGCATCCAGGTTTCTGTTCTGCCAGGCTGATGAATGATCTGTCTTTTACTAGCTTGTTGGTTCAGCCATTACCTTGCAGGAGGGTCAGCTTTTTTCTTTGTCTGCATTTCTGTATTTATTCATCTCTTCCTTCCTTGAGCCATGCCTTTCTTGTAGAAGTTTCTTTAATTTGAATTGGATCTTTCTCAATGTTGATGAAGCTCATAGTCTTTTATTACTTGTGAAAATATAGCCAGAACCTCTTCCCCGATTTAACATGATTTAACCGTGACTCCAATTCTGATGTTAAAACATCTTTAAAGTATAAAAGTTGAGATAACTCAGTAGGTTTTTTTTTCTATAATCCAGCATCTTTCAACAGCTCTTGTTCCTGTCTCACTAGCATTCAAAATTTTTAAATTAATAAAGCATTATTCAGTCTTTGTATGGGAGTTCTTATTCCATGTTTCTGTTTATTAAGTGTCTCTTTTAAGGTACACTTTGGTCCTTCTGTAACTGCTTGAATTGTAGGATTGTGTGGTACACCTGTAATGTGTTTTATGTTATAATATGAAAAAGACCCTCCATTTGAATGTAAACATGTAGGTTGATGTCAAGGTAATACATGATTGGACAGCAGAGAATGGGTGGGGACAAAGTTGGTATGGCAGAAGAGAAGGAGAAGCAGAAGATTTAAGATGGAAGACAAGGATGACCCATCTTCTCCACGTGGCTCTGAGTAGCCATGGCTAGATATGTATACTTTCTAGGGATGGATTTCTATAGATCAATTTATCTTATTTAGGTGGGTAGTTTATATCTTTGCCAACTGGTTGGAAGCTAATTATGTGAAGGGATTGTAGATTGAGAATTTAACATATAAATCTGTTTGATAAGTTATTAATTGTTGAATCATGTTTTTACTGGGCTGTGGAGGACAGTGTGTGAAATCAATGGCAGAGAGGCAACTGGAGTGAACAGATCCGCTCAGGGGGCCTGCAGAATGAGGCATGTGTGAAAGGCTTGGTAACTAACTGCCTAAGGGATTGTGCTCAGCTCCACACTGGAGCAGATCCTGCGGTATAAGACTGCTGGACTGGTAGCAACAGAATCTTTTTTATATTTAGCACAACAGAAACATATGCAGAGACATTACCGGTCTTAATTGTTAAGGGTATCTCCACAATAGCTATCACTTCCAACAAATGTACAATTACAGGATGAGCCCTTTCAGAACTTATAGCAGAATCACATTGAAATCCTGAATATGTAAATGGTATGATGTACAAATGCTAGTCCACAAGAGTCTGCAAAAGTGAAGTGCTGAAGCACATTGATTTATCAGATTTCATTTTGGTACCTTTATGGTTACTTTCAGTAGGTAATGGTACTTGATTATACAAAGAGTTGGTAGGTCATATATATCACAGATATACAATTTCTTTGATTTGTTGCCAAGTAATGGAAAAAAAATCCTCTTTAAATGTTTGTTGTTAAAGTAATGCTTTTCATAAGGTTCTGAGACTTCTAGAACAATTTCTATGAGTAATTAGTCTCTTTATTTCCTTGTGTCAATGGACCACACAGTCCCATATGAGATCAAATATAGATGATGTATAGTGGATGATTTCTGTTCCGAATGAAATGTTGAAGTTGTATAAATAATAATGTTAATTCTGAATTATCAGGAATAAGTTCAAAAGTTTCCATATGTAACACAACTTTTCTACATAGTATAAGTCAGTAATTATATTGATAGGTTCGGGAAAATCTAATAAAACCGTAAGGACTGCATATAGCTTGGAATTCTAACAGAAGCATATGAGCTTTGAATTAATTTGTTTATAATTCCTGACTCATAACCTGCCATTTATGATTCATTTGCAGCAGTATGCAAATAAATGTGTACCCAGAACTTATAAGAGAAGCAAGAAAGTTTGGGTGGCCTGAACAGGACAGGTAGCAGAGGTCCTGGGCTACCATGGAAACAACAGCAATAGTAGCAGAGTTGGCAGCAATGATGGTGGCATAAACCTGGCCAGCCAGGTGGGATCAGAGCCCAGTGATAAATATTTCTGGGGAAAGAACATTTCCCCAAGTGTTACAGCTCAGTAAAGATAGCCACTCTTAGATGACCCTAGGTGAAGTAACCTGTGTCATTTATTTTATGTTGACAAAGACTATATAAACAGTGAGGAGTGGGGTGGGATTTAGCAGCAGGTGTTTCCTAATGGCTCAGTTAGTGGTACTCTATTTGCATGGGGGAGGACTCCAGTGTTGCATTACATGTCTGACTTCCCATAGTCCTCTCAGTGGGGTGCCATGGTTACATATTCCAGAGCAACAAACACAGGGGAATTCCATGGGCTGGTAGACTCTTCTATATGTTGAGCCTCCAGCTAGTCTTGTACAGAATTGTTCAAGGGCCTGCAATTTTTATTTTGTTATGAGCCACTATTCTTGCTATACAAATCTGTTTAACAACTATTCTAGGGGCAAGACTGTTGCTATATCAGCAGTGGCCCCTATATTATAAATTTAGAAACTCAATTGTAGATTTCCTGAAGCTGTTTGTATTTTAATGTTAATTTCACTTCCCCAAAAAGGGCTGGCTAGTCACGTGACTCCAACGGAACCTTCCCATTTTAATTAGTAAAATAAAGGAATGGGTTGGGCATGGGAATTAGAGAGGGCTGACAGGTCAGAAGAAGGTCAGAGGACAGAGGTTAGAGGTCAAGGCAATATGAAGCTTCCCAAGGACCAGCTGGACCCAGGTGGGATTTATTAGTGTTAAAAAGCTATGAACATTAAGGATTTTACAGCTCTAATATCTCATATAGAAGGGCAGTTTGTATTTTTTGTCTATTTGATGCAGTCTTGTTATGTAGAGGATTTGTGGACTGAGAGTTGAATATATAAACCTGTATGAAAAGCTATTGGGCTGTAGAGTTGTGTTTGTGTGGGATTTTGGGGTACAGAAATACCCCAGGACAGAGGCAGAGAACAGGCTGTAGTAAACCGCCAAAGTTGGGCCGCGGTGACAACTCAGACTGGGTGCCAGAGGAGCACAAGACTCCAAACTAAAATCGGGCCTGAGGAGTGAGACCCCAGGGCCAGCAGAGAGATAAACATTTGCTATTTTTTAATATTCACTGCAACATCAACCCCTGTGATGTTCTGTGTTTGGCAATGGGCACAACTTGTAATTGTTCTAGATCACCCACATCAATACCTTCCCCAGGAGCATCTACCATTTCACCCCCAATTTCCTCATTTGCTATCTCTGTAATTGCAGAAAAAAAATTATGGGTACATCAGCCACATTAAGTCTCAACTTCTCTGTTTTCTCTTTTGATCCCACACTGCTAATCCATTGGATTCTTTGTATTATTCTTGATAATTTACCAAGTTTTAAAATTGTGTATAAACCTTCTGAAGTGGCCAATATGGATTCCAAGACTTTCGGGAAAGTATACTAACATCAGCTCTTGTATTCCCCAGACTTTTGATATCAACACTATTCGTTTGTAGCACTAATTTGTGTCGCTAATCATTAACCATTGTTTTCCAGACACCCATTTTCTAGAACTCCCCAAAGCCCCTGTCCTTTCTATTGGAGTCTCTTGATGTAAGGAAAGAACAGTTGAACAATTCTATTTCTTGTATCAATTTGCATCTCCTTTTTCACAGGTTCCATGATTTTTATTTCTTTCTTGTTATCCCCATTTACTATACCTGGAACCTGCATGCACAATAAATCTTTGAGAAGTTAATCTACTTCTTCCCATAGTATTCTCGATGTCCCTGAGGGTAAAGAACCATTAGACACCAGTGGTTAACCTATAACATTCAACTTTTAGGGATAATGTCAGAGGGGTATATGTGGCTGTAATGGTTTGCATATACTTGGCTCAGGGAGTGGCACTATTAGAAGGTGTGGCCTTGTTGGAGGAAGTGTGTCATTCTGGGACTGGGTTTAATGACACTTAGCCTAGCTGCCTGAGGATGCTCAGTCAGTCCCTGGCTTTCTTTGGATGAAGATGTAGAACTCTCAGCTTCTGCTGCACCATGCCTGTCTGGATGCTGCCATGTTCTCACCTTGATGATAATGGACTGCACCTCTGAGCCTGTAAGTCAGCCCCAATTAAATGTTGTTATTTATAAGACTTGCCTTGGTCATGGTGTCTGTTCACAGCAATAAAACCCTAATTAAGACAGTGGCCATATCTAAAGTTGTACTTCCTTTTGTAGCATGTATAAGATACAAAATACTCAGTTTGATTTTTGTGCTCACTTGATACTACCTGGGTGACTAAGGGAAAATGGCTTGTATTCGTTTGCTGTGGGGGCCTAGAGCTGATAGGGCCCCCCCAGTTCATTCCCTGATAGCAAAAGTTTACCTAATATGTCTCTCTTGGACCAACAATTCTTACACTAATATTTACCCTTTCCAAAGTGGCTACAATACCCTGGAAGCTTTTGTGACTCATAGCAACCAGAACCTACTTGTTCTCTTCTCTCTTGTACTCTTCTCTAGAGTCGATGTACTTGCTATTTTAAGCTCTGAATCCCCTAGCCTTACAAATTCTTTGAAAATGATCAAAATCACCACAACTAAAAGATAAGGCATTTTGATTCCTGAAATTTCTAGATACAATTTGCTATATGATATTGGTGTTATGTTCCTAAGAATCAATACCAGTTGTCTCTCTTACCAATTCAGGGCTCCTTGTGCTTTCAATGGGAAGATTGCTCTCTTACATTCAGTATTTGCATTCTCAAATGCCAATATTTCTATCAATGACACTGTCTGGTTTTAGTTATATTTATAGCTGATATGGTTATATTAAGAGTTGAACCAAACCTTTATAAGAAATCTGTAAAGGCTTCTGAAGAACCCTGTATTATCTTAGTGAATAAAGTGGAATTTTCCCCCAGGCTCTTCAATCATATCCCAAGCTCTTAAAGTCACAATACAACATTATTCAATAACAACATAATCAAAAAGGATTTGTTCTTAGAAGTCAATATAATGCCCTTCACCAGGCAGCTGATTTTTAGTAACATTCATTCTCCTTGCTAAATTATGTTGTTCTATTTTTGTGGCTTTGTGCCTTCACCATGACACCCATTGTAATTGTTGTCCAGCTGCTAATACAGCTGGCACCAATCCCTTCTGATCTTAAGAGATAACCCTGGCCTGCATAGCCCAGTTATTTAGCATTTCTTTAACAAATGCTAAGTAACTTGAGAATGCAAGCCATACAATATAGTAGCCTCTTTGTTGTCAGGATATTCACAGTTCAGTTTGCATAAGTCAATAATGGTAACCCAATATGCTCACAAACACCATTCATGAATCAGCAATGGCAGTTTGATCTAGAAGAAACTGCAAGGTTCTACCAATTAGCCTGAACCCATGAAAATGGTAAGAAGCTGCAGGAATATCAAATATCTTGAGAAGTTCTTTGGTGCGTATCTTTCTATAAAAGTCACAACAAATGATGATCAGCAAAAAAGGGAAGGCGAATAAATGGCATAGTGATGACCAGTGTAGCAAAGCCCAAGGAAGGCCAGCAAAGAGTGGCAAGGCAAGCCAATGTCACAGAATGGTCAACTGTCTGGTGGGTTATACTTCTACTCCTTTCAAACTTTACATGTCCTCTCAAGCATCTGCTCTAGCAAAACATCACATGGCCTTTTTCTAGGCAACTTCCAGAAAAACAGCACATGTCTGTTCTCAGCAAAACATCCTCCTATATGTCTGCTTTGGCAAAATATCCTCTCATAAGACAGTTTTCAGAAAACATTACATGTCACAACTGAGTCTCAGAGAAACTAGAAATTTCCACTTCAGGCTCTTTGTCTGTTGTTGCTATTCTCTATGAACATATAAGGTCTCACAAGTAATATACAGACTCACATTAACATATGTATGCAAAATGCAAAACGCACAGTTCAGTTAATGAATATTCTTTGTTCTTTGAGCAAGTGAAAGACATCTATATTTCTTAAGCTAGTTTGAATAGTTAAAAACCAGCAATATAATTTCTTTATCTATGTCTCTTAAAAGAAGTGGTAAGTCCTGAGGACTATGTAGCCAAAGAATTGTTATGTAAACTTAGGTTTTGAATGAAGACATTTAAATTTCTCAGCTAATTTTAGAGCTTTTCCCATGTGGGGGGATCAGCAAATCATATTAGTTCTTCTGTTTGGTCTTTATTATTTCTTTCTTTTGGTCTGGAGCCAAGATCATGAGGAGCTCTCCCTCTGTCATATCTGATTTTTTTTTTTATCAGTCTGGAAAGAATCCATAGTCTCTTCTTTCCAATGGAAACATAGACAAAACCTCTCTCCCAACATAATACATTCCCTGTTTTCCATTCTGTGGTTAGGACAGCTTGAAAATAAACAGGTTGGTTTAGATCAACATATTTCTCATAAATAATGTCCCACATCAGTAGTAGTTTTGTTCATTAGAGTTGTAATAATTATCTATAAAATCTAGGGGTACAGTTTCATGCTACCCACCCCAAAGTTCTGAGTTCCCTGTGAAAGACACACACACACACACACACAGAGTCTTTATCAGATCAATAGCTGGGCCACTTCCTAACCTCCAAGTGACTAATCCACCTTCCACCAATAATTCTGAGTTATTTTTCAAGATTGTACCTTGGCTGTTCTGGACACAGAGGGCTGCTTAACTGGGCTGCACTCTCCCGGTTCCTTCACATGCTGCCTATGTCTCCCTGTCCTCCACTCTTCTCAGGCATGGCTTCTATTCTCTCCTTTTTCTTCTCACAGCACTGAAGATCATCTTCTTCCTCATTCTTCTCTGTCCCAACCCTGGGAATCCTAAAAAGTACTGCCTCTGTATGTTCTGCCCAGCCATTGGTTAACGGCATCTTTATTTACCAATCAGAACCAACTGGGAGCAGGTTCCCTTAGTGTCTTATGTGCAGACACTGTGTAAGCAGTTTTGGAGACCAAAATCAACATTATTATAAGCAGCATGAGGAAAACCCCATTACACATTTGTATTAAAAATTTAAAGTTATTAGGAAATTGGCACTGTTCACAATAGTCACAAATAATATAGAATATTTTGGTCTGATTCTGACCAAGCAAGTGAAAGATCTATACGACAAGAACTTCAAGTTTCTGAAGAAAGAAATCAAAGATCTCAGAAGATGGAAAACTCTCCTATACTCATGGATTGGAAGGATTAATATAGACAAAATGACCATCTTGCCAAAAGCAATCTACATATCCAATTTGATTCCCATCAGAATTCCAACTCAATTTTTCATAGAGTTAGAAAGAGCAATTTGCAAACACATTTGGAATAATAAAAAAAGTCAGGAAAGTGAAAACTATTCTCAACAATAAAAGAACTTCTTGGGGAAATCACCATCTCTGACCTCAAGCTGTATTACAGAGCAATAGTGATAAAAAATTATGTGGTATTTGTACAGAGCCAGGCATGTAAATCAATGGAATAGAAGACCCAGAAATGAAGTCACATATCTATAGCCACTTGATCTTTGACAAAAGTGCTAAAACCATCCAGTGGAAAAAGGGTAGTATTTTCAAAAAAATGGTACTGGTTCAACTGGCAGACAGTGTGTAAAAGATGTCAAATTGATCCATTTTTATCACCCTGTACAAAGCTCAAGTCCAAGTGGATCAAAACATAAAACCAGAAACACTCAAACTAACAGAAGAGAAAGTGGGGAAGAGCCTTGAACACATGGGCACTGGGGAAATTTTCCTGAACACAATACCAAATGGCTTATGCTCTAAGATCAAGAATCAACAAATGGAACTCATAAAATTGCAAAGCTTCTCTAATGCAAAAGGACACTGTCATTAGGAAAAAACAGCAATTAACAGAATAAGAAAAGATCTTTGCCAATCCTATATTCAATAGAGGGCTAATATCCAATATGTACAAAGATCTCATGAAGTTAGACTCCAGAAAATCAAATAATCCTATTTAAAATGGGGTACAGTGCTAAACAAAGAAATTTCAACTGAGGAATATCAAATGGCTGAGAAGCACCTAAAGAAATGTTCAGCATCTGTAGTCAACAGGGAAATGCAAATCAAAGCAACCCTGAGATTCCACCTCACACCAGTCAGAATGGCTAAGACCAAAAATTCAGGTGACAGCAGATGCTGTCGAGGATGTGGAGAAAAAGGCGCACTCCTCCATTG
Organism: Micromys minutus; assembly: GCF_963924665.1. Taxonomy (NCBI): domain Eukaryota; kingdom Metazoa; phylum Chordata; class Mammalia; order Rodentia; family Muridae; genus Micromys; species Micromys minutus. The sequence continues at coordinate 45,154,621 of NC_137985.1, forward strand.
CTGGTGGGATTGCAAGCTGGTACAACCACTCTGGAAATCAGTATTTAAAAAATAAATATGGCTCCCTGCTTCTCCCTGTTCCAGAGACAGCCACATCTTCCCCTGAAGTGTCAGCCCCGTCCCTTAAACAAGATGGTGAAGGTCAGTGTGAATGAATTTGGCTGTACTGGGCGCCTGGTTACCAGGGCTGCCTTCTGCTCTGGATCTGGCAAAGTGGAGATTGTTGCTATTAACGACCCATTCATTGACCTCAACTACATGGTCTACATGTTCCAGTATGACTCTACCCATGGCAAATTCAATGGCACAGTCAAGGCTGAGAATGGGAAGCATGTCATCAATGGGAAGCCCATCACCATCTTCCAGTAGCAAGATCTTACTAACATCAAATGGGGTGATGCTGGTGCTGAGTATGTCATGGGGTCTACTGGCATCTTCACCACCATGGAGAAGGCTGGGGCCCACTTGAAGGTTGGGGTCAAAAGGGTCATCATCTTTGCCCCTTTGGCAGATGCTTCCATGTTTGTGATAGGTGTGAACCATGAGAAATATGACAACTCACTCAATATTGTCAGCAATCCATCTTGCACCACCAACTGCTTAGCTTCCCCTTGCTAAGGTTATTCATGATAACTTTGGCATCATGGAAGGGCTCATGACCACAGTTCATGCCACCATTGCCACTCAGAAGACTGTGAATGGATCCTCTGGAAAACTGTGGTTTGATGGCCGTGAAGCAGTCCAGAACATCCCTGCGTTCATTCGTGCTTCCAAGGCTGTGTGCAAGGTCATTCCAGAGCTGGATGGTAATCTCAAAGGCATGACCTTTCATGTTCCTACCCCTCAATGTACCTGTTGTGAATCTGACATGCTGCCTGGAGAAGCCTGCCAAGTATGATGACATCAAGAAGGTGGTAAAGCAGGCAGCAGAGGGCCCACTAAAGGGCATCCTGGGCTACACTGAGGACCAAGTTGTCTCCTGCTACTTCAACAGCAACTCCCACTCTCTTCCACCTTTGATGCTGGAGCTGGCATTGCTCTCAATGACAACTTTGTGAAGCTCATTTCCTGGTATGACAATAAATATGGCTACAGCAATGGGGTGGTGGACCTCATGGCCTACATGGCTTCCAAGGAGTAAAAAACCCTTGACCACTCAACCATACCCCCAGCAAGGACACTGAGAGCAAGAGAGAGGCCCTCAGTTGCTGAGGAGTCCCATCCCAACTCGGCCCCCAACACTGAGAATCTCCCTCACAATTTCCATCCCTGACTCCCATAATAATAGGAGGGGGCCTAGGGATCCCTCCCTACTCTCTTGAATACCATCAATAAAGTTCTGCTGTCCCCCACCCAAAAAAAAAAGAAACGTAAGAAAATTCAAAGTTAATGAAGCATGATTTAATCTATTTCCAGGGGTCTTTGTTACCCATATTTCTTAGTCTATCTTTTAAAGTACAAATTGCTATTTCCACAATTGCTTATCCTGAAGGATTGAGTGGTATACCTGTAATATGTTTTATATATAATCCTACAAAAATTGCCTTAATTTATCAGAGACATGCTGGATTATTGTTAGTCTTAATTTGTATAGGTATCCCCGTAATGGCCATAACTTCTAATAAATGTATAATTACAAAATTAGCCTTTTGAGCAGTTAGAGCAGTTTCCCACTGAAGTCCTGAATATGTGTCTATAGTATGGTGCAAATATTTCAGCTTACTAAACTGTGTAAAATGAAACCTAGCCGTTGCCACATTTTATTTCCTTGGGTACCTTTAAGGTTATTCTTGAAGATATTGGAGTTGAATCATATAAAGAACAAGTAGAACATTTTTGTTTTGCTTTGCTTTACAATTTCCTTGGCTTGCTGCCAAATGATAGAAAATTCTTACTTTAAACCTTTTCTGTTAACATGTTTTTATGAAATTCAGAAGCCTCTAGCATACTTCCTAACAGCAGCTGATAAGTTTCATCATTATCTTGTGTTAGAATGTCTGGCAGTGACCTATGGGATCTGTATGGGTTATATACAATGGATAGTTTCTATTTCTGATTGTTGTAGTTGAATAAACAGTGAAGTCAATTCTAAGTCATCTTAAATAAATTCAACAGTTTCTATATGCAAGACAATCCTTCCTGCATATTAAGAGTCAGTTACAATAGTAGGAGATTCTTGAAAATCTAGCAACACCATAAGAATTACATATAATTCTGATTTTTGAATTGAATCATAAGGACTCTCAACCACCTTATTTATTTTTTAACTTATATTCTGCCTCATCTGATTTATTTGCAATTCTATAAAGAGTGGGGGCTCCAGAAATTGGTGTCCCTTTTATTATATGAGAACAAATCCAATTAGTTCTGTGAAGAGTATTTTTACTGTTTGGTATTGGGGCTGGTGAGAGATTCCTCAGAGTTCTTTTTTGATAAGAGGTTACCCCATCTGTCTGTTGCTGACCTACATTTCTTAGTCCAATGTTGGCCTTTGCCACATCTTATGCAAATACTAAAAGTAATAAGCTCTCTTTTGAAATCAGTTTGGTTTTCTTTGTAATTTATTTGAAATGACTTTGTCCATCACAGTTAAGACATTTGTGAGTTTGACATTTCTCACAACCTTTGGAAATGGCTTCTCCTACTAGGGCTATCTCAGGTAAATGAAACCTAATATTAGTTGTGTTCCTAATCCACTCATCGATAGGTAATGATCATGCCATCAACAGTCTGATCACATTTTTTGCATTCAACTTAAGCATTTTCAACAGCCAAAGATTCAATTAGTTCCTTTCTAACTAGTGGATATGACATATATGTATCTTCAGCTGAATTTAATCTTTGAAAATGTCAGTGAATATTTCTTTTGGAGCCCGAGTAAGTGTTTCAAGTCTTTTTCCAGTTTCTTCAACCTTGTCCTGGGTGTTGAAGGCTGGTATGTGACATAATGCCAAGGTTTCTTCATCATATGTGACTTGTATCTCTATCTTAGCGTATTGACTTTCACCCAGCATCTGGTCTTTAGAAACATTTACATCTCTGGCTTTATTTCTCTGTGCTATCTCCCTATCCTCGTTGACATATCTACCATGAAAGCCAATGTAAACAAGGCTCTCATACAGCTTTTATCATATCATGCCAATCTTGGGGGATTATTCTGTTTTTGATTGCCCACAAAGTCAAGATTTTTTTTGCAATTGGTAAATGAATTCCAATATTAGCAACAGTTTCCTTAAACTTTCTCCACTCTAGCATATCCATGGCATGTCATTTGTATTCCTCATAAACCTGTGTGTATTCCACATCTGCTAGTCTTTGTTTGTATACTATCCAGATGTGTGGAAGTTGGTTTTCTAACAACTTTTGGTTGGCTTTATTGTTATCTTCTGCCTCCACCTGAATATTTTTCTTACTCTTTATTAATATTTTAAACTTCTCTTTCAAGGTCTTTGTCCATATTCTGTGTCTCTTGTTCTTGCATCTTCACCACCCTAGCATTCTGTTCACTCTGATGTATAAGTTCTTACATCTTCTGTCCTAATGTCTCCTCTAAGCCTTGTCTCCATGCCTCGGTTTTCTACTCCCGTTCTCCATGCTGATCTGGAATTTTTTGAACATTTTGTTCCATGCTTTGCTTCTATATTTTATTTTTCCCTTATTTTTCTATCGCTTATATCTTTGTGTCCTATATCTGTACCTTATTCTGATTTATTCATTTTAGTAAGATCTCCTGTAATGTTTGCCTCCGTAGTTCGCCCATTTCTTTTCTTGTCTTTCAGTTATCAATTTTTTTATCCTCTAGTGTTTGATACAGCAAACTAAAATGCTTATTAAGAATGGAACTAAATAATACAATAATTGTAACTAGCAATGTGTTAATTTCCTCTAAGTTTTTCATCCTGTTTGAACCATTTAAAACGGTATTACAGAAAATCAAAAAGGTCTTTATAATGTTTGTCATCTTTATGTGTCTATTTCTCTCCAAAAATTATTTAACCTCAATTTAACCTTAAAACCCTTTTACCTGATCAAAGATGTCCGTGCTTCAGTTTGTTTCATGTTCTTTGTCTCCCTCTGATGTTCAGCTCAGAACACTGCAGCAATTGCTCTTGTTTTAGCTATCCTAGGGTGTTTTGTTTTATTTTGTTTTTCCATATGAAGTTGAGACCTGTTCTTTCAAGATCTGTAAAGAATTAACACTGTTGATCTTCCTATGGGGTTACCATACCTTTCAGGTCCCAGAGACTAAGCCACCAACCAAAGCATACACGGGCTGGTCTGAGGCCCCTGGCACATAGTAGTAGAACACTGCCTTGTCTGGCCTCACTGGGTCTGACGTCACTGGGAGAGGATGTGCCTAATCCTGTAGATACTTGATGCTGCAGGGAAGGGGGCTGCCTGGAGAAGGAGGGAGTACCTTCTCAGAATCAAAGGAAAGGGAGGAAGGGGTAAGGAACTCTGGAAGGGGAGACTTGAGGGGAGCAATGTTTAGGATGTAAATAAAACAATTAATTTTAAAAATTAATTTAAAAGAAAAACAAAAAGATCGGTAAAGAACTGTGTTGGAATTTTGATAGGGATTGCATTGAATCTGTAGATTGTTTTTGGTAAGATGCCTGTTTTCATTATGTTAACCCACCTGATCCGTGAGCGTGTAACATCTTTCCATTTTTTGGTGTCTTTCTCAATTCCTTTCTTCAAAAATTACAAGTTCTTGTCATACAGGTCTTTTCACTTGCTTGGCTAGAATTACATCAAGATATTTTGTATCATTTGTGGCTATTGGGAGGGGTATTACCTCCCTAACTTCTTTCTCAGTTCATTTATCACTTGCATTAAGTAGGCTTACTGATTTCTTTGAGTAAATTTTGTATCCAGCCGCTTTGCTGAAGGTGTTTATCAGCTGTAGGAGTTCTCTAATAGAATTTTTAGGGTCACTTGTATATAGTATCATATCATCTGTGAATAGCAATACTTTGACTTCTTCATTTCCACATTGTATCTATTTTAGTTGCCTTATTGCTCTAGTAGAACTTTGTATTGTATTGAGGAAACCCAGAGAGAGTGGACAGCCTTGTCTTCTCTCTAATTTTAGTGGAATTGCTTTCAGGTTCTCCCTGTTTAATTTGATGTTGGCTATTGGCTTTATTTTTATAAATATTTATATAATATTGCTGTATATTGCCTTTATTGTGTTTAGGTATGTGCCTTCTCCAATCTCTTTAAGACTTTTAACATGAAGTGGTGTTGGATTTTGTCAAAGGCCTTTTCAGCATTTAATGAGATGATTATGAAATTTCCCCCTATGGTAGATTAAGTTGATTGGTAGTGTGCTATATCTTAATATGCCTAGCATGCAGGAGGCCCTGATTTCTTGCACAACATAGAGGAAAATCAGGTGGTGCATGCCAGGAATCTTAGTGTTAGGAGGTAGATACATGAGGATCAGACATTCAAGGTCATCTTTCAACACAGACAGGTTGAGGCTAGTCTAGAATGCATGACTCACTAATTTAAAAACAAACAAAACTTTCAAAATATTAGTGCTCAAATCTGAGAAAACATTGACATGGAGACTCCTAACAACAACATATTCCTCGTGAATGAGAAGTCCTCTGTGGTGGAGAGAAGAATACCAGGCATCAAGATGTGCAGTAATACTTCTGGTGACTCACTTCTGCAATTGGCCTGAGCACTTAGTGCATTCTCCGCATACAGCAATGAGGATCTGTTTGGTAAGTGCTCCTTGGTGGCCCTGTGAGAAATGGAATTGCTGGGGAGGCAGTGCTCCCTGCTGTATCAGTGGGAAGCAGTGGGGGGGAAAGTTTGGAGAGCACAGAGACACTACCCTCACTCTTCATTCCCCTGCCCCCTCTACCTGTGCCAATAAGGGAGGCAGAAAGACTGTTGGCCCTGCCAAGGGTCAGAAGTGCTGAGTTTATACTGTTCCCTTGTGACTATTCCGTAGGAGCACCGTGTCAGTGGCACTTGGTTTGTTGGGGGTCCCTGCTTCAACTCATGCCAATGAGGAAGGAAAGGCCAATTGGGTCTTGGTTCTGTATTTTCCTTCTTTCCTTTTTTGTACAAAGAGCATTCATTGGTTTGTTGTATGGCTTCATGATGTAAGTCCAGATGGTCAAACTTACAGTAAGCCTCTTCTCTCAGCTTCGTGAGCTGGGACTGTAGGCATGCAGTACTGTACCTATAACAGGATTTTGTCCTCCTGTCCTTTCTTTCTCTCATATACAGGAACAAACCACCCTGCATATCTTGGCTGTCTGGGATTTCCCAGAAGTTGCATAAACACACTCTGCTTTGCCTGGCCCTGCTGTCCAAATCGTGAGAGATGGATGGGCTATAAGTCAAGATTGTGAAATCTATACCCTGGGCAAGATTAAGAAGCACAAGAGGGCTGAGATGATGACTCCACACAGTTCCCGATTCCCATGTGAGAGCTGAGTTTATTCTCCAGAACCCAGGGGAAAGGGCCATCATGCTGGTTGAAGCATGTTACCCTGGCACTTGGAGACAGACACAGGTGTGACTCAACCTCACTGGCCTTGAGAAATGTGGCCTGTGTCCAAAAGGTGTACAGTGCCTGTGAATTGTCATTTGACACTGAACACGTATGTTGCACAAAGGTATGTTTGAGCATACACATGTATGTAAACAAGAACATATATGCACAAGTATACAAGTGTAAATATAGGATGTGTGAATACATCTGCATGAACACTTAAGTAAAAATAACCAAGAAGCACGAGGTGGAAGACCTGACCTCTTTTCTGCAGGAACGTCCTGGTAAGGCCAGGATGGCGGATGCTGCTGTGTTCTTCTGTGGAATCTGAATGGTTCACAGCACCCAGCATACCAGGCTTTGGGGAATCTTATTATTGCTGAGTAGATTCCAGTTCGTGACCCCAGCTTTCTTATCACCATGGCTCATCCAGTTGTCTCACCTCTATGCAGCACAAGACCAGACACATCTTAAAAGCCAAGGCAGATGATCTTGTAGTGTAAAGAAAAGTAGAAAGAAGGCTAGTACTGGCTATAACCACCTTAAAAATTATTGCAATGTATCTTCTTTTATGTTGGAGGTAAAACAGCATTGTTAAATGGGCTTTCTGTAGTTTTGAGATAGGGTCTTTCACGTAGCTCTGCTTTGAGTGGCCTAGTACTACGTGGCACATGCTGGCTTGCTTCACCTCTCATGCTCCCTTACCCCTCTCCATGTAAGTTCTCAACTCCTTCTCCATTGTCATTCTTGCTTCCTTGCTACCATACGCCTTGCCACGGTGGCCATGGACTCTACCACCCTCTAGGACTGTGAACCCCAGTGTACCTGCTTTCTTCTGTAAATTGTCTTGGCCATGGTGTGTCTTCACAGCATCTAGAAGAGTAACTAAGATCTGGCTAAATGGGGAGATTTGGAGCTTGAGGCTGTCTGGATCAACATTAAAAATTTGCTTGACTGGAAAAAGGAATAGTCTGAAGAGAAGAGAAACCTGGCCTGTGAGTGGAAAAGTGACCTGTGCTTCCCAAAAGGAGTGTCATGGAAACTTTGGAGAGTGAAAGCAGGATATTTATATCACAGACTCAAGGACACATGTAGATATTTATTCACAAGTAGGAAGTGGGCTCTCTGTGTTCATATCTTTGTGTGTGTGTCTCTGTGTGTGTATATCTGTGTGTGTGCACACATCTCTGTGTGTATATATCTCTGTGTATGCATGTGTGTTTGTGTGTGAATATCTGTGTCTATTTGTATATATGTTTGTTTGTGCATATCTCTGTGTGAGTCTGTGTGTATATCTCTGTATGTCTCTGTGTATATATCTGCATTTGTGTGTTTATGTGTGTATGTCTGTGTGTATATCTCTATGTGTCTATGTGTGTTTGTTTGTGTGTATATACATATCTGTGTGGGCCTTTGTGTATGTGTATCTCTATGTGTGTGTATGTGTAAGTGTGTGTGTGATAGAAAGAAAGATAGAGACATAAAGACACAGAAGGAGAATGAGACACAGAGGCAGACAGATAGGCAGAGAGAAAATAAAGACGCAAATATAGCTGATTCCCTAAATTGTCCCCTAGTTTTCAGCTCAGACATAACTATTTCTTTTTCCAAGAAGGTTCTTGGATCGAGACTCAGTGGCCTCAATAAAAAGAGAATACTTAGCCATGAGGTCACTAAGTACCTGAGCTGAAGGATATCTAAGCCAAGCTCTTCAGCTGACAAATGATAATAATGTCAAGAAGCCACGCTAGTTCGTCCAGATTCATGAAGAAGCAGAATTGGCTCAGAAACTACTTCTCCTGACTTACTTGTCTACAAATGACTTTATTTTTATCACCTCAGTGCCTCTAGGTACTGCAGAACCCAACTCTGAAGGGATGTCTTAGAATTCTACAATTGCCATCTATTCTTCTTATTTGCTCTTCCTAAAGTCACAGAATTCCCCTTGTGCTCAGAAATCTACAGTCAGAGAGGCTATCATCAGGTACCCTGCCCCCACCCCTAGCCTAACTTTGAGGATCAGACGTTCATGGCTCCTACATAGACACAGCGGCATATTCTTTCCATCCTGGACTATGGGGAGACCAAAGAATAACTGTTGTACGGACGCTGCTCAGCACTGAGTTCAGCCTCTGCTCCCACTTCTTCAATCAATGTTGGGAACCAGCTGAACAACCATTCTGTGAAGCCCACGACCTTGCTCTCAGCTTCCTCCTCTGGGTAACAGGACTTTGTGTCCATTTTGTATGGACTAGAGGTAGCCTGGCTCCCAAGCCAGGGAGGTCAGCCTGACACAGACTTATGCAGGCCATGAGTGTAGAACATAGGACCAAAGAAGTTCTGTAGGGTCAAAAGAATGAGGAAGGAGGAAATTATGGAAGGGCAGATGCATGAGCTCGGTAGTCTGAGTGCCACCGGTCATCAAAACAGCCATCAAAAGAGTCAGGAACTGGTCCAGCAGACCCAGGCAGGGCTTGAAATTTGTCCTACATGCCCAGATAGGTCCCTGCACTCACTCTAGGCCCATACATCTCCTCATTCTTCAATATGGTCTTGAATCTTGTGTTAGTTTTGTGCATTTGTGAATGAAAAGATATCTCTGCTCAAGGATGACATACAAGTTCCCAACAGTCTTCAGCACACTATCTGGGTCTAGTAGACGCTGACACAATACCATTGAATAAATCTGACACTTACAGAGGGCTTTGTAATTGAGTGACATATTTGATGGTGGCAGAAACTGTGGATAAAAGTGTGCCTGATTGGAGGAGGGAAGTGGACCCTTGAGGATGTCTTCTTAAGGATATGTCTTGTACCTGATCTCTTTTTCTGTTTGTCTTTCTGCTTCTGAGCCCTGAGAGGCAAGCAGCCTTCCCACAGCCATGACATTGTGCCTCACCGTATGCTTAGAGCAATGGGCTGAACTGTGAGACAAAGGAAACCTGTCCTGTACTAATGATCAAAGTTGACTAGTCCCTGTTTTGGATTGAGCTACAGTGAACATTGGCATACACAGGCCTGTTATACTTCTAATTTTAATTCCTTTTGAGTTTACACCTAATAGTAACGTTTCTGGGTCACACATCCTTAGCCTGTGTTTAGCTATTTTGATGAACCACTGAGCACAGTAACCACAGTAAACACACAATTACATTCCCACTAGCAATGCACAAGTGGTCCACATGCCAACACTTCTTGCTATGCTTTGGATGATAGTTTTCCCTCATTACATATGGGGTGTTACATCCCTTACACAAACTAGTGTCTGTGAGTAAATTATCTCTGTATTACCTAAAACTTTGTAAAATGCTATGGAAATTGCATTCTTAAAGAAATAATAACTAAAAAGGTCTTTACATGTTCACAGACACTTAAAAAAATCTTTCAAATCAGAAGTTAGATGTGGTTGACCTGATTATACAGCTGCGTCAAGTATGAGCTAAGTGTGTGTTTGTGTGACAGTTTGCATACACTTGGACCAGGGAGTGGCACTATTAGGAGGCATGACCTTATTGGAGTAGGTGTGTCACTGTAGGTATGGGATTAAAGACAGTATTCTAACACCTGGAAGTCAGTATTCTGCTTGCAGCCTTCAGGTGAAGATGTAGAACTCTCAGCTCCTCCTGCACCATGTCTGCCTGGATGCTGCCATGCTCTCACCTTGATGATACCAGACTGAACCTCTAAACCTGTAAGTCAGTCCCAATTAAGTGTTGTCCTTATAGGACTTGCCTTGCTCATGGTGTCTGTTCACAGTAGTAAAACCCTAACTAACACAGTCAGACTTATATTTTTCTAATCATGAAAGATGATATAGATGGAGATGAAAAATCTCCCTTTATGGTGTTCAAGGATGCGATACAATGCTGCCAATTGCCATCACCCATGGCCTACACAGATGAGTGATTTTGCCCGACTGACTCCAGCTCTATTCTACTGTGGTCAGAGCACATTTGTTGTATGACTTTAGCCCTTTGAAACATTGAGACTCATTTTATACCAACATGAATCCCAGCTTTAAAAACAAATATTTGAAAAAATAAGGAATGATATGTATTTTCAAACTGTAGGATACAAGGTTCCATGTCACCTTACAAGGAAATTCCACAGGACTTCTCTGTGTATACTGAAAATGCAACAAAGAGTTGTGGACAGACTAAGTAGGCTCTTTACCATGTGCTACTCCCCTGCCCTTTGTGCTTTAAGATAAATCCTCACCATGTAGCCCAGGCTGGTGTCAAACTCAGCCTTCCTGCCTCAGTCTTCAGAACACTGGTATCACACACATGGGCCACCATATGCCTCTTCCCTTTAGGCAATTCCTTCCAAATCTTCTCCCTGCCCCTGGTAACCACAAATCTATATTGTGCCTATGGATTATGAATAAATCAAGCATTTTTAAATTCTCTGCCAACTGGTTAGTCATATACTGGTTTACTTCTCTTTAGGTGATTATATCTTAGGTTACCAGTGCAACTCCCTAGCTTAGTAGAGTCTACAAAATGTTTTTATTGCTTCCAGGGCAAGGAAAATGCTTAAGAACACACACCTAGTGTTTTTTCCCTCACCCCCTGTGCAGTTGCTGAAGGCTAAGATTGGCTTCAAGGGCCATTGGCACCATGTTCTGCTTAGCTTCTTCTCTACTCACATCAGCAACTATACTGTGGTGGAAGGTCCCCACAGAACACCCAATGCATGCCAGTATGCTTCCCTCCCTCGGAGACCTCTTTGCCTCGTTGCTAGCTACATGCATCTCTCTGCTGCCTTTTAACTTAATGGTTTCTGGTGGTTTCGTTATCTTTCACTTATTCAGGTATCTGTGAGGTTAGTCTTTAATAAAGTACTCTGCCATCATTGAGGGAAAATTCTGGTGCCTTCATTTTTCAGCAAGGACACGGAGGGAGACACCACTCGTCCAATTTTACTGCTAATTAAGGCAGAGCCGTATTTAGAACTCTGGCCTCCTGGTGCTAATCTGAGCACTTTCAACCACAGCAGGATAGGCTACAAGGCAGTCTTACCTCATCAAACCTTGGATGAGTCATTGTTTGTTCATTTAAGAAATATTTCTTATGGGGCTTGCTCCATTTCCAAGCACTGGACAAATAAGTCTGTCTGTTTCTGTTCCTGCTGCCATCCAGAAATTATTTCTATTTGGACTTTTCCTCAGTTTTATTTTGATGTGGTAATTGTAGTTTTCTTTGAGTTTATCCTGTTTTGATGTTCCAGATTCATGAATATAAGCTTTGAGAATTTTTTTTCAGGTTGAGAGAAGTTTTATTAGCTTATATATATATATATATTTTTTTTTTGGCTAGGAATGCTCTAGATTTTAAAGGAGTTATCAAAACGTGTTTTAAAAATGGCTTTATTTATTTATCTGTTTGTTTGTTTATCTGCGTGTGTGTGTGTGTGTGTGTGTGTGTGTGTGTGTGTGTGTGTGTGTGTGTGCCTATACACCTATACACCTGTAATGTATTCATGGAGGGCAGAAAGGTGTCTTCCTCTTTTTCTCCACACATATTCCTTTGAGGCAGGGTCTTTCCCTGAACCCAAGGTTCATGTTTAGCTTTTAGTATTGTTGACACTTTTGTGATTATTATATCTTAAATTAAAGCATTGCCTTGTGTTATTTATCTTACCATTCAGAGACTCTAATTGTATGTGTAACCCCATCAAGAATTATGCAGCCTTGAAGTGTAGACCAGAGGTAGGCAAGTATATCGTTTAAGAAATGGGTATAGCTGTATCTTACAGAGACACAGAACAAGAGTAGCCTAAATCAAACATCTTGTTATCTTCTATTTAACAAGATGAGAGGCACCCATGTTTGTCATAGTATCCTTTTCTTTCTGGATGCTAGATAGATTTATCTGCTTGGACCAATGTGGGTTACTGTTATAACTCTGCTCAAAACAGCAGGAGGGACAGAAGGGAGAGCCCTTCAAAGATCTTTCCTATGTCCCATTGAATGAATTTATTCAATGGTCACAAGCACATACAAAGAAAATGTGGGGGTTTTTTATTCTTGGATATTGCTTCTTAGGCTAACATTTAGAGATTCTATTATTACAGGTAAAATGAGATAAATAATAAATACTGAAGGACAAGTAGCTGTCTCTTCCATAGTAAATAGTTATTATAAAATTCAATAAGTTTAAAGCTGATGCCTTGGTAAAGAAGTTGTAAAAAGTGTCATAAATTTTGGGCATGGAAGGGCAAATAGTTCAGTCAAAGAGCATCCCAGGCATAAAGCCTGTTATAAGCCTTTGACCCCTGAAATAGAGAGCTACTTTCCCCTCTACCAACAATGCCTGGAACCTGAGAGATTACAGTGTAGATATGGATTAACAGAACTGTTACTCTGGAGAATGAAGGCTAAGGGATTGGAAGAGTTGTTATTTCACTGTGCAGCGGAAGAAGATGCATATCACTGTGGATAAATTAATTCTTAAGGTAAAAGTGGGTGTGCCAAGTTAAACCCATTCTCTAGGCAGCTGGGAGAAAGCACATATAGATATGGGGGCTGGAGAGGTTTGGGATTTGCCTTTGGGCTATGACAGTTAAAACTGTTTATCAGCTGTAGTTCTCTGGTGGAATTTGGGGGGTAACTTAAGTATATTATCATATCATCTGCAACTAGTGATATTTTGACTTCTTCCTTTCTTACTTGTATCCCTTTGATTTCCTTTGTCTCATTGCTCTGACTAGGACTTCTAGTAGCATATTGAATGGGTAGGGGGAGAGTGGGCAGCCTTGTCTTGTCCATGATTTTAGTGAGATTGCTTCAAGTTTTGCACCATCTAGTTTGATGTTGCTACTGGTTTGTCATACATTGCTTTCACTATGTTTATGTATGGACCTTGAATTCCTGATCTTTCCAAGACTTTTAACCCAAAGGGATGTTGAATTTTGTCAAATGTTTTCTTAGCATCTAGTTAGATGATCATGTGTTTTTTTTTTTTTTTTCTTTAAGTTTGCTTATATGGTGGATTATGTTGATGGATTTCCATATATTAAACCATCCCTGAATCCCTGGAATGAATGTATGATCATTTTGATGTGTTTTTGGATTTGGTTTGCAAGAATTTTATTGAGTATCTTTGCATCAATGTTCCTGAGGGAAATTGGTCTGAAGTTCTTTCTTTGGTCTTTGTGCAGTTTAGGTATAGCTTCGAAGAATGAGTTGGGTGGTGTTCCTTCTGTTTCTATTTTGTGGAATAGTTTGGAGAGTGTTGTTATTAGGTCTTCTATGACAGTCTAATAGAATTCTGCACTGAACCCATCCTGGGCTTTTTTTTTTTTTTTTTTTTTTTTTTTTTTTTTTTTTTTTGGTTAGAAGGTTTTTGATGACTGCTTCTATTTCTTTAGATTTTATGAGACGGTTTAGATGGTTTATTTAATCCTGATTTAGCTTTGGTACCTGTTATCTGTCTAGAAAGCTGTCCATTTCCTCTAAATTTTTAAATTTTTTGATTATAGGGTTTTGTAGTAGGATCTGATTTCTTGAATTTCCTCAGTTTCTGTTATGTCTCCCTTTCTTTTCTGACTCTGTTAGTTTGGATACGATCCCTGTGCTCTGTAGTTAGTCTGGCTAAGGCTTTATCAATCTTATTGATTTTCTCAAAGAACCAGCTCCTGGTTTTGTTGTCTCTCTGCATAGTTCTTTTTGTTTTTATTTGGTTGATTTCAGCTCTGAATTTGATAATTTCCTGCCATCTACTCCTCTTGGGTGTATCTGCTTCTTTTTGTTATTCTAGAGATTTCAGGTGTGCTGTCAAGCTCCTAGTGTATTCGCTCTCCAGTTTTTTGTTTTGTTTTATTTTGTTTTGTTTTGTTTCTTTAAGAGGCACTCAGAGCTATGAGTTTTCCTCTTAACACTGCTTTCATTGCATCCTATAAGTTTGGGTATGTTGTGCCTTCAATTTGTTAAATTCTTAAAAAAAAAAAAAAAAAAAACTTAATTTCTTTATTTCTTCCTTGACCTTGTTATAATTTACTAGAGTATTTTTCAGCTTCCATGTGTATGTGGGCTTTTTGTTGTTTTCATTGTTATTAAAGACCAGCCTTAGTCCATGGTGATCTGATAGGATGTGTGGGAGTATTTTGATCTTCTTATATCTGTTGAGGCCTGTTTTATGACCAACTATATGGTCAGTTTTGGAGAAGGTGCCATGAAGTGATGAGAAGGAGGCATATTTTGTTTTGTTTTAGGATGAAATGTTCTATAGATGTCTGTTAAATCCATTTGGTTCATAACCTGTGCTAGTTTCACAGTGTCTTTGTTCAATTTCTTTTCCAATATTTGTCCATTGATGTGAGTGCAATATTAAAGTCACCCACTATTATTGTTTGGGGTGCAATGTGTGCTTTGACATTTAGTAAGTTTCTTTTATGAATGTGGGTGTCCTTGCATTTGGAGCATAGATGTTCAGAATTAAGAATTCATCCTGGTAGATGTTTCCTTTGATGAGTATGAAGTATCCTTCCTTATAGTTTATGATAACTATTGGTTGAAAATCTATTTTATTTGATATTAGAATGGCTATTCCGGTTTGTTTCTTGGAACCATTGCTTAGAAGTTTTTTTTTCCCCTAGCCTTTTACTCTGAGTAGGGCCTGTCTTTGTTGCTGAGATGAATTTCCTGTATGCAGCAAAATGCTGGATCCTGTTGATGTATCCAGTCTGATAATCTATGTCTTTTTATTGGGGAATTGAGTCTATTGACGTTAAGAGTTATTAAGGAATAGTGATTGTTGTTTCTTGTTATTTTTGTTGTTAGGGGTAGAATTATTTTTGTGTATTTTTCTTTTTCCTTTTTTTTTGATTTTCTTGCAAGAAGATTATTTTCTTGCTTTTCCTAAGTGTAGTTACCCCCCTTGTGTTGGAGTTTTCCATCTATTATCTTTTGTAGGACTGAATTTTGTGGACAGATATTGTGTAAATTTGGTTTTGTCCTGTAATATCTTGGTTTCTCCACCTATAATAGAGAATTTTGCTAGATATAGTAACCTGAGCTGAAATTTGTGTTCTTTTAGGGTCTGTATGACATCTGACTAGGATCTTCTAGCTTTCATAGTCTCTATTGAGAAATCTGGTGTAATTCTGATCGGCTTGCCTTCATATGTTATTTGTCCTTTTTCCTTTACTGCTTTTAGTATTCTCTCTTTGTTTTGAATATTTGGTGTTTTGACTACTATGTGTTGGGAGGAATTTCTGTTCTGGTCCAATCTATTTGGATTTCTGTAGGCTTCTTGTATGTTCATAGTCATCTCATTCTTAAGGTTAGGGAAGTTTTCTTCTATGATTTTTGAAGATATGTACTGGGCCTTTTAGTTGGGAGTCTTTGCTCTCTTCTACACCTATTATCCTTAGATTTAGTCTTCTTATTGTGTCCTGGATATCCTGGATGTATTGGGTCAGGAGCTTTTTGATTTTTCCATTTTCTCTGACTGTGTGTCAATGTTTTCTATGTTATCTTCTGCCCCTGAGATCCTTTCTTCCATTTCTTATAGTCTGTTGGTGATGCTTGCATCTAAGACTCCTGATTTCTTTCCTAGGTTTTCCATCTCCAGGGTTGTCTCCTTTTGTGATTTCTTTATTATTTCTACTTCCATTTTCAATTCATTAACCTGTTTTGTTGTGTTTTCCTGTAGCTCTTTAAGTGATTTTTGTGTTTTTTCTTTAAGGGCTTTACTTGTTTACATAAGTTCTCCTGTAATTCCTCTTCTCCAGGACCTCCATCATCATCATGAAGTATGATTTCAAGTCCATACCTTGTTTTCTGGTGTGTTGGGAAATCCACTACTTGCTGTGGTTGGAGAACTGGGATCTAATTTTGCCAGGTTGTCTTGGTTTCCATTGCTTAGGTTCTTTCACTTGCCTCTTGCCATCTTGCTATCTGTGATGTTAGGTGATCTTGTTGTCTCTGACTGGAGCTTGTCTCTTGTGGGTCTGAGGGCCCATGGGCTCAGGAGGGAGATTGCGCTTGGATCTTTGGCTCTTCGCAGGCAGGAAGTGAATTTTGATGGTTGTGACCTGGTTCTGTCTCTGTGGGCTTAGGTGGGAGAGTGCTTCTGAGGCTCTTCTGGGTGCTCAGCAGTCTGCACTCACTGATAAGTGGATATTAGCTCAAAAGCTCAGAATACCCAAGATACATTTCACAGACCACATGAAGCTCAAGAAGAAGGATGACCAATGTTCAGATGTTCCAGTCCTTCTTAGAAGAGAGTACAAAGTTTGAAGCAAAGACTGAAGCAAAGGACATTTTCAGAGACTGCCCCACCTGTAGCCTATATACAGCCACCAAACCCAGACAATATTGCTGATGCCAAGAAATACATGCTGACAGGAGCCTAATATAGCTGTCTCCTGAGAGGCTCTGCCAGAGCATGACAAATATAGTGTCAGATGTTTACAGCCAAACATTGAACTGATATTAGGGTTCTTAATGGAGAAGTTAGAGAAAGGATTGAAGGAGTTGAAGGGGTTTGTAGCACCATAAGAACAATACCAACCAACCATAGCTCTCAGGGACTAAAGAACTATCCAAACAATACACATGGATGGACCCATGGCTCCAGCTACACATGTAGCAGAGAATGGCCTCTTTGGGCATCAATGGGAAGAGAATCCCTTGTTCCTGCTAAAGACTGATGCTTCAGTGTAGGTGAATGTCAAGGCGGCGAGGCATGAGGGGGTGGGTTGGTATACACCATCATAGAAGCCGAGGAGGGAGGATTGGATAGGGAGTATGGAGGGGAACTCAGGAAAGGGGATAACACTTGAAATATAAATAAAATATATCCAATAAAGAAAAATAAAGACTCAGTTAAGACTTCTAATTCTTTGTCTTCAAGAATGGCCCTGCGTATTGGCACTTTGGGGTCCTCACATTCAAAATCAATGAAGCACTTAGTATTTGCCAAAGACTGTGATTGACAGATGTGGTCCCTAATCCTATAAACTTATGGTGTATGAATGGCATAGATAAGGGGAAAATGTAAGTGAAAGTTAGCTCTTACTTTCTCTAAACATGAGGTGAGTTAAGACAGACTGTTTAATGGATCTCTACTGGAAGATGTGTGATGGGAGTGTCTGGAAGCCAGGCTGATGACCGGAACACTGCTGAGAGTGTCTGAGTCTCTGGGGCACAGTGAACATTACAGGCAATAGCCTCTCTTGTTAATGTTCTCTGAAATTTGCCTTTTGAGCTGAATGCAGCTTAGCACATTACCACTTGGCAATTTTTTGGAGATAAAAATATCACTGAGTGTGGTTATAACCATTTTGTCACGGTAGGGTTTCTGCTTTTCTAAATTGAAGCAAACCACAAAAAAAAAAAAAAAAGAAAAAAAAAAAAAAAAAAGAGAGGATCTTATCCTATCTTCGTCATCTAGTTCAACACAGCAGGCGTTTTATATGAAGACTTAAAAGAGATGCTCAAGTAATGTCTCATGATGGCCTTCAAGTGCTGGGATAATGCAAACACATCATCACTTAGAAGAAAATTAACTGTGTAATTGATGATTATTAAATCAACTGCATTTAGTTCAAAATTCTTTAACCTCATGCTGGAGAAACAAAACGCATATGAATTTAAGAGTAATCTTTTGCTGCATACTATTTTTACCCATAATACTCACATGCTGCGTAGTCCTATCTCATTCCTGGATGGAGCGTGTAGTGGTCTGCAGTATGTATGCACTGTACTGCACTCTGTACTGTATGGAATAATTCGCCTACTGCTAGATGCCAAGTATGCCTCTAGTTATACACTGTTATCAATAATGTTGCACTAAGTATTTCTGTACAAATTTTCTGAATGTGTGTGCTTCCCAGAGGCTCAAAGTAGCCTCTGGGTCAAAGGATGAACGCATTTGAAATGTCCAATAGAATTGATTGTTTCCCAATATCATGTATTAAAATGTTCTCTCTCTCTCTCTCTCTCTCTCTCTCTCTTTTTTTTTTTTTTTTTTTTTTTTTGCTCTCTTTAAGTTTTTGTGAGGTGGGTCATGATGCTCTAGAACTGCTTTGTGGCTGAGGGTGACCTTGAAATCCTGGGTCTGGACAGGGAAAGAAGCACTACCACAGTTTTGAAGGAAGCTTTAATTACTGACCAGGTGCTGAAGTCTGGCCAAGTCTAGTCTAAGGTTCTCAGAAAAAGGCTGAGTCACATTTTGCAGAGGCCTATTACTCCTAATCTAATTATCTAATGCTAGACTGGCTACTTTTTCAACTGTCCTCCCCAAATACTTGCTGTTTGAATCTTCCTGGGTTATTTCTGCTCCAAAAGTCTGGTGTTCTGGGGAAAAATTTCATTCTGCATGTCCTACTGGTCCATCATGACTATTGGAGACCTGCTCTCCTCTATTCCCCTTCTGTCTCTCTCTTTCTTCTATTTCCTTCCCCTCCTAGTCTCCACCTCCATAACTGAAAATCCGTCTCCCTCTATTTCTTCCAGTAATTGGCTGTAGCCATATTTATTTAGCCAACAATTTTAAAGTGGGGAACAAGGTTTGCACAGAAGCTGGTGTAGGTGAGGATTCACTGGTCTTGGGGAAAGCCAGATCTTGTGGTACAGAATTTAGTATTTGAATACGTAGCATTACCAGACCAATCCCCAACAGTTCTCTTTTCTTTAAATTCTTCCATACTAGACATCCTCAGGCCTGTTAAATTAAAGAGTCCCTTGCCTCCTTTAAGAGAAACGAGAGTCAAGGTGATACTGTTCCCTTTATTCTGCACGGGGATTGAAGACACACACCCAAGGCTGCAGCGATGGCTCTCAGTTTAGGAAAAACAATGTTTTCATTGTTTTCTGGTTCTCTCTGGTTTCTCAGACTCTCCAGTTTCCTCTCCACCTACATCCGCTCAGCGTCCGCCCTATGCCACGGCCTGCATACGTCACTCTTTCACATGTCTCCTTCTTTCATTTCCTTTTACACAGACATGTTCTATTGGAATGAATGGTTTTCAACAGACATGCCAAAGTAGACAGGCAGAAATCCCATGTGGTCTCAACTCTTCACCAAGAATGACAGACAACCTCAGCCAAAATTCCCAACAGTGGGGTGATGGAACCTGAATAGACAATCTCCAGTAGATAGACAGGATCCTAATGGAGGGATGGGGTCACCAACCTACCTCCAAATTTTTGACCCAGAATTGTTCCTGTCTAAAAGAAATGCAGGAGCAAAATGAAGCAGAGACTGAAGGAAGGGGCATCCAGTGACCAGTCCAACTTGGGATCCATCTCATAGGGGCCCGTGGGAGTGGCACTAAACTCTGACACTATTACCAGTGCCATGTAGTATTTGCAGACAGGAGCATGGCTGTCCTCTGAGAGGGCCTACCAGCAGCTGACTGAGACAGATGCAGATATTTACAGCCAACCATTGGACTGAGGTCAGAGACTCCTATGGAAGAGTTAGGGAAAAGACTGAAAGAGCTGATTTCAACTCCATAGGAAGACCAACAGTATCAACTAACCCATAGACTGAGCCACCAACCAAAACAGCACACATGGACTGGTGCGTAGCCCCAGCACATATATACAGGGGATTGCCTTGTCTGGCCTCAATCTTGTAGAGACTTGGCACCCTAGAGAAGAGAAATGTGGGAGGTGTGGAAGCAGGGGGAAGTGGGAGTGGGGGTGGAGAAGATGGGTGGGAAGGGAGGTAGAACTCTAGGAGAGGGGACCAGGAAGGGGGGACAGCACTTAGAATGTAATTAAATAAAGCAATTTAAAAAAGGAATGCTGAGAGTGGAACAGTCTTCCCAGAGAATAGTGTGCTATCCTATACCAATGGTCAGCTCTGAGGTCATACACATGCAAGGAACATATACTGAGCATATCGTATTTAGGAATGTATATGTATATACATATATGCATGTAACAATAGTTAATGAAAAGAGAGGCCATGAATTTGAAAGACAGCAAGGAGGAATATATGTGTGTGTGTGTGTATGTATATGTATATATGTGTGTATGTGTATATGTATATATGTGTGTATGCATATGTATATATGTGTTTGTGTATGTGTGTACGTATATGTATATATGTGTGTATGTTTATATGTATATATGTGTTTGTGTATGTGTATAGGCATAGGAATAGACATGTGTGTGTGTGTGTGTGTGTGTGTGTGTGTGTGTGTATTATAATCTCAGAAATAAAGGAACTATGAGCTGTCACTCTGCTCTGCCACTCAGTCCACATCCCGAGCGGCAGCATGGAGATGAGGAACAGTTCAATGCCCTTCATGCTTTCTCCCCCAGTTCTCCTTTCTCACCATCTTCTTGCTTGTTTTAATAAGGCTGATATAGTAGTCAGAAGCCAAAGTGAATTTTTAAAAGGATTTACATCTTACATGACGTAAGAGCAACATAAACCAATTTATAGAGGGAGTAGGGGTTGGGTCATGTGCATGACCTGACCTAAGGTTGACGCATGTAGCCTTAAATTTTTTTTTGAGACAAAAAGTGTCTCAAAAGATGTCATGAGGAGAGATAGCACAATACACAGTTGGTGCAGGAGTTGACATCTAAACAGGACCAGTAATGAGGGAATTAAGGACCCAGGCAGGGGCCATATAAAACAGCCAACCTAGAATCTGTTTACCAGACTCTAGCTCCAGGGCTTCTCCCACCTCTAAAGGAATCCTTAGCTTGCTTGCTTCCCTGGACATCTTGGTTTTCCCTTTTCTTGAAATTCAATTTTTTGTCTGTTCCATACTCTGTACAGCCCTTATTTGTTGCATGAACATTCCTTTCTCAATAATTTATTTAGTAGAGGCACAGATTTTAGGATAATTAGATGTATAAAAATGTGGGAATGTATTACTGCCCCTCTTCATTATCTGTTAAACATGTTAAAGTTTAAAGTAGGAAAATAATTTCTCTGGTAATCCTGAGAGAGTTAATACCATTTCCTAGAACGCTGAGCCTTTGACAAACACAAGTCTTTTGGAGTATATTTCATCTGCTTTTTCATTGCCAATGTGTTCTTTTCTTCTGTCACATCTAACTGACATTTTAGGGAAGCCACTTTGGCTTTCCCTGTATACCTACATCCTTTTAAGTCTCTCTCAGGCTTGCTTCTTGGGGACTAAGACAGGACCGGGCAGTGGTTGGTTCAAGTGAGACATTTAAAAGGCTGTATTAGTCCCGTCTCCTGTTCCATGACAAAGGACCTGATCAAAGTAATGTAAGGATGGAAGAGTCTGTTTGGGCTCATGGTTCAGGCAGCAGTCCATCACTGTGAGAAAGCCATGGGAGCACAGGCATGAAGCAGTTCATCTTGCTGCATCTGCAGTCAGGAAGCAGAGAGTTATGAATACTCATACTTGACTAGCTTTCACTGTCTCTCTCTCTTATGAAATCTGGGAGCTGGGCCAGGAATAGTGTTGAGTCCACTATCCCAATTAACTTAATACATAAAATGTCTTGCAGATATGCCAAAAGATTCATCTCAAATATGTTAAACAGGCAATCAGTATAACAATCATAAATGGCATTTTAAATTACATAAAAGGAGGATCCATTAAAAAACTTAAACAATAAAAAGACTGAGTTTCTAAGATTCAACATCATAGCGATGCCATGTCTCTCTAAATTAATCCAGGTGTCTTTTTGTTGTTGTTGTTGTTTTGTTTTATATTGTATTGTAGAAATAATCTTGCTATATATACTTAACTGAGCTGGCTCTTGTTATATAGATCAGGCTGATTTAAAACTTTCAGCAATTCTCCTGCCTCAGCTGTCCAAATGTTGAGGTCATAGGTGTATACTAACATGCCCATCAATCCAGTAGCAAATATGTAAACTAAAGTCCACAAGGAAAAACAAACAAGTATGTTTTTATGTTGGAGAAATCATGAAGCAAAAGAAAAAAAAAGTTAGAGAGAGGGGCTATTTATACCAGAGATTGAAACATTAGTAATTAGAACACAGTGGTACCAACTGTAACTAGATTTGTATTTGAGTACTAAATCAATAACATTGATACTAGATCTTTGAAGCTGAAACAACTGGATGATTTCATAACAGTTACATATATAACTTTTTAAAATCATAAAATAGGACATAAACTAGTGACTTAGCATTAACATCAGAATAGGGAAAATTCTTCAAAGAAACTACACTATTAGATAAATCCTACTACATGATAGTATATGTATGCTATGATGGTTTAAATGAGAATGGCTCCCTTAGGCTCATATATTTGAACGTTTGGTCCCTCGTTAGTGGAACTCTTTGGGAAGGATTGGGATGTATGGCTTCTTTGGAGTGAATGTGTTGCTGGGGTTGGCTTTCAAGTTTCAAGAGCCTGCACTAGGCCAAGCCTCTCCACCTACTACTGACTGCAACTTACAGATTAGATGTGAGCTCCAGCACCATGCATGTTTGCCTGCTACCACACTCCCTGCCATGACAGAAATGGACTAAACTTCTAAAACTGGAAGCAAGCACCCCAATAAATATTTTGAAGTAATTTTTCTTGATCATGATGTCTCTTCTAAGCAATAGAATAGCAACTAAGGCACATATCCATAAAAATAATACTCAAAATTTAAAATGGAGGGGCAAACACAAATCTGTGAAAGATGTTCATAGCTTGTATAACTGATAAAGAACTATCTTCCTTACTGTGTCTTAGTTATGTTTCTTTTGCCATGAGAAAACACTGTAACCTAGAGCAATCTGGGGAGAAAAGGGTTTATCTGCTTCCCTGCTATGACCCATCACTAAGGGAAGTCAGGGCAGGAACAGGATGGAACCCGGAGGCTAAGGCTGATGCAGAGGCTATGACAGGAGTACTGTACTGGCTGATTTTGTGTCAACTTGACACAAGCTGGAGTTATCACAGAGAAAGGAGCCTCAGTTGAGGAAATGCCTCCATGAGATCCAGCTGTAAGGCATTTTCTCAACTAGTGATCAAGGGGGCAGGGCCCAGCCCATTGTAGATGGTGCCATCCCTGGGCTGGTAGACCTGGGTTCTATAAGAAAGCAAACTGAGCAATTCATGGGAAGCAAGCCAGTAAGTAACATCCCTCCATGGCCTCTGCATCAGCTCCTGCTTCCTGACCTGCTTGAGTTCCAGTCCTGACTTCCTTTGTTGATAAACATCAATGTGGAAGTGTAAGATGAATAAACCCTTTCCTCCCCAATTTGCTTCTTGGTCATTATGTTTATGCAGGAATAGAAACCCTGACTAAGACAGGTACTGATCACTGGCTTGCATTTAATGGCTTGCCTAGCCTGCTGGCTGGGATACCACCAGCCCAGAGGTATCCCTATCCATCACTAATTAGGGATGCCCTTCATGCTTGCCTACAACCCAGTCTAATGGAGGCATTTTCTAAGTTGAGGCTTTCTCCTCTCAGGTGACTCCAGCTTATGTCAAGTTGGCATAAAAACTAGAAAGAACAGGATCTTTCTTTATTGTGTAATCTCTTTCTTTGCCACATCATTTCTCTTTTAAGAAAATATGAAACGGGAAAGTGGTTTTTGAAATGCCACCAGAAAGGGAAAATACATCTAACTAAGTCATGATAAGATGCTGAGGCTCAGTAACAAGCCTGCAATTAAACACATAATAAGGGTTTAAGGACATATATTCACTGGTATAGTTTTTGTCTAATGCATATGAGGCCCTGCAACTGGTCCCTTACTATTGTTCATGCTACAGATGATGATGATGTATATTACAGTACTTTAAAACCTATCCTAACAGCAAGTATTATCAAGCTAGAATGTGGGTTTCAAAGATCAAGCCCATGAGGGCCAAACCAATGGTTCATTGCTTCCAGAAGTTAATCCTTGCTAGCATAGGCTTGTAATTCCAGTCCTTAGGAACCTAAAGCAAGAGACTTAGAGCTCAAACTATAAAAAGGAAGAAAGAAAGAGAGAAAAAATGATAAAGGAAGTCGGGAAAAAAATAAATCTTTTTTTAAAAGAAGTTTCTTTTTCTTGTTTTAAAAACAAATAAACTTCTGGGAAATTACCTGACCTTCTAAAAAGAGTTTGTGATGATACCACAGTAATATTTGTTATGGGCAGAATCATAAGTACATGCTGAATTAGTGGGTAAAACACTGGCAGACTGGTTTCCCCACTTTGTTTCCATTTTCTGGTTTGTAAGTAATACCTAAAAATCAGGAAATACTCAGACACTGTGACTATTCTCTCACCTTCAGGCTAGTTTCAGTGTTCACCAGCAGTTCTCACTCCACTATTCCTTCTACACCGTTAGCTGGGTTTTGGAGAAGGAAAAATGTGCCGTCTATCTGCACATCTGTCTGTGGCTGTAATAGTGTGAGCACATGGAACCTTACTTTCTTCAGTGAAATAAAATTAATCACCATTAGCAATTCTCCAGCTGCTCATATTTGATCAGCGGACACTCTTTGAGCAAATCCTGGGGTCTTTTGCATTTTCCCACTTCCTGTTAAGCACCTACTTTGCTTCTGTGATCATGGCCTTCTTCATGCCACAGGCCTAGAACATGAAACCTTCCTCCATGGAATCTTGGTTCATTTTAGTGGGAGGTGTTATTTAGAAACCATGATCCGGGGCTCTATGTGCCTACTGCCGACATGTGACATGTCGGAAACATACTCATCTGTGTATGAAAAACTAAATCTCTTATACTTACTTCCAGCTTCAAATATCCTCAGAAACCATTCTACTATTCCCCCTGTGCCTGTAGCTTATTCCTCTGACAATGAAAACAAAAAAACACCTCATTTCTACTTTCCTTTAACTCAAAACAAATAGCAAAAGATATCTATTAAATAAATTTGTTTCATAACTTCTGTTAGTTTCACTGTGTCTCTGTTTAGTTTCTGTTTCTCTGATCTGTCCATTGATGAGAGTGCAGTGTTGAAGTCTCCCACTTTAATTGTGTGTAGTGCAATGTGTGCTTTGACATTTAGTAAGTTTCTTTTATGTATGTGAATGTCCTTGTATTTGGAGCATAGATATTCAGAATTGAGAATTTATTCTGGTAGATGTTTCCTTTGATGAGTATAAAGTGTCCTTTCTTATCTTTTTTTTTGATAACTTTTGGTTGACAGTCGATTTTATTCTATATTAGAATGGCTACTCCAGCTTGTTTCTTGGAACCATTTGCTTGGAAAATTGTTTTCAAGCCTTTTACTCCAAGGCAGTGTCTGTCTTTGTCACTTAGGTGTGTTTCCTGTATTCAGCAAACTCCTGGGTCCTCTTTACATATCCAGTCTGTTAGTCTATGTCTTTTTCTTAGGGAATTGAGATCATTGATGTTGAGAGATATTAGAGACTATTGTTGTTTCTTGTTATTTTTGTTGTTAGAGAGGAATTATGTTTTTATGGCTATCTTCTTTAGAAATAGTTGAAAGGAGATTATTTTCTTGCTTTTTCTAGGGTGTAGTTTCCCTCCTTGTGTTGGTGTTTTCTATCTATTATCCTCTGTAGGGCTGTATTTGTGAAAGGATATTGTGTAAATTTGGTTTTGTCATAGAATATCTTGGTTTATCCATCTTTAGTACTTGAGAATTTTGCTGAATATAGTAGTCTGGGCTGGCATTTGTCTTCTTTTTGGGTCTGCATGACAGCTTCCCAGGATATTCTAGTTTTCATAGTCTAGTTGTGAAATCTGGTGTAATTCTGATACGTCTGATTTTATATGTTACTTGATCTCTTTTCTATACTGCTTTTAATATTTTTTCTGTTTTGTGCATTTGATGTTTTTACAATTATGTGATGGGAGAAATTTCTTTTCTGGTCCAATCTATTTGCAGTTCTGTAGGCTTCTTGTATACTTATGGGTATCTTTTCCTTTAGGTTAGGGAAGTTTTTTCTATAATTTTGTTGAAGATATTTTACTGTCCCTTTAAGTTGGAAATCTTCACTCTCTTCTATACCTATTATACTTAGGTCTGATTTTCTCATTGTGTCCTAGATTTCCTGGATGATTTGGGTCAGAAGCTTTTTGCATTTTGCATTTTCTTTGACTATTGTGTCAATGCTTTCAATGGTATCTTCTGCCCCAAGATTCTCTTTTTTATCTCTTGCATTCTGTTGGTGATGCTTTCATCTATGATTCCTGATCTCTTTCCTAGATTCTCTATTCCCAGGGTTGTCCCCCCTTGTGATTTCTTTTGTTTCTATTTCCATTTTTAGATCCTTGATGGTTTTCTTCAATTCTTTCACGTGTTTGGTTATGTTTTCTTGTAGTTCTTTATGGAATTTTTCTGTTTCCTCTTTAAGGGCTTCTACTTGTTTACCTGTGTTCTCCTGTGTTTCTTTAAAAGAGTTATTTATATCCTTCTTAATGTCCACTATCATCATCAGGAGATGCGATTTTAAGTCCAAATCTTACTTTTCCAGTGTGTTGGGGTATCTAGGTTGCTGTGGTGGGAGAACTGATGATGTCAAGTAGCTTTGGTTTCTGTCACTTAGATTCTTGTGCTTGCTTCTCACCATCTGGTTATCTCAGGTGTTAGTTTGTCTTGCTATCTCTGACTGGGGCTGGTTATTCCTGTGGTCCTGTGAGCTTGTGATCTTAGGTATAAGAGCACTCCTGGGATACCAGCTCTTATCAGTCAGGATTTGTGTAAGAAGGGCCATGGGAAAGCCTTAGCTCTGGGCACAGATGGAGACTGGAAGGATCCTGTTCCAGGTTTTTGCTCAATTCCTATGCCCTGTGTACTCCTGACAGGTCCCTCTTTGAAGAGTTATTGGAGTGAAAGTGGTGGTCTTACCTATTGTCTTAGGAGTGAGAGCACTCCTGTGAGACCAGCTCTCATCGGGCAGGATTTCGATATGGAGGGCTGTGGAACAGCCTTAGCTCTGGGCACAGATAGAGACTAAGCAGTAGTGTAGTTGTTAAGATTCTTTTTGTAAATTAAGCTCAAAGGAATAGATCACAAAGTTCAAGGATACTCTATACATTCCAAATTCAAATTAACATAAGCCTTTGTTAATAAGACAAAATGTAATTAATCACGTGCATATAATTTACTTGCATTTGTTCTGTTTTGTAAAGCTGATTTCAATTATAGATATTTATAAAGAAAATCAGTATCTGGCATTGTTTACAAGCTAATACTTCCAGAGTTTTTATGAAAGTTCTATGAGTTAAAGGTGAATTTTCATAAATTTTTCTTAGCAGTCTTTTTATTTTTAGAAAGTAATACAAACTGTTCAAGGCTAGCATCAACATAATGTCATACTCATAATTGTACTTGGAGTATTCATATTGCTTCTGTATTGTGTGTTCATTAAGTATGCCTCCTACATCCCTGGGTGGTCTTACCTTTATATTACAGATGGAGCTAGAGAAGCCTCAAAGAAGTAAAGTGATTTGCCTAAGGTGTTGAAGTTGGTACTAGATCATGAATTAAGACAAACAGGTCTGTGTCATGGTCTATAATGATTTTATTAGAAGTCATGTAGATTCTTTAGGAGCCCAATATGCATCTGGCTCTATGAAAACAGATAATTTCTTTCCTTCATTTAAGTAGCACCATAAAATATACCTCCCCGGCAGGGGGGGAATGTCTACAATTGGTTAGGATGATGGACTAGAGACAGATGTTTATATTGTTTTTCTCTAGAAAAAGATATTTCTTTCATGGAGAACCAGTTTGGGACAGTAATAGAATCGAGCCTCTCTGGCTTTGGAGAAACAGTACCATACCTCACAAGTCTCTGTCAGGATGCAGGCTCAGCTCATTCTTTCCTCTCTAGTGTATCATTAACAATGTTTTGACTATCCCCTTTGTTGACTGGTCAGGTACAGTCAGCTAATTTTAAGGTAGCTTCAGTCCACTTTTCTAAGCCTTTACTCTGGATCCAATGGTGGAGGTAGCTACCCAGCTTTCTCATGCCTTGTTCTTGGCTTCAAAGGGCATGGCTAGGAGGGAGAACCCCCTAGCTG
The DNA here is from genome assembly GCF_963924665.1 of Micromys minutus. NCBI lineage: Eukaryota > Metazoa > Chordata > Mammalia > Rodentia > Muridae > Micromys > Micromys minutus. Next base: position 45,183,064 of record NC_137985.1, read on the forward strand.
GAATCTGTACATTGTTTCCTCAAAGAAAAGACTCACTGTAATACTGATCTAACTCGTAATATACCAGTCCATCATAGATGTCATCTGGGCTATAGAATGCCTTTGAATTACATCACAAACATACAAAAATAAGTTATAACGAAAAAATCTACACAGTTCTGAATAAAAATCTACCTGCAGCCGTAAGCTTAATTTTTAAAATACAGATTAATAAAATTGGAATCTTCTCTCATACTCTCCCACTCCCAGTAGCAGTCTTCCCACTTTCACAACATCTGTGACATTTTTCTCATCCCCTTTTACCCAGTCTTGTGTCTAGTTTCATTATCTCTTCATTTTCTCACAAACTCTTACACACAAATTAAATGTTAGGGTCTTCATTTGAGAGGGGGCACAAGATGTTTTTCCCCCTGAAATTGGGTGAGCTCATTTAATGGAATTCTTTCTAGGTCTATCTATTTTGACCATCAACACAAGAGTGGACGATGAAAATATGACAAGTAGATAAAACACAGTGGGATTTTTCTACACCTTTCATAAAAAAGGTGTCTAGTTTTCTTCTATGTGATGGTTCTCTTTATAGAGAATCCACTAGAAAAGTAACCAGATGTTTATCCAAAAACATGTAACAGATTCTTTGCTTCTTTGTTTCTCTTTTGTATCTGCATTGGCTCCAATGTCAGTTATAACCTAGTGTTTGTATTTACTAGGTCTCATTGCCCCACAGGACTCCTCCACCAAATACATACATTGTACCAGACTCTAATTTGATCCGCCTTCAACACTGACCTCCATGGATTATTTCCCTCTTGTTTTACCCTCTTCATTAGAAGAACTGTTTCCAGAGTAGACTGCCTGCTTTCTCTGGGAGACGGGCACTCTGGTATGCTTACTAGAGCAGCATTTGTAAAATTACGTTGGCTTTTCATGTCTTAGTTACTTCTCTACTGCTATGACAAAACACCATGACCAAGGCAACTTCTAAAGGAAGAGTTTATTTGAAGCTTACAGCTCCAGAGGGCAAGTTAGAGGCCATGACTGTCCTGTGGAGAACACAGCAGCCGGCAGGCTACAGCAGTAGCCACAGCCATGCAGCAAAAATTGCTAACTGAGGGTGGCTTAGACTTTTGAAATCTCAAGCCTGCACCCAGTTTCTCCTCCAAGAAAGCCACAACCCCTAATCTTTTCTAGATCATTCCACAGCTGGGGAACAAGTATTCAAACATTCTCATTCAAACTGGGGCACTCTCATTCAAACCACCATAGTTACAGAAAACTATCGTGATAATTATTAAAATCCTGGTGCCGGGTTTCTTCTCATCTTTGACCATTTATGTTCCTGGATGAAAGACATGCGCGCACACACACACACACACACACACACACACACACACACACACACAGCTTTAAGCAGCACAATATCTGGGCAACTTCCTAACCTTCATACTGTTAGAATCCACTTCCCTACTGATAACTTCGAGTTACTATTTACTAATTTCTATGTTCCACCTTGGCTGCTCTTGACCCAACTGAGCAGCCCTCTGGGCCACATTCTCTTGGCCTTTAGCCCATGATGGCTCTCCTCTCCCTCCTGCACAATGTTCTTCTTCCGTGGAGACCTCTTTCTTCCTTCCTCCTTGTGATCTCAAGCCCGGGAATCTCCAACCTCGCCTATAACTCTTCTCTCCAGCTATGGGCTGCTGGTATCTTTATTTACCAATCAGAATTAACTGGGGGCAGGGTCCCTTAGGCTACCGCTACGTGCAGACTCCAAATCTTCGAGATCAGCTCTTAGCATTAGAATATAAGCAGTATTAGGCCAACCCATTACAGAAACTTAAAAGGAAATAAATTATTTTCTCCTGTGGTTATACTGTGAATACATTTTTAGCAGCCTCCAAAGTGGTGGTTTGACTACTGAGTATAGTACTAAGAGTTAGTTCTGTACCTAAGTAGCTGCTATTTCCTTGTTACCTTAGGTCGCTGACCAGATATGTATCCCTTCCGTGCACCATCCTTCAAGTGAGCCTTGTTTATTTTGCCTTCCCTCTTTAATAAATTATATAGATCTTTTGATACCTGCTCCTTACATATTTGTATACAATTATGTTTTTAGAATTTTGAAGATTATGCTATGACACCCCTAAATGTAACTAAAGTTGAATTTCTCACCACTCTGGAGACGTGTCAAGACTCAAATTAATCGAATTAGGGAAAATGAAGTAAAATGGAATTCTTGCTACTGAGCCAGCCTTGCTGCTGGTTCAAGAACCAGCATTAGGTATAGGAAATTAGAAGAAAACAAATATTTCCTGATGTCAGTCAGTATTTATAGATTAAGAAATAGAATGCAGTGTATAGAATAATGTCTCACCATGTGTTGTATATTAGGTATTCATGTGGTTAAGTAAATAGCTGCTTTCTCATCTAGAATGTGTTTGTTGAGCATCTTCAATCGGTTAGTCACTCCTGTGGAATCAAGAAGATAGGGTTAAGAACGCAGACGTGATTTAGGCTTCCTGTCCTCAGGAATGTCTCAGGGTGACATGGAGTGGATATACACAGGGGCCACTGATACACGAGCCAGAGGTAACACACTGGGTGACATAGAAGCGATGGAGAATTGGGGAGAGTGTAGCATTATGGAAACCTTATAGCTGGTTCAGTCTCTGAGATTCCCAAGGGTCCATGTTAGTTGACTCTGTTGCTCTTCCTGTGGAGTTCCTGTCCCCTTTGTGGCTCTATTCTTCCATAAGAGTCCCCAAGCACCACCCACTGTTTGGCTGTGGGTGTCTGCATCATAGTTACAATACTTTTAACAACCCCTGGAAACAGCTGTTATCACCAGGCCCTAACCCTGGTATCACAAAGCTGAAGCCACATCCCCACAGTAGCTATAAAGGCTGCCATTTGTAGTCCTGATGCTGTGCCAGGAATTTCCAATTTAAATTCTGTTGTTTGTTCTCAGGGTAAACTTATGAGGCAAGAACTGCTATTCAGAACTGGAAAGAAATAGTTCAGAGAGGTCAAATGAATCACTGAGTATCACAGAATGGCTAAGTGCTGGATTGTATTATATGAATATAGGGCTTAAAAGTCTCCTACCACTCTTAATAGCACCTGGCATTTTTCTGGACAAATTATATCCAGTCGTGTTGTGCATAGAGGCAGGGAATACAGTATAGATCAATGTAGGGAAATATAACATTAAGAAGTCCTGACTTGAGCACCATTTCATTCTTGTGTTATCCCTTGGGAGAGCAAATGTCTAAAAGAAACAATAGTTGTGACTTACTTCCTGAACCTATGGCTTATTGACAAAAAATGTTTACACCCTTCACTTGAGCAGAATGATGGCATGGGGGGCATGTTTGGTTTTCTTGGTTTGCTTTAGAACAAAGCAGTAGCATCTCTTTTATTTCCCCATCATTCTGGCTTTGCTGCTGCTAGTGGCTCACGGTGTTGCTTGTACTCTTGGGAATTAGGTTTGCGTAGATAACATAGTTGCCAACCTGATGGTATTGTTCTAGGATAAAGTGGTGATGTTAGGATGGCTTTTGGTTTGCCAACGTTTCTCAGAGTGCAGTGTGGCACAGAGTTCCATTGGCATTGTGTTTATTTCCTTCTGGAAAAACATAGGCTGTCAAATACCGAACACAGCTGCACAATGCACAGCAGGGCAATAATTCTGCTACCCTGTCTAGACTGCCCAGGGAGCTTATGCCTTTTCAAATAGTGATTTTTTTCTTTTTTTGCTTTCTTCTAAATGATGCTGTTTAGATGTATTCCACAAATGGAATCTTGCAAATTAAACATACTGAAGGGATAAGAACAAAAGAGGATCTGGTCTCAATGTTGATCACCACTGGAAGGTTTTCTAGGCTGCAGAGGCTGCTCAAATGAGCAGGTCATCGGGATGAAGCATACCCAAGTGGATGCTTGGTACGGAAGTCTAACCAGAATGGCTCTAACAAACAGATTCAAACACTGGGCACTTGTCAGCCACTGGGGCCCTCAAAGACTTAGGAGACTCATCTCATAGTAGACCCTGGCTTCATGCCTACTAGCAGTTAAGAGGAAAGACTTTCAGCTAGTTTATTGTTCCATCTCCCAAAGGTTTTCATGTCAGCTGTTAATATCTTTCTATGTGGATATTAACACTTTTCCCTATGGAAAGATATTACATCCTTGGTTGGCCACTGTCTTGGTTTGACACAAGTTTTCAGTCCTAACAGACCAGAGGAAAACATTCCCACATGGCTCGTGGTGGTTAATGACAAATGTGCCCCATAGGCTCACATATATGAACACTTGGTCCTCAGGCAGTGGTGATCTTTGTGGAGGCCATGGGACCTTGGGGAAGTAGAGATTTGGTAGAGGAAGTGAGTCACTGGATGAAGACTTTGTGAGTTTATAGCCTCGCCTCACTTCCTGACCTCTCTATGTGCCTTCAGAATCTGTGTAATGAAATGTGGTTAGTCAGCATCTGCTCCTCGCCTACCTGTCACTAAGCCTGTTGGGTCATGATGAATTCTTAGTCTTCTAGAACTGTAAGCTGAGATAAACCCTCTCTTTCTTATGTTGCTTCTTGTTACAATATTCCATCACAGCTATAAAAAACTAACTAATGTAGTACCTTACTGTGTTACGGAACTGCAGTATCTGATTTGGGGAAATTGGATTTTTTCCCCCTCCACATATATTTTACTTACTCTTTAAATTTTCTCATATGCAAATATAATGTATTTTGATCAAACCCACCCACAGTTTCCCCCATACAATCCTATACTCCAGGAATCCACACACGGTACATGGGGTTGATTGACTTAGCATGAGTTTAAGTCCCAACTCCACTTCCCAGAAACAAAGGGCTACGGCACACCCACTGCACTAGGCTGCTCTGCTATATAGTTTGTGTTCTTTGAGACTAAGAATGACAAGGCATGATGATGTCCCAGGAGCAGGGAGCAAATACTCAACCAGCAATGGCTATCAATCACTATCGCTGTCCCTAGTCACCTCTGCTTTTATTTCTAAAATGCTCTTGATTGCCTTTTTTTATATAGCTAAGAATTAAAAGCTATGCACTGGTTTGGAGAGAATAATGAGGACTTGATTTTTCTTCTGGTTGGGCTGCATGTCATTTGGGAAGGGATATAGCTGTTCTTTTACTCCTGGAAAATACTGGAAATAAATAGTGCTCTGATCATCCCCCTCCCCCCCCCCAAAAAAACCTCAAAAGTTTCCCTACCAGCACTTTTTCACAGCCTCCTTCTTCGTCAGAACCTGCAGAAGGACCAACACCGAACATGTGCCACGTTGCTTCATTTTCACACATTCCCATCGACAAAGGTGAAGAAGTGGAATTTAGAGGTGAAATTTGGAGGCTTTGATAGGCATCTTCCCTTTCCTGTAGCCATGCCTGAGATAATCTGTCCAGGAGTGATTGGCTTTGCTGCTTTGGGGCTGTGATGAGGCAGCCTGGGGCTAACATTGCAAAGCCAAACTTCTCAACCAGGGAGCAGCAGAGATCAACAGAAAAGCTGGTGTCCCGGGGTTTTCCTTCAATGGCATGGCCTTTGACCACCTGCAGACTGTAGTTAACTCCACTTCTTAAAGGGTCTGCCATTTCTGTTAGTGATGTGTCGATGACCAAGCCTTTAAACACACAAAGTGGTGGTAGAGTCTGGGTACTTAAGGTCCAAAGTCTGGCAGAGAATTCGGATAATTTGCCAGAACACGGGACTAGGAAACGAGCAAAGAAAGTACTTAAACATAACTCCAAAATCCATTGTTTATGACTTCCTGGACCTCACCCATTTGTAATTTTTTTTCACTATCAGACTCCATTGGTCTAGTCTGAGGCCTAAGTCCACCCCCCACTCATCCACTGTTAATTTCTTCCAGGCTACAAGGGGTCCTCCTAAAGTCCAACTCTTTTGCCAGCATCCTAATCAACCCTAGCCAGGAAAAACACAAGGCCAAATCTGAGCTTTAGCCTAGCACCTGCCCAGTGAAACCCCCTGAGATATCTTGTCAGCAGATTTCACTACAGCAGAGTGAGCCTTCCTCAGGAAACAGAGGCCATGGGACTAAACCTGACCTCTCCACATGTGTTAGAGGCCAATGTTTCTCTAAAGTAAAAATTACGGTTCTCACGTAACTGTAAAATGAATACCTAAGCAAAAATCTACCTCATTAACTGAATGGTGGGACTTGTCAGATGCTGTAACTCATTCAAAATGACAGGTTCATATGGAATAAAGAAAATGTCAAAGTGATTTTTATATGGGGTTGGATCTTGCTTTTATTACTTGGGGGTGAGCAGAATTATTTATATGTCTATAGACATGAATTATTTTCATTTATATGAGTGACAATTTACAAAGCCATAAAACCACCCAAAGGCAATAAAAGCCAAAGTCCCTATAGAATCAGATAATCTGAGAGGGCTCCCAGTAAAAGGTCATTTGGAAATCACCTTTACTCATCCCAAACTCTTATACTTTTCCTTGCAAATGAGTGATTTCCCATGATGCCTCTCTGCTCCTTTTCCAGGAATGCATTTTTAATCTATCCTTAGAAAGTCTTAGATTGTAGGCTTTCCTGACAAGCCTTGAGTTCAGTTCTCCACTTAGCATTGGCAATGTGTGGCTTCATACAAATCACTTGGCCAAATCTCTTTCTTGCTAGATCTGTGGGGACCAAAGTGTCTGGCACATGGTAAGTACAGATCCAAATACTTTCTCATTTTTCACGTGTCACAGTGCCTTAACATAATGTATCCAACATATTGCCATCTCTGTTCCACGTGAGTGGAAACTGAGGTTCTGGGTAGTTCTGCCCTGAACCAGGATCTGGGATGTATCACCGGAAGTTACTGTTTGCTGTGTTCTATGCTGCCAATCTTGGCACCATGCACAGGCTTGGCTGCCCATGCTAAGGCACCGGCTATGAGACTGCTGTCACCTCTTATCCCTCTGATCACTGTACCCAGTTGGCACTGGATTGAGCATAGGTACATGGTTCACTACTCATCCTAGGCCTTGCTGTGTTGAGGCTTCTGGGTCTATTTGTTCATTGGTTTGGTTTCCATGTTCTTGTCTATTTTAATTTTCATTGGCATATACTTATGAAAAAAATGTACAGCCCTGTGAATCTCTATAAGGGGAACACAAAAACACACAACAGCACTCAGATGAAGAAACGGAACAGGTAATGGGCAAAGAGACACCACATTAGTGGTGTTGTTCTTATATCAGTCAGGGTAGAACAGATAACAGTCCTCTTGATGCATGACTTGATGGCCAAAATGGTCTTAGGACCAGGACTCATAAAAATGAAATGAAATGAAATCAAATCAAATCCAGGCAGCACAGCACAGGAAAAAGACACAGAGACTTGTGGACCATCATGGCACCCACAGACCTGCCGTCCAGCACATCACATAGGTGGGCTATAGGCATCCACTAACCACCACACAATGCAGCACAGATGGAGGATGTCATCCAGGGGCCCACCAGTCTGGTGACCAGCCTGCAGCAAGAACCACCTTGCTATGCAAGTATGTGACAGTCAGGCCGGAGACAAGAGAAGAGGAGCAGCTTGAACATTATGAAGAGACGGAACTGGACACTCGAGGGTGGAGAGGAGGAACCTGTTACAAATGGCCAGCCCTGCCACCTGGAACCATGGTGAGGTGACCACTGAGGACTGTCTCTGAGTTCATGGCTACACAGCAGCAGGGATCAATGTCAATGCCCTAGACTCATTACCACTAGAGAACATGTGTCCCGCGCAACCGTCTCGCCTGCAAGAACGACGCGGCACACAAAATAGAATCCTTCTGCGGTAAACTTTATTAATCTGGAAAAACCGGTACTTGCTTCACGTAACGAAAAGGACGGGGAAAACCAAGAGATCCAAGGAGACGAACAGGACGAACAAGCTCCACGAGACGGCCGAAAACCAACGAGGGGAAGAGAGGAAGAAGAGGGGAAGAGAGAGAGAGAGCTATCCAGCTCGCCCCCTTATAAAGGGATCAGTCCTTGCCTTGGACGCGGAGCCCCCTGATTGGTTGAAACTCACCAGGCCCTATGACGCCACGGGAAGAGGCGGAACTCATGAAGCGGAAGTTACCCAGCCTGTGCGCACATGGCTTGTTTACTGCTAACTCCAGCCAGATATCAGCGCCATCTTGTAATGGCGAATGCGTGGGAATGTGTGGGCGGCGCCCCACAGCCGGATATCCGCGCCACCTTGTAATGACGGAAGCGTGGGAATGTGTGGGCGGCGCCCCACATCTCCCCCTATCTTTTATACTTTAAGCAAAGTAGGACACCCATATTAGGAGGGCGGAGATAGAGGTCAAATCCTCATTAAGGTGTATAAAGACCATGTACAGGAGTAACCGCTAGGCCTTTTGTAGCCCGCAGTACACCTGACCTGTCCTCTGCCGTTTTTCTGAGGGAGGGACACTGGGGCAGGAAACCCTCATACAAATGGCTTATCTCCCGGAGAATACCCCGCGACCAGGGGTTTCTCAGTGCGATGCTAAGCTCGGCATCCCTCAAGGGCTGCTCAAACCAGACACTCTAATCCTGTGCAATGAACCGAAGTTCTAGGAGTGCAAGAGCTGTCTGGCCGGCGACCTACTGCTTAAGCAAAGACAAACAGATATCGGCTGATGCTGCATGTTCTAGAGCGACCGGCGCTTGGGCAGTAACCACCTTGTCTCTTTTTTTGTTTGGGCCTCGAGCTTACAAACCAGCCAGAGAAGCAACGCAAGTCCGCAGCAAAGGATTGCTCCCAAGAGTCCCACCCCCACCCAAGTTAGTATTGGGGGTGAAAAGGTTAGGGGAGACTGTAGCATCAAGTTCCACTGGAATTGGTTTCAGGAATGCCGACAGAATCGCCCATCTCGTCTCTTCTCTGGCTCTCTGGTTCCACCGCGTCAGGAGCAGGGCTGTCATCAGGAGTCTCTGCCGTTTTTCGCGTGAGCCTCTCGGGAACCCAGAAAAGATTATTTTCATCCTGAGGAAAAACACAAACAGCTCCCCTGGATCTTATCAACACAAGATCCGGTCCTTTCCATTCATTAGTTATGACATCTTTCCATTTTACCATCTCTTTTGGTTTATCCATGGGTAGGCAATGCCTTTCAGCTGCCGTATGGCCATGGTCATCAAGATTTAAAAAGTTTAAGGTGAACAGTGCCATGGATACTGCGGTCCTAGGCACGGGGGGCAAGGCCTGCATAACCCCCCCTTTCTGTTTTATTAGATATGATTTAAGAGTGCGGTGAGCACGTTCCACAATACCTTGTCCTTGTGGATTATACGGCAAACCTGTAAGATGAGTCACAGCCATCTGGCTACAAAATTGTTGAAATTTTTGTGAGGTAAAAGCCGGTCCGTTGTCTGTCTTTAAGAACTTTGGCTTACCCCAGGCACTCCAAGCCTCCAAGCAATGTTGGATGGCATGTGAGGCCTTTTCTCCAGATAAGGGAGTGGCTACAATTATTCCTGAACAGGTATCAATGGATACATGTACATATTGCAGCTTACCAAAGGCGGGGACATGGGTAACGTCCATTTGCCATATTTGAAGAGGCTGGATGCCCCGAGGATTAACCCCCGAGTGGGGTGCAGGCAGAAACTGACTGCAATTTTGGCAATTGACAACAATATCGCGAGCCTGTTTTCTGGAAATGGAAAAGCGGCGCCGCAAAGTTTCGGAAGTTACATGAAAGTTTTTGTGAAAACTTTTAGCAGCCTCTAGCGGCGAAGACATGGCTATAGCAATTATTTTTGTAGCCCTGTCTGCCAAATCATTGCCTTTAGCCATAGGTCCTGGCAATCCAGAATGAGCTCTAATGTGAGTAATATAAAAGGGCGATCTTCTGGCTAGAAGGCAATTTTGAATTTGCGCAAAAATTGAGGCAACTCTGCTAGACGGTTTAATAATGCCAGCTGCCTCAAGCAAATTGACAGCATTAACGACATAAGATGAATCAGACACTATATTTATAGGCTCTGAAAAACGTTGTAAAACCTCAAGAACCACTAAACATTCTACCACCTGTGGAGAGGTTTCTGTATACTGCCTCGAATAGACCTGACCGTTAACCACAAAAGCCCCCAGCCCAGTTTTGGAACCGTCAGTATAAATAACTAACCCTTCTTTTAGGGGACTACAGGACGTTACTTTGGGAAAAACAACAGGTTGAGTTAAAGCAAACTGTAAAATTGGATGTTTTGGGTAATGATTGTCTATTTTTCCTGAAAAGGAAGTGACTAAGATAGCCCAATCATTTGAAGTGGCAGCAAGAGTGGAAACCTGCATGGCATTATAGGGAACAATTAACAGCTGTGGCTCACTGCCAAAATGCGTGATGGCAGATTTTAGCCCCCTCAGCGCTAATTGTGCCACAGCATCTGGATACCAGTCAATTATTTTAGCTGGCGAGGCATTAGGATGTACCCACAATAAGGGTCCTTGCTGCCAAAGCACTGCAGTAGGGAGTCGGTTTGTTTTAAAAACACATAATGAAAAAGGTTTATCATAATCCATGCGAACCAATTGTGCATCCTGTATAGCTTCTTCTACCAACTGTAACGCTCTTTCTGCTTGCGGGGTCAAACTTCTAGGTGAGGAGACATGCGGATCTCCTTCTAAAACATCGAATAAGGGTTTAAGTTCAGCAGAAGGAATCTTAAGAAAAGGTCTAAGCCAATTAATGTCTCCCAGTAATTTTTGAAAATCATTAAGAGTGTGGAGGTGATCCCTTCTTATCTCAAGCTTTTGAGGGACAATCTTATCAGTGAATAAATACCACAGACCCTAGGAATTGACCAGTATCAAAAATCTGGAGCTTTTCTGTGGCAATATATAGGCCCTTACTTTTTAGTGCCTGTAACAATATAGGAAATGCCTCTTTTAAAATCATCAAATTTTTGTGGCATAATGCAAGACGCACCTGTTTCTTTACTCTCTCTGGGAGGAATGAGAAGGCTTTTAAAGGTGCGCGTGTCTCATAAGGAGGGGCTACTGGTAAAGGAGGCGCTGTCGGGACAACTGGGGACAAGCGCGTGGGCCTATACTGCTCGTCAGGATAATATCCTTTTTCCTCATAACTAGCTGCTCCTTCATCTACCCCTGCCTCCTCTTCTGGGTCTAAGCCTTCTCGCTCATAATCATCATTATCTGAAGTCTCGAGGCTATAAATGTTAAGAGCCTCAAAGTCTTCTACAGGGTACAAGCTGACTCCCCTTTTCCTAACATTAGAGGGCATAAAAGAATGAAAATCTGAGGGTTTCTGGGTTACTGCTCTCCCGCTGTACAGCGCTTCTGGAGGTCCTTTTTCCTTAGGGGGATAATACCTTTTCCTGCGCGCGCCCATTCTCTCACTCTGTTCGGCTTCTGATAGCCTATCCTGCGCTTCACTCAATACCTCTTGCCCCGCAGGGACGGCGGGCCTACAACTCTCATCTCTTAAACAATTTTGTACCATCGTCCAAATGGCCATGGTTCCGGGCCCGAGGTCTCCGGCATTCTGCGCACAGTTTAATTCTCTACCCAATCTGTTCCATGAGGCTGGTGAGAGAGACCCAGAAACTGCAAACCAAGGGGCAGTACGCTCAACCTCTCTTACAAAACGCTGCAAGATGCGGGTGGGCAATTCTAAATCTCTCTGCTTAAGAATTGACTGCAGGGCTGTAATGGTCGAGTGTGAAGAGCCCATCACAGCGATGTAATGCCCGCGGCTTATTTGCGTGGCGGCCCAAGGCGAAACTGAAAGGCAAGTCTCAGCGCGTTCCGCTTTTTTTATCTACAAAGACTTATGGAACGCAGGGGTGCCTCTGCTTATCTACGTCCGACTTAAGCACAAAATTAACACCAGCCCCGTTGGACACAGAGGAAATTAAGAGGAAGAGAATAAAAACTGCACTGACGAAGACCGGAACCTCTACAGGCCCTTCACACGGCCGTGGAAGATTTAAACCAAATTAAAGAAAGATCCAGGATCAGACATACCTTGCCGAACTAATCTCCCCGCAGTTCTGAATTCTGTGGTGCAGACGATGGAGTGGTCGAATTTCCCGGGTTTGAGGCACCAGATGTCCCGCGCAACCGTCTCGCCTGCAAGAACGACGCGGCACACAAAATAGAATCCTTCTGCGGTAAACTTTATTAATCTGGAAAAACCGGTACTTGCTTCACGTAACGAAAAGGACGGGGAAAACCAAGAGATCCAAGGAGACGAACAGGACGAACAAGCTCCACGAGACGGCCGAAAACCAACGAGGGGAAGAGAGGAAGAAGAGGGGAAGAGAGAGAGAGAGCTATCCAGCTCGCCCCCTTATAAAGGGATCAGTCCTTGCCTTGGACGCGGAGCCCCCTGATTGGTTGAAACTCACCAGGCCCTATGACGCCACGGGAAGAGGCGGAACTCATGAAGCGGAAGTTACCCAGCCTGTGCGCACATGGCTTGTTTACTGCTAACTCCAGCCAGATATCAGCGCCATCTTGTAATGGCGAATGCGTGGGAATGTGTGGGCGGCGCCCCACAGCCGGATATCCGCGCCACCTTGTAATGACGGAAGCGTGGGAATGTGTGGGCGGCGCCCCACAAACATGGGGACATTTCTGGTCAGGACAGCCTCAGGGGACTACTTGGATGTCCAGGGACTTTGCAGAACTGGCCCTTCCCCTCTCTGGAGAGCTGGGTCCATCTCTCACCAGCAGCAGCACTTTCGAGAGCAGGCCCTGCACCTCGTCCAGGTAGCATGGTGGAGCTGGGGTGTGAGTGAGTTAGTCCCAAGGCTGAGAATGTGGGAGAGCTGTCTCCACTACCAACCTGTAATGGGGTGGCATGGGCAGAGAGACAATGCCCACAGCACCTCAGGTGAAAGCTGAGAAAAGCTGCCCACAGAATCCTAAGCTCTGGAGAGCTGGCCCTGCCCCTCATCAGCTGCAGCACTCTGGAGAGCAGGCGCTGTGACTCACCTGGGCAGCACAGTGCTGGCCCTGGTTGAAGAGTCATGGGTGAGCTGGTCCTGAGAATGAGAGCATGGGAGAGCTATCCCCATCTCTCTCACAGCCTCTTCCCCTGTGTCCTCAGCTCACGTGGGCTAGATTTGGTCCAGGTCTTTTCAGTTTGCCCTGTGCTGTGGATTGAGCCTGCCCTTCTCTGAGATGCTTTGATCATTGGTCCTTCTGTTCCCTTCCCCTACCCCTGACCCCAGTCCCCTTAGTCATTTCCTTAACTGAAATCCCCTTTTCCAGATTGGCAGCCCTCCTGTCCCCAGAGTGCCTGGCTCTGACTGTTTGTCAGGAAGGGTAAAACACAGATCTCGACACAAAACAGGTCAAGTTGAAAGTTTAAACACTGACGGGGAAAGTGTGGGGCATAAATAAAAGTGTGAGCGCCAACTAGAAAGACTACAGAGCAAAACATCAGGAAGCACTGGCCTTCGTGTTTGGGGCTAAGCTTGTACGAATGGCAAAAACAAAACTATAAATTATAGTGTTGCTGCTATTAGGACAATAAAGTAAATTTTCAAAATAATACAGTAGGTTTGAGAGAATATCTTATTCATTGTTAGGTCTCCTAGACATCCAATATATCACAGCCTATAAATGTTCTTAAGGTTAAACCAATAAGTTACTGTTTTTTTTTTTTTTTAATTTTATTGGATATTCTCTGTATTTACATTTCAAATGTTATACCTTTTCCTCCACTCCCCTCACTCTTCCCCCTCAACTTGCTTCCATGAAGGTGCTCCTCCTCCCAATCACCCTCTCTACCTCAGTGCCTTGGCTGGTTAAACACCAAAGAAGAAAAGCACACAAACATTAACTCTACCTCTAACAACGAAAATAGCAGGAAACAACAGTAAGTTACTATTATCCCTGGATTATACGTCTTGAATAGTTTCTGGATAGCAGGTAGTTTCTGGTGAGTCACAACTCCAGCAGGCAGACAGTGTGCTTCAGCTGTGTACAAATGTAGACAGCAAAGCACAGAGAGTAACTCCCTGTGTCATAGCTCTCAGGGGACAGCTTCTGATCTAAACTCGGGTGAACTTCTGGAGTCAGCCTCTTGGGAATCGAGATGATAAAATAAATGAATATTGAAGGGTATTTCCATTTACCAGACCATAACACCAACCAAACTGTCTGGTATACGACACAGTGAGAGACTGCCAGAAGCTTGGAAAGGCTGCACTCCCTCTGCTGGAAGCTACCACACCTCAAAGTTAAATTTTTGCTGTACCTGCCCCTGCTGGGAATTGCTCTTCTTCAGGCATGGAAGCATGTCCTGGGATGAAAGTAAGGCTGGGAGAGCTGGGAGAACTACCTGGTCCTTTGTTGTTTTTTAGGGAGTGGTATATTGCCTACATTCCAAGTTGGAACTTCTGCTCCTCATGATGTCATAGAATAAGTTCTATGAGACTGACCACTGCCCTGGCAATTTTATGGTCTGTAGAATCAAGATAGAAGATAAGGCAGCTAAAGGTCATTTTTAAGAAATTGGGACAAAGTTCAGAAGTCATGGGTTCCAGTCCCAACTGGATCACTTCTTCAAGTGATAGATACCATTTAATAACTGTGTTTTGTATTAACAGAATCTGGAGATTTTGCCCATGTGGGATGGGTTCTGTGTACATAAAAGAGGGAAACTCTAGCCTGTGGGTAGCAAACAAACAAATAGGAATGTGAAGGGACGCTTCATAAGATAATAAAATGGAGATAATAACTTTCTAAATTAAATTGAGCTCTTGCTCTTGTGCTCTTGCAGCCTTGCTCTCCCTCCCCTACACCTCCCCTTCCCTTCCCCCCTCTCCCTCCACGTGCTCATGGCCAGCCTCTACTCCTCTTCTCTCTCTCTCTCTCTCTCTCTCTCTCTCTCTCTCTCTCTCTCTCCCCCCCCACCCTCTTAACTCTCCCATGACCTGAATAAACTCTATTCTCTACTATTCCATTGTGTGGCTGGTCCATCAGGGGGAAGGGATTCCCAACATGGGCCCCACAGAGGCATCTCCCTTGCCTCCCACTCTCTTCATCCTTCCCCTAACATTGGTGCTGAAACCCAGGATGTCATCTTTTCACAACATTGGTGCCCCGTGACTTTTCCTTTCATTGGTGCCCCGTCATCTTTTCCTTCCATTGGTGGCCCGTGTGAGGAGATTAGATTTCCTCACGACCAGATATCTCTTTTTCCTTTCATTCCGTGACTTTTAACATTGGATTGGTGCCCCTCAACTCAAGAAAATTCAGGTTCACATCCCAACACTCACTAGCCCAAGACCTGGTAAGCTCCCTCCCCACATTGATCAGAGTAAGCATCCACCCAGTCCCAGGGAAGTGTTTCTGAGCTACCCCTGAGGACAGATACTTTTACTGACCTTCATTCTAGGACTTTTGCCCTTGGGACCCTCCTCCTCCTTTTACTAGACCCAGGCCGGGCCTGGATCTCATTCTGGAGCACTGCCTCTGGGGAACACTGCCTCCACTTTAACCCCATTTCTGACTCTCACCCATGGGCCGCCTCCAGGGATCACAGCCTCTGAGTTTAGCGCCCCCATGGCAGCTATCCCCTACCTCACCCATGGGCTTGTCTTCGCAGCCTTTGTCCCTATTTCCTGGGATGCTTTGGTTTAATTTACAATAAACAGAAACCAATAAACTGCACTCCCTTGCTAGCTATCTGTTACCCAGCTTGCTGTGTGAATAGCGGGCCTGGCCCTGCCCCTAGCCTCCGCTTGGAACTCTGTTTGCTAGACCTAGCTGTTCTCATCCCACATGTGCTTTCTCCGTCCTGGTCTCTGTCCCAGACTCTTTCTGTCCACTGGGAGCCAGTGGGCAGGCTTCTGGTCCCATGGGAGGTTCAGCCTTGATTGCTTGGGCCCGTGGCAGAAATCCAGAGCTAACCGCCCAGAGCTAGTAGATCCTGCCCGTAGGCAGGCTTCCAGGAAGCAGCAGCAGCCAGTGACACCACTCTGCTGGAGCTTCAGTGCCCCAGGCTCGGGCTGCTCCCTGTTTTGGGATTCTGTAAACCCCACCCCTCAGTTACCTAGCAACAGCCCCACCCATCAATGCCAGGTATGCTCCGCCCCAGTGACCTGACACTATAAAAGGGGCTGCTTGCCCCCTCCTCTCTCTCTTGGCCTCTCTTGCTCTTGTGCTCTCTTGCTCTCCCACTCCTACCCCTCCACTTCCCTTTCCCTTCCCCCTCTCTCCCACGTGCTCATGGCTGGCCTCTATTCCTCTACTTCTCTCTCTCTCTCTCTCTCTCTCTCTCTCTCTCTCTCTCTCTCTCTCTCTGCCTCTACCACCCTCTTAACTCTCCCATGACCCGAATAAACTCTATTCTGTACTATACCATTGTGTGGCTGGTCCCTCAGGGAAGGGATTCCCAGCATGGGCCCCTCAGAGGCATCTCCCTTGCCCTCAGGCCTCGCCGCCCTGCTCTCAGTCCCTAGGGAAACCATAAAAGCAGGCCTCCTGGTAAGCAGCGGCCTAGCCGATCACACACATGGTCCCCCCAACCATGGCGGCAGCACAGGTACTCCCCTGCCCACTGAGGGGTGGGGTAGCATGTCCCCTGGCCAGAATGACTTGACCAGGACTTCCGCCTGCCTTAGCCTTGCCCTGCTGCCACAGAACCACACCCCTTCCCTGTATGTGAGTGCCTCCAGTGCACCAACTGCGTTCTCTCACCTGTGTGCACTAGTGCCTGTCTCAGACAACATGTTTTATTTCCCTTTATTATTTCCAATCTTATTCTGCCAGCTAGATTAAAGTTTTATTTATTTTGAGCCAGATTTCTGACTGCATTGATAGCTAAGGTAACTGCAGTTTAACAACTAAAAGAGACAAATTTCTATTTTCCAACAAGTAGTTCAGATAAAGGCGTCTACAGATATGACCGGTTACTTTCTTATGTAAACTCGGGTTCCATTAATGCTTCATGTTTCCTTTTGCTGAACTTCCTTTTCCACTACATATAATTCTTGCTCCTTCTGCTCCATAAAGGCTCATCTTAAAAATGTTTATGTTGTTAACTCATGTTGTTATCTCTTTTATAAACTTATAAGCTACAAGAAACCCAATCAGATCTACCTCCTATGGACCAAATAAGACTCCACCCAGATAAGTACATCTGCCTAAAGCCCACTATCTATTCTAAAGGGTGGATTTGAAATCCTCTAGATTTCAAATGTACAACTAAGAATTTTTCTTTCTTTTCAAGACTATAGCTCTCGCCGAGTAGGCCACTGAGATAGTTAAGCCAAATGCCACAGGGTTTCACTTTTCCTGATACCAGATTATAGCTAAGATTCCCACACAAACATCAGCAAATTGGTAGAGATTATTACTCCAGTTGGCAGAGAGAATCCCCGGTTTCCCAAACAAGGCCTGAACAGCCTTTGCAGGCAAAGAGGGTTAATTCTCTATAGCCACAGTTTTGAGACAGACGTTGACCATTGAGAAGGTCCCTTCGGGGGGTGCCCTTCACTTTATCCCTTCCCCCAGGGCTCCAGCAGCCGGTTCACTCAGCCGAAGACCAGGCCTGGCAAGGGCATTCTCTGCCAGATCTGGGATCTGGTGAAGCCACCAGGAGTCCGAGTGACAACTCGCGACCCCTGCGAATAGGTGAAACTTTCCTACCGAGTTTTATCCACTGGGACGCTGGTTTGAGATAGCTCGGTAGCTTCTCCCTATACCTTACCAATGGACAACTCAATGTCTCAAAACGTGTCACAAGGCTTCCCATTGGAATGTCTCCTGGAAAATTTCAAATCTCTAACACTGACACCTCAGCTAAAGACATCCAAATTGATACCTCTCTACAACAATGTTTGAACTCCGTATCCACTAGATAATGACTCAAAATGGCACCCTAGACTCATTAATTTTATGAGACCTTCACTCATACTGTCAATGTAAATGGAAAGAGGTTCCCTATGTACAGGCATTTATCTATCTCTGCTCTAATCCTTCTCTGTGTTCTTATAACCCCACCCACCTCCTTTTAGCAATGAGGAAATAAGGCAGATGACACCACAGCTCTCAATCCAGTCAATGAGCCATTGCCGCAAAATCCAAACTTCTACCTCAGCTTCTACTCATGCTACTCTAAGCTTTTCAAAACCCTCCCCTCCACGGCCAGACACCTGGCCTCAAGGACAACTGCCGGTGCCCCTTACCTCCCTATCTGTCCTCTTCTGTGCCGAAATCTTATAGTCTGATGTTCCACTGCAATCTTATAGTCTAATATTCCATGCTTTACATGTCATTCTCACTAATAATTTACTTCCTGAGGAAAGCCGGCGAGTTTGGGAGCAGAAAAGATGCATGCAGACGAGATCCATCAAACAGATAGACACTAACTTAGACCCTAAAAACCCAGAAGGTAAACAACTTCTAATGACCTATTTCTTTTCCCAGAGCTACCTCAACATAAGAGACTAGCTTAAAAGCTAGAGAGGAGACCCCTAACTCCACAGGCAAAAGTCTTGGTGCTGGTCTTTAAAGTGTACCATGGGAAAGGTAAAAAGGCTCACAAACAAATACCATATGTGGGCAAGGGCTTCCCGACCAGCCCCAGCCACTGCTACATCACCGGGCCCCTGCTACAGATGTGGTCAATAGGTCATTGGGCAAAGGCTTTCTCCAGCCCTCACAAGCCAAGGGGCCATGTCCTAAGTACAATCCAGAGGAACACTGGGCCGTCAATTGCCCCGTGTCACGCAGGACAGAGGGACATCACACCCAAATAACCCTCCAGCCTTCTAGGCTTGGCTATCGACAACTGAAGAGGCCCAGGCTCCCTTGACCTGACCACTGCCATCACGAACAGGGAGCCACGGGTAGCTATCATGGTATGTGAGCAGCCCATGTTCTTCCTCTTTGACACCGGAGCCACTTACTCACTCCTGATGGAGTTTTGGGGACCTAATTCTCCCTCCCATTTTCCTATTGTCGGGTAAGAGGACACTTTACCTTCCTCACCAGATTCCAGCACTTACTTACATTTTTAGGGGTATACATCTCAGTCATTCCTTTTTGGTAGTGCCAACGTGTCCTGTCTCCTTATTGGGAAAGATATCTTCTAGCTAAGTTGGGAGCCTCTTATTTCCTTTGCTCCCCGCCATTCGTCTGAACCCAAGCTTGCCAGCAACCCCTCTGCTCCTTCTTCTAGCCCGTCAACCTACTAACACAAACATGTTTCCTTTACCAGCTTCTCAGTAGACCCCCGGAGTCTGAGATGCTGAAAACCCCTCTGTTTCTAAACATTCTTCTGTTGCCATCCAATTACTAGACCATACCAGGACCCTTTTAAGGTGATTCTCAAGATGCCTACAGCTCTTTTTCCACATACGAGGTCCATGAGATCCCAGGTAGGAGACAGTTGTTAGTAAGCTCTACTGTAAAAATCAACCAGGGTCCCCAGTAAGTACTAACAACATTCAAAAAAAAAACAATGTCTCAATTGATGTCACCCAACCCGGTCATTTTAAAAACTGCTGGCTATGCATGCCCCCTAGAACAAACTCACATTTGCCACTATAGCCTCCCCAGTGATGTTGCCTAATAACCTTACCTCACTCTTTGTCAGTTGCCATGACTCCACACCTTCCTTCTATCCCTCTTCATGGCATGGCAAACTGTTTTAAGACATCAGGACACATTCTGTAGTAATTTGCTCCAAATCTTATCAATCCTCTGTCTACTTCAATGATAGATACAGAAACTTTCTAACCAAACTATTAATTAGTTCCTGTTACAGGACTACCAGCCACTGTCCACAGAGGAGCCTGATGTGAACATTTGCCAGGTGGATCCCAATGGTGAAAGCCAGCTGCACCCTCAAAGACACCCCAAGACAGCAGGAAGTAGCCAATGAGACTCTAGTTGCCCCATTCCCCTTTCACCATCGGCCTCCCCCTCCCTTTTTCTCCTTTTTATGATAAGGGGAGGAATGGCAACATTAGGACTGCTCCTGAAAAATCTTTCTTTCTTTCAAATCAAATGTACTTAATCTCTACCTATAATGTATAAATATGTGTGTTCCAGCATCTTGTCAAGTCCAAGGCGCTTATTACATCTAGAATAGCTCCAGAGAAGCAACCTACAGATGCTTCAGCCTTCTCTCGCAGACACAGACGCTTCCACTGGACCTGTTCCTTCTGACCTATCCTCAGATGGTTCCACAGACCCTGGACAAGGAAACAGCCAACTCTAAGACTGGACAAACATCCCTACCCCCACTTTTCTGGACTCTCTAGAAACATTACCCCAAACAAGCATGAAGCAGTCAAGAGATCATAATGACCCTATTCCTGGTCCACCATCACCACTAATTTTTCTTTTTTAATTAAAAACAAAAATGGGGGAATGTTGGGATTCTGTAGACCCCACCCCTTAATTACCCATTAGTAGCCAGGTACGCTCCGCCCCAGTGACCTGACACTATAAAAGGAGCTGCTTGACCCCTCCTCTCTCTCTTGCTCTTGTGCTCTTGCAGACTTGCTCTCCCTCCCCTACCCCTTCTCTTCCCTTCCCTTCCCCCCTCTCCCTCCAAGTGCTCATGGCCTGCCTCTACTTCTCTACTCTCTCTCTCTCTCTCTCTCTCTCTCTCTCTCTCTCTCTCTCTCTGCCTCTACCACCCTCTTAACTCTCCCATGACCTGAGTAAACTCTATTCTCTACTAAAAAAAATTAAATGACTGAAAATATCAAATAGTCTAATTCATTACAGGTTCAGTTCAACAAGTCTTTCTGAAAGTCTAAGTCAGAGGTCAGCCCTAGAACTGATACGAGATGCAAAGGAGAGTCCAGGTAGCATTATTTTGGAATGGTCAATGCTACATACTCACATAGTGAAAAGTGATACTTAGAAATACAAAATGACAATCTCCAATGGCCATTTCTCAATATGAAAAGAGTTCAGAACCTGATTATTTTCCACTTGGAAAGAGAAACAGAATCTCCATGAAAGCCCGGGGAAGGTGATTAACATAGTTGGAAGGAGAGTCTCACAACTTGACTGTGGTAAAGCTTGTGTACATGTATTTTACTGTTATCACACATTCTGCTTCTTTAAAAAGTTGACAAAAAATAGAATCTGTGGCACATTTGTTAAGTAATGAGCACTTAACAATATACAAGATTTTGGAGGGATAATAGGATTTTTAAATATGTGTCCATCAGCCTACTGGAAAGCCAATAGACAGTCGGTTATGGGAACATATGGTATTTGTCTAAAGAGGTTAGGCTCAACCATTAAGTAAATATTTGATAATGGGAGATGCTCCCTCAGTCCTCAACCCAGTACTTCTCCTCTTTCTGTCCTCTCCATGTTTTCTACATCCAACTTCTGGGTTTTTAAACACATTTTTGTGTACATATTATCTATATATGACTCTTTCAACTTCTCAGTTCAGCATAAAATATAGGCCTTCAGTACATATTAACATGTAAAATGAAAGTAGATACCTCAGGAGAATTAGGGAGTGAAGAACACTGATTAGAGGTTTCTTCAGCCATCCAGTTCCAGAGAGCAATATAAGTAGTTACACTGAGAATTATTGGGTGAGTTAGCATGATATGCTAGCCTTCACCTTGATCATCTGAACAAAAATTGGATGGTTATCTGGACCTGTAAACAGACAGATTTAGGTTGATAGTTATATATGAGCTCCCTTTAAACCACATGAATCCAAGTCCAAATATGTCCTTCCTAACAATGTTCATACTTGAGTTTTTAGACTATCCATGAACAAGTGTGTCTATGCAAAGCTGATCTTGACATTGAATAACAAAGGTTAAATTTGGAATGGAGAAAAGATAAAACAATAACAACAACAACCAGTTCATTCTGTCAAGACACCTACACATATTTTATGCTCATCTGTGTCCTGGTTGCCAAACAGTAAGACAAAAACAATGGCTTTCATGGGACATGATGTCTGTCCACTCAATGGAAACATGTCATGCTTGTAACTGAGCTTTAACTTTCAGTTTTTAAGTTACTAACTATTGCATACATTCATAGTGACTTTAGAACACAAAGCAATGTAAAGAAAATCAATCCATTTATTTGATTCTAATTCCAAGGTATACAGTTTACCTGTGGATATGTGATTCAGTGAGCTTGTTAATTGATAAATCTTGAAAGTAACTCTTAAATCTGAGGTAGGATGAAAAAATGATTTGTGAGGATTTGACCCTTTATTCTTTGAAAGAATGGAATCATGCCAAAAAAAATAAAAAGAAAACAAAAAAAGGTGAGAAGGTATGTCAAAGGAAGATATGAATCTTTAGAATTTGGGACCCACTAGCCTGCTGTCATGGTTTGAATATACTAGGCACAGGGAGTGGCACTATTAGGAGGCATGGTCTTGTTGGAGTAGGTATGTCACTGTTGGTGTGGGCTTTAAGGCCCTCATTCTAGCTGTCTGAAAGTATTCTGCTAGCAACTTTAAGATGAAGATGTAGAACTATCAGCTTCTCCTGCACCATACCTGCCTGGAGCTGTCATGCTCCTGCCTTAATGATAATGGACTGAACCTCTGAACCTATAAGCCAGCCCCAATTAAATAAGAGTTATAAAAGTTGCCTTGGTCATGGTATCTGTTCACAGCAATAAAACCCTAAGACAAGTTGGTACTGGGACTGAGGTATTGCTGTGATAGGCCTGACTATGCTTTTGCTGAGAAGAATATGTATTTGGGAACTTTGGATTTGGAAAGCCATGAGATGCTTTAAATGGGGCATAATGGGCTATCCTAGTAGGGATATGGAAGACTTTGTCACTAAGAATGATTTGAATTTCAATATATGGCCTAGAGACTGTTTTTGTGATATTTTGGCTAAAAAAAAAATGTAGCTACTTTTTGCCCTTGTTTGAGTAGTCTGCCTGGGGCTAAGGTGAAGAGACTTGACAAAGAAAATTCTAGAAACACCCAACATAGATTTTGTTCTCTGGTTAAGTCTCATGAAGAATATTTTAAACAAGGGTTGCAATCTGAGAAAGGAAAAATATAAAATATATGGTTCAAATATTAAAAAGGGCCACCAGGAAGTAAAATGAAGCCTAATTCTGTGTTCTAGAAGGTAGAAAATTAAGGGAGTGGGACTTTGGGGCAAGATCCTACCCAGCTAAATTTAGATCCACGCATGTCGGTACACTCCTTTAATCCCAGGAGGCAGGCATACAGCTTTCTAAATTCAAGGTCAATCTACAGAGCAAGATCCAGGACAGCCAAGCTTAGGCAGTGAAGGAGTTGGAAAATAGAAAGCTGGTGATAATGTGATAGAACAAGGGAGCCATGTTCCAACTTCTGGAAGCAGCAGAACTCAGCAGTTTTTGGGTCATGTGGCTCTGGCTTTAGAGTCAAGAACAGAAGGGATTACTGGGACAGTTGATGCTGGTTAGCTGGAGCTAAGAAATTAGGAATGCTTAAGAAGAGACCAGCATCACTGAGATGAAATCTTCTGGGAAGTGTTTTCTGAGAGCACAAAGAAGCTGGGTTCCAGAAATAGCCAAGGTTGTACCTCATGCTGCAGCTGTACTTGGTAACGGAGTCACCCAGGTGGTACTGGTTTTGAAGGCATGAAGGGGTGATGAAGAACAGCTGAGGCTTGGCACTCTAAGAGGCCACTGAAGGCCATTGGAGAAAGTTCCAGCCTCAGTTGTAGTTGATGGCCCAGGACTGAAGGGGTCATGCAAAGGAGTTGAGGCTTGGCACCATGAAGAAAGCCTACAAGAATCTATTGGTGAAGCCTAGTTGCAGCAGAAGTCCCCAGTGTATTGGAGATGCCAGTACCATGGGATGATCACCAAGAACAGCAGCAGCAGTGGAGTGGATCAACCTGATCTTAGAGTGCTACAGAGGGCAGAGCTGGAAAAGTGACATCAGCCTTTTGGAGCTGCCCAGAAGATCATGTGTGGATTCTAGACATTGAAACAAGAATCTGTGGTATTGAAGCTGCCTTGGAGACCCCTAGATGTTGAAGATGCCAGAGTCATAGGATATCTGCTAAGGAAAGATGCTAACAGGGAGTGGACCAGCCCAGGAAAAGAAGTTTGTTGCAGTTGCTTGTTGGAGATCTGAAGACTGAAGACTCTGAAAATCTGACATCAGCTGTGGAGATGTAGAGTTTGGAGTTTGCCCAGCTGGTTTCCTGTCTTGCTTTGGGGATTACAGTTAAGTGATTGGATGGATCTCAGAAGAGACTTTGGACTTTTAACATCGTTGATACTGCTCTAGACTATGGGGACTTTTGAAGTTGAACTAAATGTACCTTTTATTATGTTGTGGCTAAATACGGCCCCCACAGACTCATGTGTTTGAACAAGCTTATGGGGTACGGGGACCAGGAAGTGGAAAATCATGGTTTGAATATGCTTGGCCTGGGGAGTGGCACTATTAGAAGGTGTGGGCTTGTTGGAGTAGGTGTGTCACTGTGGGTGTTGGCTATAAGACTCTCATCCTACCTGCCTGAAAGTCAGTCTTCTCCTACTGGCCTTCGGATAAAGATATAGAACTCTTAGCAGTTCCTGTACCACGCCTGCCTAGATGCTATCATGCTTCCACCTTGATGATAATGGACTGAACCTCTGAACCTGTAAGTCAGCCCCAATTAAATGTTGTCCTTATAAGAGTTGCTTTGGTCATGGTGTCTGTTCACAGCAGTAAAACTCTAAGACACCTGCTCTATTCCATGTAAGCACAAAGGGATTTCTTTCCTCAGACTGCTAAAGGAACTAAGCAACAATGCAGTTTTTTTTAAAGACCTATTTATTTGAAATGCACCATGTGGTTTCCCCCCCTACACCACACTTAGAGTCCTATCCATATTTAACTCCGGCTAGTACTACCTAGGCAGGTTTTACCTGAATCTATACCTACTATAGTCAATCTACGCACCTGGGAGCATGAATTGAGAGTAAAAAACAATACTCCCATGTGTAACTTTTGCTCCCAAACAGTTTACGTATGGATCCACCATAAGCAACTGGGCTTAACTTGTGGGAAGAGTCCAGATTCTTACTTCCCACCCTCACCACACACACACACACACACACACACACACACACACACACACACATACATGAAAGTTTCTTTGTTCATTTATCCTGGCCCCACATACTGGGATGTTGGCCTTGCCTTTCTAACAACTTAAGAATTTCTGCCAGAGTCATTTAGATATACTGCCAACAGCTGGGGAACCTAGCTGGAGACCAGACTGTCTTTTACTGATGGCCTGTCTTTCCCAACACATATTTCATAGGATTGGTCCTTTAAGGCTTCAGTTTCTTCACTGGTCCCCAACACAGATGCCTTTCTTTTGCATCCTGGCTCTCTGGATGGATGCCCAGCTTGCTGACAAACCATAGGACCTATGATTATAAAATGCTTCAGACAATCAACTGTTCATGGTGAGGTTGATGCCACCTACTCAGCAAAATTGATGGCTTCCGTGTAACTACTAATAAATAATGCTCCAGAGTAGACCAAACTTCTTCACTGTTTGAGGTACTTGTCTGAATTCCTTGGAGAGAAAATTATTTCCACAAGGTGGCTGTCCTCATTCGGATGCAAGGACAAGTCATTCTTTTTCGGTATGTTTTCAATACACCTTTTTTGCATTGTCTTCACATGGAATCGTTTCAAAAATGTAACCAGGACAACTTTCATCATTACCATGGCGATGTACTTCCCAGCACAGCTTCGGGGCCCAAAGCCAAATGGCTGAAAATACCTGTAGGGAACCTATGAAAATGATCAGATGATTAGCCAGAAGCATGCCACCATCTTTCCTTGATTTTTCTCTGTAAACACAGGTCAGTCAGAATACCCTGGCTTGATGCCCTGGCATGCTGCTTCCTGCCTAAGACAAACCACTGGCTGACGAAGCATCCTTCTCCACCACTGTGCCTCTCCTGTGACACAGACCGACCACAGACAGTCCCTAGTTTTGTTTTGCATGTCAGTAAGCTGGGGTAAAGCAATACAAATCACCCCATTATGGGTAACATTAGAAACCCTGTAGAATAATTTCAAGTCTCCTGGTGCTTTGCAAGTTACTAAGGCAAAGTCTGTTTTTCTGAGACCTCATATAATACATGTAACAAAGACAAAAGCTATGGATATCCAGACCATTAGTGTCAAGCTTCTTGTGTGCATAAGAAAGAGAAGGCATCTCTGTGGCCTGGGCTGGCCTCAGTATTCTGTTCCTCTTGCCTCTACCTCAGACAACTAAGATTACAGTAATATGCCATTATATCAGGTCCCCTGGAAACTTTTAGTTACTGTGAAAATTAATGAGGATCATGTCTGTCTGTCCATCTCTCTTGCCTAATATGTATTTACATGACCTCAATAGACTAGAATTAAAAACTATTGTTAACCCGTTGACTGACAAGGAATCAACTGGATTGCCTGTCAAGAATCAGTGATCCGAGTACCACGTCAGCATTGTGTCTCCACACTACACACAAGTAGAAAAAGAAGGAAACGCGGGAAGCTATTTGGAACATTCTATCTTAACAATATTGTTCTGACATAATGGAAGCAAAAATCTCTCCTAGACACCAGCTGTATAAAAAAAGGAATGCTGATTCTTTTAATCATTGAGTTTTGTTTAGAATAACATCTACTGCCTGAGGCTATTTGAGAGAATTAAGGTAGCAATAAAACTAAATCTCATTTAATTTCTATGTAAAGTAGAAATTGATTTTTCCTTTGCTTAGCAGTTGAATCTAGATGATGCTAAGGTGATGCATTATCTTCTTTTACTTCATTATAGAAACAGTGATAAAATCAGGGCTAGAGATTTGGCTCAGTGGCTAAGAACACTGGATGTTTTTCCAGAAGACCCAGGTTCAGTTCCAGTACATGATGGTTCATCATCATCCCTAACTCCTGTTCTAAGAGCTGGAATGCCCTCTTCTAAACTCTGTGTGTACCGGGCACATAAATGGTATACTTACATACATGCAGGTAAAAATACCCATAAGAATATTCTTAATTAAATGAAAAATTTGAATGGAAGAAATCAGTTGCCTTAAATAAGTTTTCGCCAGATTAAGAACTTTGGATATTTTGTTCCCTTGGGTGGCAACTATACAAACATGTTACAGAGCTACAGAGCCAATATCTTTGGTTTGGGATGTATGTATTAGCCGTGTTCTAAGTTCTAGGACACAGGTGTTCCCATGACATGGAAGGGAAGTCTAAGCTCTCTAAGTGTATGTGGTACAAGCACGGGACCAGAGCAGCTAAGACCACAGCACCAGAAACAGCATGCTTAGCTCTAAGAAGGAGCTCTTACATTCTTCTCAAAGTTCTCAAGGGTAAATTCGTTGGGCTTGGGGAAATACTCGAGCCTGTGCATTCTTCCGATGTTCAGAATGATGTTGGTTCCTTTTTTAACCGGGTAGCCATCGATCACGTCATCCTCCAGGGCTCTGCGCATGACCAAGTCCACAACAGGCTGGTACCGCATGCTTTCATTAATGAAATTTTCCACCACTTTTAAATTTTGGATGTCATCGATCTTTATGTCTCTGTCACCTGTGGAACACGTAAATAAAAGCGGGGGGCGGGGGAGAAAGAGGGCGATGTCGGTTTTCTATGTGATAAGCACTAACTAAAGCTTGTCTTTTTCCATGGAACAATTTATTCTTGGTTAGAAAAAAAAATGCTTTTAATTCTAATGCAGACCACTCACTGGGAACGAATGTGTTATATCTGGTCCACGAAGGGCATTATAAAAGTTTGGGCGTGAAACCATTTCTGCAAATTTTCTAACAACCACAACAAAAATTTCCTAAAATTACCTGAAAATTTGTTCCTATTAGGCCCACATTTTCAGCTGCAGTCAGTGGGCAGGAAATGGGGCAGCCACTTTTAGGAAGAAGATGTGCCCTCTGCAGTTTCATACGGGTCATGTCTGCTCTGCATCCCATATTCCTCTTATCTGCCTAAGTCTACCTACTCTACCTTCTAGGGAACATTTACTTTGCCTCTTACTATATGTGCCAACTACCCTACTAGCCACCCAGATAAGTTGCAGAGGCTGCTACAGAGTCCCTGAAATATTTCGGTGAGTACGGTACATACAGCTCACTCCTGCTGCTACCTTCCTACACATGCCGCCGACAGGCCCGCCACATCCGACCTCAAACAAACTGTCCCAGGAATATGTCAAGATGCTTACTCCTCCTCCTCATAAACAGCGAGTGCCCTGCCCAGCCCTGAGTGCTACTGAGGAATAACAAGACAGACCCAGTGCCTCAGCCTGACCTGGCAATGGTTAAAGAAGCTTAGATTGTTCCAGATGTGGCAAAAAAAAAAAAAAAAAAAAAAAAAAAAAGAGTACCCTCAAGTGAGCCATTTTAACAAAATCAAAGCATCCTAGGGTCCAGATATATATATATATATATATATATATATATATATATATATATATATATATATATATATATATAGAGAGAGAGAGAGAGAGAGAGAGAGAGAGAGAGAGAGGGGGGGGGGGAGTTCTAGTTCACTCAGAAAATTCCAAGAAAGAGAAGCTGCATCACAAGTACTGTGCTCTGTGCCCAAGGACCTAACAAGTATGCCTAACCAGGATGGAGAGATAAAGGGATGATCACAGAGGTTTCTGAAAGGAATTCCTAGAAAGTAATGACCATTGGACCACAAGAGGGAGCATGAATATTGCAAAGGACTCTGCCTGTGGACCACAAGAGGGAGCATGGATGCTGCAACATGCCCTGATGCTTTCCCATCTTGGCAGAGTCAGATGAAGAGTCAGGAGATGTTAAGAAGCATCAACACATCTGACAAAAGCATTTTCTCAAAATCAGTTTCACACCTAGATTCTGCTACAGTGGCTTCCCTTTTCTTTCCACTAAATGTCCTTTCTCTCTCTCTTTCTCTCTCTTTCCTTCCTTCTTCTTTTCCTTCCTTCTTCCTTCCTTCTTCTTTCTTTCTTTCCTTCCTCCCTCCCTTCCTCCCATCTTTCTTTCTTTCTTCCTTCCTTCCTTCCTTTCTTTCTTTCTTTCTTTCTTTCTTTCTTTCTTTCTTTCTTTCTTTCTTTCTTTCTTTCTTTCTTTCTTTCTTTCTCTGGCAAGTATACAAGCCAGCCCAGTGAATGCTGTAACCTGCCCTCTACACAGACCTTGAAAGCCATATCAGAAACACTGAGAAAGCATTCTGGAATTTGGAACAGAATTATCCTGTTTCTTTCTCTATTTTGCCGGGCATACTTTCCCTCATCGATGCATCTACAGAACCCTCCTCTCATCTATTCAATGAATGCAGTTTTTCTTTAGTATCAATTACTTAAAGCAACAATAAAACAGCTTTTTAAAAAAAAAGATGGTGCCATTCATTCCACAACCAATAACTTGTTTCATAAGCACTGTGTAAAGCCAGGAAAGTCCCTGTCATGTGATGTCACCTTCCTTCTGCAAATGTGCTCCAAAGAAGATCACACAGGTGAAGGCCACTCCAAATAAGTTTTTTTTTTTTTTTTTCAGAAAAGAGTTATGAATGATCTCATGTTTCCAAAGAAGAGTGGGGGCAGAATGAGGCTTAAAGGGAGTCACAAAAATGGGGCAGAATACCAAAGAGCACACAGGGGCTGGTCAGAGGCCCCATACACATTTGTAGTGGGCATGCAGCTTGGTCTTCGTGTGAGTCCCATAACAATTGGAGCAGAGTTGTCTCTGACTCTGTTGCCTGCCATTGGCTCCCCTTCCCTAACTGGGCTGCCTGGTTGGTCCTCAGTGGGAGAGGATGAGTTTAGTTCTGCTGGGACTGGATGTCCCAGGGCAGCGTAGTACCTAAGGAGAACTTCCTCTTCTCTGAAGAAACGGGGAGGGGTTATGGGGGGAGGGTTCTGTAAGGGTGGGACTGGGAGGAGAGGAGGGAGGGGACTGCGATCAGAAGAATAAGGGAAATGAAAACGGGGTTGGGAGGACTGATAGAGCCCTGGCAGCTTCTCTACAGAAGAGGTGGGAAGAGTGGGGGAAGGGCTAACATCCCTGGAAAAGGAAGCACATTACTCCCTGGTGTCTGCTGTTACCCTTTCATCCTCCTTCCTCCACAAGGTGAACCCACAAACACTTTTATAAATGGTAGCCATCTTCCCAGGTGGACCCACTAAAATAGACATATGTAACTCACGAGGCAGGCAGAGCATGTAACACTCAAGTTTCACATCTATGGAGTCAGCCAACAGCATTCAACACATACTTACTGTGCTCACACTGAGCAGGTACGACCTTTATTTTGTAGTTACTCTGTAATGGATACAATGCCCTAACTACTTATACAGTGTTGCACTGCATCCAGCATTATAGACAACTGAGAGGTGTCGACATGTCTATGGAAGGGTTAAGTAGGTCATGTACAAGGACTATATGATTTTCTAAGATGGAGAAACTTGACCATATCTATGTGTGCAGAAGAAGTAAGATTTCAATCTTGGGAGATGGCTCAACAGGTAAGTGTACCCCCTCATCAAGTCTGAAAACCTGCATTTGATCCCCAGAACCCAGCAGAAGGAGAGAAATCACTGCCTCGTACTGTCCTCTAACCTCCACATGCACATACCACACACACACACACACACACACACACACACACACAAATCAAAAGCTCATACAGCAAGCAAGTAGCAGTGAGGGATGGGAACAGGGCTGGGAAAAGAATTAGGAGGACTACTTTCTGCCTTATGCATTGCTCTGGTGTTTGGGTTCTTCAGTAAGCACACATTATTTTATGACTTACCCAACATAAAAATAGGAGAGACTGTCATTTTAACCTACTGAGTATAGCTAAGATGTGACATAATTACTCTCTTTTTCCTTAAGGTTTTATCAGAGTCTTAAGCTGTATGGCCCCGATGACACTCCTACTCAGAAGGGAGTTTCTGAAGCAATGTTTATCTGACAGCCATTACCAACGACAGTGTGGATCTCCTTCAGAATTGCCGTTTCGACCTCCGGATACTCTGTGATGAGAAGTAACATGAAGTACAGAGTGACAGACATGGTGTCAGGGGCCGCAATCAGCATCTCCAGTATACACTGGTTCACATTCTCCTTTGTCAGGTCTCCACGTCTCTGAGGAACCGAAAGGGGAGAAGATGTGGGGGGAAAGGAATCAAACTTTCAGAAAATGAACAACCTCAACAAGATGAGATGAGAGGTGTCTGTAATTAGCACCAGCAGCAAGCATATTACATATTAATATTCTACATATAGATAAACAAATAGCTGACTACCTGTGTGCCACTGGCCCTTCATACACTAGCGTTCCACATCAATGGATTCAACTAAGTGGGCATCACATGTATTTTTGTGGAGCGGGTACAGACTTTTTGTAATTATTCTCTACACAATACAATGCTAGAACTATCTGCATAGCACTGGACTGCACTGGATATTATTAACCCTATGTGGTGACACAAACATAGAAAAGCGCCATAGCGTGTTAGAGGTGAGAGCTGAACATTCTTGTATTTTGGAATCTAGAATAAAGCTCCCAGATATTGAGGGATATTTTTACTCGGCGTCTTAGGTCTCCCCTCTTTCTGGTTCCGTAAATTATATTATAGAAGACCTCGAGTGGTAAATGTCATTAAACAGCTGTTTGAGTTGTTTTGACGGGCTGTCACAAGACCACTAGGGGAACTTTTTGAAGAGAAACTATGCCATAGTTGTGAGCAGGATTTTCTAGACAGTGGAACACTGTGGCACAGTGAGGAGCTGTGGCTCATTGAGACCAGCACCTCGGCGAAAATCAAATCAGTTGCGAAGTCCATACAGTCGTCCAGCTTCTCTGCTGCGGAAACTTGGCGTCTTTTCTTTTCCACCAAAACGGCTATTTCGTCTTTCAAGTCCTTGCTGAAGAAAAAAGGAAAAAAAAAGGAAAGTTAGGATTTTTTCAATGTGGATTTCCAAAGCTATAACTTTAATTAATTCTATGTTTCTGTCTCTTTTTTTGATATGCAGAAAGCTCCAACACGTGTCAATGTGAGGGTTAGCCAAGATTTTCTGTCAACTCAAAATGTGACAGTGTCTTTGTCCCAGAGAGCCTTCAGGCCACACATTTGGCCATTGCTAAGCAGGTTCTTGGCCAGAGGCTTCCTTTGTTCTTTTTTTGCTATGTGTGTTTCACAAGTAACTTAATCAGCCTGGCCCTCTGCACTCTGGGGAGCATAAACTTATCAAAGGGGCCAACAGCAGCAAAGGCAAAATGAACAGTGTACGCGTAAATCCTCCAAACTTGGGTTACTTACACGGATCTTTCATACTTTCTGTAGAGCCAAGAAATCTTGAAGAAGATGTTTGGTTTGATGAGGAGGGCTTGCCACGCATTAAAATAACCCTGGATTTTCTTCACAATAGCACTTTCTGTGAAACAAAATCAAAAACAAATTCAGGGAGAAAAGAATATGAGCCTAAAAGCAGAACTCCAGACAGACTCTTTGTCCAGTCTTGGGTCACAAGTGGATGACGTAGCTGCATGGGCTACTCGGCAAGTTCATTAACATATATGCTTGGCACCTACATGGGTTGAGTTAGCTGTAGAATGGCAGTTGTCAAGTCTGTGTGTGAGACCACAACCTAGACTCTCCTATCCCAGTCCGACTGGGCTCCTCCCTCCCCCCGGCTTTTCTGGGAAGAGAGTAGAAGTTACAGCTATTGTGTCCTTCGTCCTGGAACCTGGAAGTGTGTTGTTTGGATAAGTGAGGAGACTTGGTGGGTAATGGTCCTTGCCTCTTCATGATTTGAGTTCAATTCCTGGAATCTACATGAAGGAGGGAGGAGCCAACAGTTCCTGGGTTGTCCCCCACCCTCTGTGGGTACACAGGAGGCCTCATGCCTCTTTCCTGCTCATTAACTGTGGTAGTGGTGGTGGTGGTGGTGATGATGATGATGATGATGGTGATGACATACTTAATATGAAAATACCAAGTCTGTTATGTTGCTAACACAACTCATCTGATTCTGAAATCAGGTGAGATGTTAACAGGACTATGTACTGGGATTATCTACCTAACTAACAGCTTCCCGGTGACTCACTTTCCAGTGCTATCTTCACTTGATAACATTCTCCACATAGCCTTCATACTTATCTATATTTGGCCCAGAGTCCAGAATTTATTTCAGTTTCTTCAGTGCCTTGTTCCGAGCCTTGTGCATTATTAATGACAGGTAAGTGATAATAAATTAAATTTAATAAAAAAAGGAAAGGAAAGCCCTTGTCTACTTTTCAAGTTACACACACACACACACACATACACACACACACACACACACACACACACACAAAAGGAATCAGAACTTTTTTTTTAACAGTCAAAATGCCAATCACTTCTAGGTTACTTTACAGAGCTTTTAAACTTAATCCTTTATAGTCTTGCCAAGAGTGACAACTTCTTTGTTTTGCAAATTAAAGACAGTATGGCAGGCGGGTAGGCTTGGAAACTTAACAAGTGTGCAGTATGAAGGGAAACAAACAGCCCACATGGGTTATACAGATGCTGTGGCATCAAAGTCTGGATCCAGCCACTGACTGATGCAGGGGTTCACAGCTCCCTTGACACAACCCTTCCTAACAACCTAGGCCTGGAGGGACCCAAGGAGCAGGGCTGGGCCAGCATGTCTGCCTAGCTTCAGCATAGACATGTGCAGCAAGGCTGGGGGCACGCCAGCTGAAAGGCGACCCAAGAGCTTCCCAGAGGAAATGGGTGATCAGATTTGGCTTCTGTAGCCCTCAGGAAGTGCAGGACACTGGTGATGGCAAAACCATGGCAACAGAAAGGAGGAAGGACGTGGCAAATCTGGTGACACACCAGAGGTATGGCTCAGATGGTTTCCACAGGTGCTGGGGTGTGTTTTTCCTTCCCCTGCCTAGGCTGTTTCTCTTTCAAATCTGCACAGGGCTGTGACTTCACTTTGTTCAGACCGTGTCTAAGTGTCCCCTCTGAGGAGACACTTCCTGACCACTCTACATGTTGGGCATGGTCCTGCTGCTACCCCACCTAAGTCCCTGTTCTTCACCCTAATTTGTTCTTGCCCTGAGGCACCTATCATCACCAAAAATGTAACCTGGTATTTGCTAGCTTTGTTGCTGATGTGCTCCACTGCAATAGAAGCTCCTCAAAGGTGAAAACTGTACCCATCTTCCCAGTTCTCTCCCCAGAACCTAGACTATGAAGCAGGTGACCAATACATATTGGCTGAGTGGATGGATGAATCAATGAACACAGTTCTAAATTAACTGAGGGAAATCACATACTAGTGTCAACAGCTTTTGGGTAGTGGTAGTTATGTGCACATGTTTAAATATTTGCCTTTTCTCATTTAGTGCCTTGCGGGGTTGTTATAAATACTAAATTACAGGTGTGCTCATAAAGTCTCTTTTCCAATTGTTTGGTACAAACCAGTATGTTTGATACATACAAAATGCCTGACAGCTGTTGTCAGTATTTTGTCAACATCAGCAGCATCAGCACCATCATTTTGTCATATAGAGACCACCAAGTCTCATAGAGAGTGACTCTGAGAGAGGGAACATGTACATGTATACGTAAACACTTATATGTGTGTGTACAGTGTCCCAAAGAATGGTCAGAAATGATTAAATATATCCAATTTACCAGTGCTATGTTAATGACCACATTAACTGATAATGTTTGCCCATTGTAGAATGCTAAGTTCTAGAGCAACACAGGAGATGCAGAAGAAGAAATGGGGTTGACCTCTACTCTGAAAGTTTAGAAGTGAATGAACAATGCAGAAATGCTGGGGACGAGCTGGGGCGGGGATATCCTTAGTTATACTTAGAAATGCTTAGTGCACAGTGAATGAAGTAGCACTTAGCTTCCATGTACTTCCTCAGCATTCCCTGTATGGATGGGAAGAGGATGCATGAGAATTCAAGTTCCAGTACCGTCCAGAGGGATCCCCAGGAAGAGCATGTTAGAAGTGTCCAGCATGATGTGTCTCATGAGGGTCAACACATCCACGTAGCCCGAGGTGTCAGTGACTTCGCCCAGCCTGTCCAAATGCTGCTTGATGGACCCCACACAGACTTCCACCATTCGAACAAGACCAGGACCTGTCAGAGCTGAAGAACAGAAATGTGCCCATCACAAACACCAGGGCACACACAGCAAGTTATTTCGGCTTTATACGTCTGGAGCGATTATCCCCAACTTTACATTAAATAATAAGGTGGGGGTTTTCATAATCATCTCACATACTTTCTTGTGTTATCCTGGTTTTCTGCAAGAAGTATTTACCTTTTTAACTAAAAATGTGTGAGCGAATATTACTTTAGAAAGACGATTCGGGTTCAAGCCTTTCTTGAGTACCAATCATTTCTGAGACGGCAGATGAAACATTAATACTTGGGGGATAACAAGCAACCAGTGCTTTATACGTCTCTGTCGAGGTGATGGTTTGGATTTTATCAGGGTCACATTTATTTGACGTTTCAGCATGTAGACAGATATTAATACAGAACCAGTGGAACTGGTCCTTAACTATTTCCACCCAAGGTTCCTGGGTAGCATAGATATACAATGGCAGTCTTAGGAATGTTGAATGTGTGTCCTTCTCCTGGCTCAGGCTCTCTTCACATTACCTCCAGACTCATTTAATAGAGCAATAGCAGGGAGAACAATTCCTCATTTGCTTTGCCGGCTTCAGTGACTGGGGAACTAAAAGAGGTTGACAACTATTTATGAGCTTTATACAACAACCAATCCTATACAAGGGCCCTGGACACATAGTTGTCAAATAAATGGATTGGAAAAATGAATGGATGGGTAGATGGATGAATGGAGGAAGGAATGGATTAATGAATGAATGAAAACAAGCAGAATGAATTGGCTTCACCCTCTTCTTGCTCTGCTTCTGACGGAGCACTGGCTCTGGTGGCTAACTGTAGTAGTGTCTTTAAGGTTCCTTCAGGACAAGTCTCTATTTTTATGTCTTTTTATTTGGATTTGATATTAAAATTCTCTAAATGCCATGGGAATTTTGGGAGTAACTTAAAGACAGAATGTTAGGAGCTCATCCTCTCAAAAAGGAGAAAAAAACAACAACACAAAGTGAGTAAACATCTTTCAGAAGGCAGACTTTGCAAATAAGAACAGAAGCTGGAGAGCCAGAGCCGGGTGGCTCATACTAATGCCAGCACTCCTGCAGCAGAAGCACCCTTAGACGTTCAAAGCCACTTTGGGCCTCATGAGTTTAGGCCAGAATAGGCTACAGAGTAAGACCTTGTCAAGAAAAAATGTGGTAGAGGGTGTGTGCTGGAGGCAGAGTTGGGAGAAAGAAACAGAAGGGGGGAGAAAGGGAATAGCAGAGAGTTGGGGAGACCAGCCTAAGGAGTCCCAGATGTGTTAAAGAAGGATGTCATGGGAGCCTTCCTCTAGGTGGTAGAAGGGACTTACTGAGCATTCCCTGTTCTCTGGTAATGATCACATTCAAGAGAGGGACATTTCATCCCGTAATACCTCATCCCTTTGTATGAAAGGGGTGGCACCATGTCATTCATGGTCTTTGTCCAGGCGAATGCAGGACTTCTCTCTATGACAAGGAATCTAAAGCCATATTTCACAGGTGATCAGAATGCAAAATGATTGCTTATGGACACTGGTATATGTGGATATGATTTAGTGTTTAAATGTGCTTTAGAAGATAATCTTATCTTGCTCAAAAGAAAATTCAGCAAGTACTTAAATTTCATCAAGAAACAGCTCTTTTTTAAAATTTTTTAAAAATTTAATGTGAACTTGTAGACTGTAAAGAATAAAAAAATAATACAAAGCAATATAGTTTCCAAAGATACAGAATCAAGATATTTAAATGTCTCCAAGACAGGAAAGAACAGGTGACAAGGAGCTAAACAAACCCTATGAGGGCCTGCAAAGCAGGGCCTGATCCTAGGTGAAAAGAAGGGAAGAAAAAGCAAGATGAGCAGCTGCTGACTGTGCACCCCTCAGTTTGCAGCTCAAGTATCAAATATTAGTTTGGGAAACAATGAAAGATGTTCATCACGCAGCCCAGAAGTTGCCACTTATGAAAAGTAACAGGAAAGTGTGTGTCCTCAATTAGGATCTACAGTTTGAATTACAGGACAAAACCAGCTGGGGACTAAGTTCATTTGGAATATTGTTTGTGTACCATGCACAAAGCTGCAGAATCGATCCCTAGCATTATATAAAACTGGCATAGTGGTGCACTCCTATAATCAAAATACTCTGAAGGAGAGGCAAAAGGACCAGAAGCTCAGAGTCATCCTTAGAAATACCAAGTTCAAGGCCAGTCTAGAATTTGTCTAAAATATAAAGGCCAAAACTACCAAGAAGTAAAAAACAACAATGATTTTTTTTATATACACAAAAAGTTTGAATGTTAAAATGTGCATTAATATTTTTGTAAATACTTAAGTCGAAACAGCTCTTTTTGACAGTTTTAGTGAACAACTTCTCTGCACTCTGGCTTACCTTTCCCCCATCTTCCAGGATAAACCACTTTTGCAGCTTTATTTACCTACTTCCTTATATACCCAGTGGGTTGATAATTTCATAACACTACCTAAAGTAACTTAGACTCCAAAATGTGTCCTGATTTTTCTACTTTCTCGGGAAAACCAAAGGAATCTAACTCCAAACAGATCTTGGTCAAGCTGCTTCGGACTCTCGATAGTTAGAACTGTGTCAGCAGTCACAATACTGTTTGCTATTTGGGGAAATTAGATGACCTCTTCTCCTCTGTCCCTTGCCACTCGGTAACCCTACTTGTTTTCATGGTTCATCATTGTGCTTTGTTCTATTAACTTTTGTCTATTACCAGAGGGATTTTCCTAAAAACACACCCAAAGGGTCATATCTATCTCCTTAAAATAATCAGTGAAGCTTTGTAATTCTTGAGATAGAGTCAAGTCCTTGACTTAATGAGAAAGGTCTTGGGCGGTTTGGTCCTGCCTTTCCCTTGGCCTTAGGTTTGTCCTTGGAGGGTCCCTGGGTATGTCATGATGCTCTTTCTCTGCTGTCAAATATCCGGTCCTTTGCTCTTATGATCTCTTTCTTTGTTACACTGCCTTGGTTAACTTCATTTCATTCCAAATTTATCATAAGTACCCACTACTCTGGACTGCTTTTCCTGGCCCCTTGCTGGCTTTAGGTGGCCCATGTATCTGTTCTCTCCAGTCTGGTACAACCTTACCCAAACAGTATTTGATAATGTGTAGGTTCGCCCTACCCAGCCTTTCTATTACATGGTCCTCAATGGCAGGACCAAGTCTTGGTTGTTATTGTATTCTTGGTATCTAACACAAAGATTAACACAATAGCTTAAATGAACAGATGAATTTAGAGATAATATTAAGTCTTGAATGTCAAGAGGATAGGGCATCCTAAATACTAGTTGACAGACTCCTGGTAAACCTGAGTCAAATGAAAAGGTAAAATACAATTTATAATAATGCTGTAGAGCTAGACATCACATTTTATATAATATATTCATATAATATATTATCTTGGGTGTGTATATAGATGAATTATGTATTACATATATATGAATTATAAATTCACATAATATATTTTTTACAACATCTCAAATTCATGTTCTATAATATTCATTGATTTCTGTGGATAATGTAATAAAGCACCAAGACACTAATCAACCTGACCAAACCCTCCTATGAGTACTAAGTGGACATGGGCCTCAATAATCCTGAGACCTATACTTCTCCATCAATCCAGTGTCAGTCTTATAAGACAAAGGGAGATAGACCTGCTTCAACATGAATAGTGGCACACACACACACACACACACACACACACACACAAGTTACCCCAAAGGTTCCTGGGATCCTAATCACAAAGTGACTCAAGTGTAGGTCCTCAAGAGGACAAGATTATGATATGTCATTATGGGAAGTCCAAGCGAATCCCAAGAGTCCTCAGTGAGGAAACTTTCTCAGCTGAGGCTATAACAGAAGGTGGGGCAAAGAGAGGCAGGCAAAGGAAGACTGAACCTGTACCATCAAACAAGGAATGAAGGTGGACAAGGCAAAATCAAAGATGCCTCCTGTCCAGGATCTCCAACAGGCTTGTCATCACCTGCTGGGACCCATGACCAACTTCTGACCTGTAGAATTTTAAGATAAAAATCATGATATGAACCCCAAACTATCTAGTGTGTTACAGCAAGCCAGAGGAACCAAGCATATGTCTACAGCAATGTGGCTATGTCTTACAGACCCACAAATCTGAATGGAAAGAATGTTGATGAGACATGGTCAGACCTAAAATCTGTTTCTCCAGATGCTGTCTCTAATGTGATTGCCAACGCTTGCCTATGCATGATGTTGGTGTCAAAAATCGGCTTTGTGTACATCTCAACATCTTCATTTTCAGAGTGCTATAGTAAGGGCCAAGGAACAGGTACGGAGCTTGGAATGAAACCTCTGCTCACCTCGGACTTGCTCTACTGCTGTGAATCTCAACCTCTCTAGGACTTCATTTCTTCAACCACAAAGCTCAGAGGCTGTATGAGGCAACACACACAGTCTTGCTCCATGCTAAGATTCTCTGATTTCATTTGCTGGTTGTTTTCTCCTAGACCATCTGGTCTGCCAATGTATTACTTAGTCGTGCTTAGATCAGACATTGAGCTGAAACACTAAACTCTTTAGTTGAAATGAACCTGAGTACACAGGTCCATTTGTTGTGGCTCTCATCACAGACTCTGTGTTTGTATCCTGGGGGTGGGGGTTGCATTTACTAATGATCTTTTTTAAAAGAAGCACCATTGCAGGCCTAAGAAACGAATGCGGGATTCCCATTTACCTTTCATAAAGAAAGGGCGAATCGTTCTCCAAAGGTTCGGATTGTTGTTAAATATGATGCCGTTCTCATGCATGCCGATGCACTGTAGTCCGCGCTTGCTGCCGAATCTGGAGATGTAGTTACTGTGCTTCATTACGTGGAACATACTGGAGGACCTGTAAAGAAAGTGAGCCAGGCTGTCAGTCTGACAGAGGGGAGGGACGTCAGGGCAGTCCACCCGACTGTGTGGTGGCTTTCTTCTCAGAAGCATGTTGATCTTCACAGATGGAATGTCTGGTTTCCGGTGTTCAGGTTAAATAAGCGTGCCAGGTAGCCCGAGAACATCCCTGATTGAGGAAATCATTTCTACTTTCTGGCTCCCTGGGTATCGCTTTAGGGAGAGGGGAGGCCCTGAGCGAGAGAAGCCCTGGGAGAGAAGAAGCGGCTAAAGCCTTCCTTGCCAGTGATAGAAGGGAATGACCGAATAGTCCCCCCTCTAGTCCCTTCTAGTCCACATGTGGCTGTCTACAGTGCATTCAGAAAACATCCCCACGCTCTTGCCCTCTTTCCATCAGGGACTGAAGACCACTCCCCTGCAGAGAGGGCACCTACTGAGGTTAGCTAAGCCTGTCTCGCTGCCTCCTTGTTTATCCCTGCGTAGCAGCTCTACTTCCTTGCTCCGCTGTATACAATGACCCTGCCTCCCCGACTCAACTCTATGCAATACACACGCAGAGCTTGGGGGGGGGTGAGGGGCTGCCAGAGGTTTATTCCACTAGAATTCATTTTTAAAATGAGGTAAGACTGCAAAGTAACGCCGCAAATATCTTATTTAATTGGTACTGATTTCAGGAAAACATTCAAAATAAAAACCGTCAAATCAAATTGTCTCTCAATTGAATTCCCAATAATATTTATAAAATGACTCAAGGGTTTTATTATTTTTTTTTACATAAACAAAACAAAAAGAAACCACGTTTCAAATTGAATTCCAACAGATTAATCTGACACTCCAAATTTGACTTATGTAGAATTATCACTCTATAAAACAAACTGAAATTACTGATAGTTAAGATAATATTCATAGCTTTTCTTCTCTTTCCTAACTTACTGTACAATGAAATCAGAAATGTATTTTTTTTACATTCTTTGGTCATGATGCTGCATTTTCAGAACTTGAGGGATGCAGAGCATGGTTTGGTTTTTTTCTGCTCTGGTTCCCAGGAATTCTGGATGCTACATTTGTCTGGTGGACGCAACAAAACATTAGTTTAGTTGCAACAGCGAATCCATGTGTCCCTTAGAGGGCGCTGTCATCCAGGTTTTTCTCAGCCTGAAGCTCTGCCAGCAAAGAAACCATCAAGAAAATATGGCCAGCCCCCCCCCCACACACACACACACACATACACACAGGCAGTTTAAACCAAGGTCTTTTCTCACAGTGAGGCAGAGTTTATCCAAACAGAGCAATTGGACAGTTAAGGAGAGAGAGGGGACTGCTGAAGAACAAACTCACACCCCTGGACATCACAAAGACCTGACCCTGAGGTGAGCCAGACCAGCAATCCTAACTGGGGGAAAGTCTTGTTTGAGAGAGTGAGGACTTCCCAGCCCGAGTTCAGAAGAGACAGTGTAACACTGCTGAGGTCAGAGACCAGACTTTTAAATATGACTGAAGTTAAGAGATCACCAAAATGGGCAAAGCCTCCCACCCTGCCAGAGAGGGGAGGAAGGGGGAGGGAGAGGGAAACAGGGAGAGAGGGAGAGGAATGGACAGACAGACAGACAGACAGAAATCTCAAATTCAGGTGGGTCCTCCATACAGTTTGGCATTTCTACTCAATTTCCCCATCCATCCTCTTTCTCTCAATCTCTGTTGTGAGTCCTTCCTCCAAACTAAGATGAGAGATTTTGCCGAGGAAAGAGTAGAAGTTAGAAGACAGTTCCTGAGACTAACGCTGTGCATTCAGCCTTCCTTCTGATTGCTACAAGTGAGATGATATTCAAAGCCAGTCCCTGTGACATCATCAAGTTCACCAAGCACACACACACACACACACACACCTTTTCTCCTTTATTAGTGGTTCACTCTGTAGTTCTCCGTCACACATCCCACGGGAGTCACATTATCAGGCACCTTATCCTTTCTAGTTGTTACTGTGTTTCCTCTCAGTCTCTCGACCATCTTTGTTGTTTCTGGAGCAGGTTAGACAGGCTCTGCCTTGGGCCACTGCTCCTCCTGTTACTTCTATATGATGCATATTTTCTCCAGATTTCTGCCTCTCAATTTGAGTCTTTTGAAAAATGTTTTTATTTTATTTTTCAGTGTGTGTGTGTGTGTGTGTGTGTGTGTGTGTGTGTGTGTGTATGTATCCACATCTCCATCTATGTAGGCCTACATGTGTATGTGTACACATGGAAGCCTTTGGTTGATGTCAGG
Source organism: Micromys minutus (assembly GCF_963924665.1). Taxonomy (NCBI): domain Eukaryota; kingdom Metazoa; phylum Chordata; class Mammalia; order Rodentia; family Muridae; genus Micromys; species Micromys minutus. The sequence continues at coordinate 45,225,388 of NC_137985.1, forward strand.
AATCATCACTGACTACTTTTCTAACTGTGTCCACTGAATGAATCACTTCCCCAGCCCCAAACCACCCACACACAATTATACGATGGTCCCTACAACTAACCCACACAGCCTGTTTTCCAACTTTCCCCCTGTAGTACATAGGACTTGGTTTCCTCAACTTATCATTAGCAATCCCCTAGCTTAGAAAATCTCCCAACCTCAGGCTGACTGAACAGTTGGTCATCATGTATACATTTCATAATGACACGTCCATCACAGACAGGCTGCACAGTTAACAGTGTAACCCCAGGAGATTATGTCACCTGACAACCATCAGGATCATCTTATATACTCTACAGTGACAAGGTGACCTCAGGATGCACCCGTATTAAGGAATGCATGGCTAGACTGTACATTTTACTTCTTCGTCTTACGCTCTCCCATGAGAACTGTTCTTACTCTCCAAGTGTGGTACTGCTGTGTTCCTAGAGCAAAGCCTAGTATGAAATGCCTTCTCATCTATCAAAGGAATAGAAAGTCAATTATTACTGTTGGTACATGAAACTCTTAAAATCGAAAAAAAAAATTCTTGTAAATTTATACATAATTAAGACAGGTATGCAAATAAGACTTCATTAGCATGTTAATTGTTAATTATCCTTTATGAATGATGCCCACATTATTTTATTTTTGTATTTGTGACAAAAATAAATGTGTGCCACAGCATCTATAGGCCCTGGTGTGGACCATTAGCAGCCCAAGGGCAGTCTATATGCTTTAGTGCAGATTCCAGAAGCATCCACCTCTCAGGGCCTTTACTTCAGAGTCCTCAGGATGTCTGGGCAGCATGCAAGCAGCACTTCTGACTGCCTGACCCGAAATCCTGCAGCCTCTGCTCCTTTGGGACAGGGCTAGCTGGAAAAGCCGGACTGCGGTCACCGCACAGTTGTAATGACTCTAAGCCTCAAACTTTTCAAATGAAAAAGAACTTGGGCAAAATAACAATCTTTCTGAGGTCCAGTGGGGTTTTCTCAAGAGGCACAGGTAGTTCTGCAAAGGACTTGAAGAGAGGGCAAGAGAGGGAGATAGGGACAAACAAGTCCTATTCCAGAGGGGAGCTCAGCCTTTACCAACCAAATGGAGGGCTCGGAGGCAATTAAGGAGAACACAAAGACTCCAACAAGTGAAAGGCTGGAGGGAACATAACAAGAAGTGAGCTGGGAGAGCTGGGGGAAGGGTAGGCAGGTCTGTGTGAGCCAGTACTGTGCTGGCTAGAGTCAGTAAGGGCTGCTTTGCTCGAGAAGGAGGGTAGGGAATCCTCACTGTGCCAAAGACCCCGCTTTAGGAACCGTGTGTAGGCACCCATGAATTTGTCTGGAGTCCTAAGTTTCTAAATGTCTGCTCTCTGGGAAGAACTTTACCTACGACTGTGTTCTCAGATCCGTTAGTCCTCATGTCAAATCTAGTCTCATGCCATCCTGTCCTTGGCTAGACTCCAGCATAACACAGTAAGAGAAGAGCTACCTAGCACTGCTTAGTTCTTTGTGTTAGTCCCAGATGGAGAAAGTCACCCTTGCCCCAAAAACAATGTCTCTGCTTTCCAGGTAGGAGTTTGCCCGAGCTCCACAGCTCTTTGGAATCACCTGGGGAGTTTTGGCAGGACTGGTAGCTGTCCACAGCCAGGCTGGGACTCAGAGCCCTGCAATTCCTACACACTCCCTGCCTACTAGAAAACATCAGCTCAGGCAGATCTGTGTTTGAATAAGTATCACCCGTTTGCCAAAGGAAACTGGGGAAAGGAAGCCATATACAAAGTAGAGTAGGGCTGGACGACTGTTCTCTGTGCTGGGGGTGAAAACACAGGAGGAACTGTCTGAGACAGTCCTAGATGGTATTGCTTACAAAATCTTTTTTAAGACGATAACCGATTGAAAAGGTCACTAGAACACTAAAGATGTAGAGAAAACATCTCAAATTGGCTTGAATTGGAATGACCAGACTTCAGTAGATCGTAACATATCAAACCAAAGCAGAATGGTGATCCAGTCACACGGGGGCGATGCATCTGAACCACCCGCAAAACTTGTTGAAGGCGGACCATGGGGCTCTAGTCCAGATGTTTGCTTAGTAGGTCCCGGTAGGGTACAAGCCTGTGCATTTATGACAAGTTCTGAGCTGTACAGCTGTTGCTAGTGAAGGAAGCCTGCCAGAAAAACTTCTGCGATGCTCTGTGAGGAACATGACACTTCCCACGCCCATCCCCTACCACAGCTGCTTATCGCTCAGTAGAGGTAATCTGCCTCAGCCACTTTTCAGAGCCCTAAAACATCAGGACACCTCCGGCAAAAACTAGGGAAGTAAATAGATCCAGAGCAACGTGACTGGGGAGACTGAACTATTTGGAATTTTAGGATGTTTTTCACCTGTGTGCCTTTCTGCCTCTCTATCAGTATTTACTTCACAGAACCGGGCTTCTAGGAAACTATTATATTTAATAACAGGACATATAGAATCAAACAAATCGGTAAAACACCCTAGGAGATGTTAGCAAACAGGAAATCCCTGTCGGTTCAGAAAAATTAAAATATTTATGATGTAGTGGTCGTAGGAAACTTTGCTAAAAGTCAGGGGAGCTGGAAGTCTAGTGGAATCTTTTAAAATGTCTTTATCTTCTCAGATTGATAGATGAAAAAACTAGTGAGCAAGAAAACAGTTTCCTCTTAACAGTCAACAAGAACTTTGTAAATTCCAGGATGAATGTGATCTGCCCAAGTATAACAACTCAGGAAGGGGAACTTTGGTTTTTAATGGACACTACTGATCCCAGTTGGTTTCAGATCACTCCGGCCCGGACACTCACTGGCTCACAGCCATCGACTGGGAGACAGCAGCTGGTGACTTCTGCCTCTGCTCCCTGACACCTTGTAGGTATTCAGTAGCCTACAGGGTAAACTGAAAGGTACTGGTCATATATCAGCCCCCCCATTTGTTGTTTAAGGATTTGGGGGACGGTTTTTGCTTTTGTATTCCCTTACTTGTAGAAATAATACCAAAAGCTCGGAGAGGCAGGAAAGATGGTATGTCTTCCCTAAAGCATGTTTGGCAAAACCCAAGCCATCTGCTCTCTAGGTTTCCACATTTGTGACTCAGAGAAATTTTGAATGATTTCCCAATTCCCTATGGGTCTTTATCTACGTGTCTCTTGGCTTCAACTCAAAAAAAAAATTTTTTTAATTATTTTGCTTGTCCTTGGTGTCACAGTGCTACATGGCCATTTGTCACCTTCATCTCCCAGGGGAAAAAAAGAAGATGTAGCTTTCCCAACGTATCAAGGTATCAAAATGAAGTGACTTTTTAGAGAGAAAACTCGATTTTTTTTATAAATAAAGCATGGAAAGCTTCAGCCTTGACTTAAGGGGGCAGTGGAAGTAGCCAGAGCACAAGAAGTGTTGGTGTATTGAAGATGGAGCCCAGGCCCGGCGCAGGCACATTCTTGCCGAACTGCATCTTGGCCAGGCTGGCCTGGTTTACAGACTCACTTGCTGATGATGAGTGTCTCTTCCCCACTGATCCAGACTCTCATGAACTCTCCATACACCTTATTGTAGTAGTTGCAGGCACTTCCAATTCCCATCCACAAGAATCTGCCGTGGGAAAGGAGGGGCCCAATTCCCAGACAGTAGCCAGGACCTACAACAAACCGTGAGAACACAGTGAACTTCTTAATACTGCCAAAAAAAAAAAAAAAAAAAAAAAAAAAAAAAAAAAAAAAAAAAAAAAAGTTGTCCTCTCATATTCAACTTTTTTCTATCTTCTGGAGTCTATATGTGAGTCACTCAATATGATTTAAAACAAAAGCAAAGATCGCGCATGAATGAAAAGCACATGGCTTCCCATTGGCTACTCTTGATCTGTCACCCGGCTCCACTGAATGGGAGGCTATATGCTCGTTTCTGAGTGTCTGGAATAAACATCGGTTTATCTGTCTGATAGCAAGCATAGAAACCATGACAAGCTGATGAACTGTACAGCTACCTGCTGCTCTTCTCTGGAAGTTCTTGGTTGCTAACAGCCCGGCTGACAGAACGAGCTGACAAGAGCCAAGCCTGGTGTTCTTTCACTCGAGGGAAGGTCTGCAAGGATAGCACCACCAGGCTCAAAACACCCACTGCTTCTCAAAGGCTCAGTTTATGAAAAGGAGTCTTGAGCAAAAAAAATCTCATGAGGCAATACAAACCTAAGAACTCATCAGTACGATGGGAAACTCACAGCCTACACTAGGGCTCTTGTTCCAGGATCTGGTTTCAGCAGAGAGCCGTGTGCAGCTTACAGCCCGGACAACAACACGATTAGGCAGAGGGAGAACCCAGGGGAAAGGTAGGGAACTGTGTGTGGCTTATGTCACAAAACAAACTTGTAGCTTGAGTTTGTTATGTTAACTTTGTAGGGAAACATACAAAGTAATATGTTTCATCACAGCATTTTCATACATGAGTCCTTATGTTTTGTAGTTTTTTTAAATTATGCATATTTGTCCATTACTAAAAACTGAAGCTGGCTGGACAGCATGTCGGCTAAGAGTCTGAGTATTTAGCAAGACAGTGGAGGTGGTGGTACAAGGCTTTAGTCCCAGCACTCAGGAGGCAAAGGCAGGTTTCTGAATTCTAGTCCAGCCTGGTCTACAGAGTGAGTTCCAGAGTAACCTGGGCTACACAGAGAAACCCTATCTAAAAGAAAGAAATAAAAAGAGAAAGGAAGGCGGGAAGGGAGATTGACTGAATGTTCAAACAGGAAGAAAGACAGAGTTTGGGATATTTAATGGCCAACTAACTATATGTCATCTTAATTCATCTAATAAATACCTCCTGAGACCCTAGTTTAGATATTTGTTCCAAGTTACGGTCTAGAGATAACCATGATTGAGTACAATAACTCTATATTCTTGCAGAGTAGTTATGAAGAAGATGTATAAAATGTAAAAGCAAACAATTATAACACAATATACATATATATCTAAGTTCATACATTCCTTACACTCATATGTAAATACTGAACCACAGATGGGTAAAACATGAGGGAAATGTTCTAGTTGCTTTCACATTAGGCAGCTCTCAGCTTCTCAGACTAGGAATGCTTCTCTAGACACAGACTGATTTAGAGGGTCCCTCAGCCCACTCCCAGGAGCAGTAAATACTTTACTGTCCACTGAGGTTCCCAGAGAACCTCCTTAAAGCCAATAGCTAGCAACACTTAGCAGGCCTCCTAAATGGGAAACCAGCATTCACACCCATGGACACACCCTCCAAAGACCCATGCACACACCATACTGTCCTTAGGACCTCAACTAGAGACACTGTCTGACCTATGAACCTTGAGATTTTTTTTGTGATGCTCAAGAGTGGAAAGGAAGCACACTGCTGTCACTACCTGGATGTGTCCTACTGACCTACGGAGATCAAAAGGAGGGAGGGAGACAAATCGTATACAATGTATTTCAAAAGTATTTAAAACAAGACAAGACGAAGCCTATGTTATCTGAGGGTGTGAAATTGGGTCCCAAACTGTAACAAAACAAGGCAGTGATTGTTACAAAATCAAGGCAAACCATTTACCTCTGAAAGAGATAGAAGGGGAAAAGGTGGGGAGGGAGAGGGGAAGAGGAATAGAGGGAGAGAGGATGGCATGGAGAACATCTGGAACACTGTTAGCACCCCATTCCTTGTGCAGGACTCTGATAGCAAGTCTGCCATCACCTCGTACAGTTTTCTGTGAAATATTTTCTTAAGAGGAACAAAAAGGGGGACATGTTGTCATGTCTGCTCCCTCACATCACACTCTGTGTATGCGATGCCCGGAAAAGAATATATGATCTTCTGGAAGAGAATCAAAGTCAAGGTTGGAACAGCCTTGTGTTCTCAAGGAAGGGAGGGTTGCCAGGAAGAAGGCAATAAATCCTGAACTAGAAGACGTGGGACATTGATCTGAAGTGATGCCACCTCCCCCAGGGAATCAGTCTTTGCTCCCCAACTTTTGCAGCCTCCTTCCCCTCTGTATCAGCCTGCCTTTGCCACTTCCCAGGTCAGGACCCACATCTTTGTGCCTTGCCCATCCCTTGATGCCAAACATCAGATCTAGCTGGACTTCTCTGTGAGCATAAGGGACAAGACTTAGACCTGTCCCTGAGTCATAACACACAGGGTAAAACCTCTTTCTCTTTAACTCTAGTTTCTTCTTAAAAAAGAAAAAAAAAAAAAAAAAAAAAAAAAAAAAAAAAAAGGTATTGTCACCAGCATGACCAGACAAAGTAAACAGCAAGAAGCTGCCTTAACTGAAATTTACTAGGTAAGTCATTTAGTCACTACAGCTTTTAAATTCCCTTTGGCATTTTAGCACCCGGAATACCCTCAAACTTGTGAATACAAGAGCCCAGAGAGCCACTATTTGGGAGCAATGACCGAAAAATTGGGAGGACAGACCAGTTTTCTTATTTCCTATGCCTGACAGGACTCAGAGAATCCTGGGCTATGCCTCTGTAGAGAACTGACCAGACCTTATATTTCCAAAGCATAGATATAAGGCAGGATCTCACAGCCTGAGTTCCTCCCAGGGGCTCCTAGTCTTCTTCCAGGGTGCCTAACTTCCTTCTAGCTGGGTATCAGCAGTCCATTTTCTTCCTCCTGGATTTAAATCTTTATTTTGTTTGGACTTTCGGGCTTCTCTTACTTGTTAAACCGTATTACTTGGCAACATAGATTGTCTGGGGCTTTCCCCTTCTTTCGTGTGAAGGAGCTGGGCTTATCTCTGTAGCTCTCAAACTTGGCTGCTCATGAAAAAACAAGGAAGGGTTTTACAGTATCAACCCTTTTCTCTACCTCAGACAGGACCTCTGCACTGCCTGGGTGATTGACACTGAAGACGAGCAGTACCATATCCCTGGCAGAAGTGGTAAGCACAGGAAGTACCACCTCCCTTCCTGGCCTAGGCCCGGGTATTGTCAGTACTCACTATACCCCTTTTAAAAGTGCATGATTTAAAAAGCAGGAAGGGCAGAATGTGTATGCCTCAGTCCTTCTCAGAAGGGAGAGCAAAACACTCATGGGAGGAAATAGAGGGACAAATAGAGGAACAGGGATTGGAGAAAAGATCATCCAGAGACTGCCTCACCTGGGATCTACCCCATATGCAGCCACCAAACCCAAGCACCATTGCTGATGCCAAGTAGAGCTTACTGGCTGGAGCCAGATATGGATGACTCCTCAGGGGCTCTGCCAGAGCCATACTGGTACAGTTGAGGATGTTTGCAGCTAACCATCAGACTGAACAAGGGGACCACAATGAAGGAGCTAGAGAAAGGACTAAAGGAACTGAAAGGATTTGCAATCCCGTGGGAGGAACAACATTATCAACCAACCAAACCCTCCAGAGCTCCCATGGACTAAAATACCAATCAACGAGCACACAAGGAGAGACCCATGGCTCCAGGTGCATATGTAGCAGAGGATGGCTTTGTCTGGCATCAATGGGAAAAGAGGCTTTTGGTCCAGTGAGGTGCATTTCCCCAGTGTAGGGGAATGCCAAGGTGCTGAGGTGGAGAGGGTGGTTGGGAGAGGGAGAACCTTCATGGAAGCAAGGGGAGGGGGATGGGAGTGGGGAGAAAGGGTATAACATTTGAAATGTAAATGCAGAGGATATATAATTTTTAAAAATTAGTGCATGCTTTAGCCAGGTGTGGTGCTGCATGATTTTAATCCCAGCATTCTGGAGGGAGAAGCAGATAAATCTCTGTGAGTTCAACACCAGCCTGGTCTACATTACATAATGAGTTCTAAGCCAGCCGAATGGCCAGGGCTGCATAGTGAGACCCTGTCTCCAAAAAAACTAAACTAAACTAAACAACAACCAGAAGAAACATGCTTAAGATTGCAATTCAAACACTCTGGGGGAAGGGCTTGGGAATCAGCTAGCAAACTGCCTTCTTTAAAGTTGTTCTTATATTAAAATTTGAGAGTTGTGTGGCTTTCTCGATAGAGAGGCAATGCTGACCTCTTCTCTGTTTGCGAGATGCTCTTATGATGCAGGCAGATTGGACTTTAGCCCCTGAGCCTATGATAAGCAACAGAGGAGAAAGTGCTTTACTGCATCCTACCCTGCCTTTGCCTCAGCTACTCCTTCCCCTGACCGAGGAGCTTACCTTGGGCAAGGAAATCTGTGGAGGAAAGGATTCAAGCCAAAGCCATGATTACTGGGGCTTTGTCCTCCGGAGGTGACACCACCAGGTAGAAGTCAACAACTTAACTCAGTGTTCAGCTAAATTAGAAATTAAAGTCACCATAAATGACAGGCTGAATCAGATAGATAGGTGACTATTGGGTACACTCCAGAAAGAAGCCAGGCACAGCATTTGTCCCTGTGCCCCAGCTCAGCTGCTACTTCCAATTGCCCTGTGCAGAGTCTTGGCACATTTGTGAATGTGTAGTTACTATGGTATTAAAATGGGCTTTGTTGGATATCTTACAGAGTTAGAAGCTAGGGGTAACTATGAGGAACTCACGCCTAAACTTAGAGATCTTATCTGAAATTTCTGTTTATTCTGAATTAACTTGATAACTGATCATTTCAACCCCAGTTGGCAAAATTGTTCACTGATTAGCAGAAGAATCATACCAGTCTTTGCTTTTGACTGACACAAAGACCTTTGGATGATTCTGTCAGACTGAGATGCTCCCAGAGAATGGGTCTAGTCCCTATTCTTCTCCGACTACCCAGCTCCCATGCAACCCCTATGGTAACACCCCCGTCCCCATGCTGCCAATAAGAGAAATAAAGAATAATATTAAGAGAAAGAGTAAATGCAAGGAAGGGAGGGGAAGATGTCAGTGAGGACAGAGGGAGGGCAGAATAGAAGGAAGAGGACACAGAGAAGGCAGCCCAGAGATGCTTTACCTTCGTGGCAGAGCTGGAATGAATTAGAATCTGGTGGTGGTTTTTTTAACTTAACCAAAAATTCTAGAATTTCACCTGGCCCACTCCATCTCAAACCTCCCAAAGCACTGTACAGACTGGAGGGACTGTTTAACACCCACCTGTGATGTGTTCTTCTGTCATGAGCAGGCAACCAGTTAACATTTCCTAATCTTCTGGAGTCCAGCTTGTGAGCTGGGCTTTGAACACAGCTGCAGTTCCCAGGTTTGCTTGTGTGTGTGTGTGTATATTTGTGTGCAGTGTGTATGTGTGTGCATGCATGCATGTGTGTATGCATGTATGTATGTATGTATGCATGCATGCCTGCATGCCTGCTATGGACCACAGGGCCCCATGAAACAGTTTCTGTGGGTATGGAATTAAAGCAGCAGCTTACCTGGTATTGAAGATGAACTCCCACAATTCCAAATCAGGAGAAGGAGACCCATGATCAGAAGAAGTGGCATAGCACTGACAGGCACAGTTTCCGAGACCATGATGGTGACATTATAGTGCCTGGGGTTCAGCATTTCCAAAAACATCATGCACTGTTTGGCCTCAGGAGGAAAAATGCAGAGCTCTATAGGAAGAAAGCAGTGGAGAAGTTAGACCGTAAATCAGCAGTTTGGCTCCTGACGCTGGGCAGGGCACTTGAATGAAGAGATGGGAATTTTGTTTTATGGTGATTGGACACTCAGACAAGACAAATGTGTGGTTACAAGTCAAAACAGCGATGACCTTGGGAGACTCAGGTTCTGTTCAACAGTTGGTCTGATAGAACCTTATCATCCTGCCCTTGAGTGGGTAGAGTGACGTACAAGCTCAATTGAGAGTCAACTCTCTGAAGTTTATGTCAGAAGAACAATCTCTGTGTGGTTTCATCAGCAGCATTTGCTGAGACAATCCTCCTTACTTAAAGCAAACTCAATTCACAAAATAAATCAAGAGCAGGTAAAGGACCCCTCCCAAGTCTAACAACCTGAGTTCATTCCCTAGGACACACACACACACACACACACACACACACACACACACACACACACAATATAAATATATAATTATGAAAATAAATCAACATACACAATGTCCCAGTTTCCACTCCTTTCCCAGACATACCCTTCTATAGAAAGAATGCATTTCTTGGACAACCACCAGAGTGTCCAGGGGGTCTTCATTAGGGCATCTATGAAATTCAGGCTATGTTACACACAACAGCCCTTCTCTAGTGACTTTAATGAAGATCTAGTACTAAAACCATAGGCTGGTTAAACAGTGTTCATGGAGGTCAGCAGGAGAGGCAGTGGGGATGAGGGGGCACAGAACATGGAGGATAAAGAGGGAGAAAGAGAAATTATGAAGTGGGCAGACAAGGAGAACAGGAATAGAGTGCCCAGCGACTCAGGTGCCACACGGCCATCTGTTCTCAGTGATGGGTTGCGCCCTGTTTGGGTTATTCCTTCTTAGGCTGAACTGCTGGACCTTCTGGTTCCAACAACAGCATGCTGCTGACTGTGTCTTCAGTCAGCTTTTAGCAACTCTGCTTACAGGGAGGGCCTTTAGGGATGATGGCAGTAGTTCAGAAAAACCAAGTTGAAGAAGCTTGTGTGGTTATCATCAAGTGCATTTTCCGAAAGCAGAGGACACACTCCAAGTCTATGTAGATAGAGCCAGAAGTTTAGGAGACTTGCCAAGCCTGGCTGAGTTTGACCTCACACTGGAGCTCTATAACCACAAAAAAGAATTCAAATTGGATGTCAGGAGCTCTGTGGATCTCCAGATATGCTGCAGAAGTTTTTGTATGTGCTCATATACACTTTTTAAAAAATTAAGTGTGTGTTTGCATGTGTGTATGCACATATTTATGAAGGTGCTGGAAGAGACCAAAAGAGGAAGCTAGAGACACAGGCACTTGCGAGCTGACTGCTATGGGGGCTGAGTATTGAAAGTGCACATTGTGTAAGTAGCCAGCACTCTTAGCCATGGAGTAGGGTCTCTCCAGCCCTCACATGCACTTTTGAGAGGAGAAAAGCCATAACTTCTACCAGACTCTAGGGCACTATGTAATAACATTTCTCTCCTGACCTCTACGCAACCCTCGGTTTCTAGCAACCACAGAATTTCACAATTGCATTCATTCAGTTCCTTCATCATTCATTAACTCGTTATATTGCCCCACCATTTCAACAATGATTGAGTTCAAGACACTGGAAAATCGTGCCTACGACCAGCAGTTTAATTGTTACTGTTTTCTAATTGATCTAAGTGGAGGATGAAGAGTCTGCAGCCGTTTGTAGCGGCTCCCTTTGTTAATGGGTAGCTACTTTGAACAGGCTGAGGGTTTTTTTTTCTCCTGTAGAGACAAAGATGCTCAACAGGAAAAGGAGACAGGCCAATGAGATAGCATAGGGGGTAAAGGCACTTGCAGCTAAACTTGAGCCCTGCAACTTGTAAGGTGGAAAGAGAAAACCAAATCTTACATTGTCCTCTGACCTCCACAATGGAACTGAAGCATTTGAACACACACACACACACACAGAGAGAGAGAGAGAGAGAGAGAGAGAGAGAGAGAGAGAGAGAGAGAGAAGGGGAAAGGGAGAGAGAGAATAAAAACAAACAAAAAGAAACCGCTTTAAGATATAAACTGTTTTAAATTATTGTATATGAAAATACTTATTTTATTATTTGTTTCTCTGTAGAAGTACAAATTGTGGTAAGAGTAATGATTCGATGGAAAGTTTTTAAGGTCATAGAAAATGACAAATATACTTTAGAGTTTCAAAATTGTTGTGCACAGTTTTCGGCCGCATGGCCATGCCTGCAGGAGTGAGCTGCCAGTCATGGTGAAGGCAGCATATGTCTAGAGTCAATGGGACTAAAATCCCTGTTTCTCAATATGTCCCCCACAGGAGCATCACATAAGGAAAAACAGAACAAGAATTTTTCTACCACTTCCAAGTACTTTGAGATAGTAAACCCATTTGTTCTCACATCAGCCCTGTGAGCTATATCTGATTGCCTCCGTTTTACATAAGAAATGGAGCCATGGGAAAATCAGATACCCTGCCCCAGGGTGCCCAGATTTCATACAGCAAAGATGGGACTGGCACCCATGTGGCCTTCCCCCACACCCATGTGCCATGTTGTTACTCGTTAGAGAGTCCTTGGATGCCTTTCCATCTTTTACAGGGTAGGTTATTTAGAATGAGCCCTTTTTAAGGATTAAGCTTCCATGATCACTGAGATTTTTCTCATGCTATGAAAGGAAATTAAATTCAAGGTCTGATAATCCTGTTGCTGGTTTTTGGTATTTTCTTCATAGTATATTTTAGTCTTTAATAATTAATACCTTCCACAATCTGACAATCTCTGCAATGCTGAATTCTCTCTTTAAGGAGAAATAATGTTTCCTATACTTCCCTTAGTTTTAGTTGTCTGAATATGATTTGTTTAGGCTGTCTCTTATACAAGGGGATGGAATGCGGGGTGAACACACAGAGGGAAGCATCTTGTCAGTTGTTAGCTAGGAGATTTAGGGCTTAACTGCCTTCTCGAGACACCTGGGCACCATTGATTGCGGAGCTCCGGAATTCACAGTCATTAGCGAAGCTGTAACTTGTATAAACACCATGGTGCCTGGGACTTCGGAACCCCAAAGTGTTGTTAATTCTTGTGTAGATACCAGGGCCCTGGGAAGAGTCCATGCTCTCACATAGGGGGAATGGAGTGAGGAGGTCATTGTGTGGGGCTTGGTCTCCTGACTTTCTGACTGCACGTAAGCTGTGAGTGTTGGGTGAGCTTTGTACTCGTGCTAATTCTTTCTAGCCCCCAATCCTGTCCCTATAAAAAAAAACCCAGCTTTCGAGTCTCAAGGTCGATACCTCGGTCTCCTGCGTGAGATACGTATCGGCCCAGAGCTCCGCCATTAAACTGCCTCGTGCTTTTGCAGCAAGAAGGTCTCTCGCATTTCATTGGGTAACCCTGTGTCTCAAGTGGGTAACCCCTCTCTCAAGACTCAAGTGGGGGTCCCTGAAAGGGGGTCCTAGAGCTACACTTTGGGCTTAGTATTTAGTAGGACACTCTAATAAGCAATGTAGGTTAGTTGAATACAGGAATGTAGAAAAGCTCTAAAACTTCAAAGAGGTAGGTAGCTTCAAATCTGCTGGCAGTATTAGCGCTTACCCCAAAGCACACGCATGCAGCTGTTTCCTATGAGTGGAAATGTTCCTTCCTGAAGTCAGAAGGTGCGGAGAGCAGGTGTAGCAGCAGTCCCAAGATGGCGCTTGGGACTTTGGCCAAGTCTTGTGACTAGCACCTGACTTCTTCCTGCCCCCAAGATTAACCACTCCCACTATTTGAGCTTCGAGGACACACCCATGACGCGAGATCAGACTAGATGACGTGGACCTGTGAACTGCTGCCAGGCAAGATGGACTGAGGAGGTGGAGTTGAGAGAGGAAAAAAGGGACTGCGCTTGAGGGCAGGGGGAGACGGAAAGGGGAGAGACAGAAAGATTTTCACTGGCATGCTGTGAGGTTCCTGAATAAACCGCTTTGAGAAGAATGCTGTGTTGTTGATCCTTTTCTGCTGGTCGGAGATGGTAGCGACAAGTGGTAGACCGTACGGGACCTCCTCTTCAGCGTTTAGAACTCATCGAGTTCAGGGTGACTAGTTGGTGAGCTCCCAGATAAGTGGGACAATCAAGGTTCTCAGTTTGAGACAATAAAGCTCCCCAGTAAAGGGGACGATAAAGGTTCGAAGTTTGAGATGATAAAGATCCCGGTACAGGGACAAGTTGCACCCGGCACTATGGGAAACACATCAGTTCAGACAGTTCACCAAGCTCTGAGGGATTTGCTGAAAGTGAAAGGCTAAAAAAGGAAACTGTAGAAAAAAATTTAAAAGCAGTGGACCAGGTAGCTCCCTGGTTCCCGGTATCTGGACATCTCACAATGTCTAGTTGGGAAAAATTAGGAAAAGATTTGCGATTTGCCGAAGAGCAAGGGGTACTAGCTAAAGGAGTGCTGCCGGTATGGAAATTGGTGAAGATGATTGAATTGGTATAGAAGATGAGGAACAGTGTAGTGCGGAGCTGGAGAAGGGAAATGAGGCTCTGAATCAGGTTAGGGAAGAGCACTCTCAGAATTCAGAGGCAGGAGAAGTGTCTAGTGAGGGAGAAATGTCGGAAGATGATCTGGAGAGCATAGCCGACAGTTTGGAGAAAGTGAAAGTACAGGTTGAACTGTCCGCTCTGGGGCCGCCAACTCTGCCTCCTTATGCCCCAGGCAGAGCAGAAGGGCGTAGGGCATAGTCCGAATTCTGAATCTTGGAGATTGCTGTGAGCCCAGTGCTCTCTCCAAGATAAGGTGATCATTATCATGAGCTGCTAGACTGGAAAATCGTTCAGAGGCTGGCCGAGGGAGTGCGCACCTATGGAGTTAGTGCTGCGTATGTTGTGGCACAACTAGAATACCTACACCGGTATTGCATTACCCCTAGTAACTGGCAAAATTTGGCTCGTGCTTGCCTGACCTCTGGTCAATATTTAGATGAGAAGGCATACTATATATGGTGGTAAACTACTTGGGGACTAAAATAACTATGGATTAGGTGACTCCCCAGAAAATCCAAATTTGTACTGATAAGTTAAAAACACTAAATGGTTTTCAAAAATTATTAGGAGATATTCAATGGGTTCAACCCTATTTATCTCTGACCACTAGACAGCTGCAACCACTCTATGATATTCTTGCCAGGTGATTCTGCTCTTGATTCTCCCAGGCAACTCACTGATGCTGCCCGAGCCGCATTCCAACGAGTAGAGCAGGGCATCTAGACTGCGGCCTTAAAACGCTGGGATGAATCACAACCCATTTTGCTGTGTATTTTGCCCACAGAGGCACAGCCTACAGGAGTTCTATGGCAAGGAATCCTTTGCTTTGGATACATCCCAAGATTTCCCCAGTCAAAACACTTCTGCATTATACCACTTCAGTGGCACAATTGGCTTTGCTAGGCATTCAACAATGCATACAGTATTTTGGCATCCTACCTAAGAATCTTATAATCCCTTATAATGTGAAACAACTAGAAGTATTGTCATCTACTATAGATGACTGGGCTATTCTGAGATGCAGCTTTCAAGGCAACTTTGATAATCATTTTTCTAAGGATCCCATCTTACACTTGATTGCCGCCCATCCTGTGGTCTTCCCTCATATTACCTCTAATGAACCATTACCTGGTACCCCGCTCATTTTTACAAATGGCTCCAAGACAGGAAAGGGCGCGTACATGGTAGCAGGGTCCTCACCAGTGACCATACAATTTCCACCTGCATCACCCTTTTAATTTGATTTCTGATAGCCAGTATGTTGTTAACATGTTGCTCTGCTTAGAAGTAGTGGGTAAAATCAATTCAAAATCTACTATTGGACATCTCGTTGTCACCTTGCGTGACTTGATTTTAAAAAGAACATCACCCCTTTTTGTACAGCATATCTGTGCCCATACTAACTTACCTGGTCCTCTAGTGGAAGGAAATGATATTGCAGATAAAGCCACCAGGGCTTGCTTGATACATCACCTATTTCATTGGCTCAAGAATTTTATTCACAGTTCCATGTTAATTCCAAGACCCTGTCCTCACACTTTAAGATCATGCGCGATGAGGCACGGGATATTGTAAAAGGGTGTCAGAAGTGTGCCCCTATGCTACCCCAGATTGAGTTTGGGGTTAACCCACATGGGTTTGCGTCCTCTACACCTCTGGCAAATGGATGTCACTCATTTCCCTGAAAACTAAAGTATCTCCATGTTTCTGTTGATACAACCTCTGGGATTATTTTTGCATCTCTACATACAGGGGAAAAGGCACGTCATGTAATTGCACATTTCTTTGAAGCATGGGGCAACTGGGGGCAGCCAAAAGAATTGAAAACAGATAATGGGCGTGCCTATACTTCTGCTATGTCCTTCTGCAAAATGATGGGTGTTTGAGTAACTCACAGATTGCCCTATAATCCTCAGGACAAAAAATCATTGATCGTGCTCACTGCACCCTCAAGGAGTGTCTAGTTAAACAAAAGGGGGGAATTGCCTCCGCAGATTCTTCCCCTAGGGAGAGACTGGCTATTGCCCTTTTTACCTTAAATTTTTTAAATGAAGACAAGCATGTGCAGGTCGCTGCTGAATGTCACGCCAATTCTGATGTTTCTCCCAAAGGCCTGGTTATGTGGAAAGATGTCCTGACTGGCAAATGGCAGGTTCCCGATCCGGTGTTGGTTTGGGCGAGAGGGTCTGTTTGTGTGTTTCCTCAGGAACATCAACAGCCACTGTGGGTCCCTGAGAGGTTGACCAGAGTGGTCCAGGATGAGCAGAGCAATGACCATGTGGATGAGCCTGATGCTGCTGATGCTTCCAGTGGGACGGACTGAAGATCTACGATGGGGGCTCCTATCAGTGTTCCCTAAGCCTTTACCTCTTACGCATTCAGCGCAAGGTTTTCCTCGATTCTTTGCATCTAATACCTCCTTGCAATTGCCTTTCTTACCATGGAACGAGGACATTGCACCCCTTGAGGGTTCTGTTTCACTTACCTTGAAAGGCCTCTTATGCTTCCAGATGATTTTCAACATTTCTCAGAATAGCGAATGCATACAGATGTATAATCAATCTGCAGCTTGGTTTGACTTGCCCATCAATAGCTCTACCAAGGTCAATGCCACCTGGATTCAAGGAGTGTGGCCGGCCATGATTTCCAAGGGCAATGGTAGCAGTCCTCCTTCTCAGCCACGATAGACTCCCTTTTGTAAGGGTTCCCGAGATACTCTACCGCCCTGGACGGGGTGCCAAGCTAGAAAGGTGGTCTGGGTGGTGAAGGAGTATTTTACCTTTTCTCCATATATCAGTACTAGTCATAATGGATCATTTTCAGGATATAATTGGACATACCAAAGTACTTGTCAGGCAATTGCCAGCAATCCCTTTAATGTATGGTTGCTGTGTGGTGTTAATGGTAGTTGCACAGATTTATCTACTTTAAGCATGCTAATGGGAGGGGGTTGGGGTAATGCTAGCTTTCTTTGGAATGGATCTACAAAGTTTGAGACCTCAGTGTCTCAATGTGCTGGGGGACAAAATGTTACCTTTAAGACTACGCCTGTTTGCATGTCGCCTCCTTTTGTGTTTATCATTTATAATGGTAGTTATGAGGATAGAATTTGAATTGTAGTAATGATAATTGTTTTTATAGCATGTGTTGGAATGCATCCACACATCATTTGACTGTGAAAACTAGAATGCCAAGCTTTGTTCCCTGGCCTGTACAGGCCCCCTCAGTTATGACCTTATTCAGGCCTAAAAGGAATTCTGGATCACCGCCACTGCCTCAAGGCTGAAAGAATAGGCTGAACTAGCTGGATTAGCCCTTCGTTTGGTCCTCATAAGCATCCTGGCATTCTGGTGCATGTGCCATATACAATTTCAACAGCGCAGAACTCGAGCCTTAATGATACAGGCTTTTGCAGCAGTGGAGACTGGGCAGTCTCCTCAAGTGTGGCTTGGCATGCTAGAGAAGTCATCAGTGACAGGTAAGACTTCCTGGGCATGTCACCAACCTAAGACAGGGATCAAACCAATGCTGTTTGTCTCCCAATGACGGGTAAGGGGCACTGCCACGGGGGGGGGCAACCTAAGACAGACATTCTCTTGGCCAAAATTATAAAGAAGGGGGAGGTGTGGAGAGTGGGTATGGTTGAAGTCCCAAGATGGCACTTGGGACTCTGGCCAAGTCTTGTGACTAGCACCTGACTTCCTCCTGCCCCCCCCCAGATTAGCCACTCCCACTGTGCAAGCTTCGCGAGCACACCCATGACTCGAGATCAGGCCAGATGACACGGACCTGTGAACTGCAGCCAGGCAACATGGACTGAGGAAGTGGAGTTGAGAGAGGATAAAAGAGACTGCGCTTGGGGGCTTTGGGGGGAGGGGAGACAGAAAGAGAGACAGAAAGGAAGAGACAGAAAGATTTTCACTTGCATGCTGTAAGGTTCCTGAATAAACCGCTTTGAGAAGACCGCTGTGTCGTTGCTCCTTTTCTGCTGGTCGGAGACGGTAGTGACAAGAAGGAAGCTCAAGATTCGAAGTATTTGGGATGCTGCGTGGTTTTTACGATCCATCTCCAGCATTGTAAACTGTGAACCGAGTGTCAGTGTGAGGAAATTCTCTTCTCTGGAGATGCCTGCCAATTAATCAGAGGATGCCAAATGTGTCGAATCTGTGCATCTTCCCCATGCTGGGGTGGGCCTTTGGTGAAGCACCTGACTTTTTGTCACCTGTAACCCTGTGACACCAGTAAATCCATGGTCTCACTAAGCTAGATTTGGAAGGAATCGTGTCTTTAGTCTGATGTCAGTGGTCTAGCATGGGTAAATCTATGATTGTTCACATGACTGGAAACATACACACACATGCTCACACACAGTCACAAGCACACTGACAAATGTTCACACACTCACACACATGTGCACACATGCACAATCACATGCACACATGCTCACACTCTCAAATACATAAATGTACATGCTTGCACACCCATACATGGACATACAAAGCACTCTCCCACCACACACACACACATGCACACATGTTTGCACACCACTTTCAAATGCTCAGTGCCTTCAAGAGCAATTTAACTACCAGTGTCTTCACTGCCCACCTGAGGGTCATTGCCTCAGGTCTTAATACTTTCCCTTATTGCCCTGGTTAACCTCAGGTTAACAAAATACCAAGCTTCCATGCAAAGTCCTCAGCTTGGTTTGTGGCAAGACCTGAAAGGACAGAGTACAGCGTTGGTGTCCTGACAACCCTGAGGTTAGGGCACGAACCTCCGTCCCCACAGCACTAGAAGGGATCCCTAGACACCCCAGTTAAAGCCTCTTCAGGAAGTGGATGCAAGTGTAACAGACCATACTACTACATTCTGCCTTTTTGTCTGTCCACTGGGGAGATGACCCAGTCATTATGAGTTTGAGGGATGAGAACAAGTCTCCATCCCTTGTCATTCTCTCCAGTATCCTCAGGCTCTCTCTCTCTTTTATGTCCCTCATTTCCTGAAGAAAAAAAAAACTGCATACACCCCTTTCCCTGGGCCCTCCCCAGGGGAATGACTCCGAAGGTTGGCACTAAGTAACCACTAAGACACTTGTAACCTTGGCTCCCTGTGGCTGAGGATCTTGAAAACATATAAACATTTATTGAATGGTTTTTCAAGTGAGTGACAATTTCTAGAGAGGGCTGAGAGTCTTTTTGGCTGGAGAACATTTTGTTCTAAGAAGAAAGGGGCTGTGGAGTAGAAGGCATGGAGGCTTAGATGAGAAATATTGATGCTAAGAAGAAAGAACCATTGTGAGAAAGAAACACACACACTCAGAGAGAGGAGGGTGGGGAAAGAGACAGAGAAACAGAGACAAACAGACAGAGACACAGAGACAGAGAAAGAAAGCTAAGGACCCAGAGCTCCAAAAGAGGAAGACTATGTGGAGCACACTGGGCCTGACACATCCATATAGACTGTGGTTGTGGTAAAGATGCTGGAACTTTTCCTGAGAGAAATGGGAAGCTAAGCATGAAATGAGAAGAAATGAAGGGTATCACCAGAATTCACTTCTTAGAGAACATATAAACAATGATCCCCTCATCAGAAGTCCTAAAGACAAACCAGGGTGTGGTTTCACCACAGCTCACTTTGGAGAGCCAATGGGTTCACTAGGCTTAAAAAGATATGTGTGAAAGGTCATGGGTGAGATCATAGGTAGTCCCAAAGCCCCAACACTGGAGTGTCTGCACCACACATGTCTGTTTGCACATAAATGAAACCCCACTTTAGTCCCTCCCCCTTTATGTAGTCCAGTC
This sequence comes from Micromys minutus, assembly GCF_963924665.1. Taxonomy (NCBI): domain Eukaryota; kingdom Metazoa; phylum Chordata; class Mammalia; order Rodentia; family Muridae; genus Micromys; species Micromys minutus. The sequence continues at coordinate 45,245,239 of NC_137985.1, forward strand.
CCTCCCTGACTTTATGTGCAATTAGGACAGAATTGCATACATCTGGTTTGGAGGAGTGGCCAGATACAAAAATGCAGGTTCCACGGCCCTCTCACCCCTTCTTGTACGAGGAAAAGTCAACAGGTCCAGCTATGATGATCTTTTGTAAATAGGCATAGTTCAAATCATAAAGATGGTGGCAGTTTGGCTTGGAGGACTGTCCTGTATACCAAAGGACAATAATAGAAGTCAATATGATCACATCTTCAGAAATGTTCCAAATATTCTGGCTGCAGAAGAAAGAGTACCACAGAAGTAGTAGGTGTTGAGGTTAAAAAGAGACACACTGTTATCTTCCATCGTTTTGTAGACAAGAGAGGAGATGAGAGAACTGTGGGCTCAAGGAGGTCAAAGCTGGCAGGCAGATGGGTTAAAAGGTATTGGGTATTTGAAGTAATGTAAGCGGGTCTTGATTTAAATTTGCCAAAACAGGGTCAAGAGTGTTAGGAACCCTCACTAAGCTCCCAGATTGGAAATTTCTACATTAAGAAATGGTGATGCCATTCTCTTAGACAGAAGCAATTTTGAGGTATGGGAAACTCATTGACACTTTGAGTTTGAGTTCCAGGAACTGTTCAAACATTCCGGTGCTAATGTTTAGGAGATCAGGGGGCAGCTCCAAATGAACGAATTAACCCCTAGGCTGTTGAAAGCGCCATTCAGTGAAGCTGTTTACACTGAGAATGGTCTCAAAGGACACCAAGAGTCAATAACAGAAAAGAGGAGAACATAAGGAGACAAATGAGTTAACATAAAACACATGAAAGACTACAACTCCTTGGCCCCACCCCCATCTACCTCTCAAGTCCAGCTGCCTCCCTCCCCCAACCCCATCCCCTGGTACACACAGTCACTTAGACAGAGGTCTTCACAGTTAGGTTAAACACAAACTTGGCAAGGCTCTCCAAACCTCCAGACCCAGAGCCTTCTTGTATTGGCTTCAGAATCTTGGTGCCTCTCACCCTCCCTTTCCCCTATCTTTCTAACCAGTATACTCATATCACAGCCTCCCATGTCCAATCACTGTGAGCTATTTCCCCAAAATGCCCTGTCCCTAAACAAAGACATTTTCCTTTATTTCCTTGGCCTTCAGTCCAATGTTTCACTTTTTTATCAGTACGGAAATGTTTAATGGTTGAAGAATTATGACGTCTCCAGAAAAACAAGTTTTCATGTTTCAAAAACAGCTTTGATAGATTTATTCATAAGTTGGTGACATTCATAGAACTCTCTCAATCCACAGAGGATCCTTGGGCTGGCAGCACTGCCCTTCTCGAGGTCCTGCAAGGCTGAGGGTCTGGCTGAATCACTGCCAGCATCCCGGGAGCAGGAGACCAGTTCAGCATGAACCGGGCAATTTCCTATAGCTTCTCTCATGGGCTTGTGACCTTGGGAACAGACCCCTTACTTAAAGGGATATGGAGTCCCTTTGCTGGTACCTTTAGTGGGCAAGACCTGAAGCCTTCATTCTCTACTTGTGCATCAGTCACCCTGGCCCTATCCAGTGTCTTTCTGTATACTTAGTCATTCCTAGTATTTCAACCTCCACCTGCCTGGCTGGGAGAGATTAAACTTCTAGTGCCCAGGTGGATGCTGGGACTCAGTCATGCCCCGATGGTTGATGGGACCTAGTCATGCCCTGGGGATTGATGGGACCCAGCCATGCCTGCCCAAAGGAAAGAGGGAGGTGGTTTGTTTTCTTATTCTTACACTTGACCACTTTTTGGTATTCAAGCCCAGGTCTCTGTCTGATTAAGGCTCAAGGCCCAGAGGATCAAAGATCTCTCTGCAAGAGAATACAGTGGCCTAGCCCCGATTTAATGTAAATAGCTGCTTACAGTACTTTCTGCTCAATTCTTGATAACAGGCAGTTGGGTGAATGCAGTTCATCTCTTCCCTCTAGGTTCTCTAGTATTCAAATGGTTTTTAAAAGCTCCTGTGAAAAATCTACTGAGAAATCGTGGGAGGATGGTCAGTCCTCTCTGGGTGACTCCAAGTTTCAGAGTTTTCAGGGGCTGAGCAGGTAAGATGCATGTTGAAGGGGAGGGACTGGTAGCCACGCAGTGTGGAGTAGTACAACCTTCCTCTAAAACTACCAGGTACAGTGCCAAACAAAGTATCTCTCTTTGAGTCCAGAGCCTACTCTAGTCTTTTTGTAGCCGTTCTTCAGGCTTGGTAGCCAAGTTAAATGTCATAACTTTCAGAGAACCACATGAGGGGATCTAACCATTGATGTCTTTTCTGAAATTTATTCAGTCATGCTTGGCAGCCAAAAGGTAAGCTGGTCCTCCTAAGATCAGCTCTGTGAAACTTATCTGTAGAGAAGATATTAAGAATAATATAAATGATTTACTTATGCTTAGCCTTCAGATTTGGATGTTTTACTATGACATTACTCAAATCTCTTTAAAATAAAATGGATTATAGAAGAAAACTTCCCCAATCTAAAGAAAGAGATGGCCACAAATGTACAAGAAGCCTACAGAACCCCAAATATACTGGACCAGAAAAGAAATTCTTACAAACACATAATAGTCAAAACAACAAATGCTCAAAACAAAGAGAGAATACTAAAAGCATTAAGAAAAAAAGGACAGGTCACATATAAAGGCAGACTGATCAGAATTACACCAGACTTTTCAACAGAGACTATGAAGGCTAGAAGATTCTGGACTGATATCATACAGACCCTAAGAAAACACAGGTTGCAGCCCAGGTTACTATATCCAGCAAAACTCTCAATCACTATAGTTGGAGAAACCAAGATATTCCAGGACAAAAACAAATTTACACAGTAACTGTTCACAAATCCAGCCCTACAAAGGATAATAGGTAGAAAACTCCACCACAAAGAGGGAAACTTCACTCCAGGAAAATCAAGAAACTAATCCTCTTGCAACAAACACCACAGAAGAAAAGCACACAAACATAACTCTACCTGTAACAACAAAAATAACAGGAAATAACAATCACTATTCCTTAGTATTCTTTAACATCAATGGGCTCAATTCCCCAATAAAAAGGCATAGACTATCAGACTAGATACGTAAACAGTATCCAGCATTTTGCTGCATACAGAAAACTCATCTCAGCAACAAAGACAGATACTACCTCAGAGTAAAAGGTGGGGGAAAAATTTCCAAGCAAATGGTCCCAAGAAACAAGCTGGAGTAGCCATCCTAATATCAAATAAAATATATTTTCAACTAAAAGTCATCAAAAAAGACAAGGAAGGACACTTTTATTCATCAAAAGAAAAATCTATCAAGATGAACTCTCAATCCTGAACATCTATGCTCCAAATAAAAGAGCACTCACATTCATAAAAGAAACTCTACTAAATCTCAGAGCATATATTACACAACACACAATAATAGTGTGAGACTTCAACACCCCACTCTCATCAATGGACAGATCATGGATGCAGAAACTGAACAGAGACACAGTGAAACTAACAGAAGTTATGGACCAAATGGATTTAACAGACATCTATAAAATATTTCATCCTAAAACAAAAGAATATACCTTCTTCTCAGCACCTCATGGCACCTTCTCCAAAATTGACCATATAGTCAGCCACAAAAAAGGGCTCAACAGATAAAAGAAGACAAATAATTCCATGCATCCTATCAGATCACCATAGACTGAGGCTGGTCTTCAAAAATAATAACAGCAACAACAGAAAGACCACATACACATGGAAGCTAAACAATGCTCTACTCAATGATAGCCTGGTCAAGGAAGAAGTAAAGTAAGAAACCAACAACTTTTTAGAATTTAATGAAAATGAAGGGATAACATACCAAAACTTATATGATACAATGAAAGCAGTGCTAAGAGGAAAACTCATAGCACTGAGCACCTCCAAAAAGAAACTGTAGAGAGCATACACTAAGAACGTGACAGCACAACTGAAAGCTCTAGAACAAAAAGAAGCAGATACACCCAAGAGAAGTAGAAGGCAGGAAATAATCAAACTCGGAGCTGAAATCAACCAAGTAGAGACAAAAAGAACTATACAAAGAATCAACAAAACCAAGAGCTGGTTCTTTAAGAAAATCAACAAGCCATTAGCCAGACTAATGAGAGGGCCCAGAAGAGTCTCCAAATTGACAACATCAGAAATGAAAGGAGAGACATAACAACAGAAACTGAGGAAATTCAAGAAATTATCAGATCCTATTATAAAAGCCTATACTCAACAAAACTAGAAAATCTAGAGAAAATGGACAATTTTCTAGACAAATACCAGGTACCAAAGTTAAATCAGGATCAGATAAGCCACATAAACAGCCACATAACCCCTAAAGAAATAGAATCAGTCATCAAAAAGTTCCTAACCAAAAAAAGCCCAGGACCTGTTGGGTTTAGTGCAGAATTCTATCAGACCTTCATAGAAGACCTAATACCAATACTCTCCAAACTATTCCACAAAATAAAAACAGAAGGAATACTACCCAACTCATTCTTCGAAACCACAATTACACTTATTCCTAAACCATACAAAAACCCTACAAAGAAAGAGAACTTTAGGCCAATTTCCTTCAGGAACATTGATGTAAAAATACTCAATAAAATTCTTACAAACTGAATCCAAGAACACATCAAAATGATCATTCAACATGACCAAGTAGGTTTCATCCCAGGGATGCAAGGTTGGTTCAATATATGGAAATCCATCAATGTCATTCACTATATAAACAAACTCAAAGGGAAAAAAAATCACATGATTATCTCTCTAGAGGGGGAGAAAGCATTTGACAAAATTCAGCACTCCTTCATGTTAAAAGTCTTGGAAAGGTCAGGTATTCAAGGCACATACTTAAACACAATAAAAGCAATATACATCAAATCAGTAGCCAGCATCAAAGTAAATGGTGAGAAACTTGAAGTAATCCCACTAAAATCAGGGACTAGACAAAGCTGTCCACTCTCTCCATACCTATTCAATATAGTACTTGAAGTACTAGCCAGAGCAATAAGACAACAAAAAGAGGTCAAAGGGATACAAATTGGAAAGGAAGATGTAAAAATATCACTATTTGCAGATGATATAATAGTATACTTAAATGGCCCCAAAATTTCCACCAGGGAACTTTTACAGCTGATAAACACCTTCAGCAAAGTGGCTGGATATAAAATTAACTCAAGCAAATCTTGAGCCTTCCTCTACTCAAAAGACAAACAGGCTGAGAAAGAAATTCGAGAATTGATACCCTTCACAATAGCCACAAAAAAATATAAAATACCTTGATGTGACCCTAACTAAGCAAGTGAAGGATATGTATGACAAGAACTTCAAGTCTCTGAAGTAGGAAATTGAAGAAGACCTCAGAAGATGGAAAGATCGCTCATGCTTAAGGATTGGAAGGATCAACATTATAAAAATGGTCATCTTGCCTAAGGCAATCTACAAATTTAATGCAATCCCCATCAAAATTTCAACTCAATTATCAGTTAGAAAAAGCAACTTGCAAATTCATTTGGAATAAAAAAAAACAAAAACAAAAACAAAACAAAAAAAAAAAACAAAAAAAAAAAAAAAAAAAAAAAAACCAGGATAGTAAGAAACCATTCTCAATAATAAAAAAAAAAAAAAAAACTTCTGGGGAAATCACCATCCCTAACCTCAAGCTGTATTACAGATCAACTGTGATTAAAAAAAAAACTGCCTGATATTGGTACAGAGACAGGCAGGTAGACCAACGCAATAGAATCGAAGACCCAGAAATGAACCCACACACCTATGATCACTTGATCTTTGACAAAGCAGCTAAAAATATTCAGTGGATAAAGGACAGCTTCTTAAAAAGACAGCTTCTTCAACAAATGGTGCTGCTTCAGTTGGCAGTCAACATTCAGAAGAATGCAAATAGATCCCTTCTTATCTCCATACAAAACTCAAGTCCAAGTGGATCAAAGACCTCCACCTAAAACCAGGTACATTGAACCTAATAGAACAGAAAGTGGGAAAGAGCTTAGAACAATAGGCACAGGGGAAATTTTTCTGAACACCAATGACTTATGCTCTAAGATCAAGAATTGACAATGGGATCTCGTAAAATTGCAAAGCTTCTGTAAGGCCAAAGACACTCTCAAAAAGAAAAAATGGCAACCAACAGATTGGGAAAAGATCTTTACCAACCCTACACCTAATAGAGGACTATTATCCAATATATACAAAGAACTCAAGAAGTTAGACTCTAGAGAATCAATCATATTTAAATAATAATTTTAAATAATATTAAATTTATTAAATAATATAAATATAATAATTAAATAATAATTAAATGTATTAAATAATAAATAATTTAAATAAATCTTATTTAAAAATTGGGGTACAGAGCTACACAGAGACTTCTCAACAGAGAAATATCAAATGGCTGAGAAGCACCTAAAGAAATTCTTAACAGTCCTAGTCATTAGGGAAATGCAAATCAAAACCACCCTAAGATTTCACCTTATACCAGTCAGAATGGCTAAGATCAAAAACTCAGATGACAGCAGTTGTTGGCAAGGATGTGGAGAAAGAGAAATACTCCTCCACTGTTAGTGGAATTGTAAACTGGTACAACCACTTTGGAAATCAGTCTAGCAGTTCCTCAGAAAATTGGACATAGTACTACCTGAGGACCCAGTAATACCACTCCCGAGCATATACCCAAAAGTAGCTCCAACATATAACAAGGACACATGCTCCACCATGTTCACAGCAGCCTTATTAATAATAGCCAGAAGCTGGAAAGAACTCAGATGTCCTTCAACAGAGGAATGGATACAGAAATTGTAGTACATATATACAATGGAGTACAACTCAGCTATTAAAAATGAGTTCATGAAATTCCTGCCAAATGGATAGACCTTGAAGCAATTATCCTGAGTGAGGTAAACCAGTCACAAAAGAACATTCATGGTATGCACTTACTTATAAGTGGATACTAACCCCTCTCCCCTCCCAAAAGCTCAGAATAGCCTAGAAACTATCCACAGAACTTATGAAATTCAAAAAGAAAGAAGACCAGAATGTGGATGCACTCTGGCTTTCAAATGGGATGGTACCATAGAAAAAAAGACTCAGAGGGCTTCGTAAAAAGAAACATTAAGGAGCATGGTAGCTAATGGTTGCTAGGGAGGATATATCCTGTTCCTCAGTGTTGTGGCCAATGTCTAGTTACCCTTGCCCAAGGAGCAACCCTAATCAAATGAAGTGGAGTGAACACACACATACAGATACACACACGCAAGAGTTAGGAAGGGGCTTGCCTGGAGAGAGATGAGAACAAAGAGGAATAATCAAAGTGTATCATTAAGGAATCACTGGGTTACTAGAGATGAAAAAATCCTGAGGTCTAGTAGCCTTTCCCTTTAGAAATGAATCCAATGGTGTGAGACTCTACAAAGTTAGATTCTTCTTTTGGGGTCATTTAAAAGTGGAGTCATGCCTGACACTTGCTTTCTGGGACCTGACACAAAGGCCCTGCCCATCCTTCTCCGTAAGGTTTCAATGGGACGCCACTTGTTCTATAGCAGAAGAGAGAAAAAAAAAAAAACTGCAAGGGAAATTCTAATCAATATGTTGTCCTGAGTCAATTTTAGGGCAAGCCCCTCACTAACCCCATATTTCTGGGGAAGTTCCTAATTAGATATGTAGGAAAGAGGGAGGGGTAACATTGGAAAGCCTCACCCAGTGGGCTCCTCACACCAGAAGACTTGATGGTACATGGTAGGCACATGCTATCTGAGCCACAGTTTAGTGAGCTCACAGGGCCTTCCTCCCTCAACTCTGAGGCCCTGTCCGGTACCCAGTAGGAGAGCTGGATGTTTAGTGAAGCCCTTCCTTTTTCATGACAACTTCCCAGTCCAGCTCCCTCAGGACCAAAACAGGAACATCTTCTTGCTGCAGCTTTGTCTGTGCCCCAATGGTGCCTCATTTCTCGTTATATGGTCCAATATCTTCCCAGTGTGGTCTGTCTGATGTTATCTCCCGTGGAAGCCAGCAGTGACTCACCTTACGAGCATTTTAGGTCTTGATAGTTAAAGGCCCATCAAATGCATTACAATGCTAGTGATTGCTGGGGATCAAAGTTTTAACAAGGGCTCCAAGGTCAAACTGGGGTCCTCTGACACTGAAACTATATATATATATATATATATATATATATATATATATATATATATATATATATATATATGTGTGTGTGTGTGTGTGTGTGTGTGTGTGTGTGTGTGTGTGTGTGTGTGTGTGTGTGTATTCCCCCTCACTGATCCTGTCTCGGGGAAGGAAGAAAAGAAGAGTTAAAAAAAAAAAACAGTTAGTTGTTTCCTTTTATTTTTTTTTCTTACATTGCCTGCCTCATCAGAATTTTTCAGAGAACTTCTGGTTTTTAGTTTGAAAGAAGGGAGGGCAGAAATGACAGCGTCAAACTATGATGATTTGGCTGGGGCCAGAAGACCAGAATTCAACTCAGGGGTCAACTAGCCTCAGAAGCCCACTCGCTTCCCAAGTGGCTTAATCTCCGGCTTAGGTAAGTCAGTTCTCTGCTGCAGGGTACTGAGGTCCGAGGCAAAGAACCTTGCAAGCCACACACGCGCCGCAATGGTCGTCACTCCTTGGTCTTTAAATTCTCCATGACAAGTGAAGCCATGTGATCTCACGACCTGGGTAGCAGCTGTAACGGATCCCACAAATGAATACACAGTTCTTGGGGGTGGTCCAGATACTGTTTCCATGGCGATCCATGCCCACACCTGAGTCTCGGTATCCAAGACTTGCATCTACTCTTTGGCCTGAATATGGTAGGCTCTTTTAAGGTACTCCACCCCACCCAAACAACCAGTTGCCCCTGCATTATGGTGTTTGTCAACCTGACCCCCCTTCCCCAGAGAGATCTGTCCTTAACCTCCACGGAGGCTGCCACGGAGCCAGGAATGCTTAATAAGTCTTAAGGAAGTAGACGAATAAATGGTTAACATCCTAAGCATTTTAAGTTGAGTGTAAAATAGAAAAAAAATAAACTGAAGAAAAAAAACCCTCTAATACATTCACATATCCCCAGAAAAATGTTTTCTTTGTCCTATCTGTGATTACAAATGCCAAGTCCCAGCAGCCCAGTGGCCTATAGCTACCACCCAAACAGCCAGATAGCAGCAGCACCATTGGTCTTTCCTTGTGAGCTTATCTGTTGTTTGATGAACACACTGTGAGGACACAGAGATGTCCTGGAGCAGGGCCACTCTCTGGCAAGGAGACTTCTGAATGACCCCCAGAGTGTTGGGGTTACTTAACCTCCCCGGACCTCCATTTCCTTATCTATTAGTAATGGGGGTGGGACCACATGAGGACTCCTTACAGCCTCAAAAGTCCAGCATTTCTAACTTTGCCTTAATCCCCTAGCTCCTACAGTCCTCCTTGGTACCTCGGCTCTCTCCATCTCGGCTCCTCCTATCCTTCTGAACCACTACTGTACAGCAGACAGTGGTGTCTGAGGGCCTAGATTACCCCAAGTTAGAGGTGGTGAAGGCTGGGGTGAAGAAGCCTTGGCCGCCATCTCTAACTCTTCCCATTCTCATACAAGCCCCGGGGCCCAGGCTGATGCAGTAACAAAGGCTCTCTGAAGAGACACAGTAGAGAATCAACAGGCAATGTTCAAACCCAGTACTAACTTTCTGAACTCCCTGAGGCCTATCAGCTGACCTCCCACAAACAAGTCGGTGCAGGTTTGCTTTGGTGTTGTTACCTTTTAGCCTCAAATGTCCAGTGTCCTAGAGATCCAAACCACCTCCACTGACCAGCCAAGTATCCCTTCCAGTGTGTATGTAAGAGACATTTCCTTAGAGGTTACTCTTTTTAACTGGATCCCAAATCTGCGGGTGAAGGTTTGATGATAAAGTTGAAGATTATTTGGCCCACGGAGCAAGTATGATGACTTAACAGAGCAGGGAAGGAGGCACATCTGAAACCTCAAGACCCCACCTGTGACCCTGCGACCTACCACAGTCTATCACTGTCTCGGGGTTACTTACCCTCCCCAGGATCAGGGTCCTTCTCTATTTCTTCCACAGAAGATCCCCACCCCCACTCCGCTCATGGAATGCCCATGCTTGTTCAGACCGTTGTCTTCACTCAAAGAATAATCAATCTATTATATCCTACCCATTATTCCAGGCTCTGAGCATACAGAAAAATTCTGCTCTTACTGAATTAATTTAGTCAAGATAATACCGCCTCTGCAAATGCAATAAAAGTCAGGTCGTCTAAGTGTCCAGTTGGGTAAAATGAAGCTGGGGCATGGCCTTGGGGAGCAGATAGCCAGCAGCGTTTTGCTTGCTTGCTTTAAGATTTATTCATTTGTGATACACACAGCATTCTGCCTGCATGTATGCCTACAGGCCAGAAGAGGGCACTGTATCTCATAACAGATGGCTAAGAACCATCATGTGGTTGCTGGGAATTGAACTCAGGACCTCTGGAAGAAGAGCAGTCAGTGCTCTTAACGTGTGTGTGTGTGTGTGTGTGTGTGTGTGTGTGTGTGTGTGTGTGTCTGAGACAATGGGAAAAGAAATGACAGGAAGCCCACAGCCGCTCTTGTTCCCCTCCATTACCACTAACCTTTGTGTGTTCAAGTATGCCCTCTGTCTCGTGCTTTGCCTCAGTTTCTCCATCAGAAGAGAAAAACCTGGGGAAAACAATGTCTCCTGATATGGTTACCTCAAGGAGGAAATTAGGTAAAAGCCTTGTCAGAGTGCCAGGCACATTGGTCCATTAAGGCAAATTGATATTAGGCAGATCGCCTGGCACATTGGGAAAGTGTTCATGAAGGCTCATATTGGGTGGCCTCGGCCGTTAAAGAGCATCTGTTTCTCTTGCAGAGGATTGAGGTTCAGTTGCCAGAACCCACATGGTGGTTCACTATCAGCTACAACTCTATGTCCGGGCATCTGAAGCCCTCTTCTGACTTCCTTGGGTATCAGGCACACACACAGTACACAGATATACACACAGGCAAAACATCTATGCACACAAATCTAAAAACCAAACAAACAACTTTTAAGGCTAGTACTGGTCCTCAGTCTTCAATGAGCATAAGTGATAAGGGCCAGTTCTGTGAATGGCCAGAAGAAACAGATCTCCAGGCTGGAGTCATATCCTTAGTGACCACTGTAGAGATGGGGATTTTGGGATAGGTCACCATCCCTCACTTGGAAACCTGAAAAGGAACTGCAGGACATGGCCATCTCCAAGTTGCCTACTCTAAGATTCCTTCACCCTCTCTGATCATGAGGATAACCAGGAAGCACTGGAGTAACCTGAACACAATGTGTAGTCATTCGAGCACAGTGCCCACCTCCACCTGTGCTTACCAGCACCTCATCTTTCTGGGTCATAGTTTTAACACTTTTAGGTGAAGCCAGGGATCAAGCATGAAGCCTCAGACATGCAAAGTTCTCTCTCTCTCTCTCTCTCTCTCTCTCTCTCTCTCTCTCTCTCTCTCTCTCTCTCTCTGAGCTGCACCCCCAGGCTGATTCCCAAAACTCTGTTAACCATACAAAATTTGTTTTTCCCCCAATTTCTGCATAATTCAGCTTATATCTCATCAATAAAGTCTGAGCTGGAGCCTCTACCCTCTCTCCTGGTTTTAAGGGACCACTCACCCCTGCCTAAATCACCATTCACCCCTGCCTAAATCAGCACTCACCCCTGCCTAAATCAACTCTGCTGTCATCAAGCCAAGAATGGGCCTCGTCAATTCTGGGAAATTTTTGGTGACTGTATCTTTAAATGTTGCCACCTTCTTTGTCCTGCTTGTTTTTCTTTCTGGAATACCGGCCAGATATCAGGCCTTCTGCTCCTGTTCCTATTTCTTACTTGCATTCTTCATTTTCTCTTTGTGCTGTATGTTTGATTTCCCATCTTGCCAGTTGTTATTTATTGGGACTTTCAGTCCATCGGTTCAGACCTTTTGCTTCAAAGACATTAGCAATGCCCACTGCTAGCATCTCACAGATGCGGTATCTGCTGTGCTGTCTCTGATGCTAAGCCATGGAGTCCTGTGGTCTTCAGCTGATAGATCAGTAAGTCTGTGTCCTCACCTCATGGCTCTTCTCCTGGCTTTAACCAAATGTGTGATGATTCTTAATTATATGATTACTTAGCACCAGGGATTCCCATGGGCTGCTTCTGTTTGCCTGCTTTGTAGGGAAAGGAGAGAAGACAGATGATCCTCAGTGTGTATTCCATACTCATCTGGTTACAATATACCAGTAAGACCTTGGAGCTTGGGTGCACCCTTGTGCTCAGCTCTACCGTCCCATACCCATGGTTTCCACGAGTCAGGTCTCTAGCCTATAAGTTATCACTGGTTTCCTGCTACCCTCGTAAGCCACTCTCTCCAGCATGGATCCCCGTTTGATTTCTCTCCCACTGTTTTAGGTGTCCTGTTTTCTCCTGTGTATCATGTGTATTGATCTATTTAATTTACCAGATTTATTCCATGCTTATGCCTCAAGGACTGATCTTCTTTTATAGGTCACTTGTGTGTCAGATACACACGTGTACACATACACATGTTCATGTACAAACACATACACACATGCCTGCACACATATATGCATGCACACACATGTCGATTTGACAATTCCAGAGATTTGGAGAAGCTGGCACATCTTAGTACACCACAATTGTTGCAAAACTGTCCCTAAGGATATTAAGTCTTCGGTGCCACAGATTCAAACTGCAAATTTCAGAGTGGCTTTGGTAATATCGTTGAAATAAATACTTAGGAGGGCCCACCCTACTTTGAGCAGCCCTGGTTTATTAAAAACAAAAACAAAACAACAACAACAAAAAAAAAAAAAAGCAGCCAAGCAAGCTGAAGAAGCCATGAAAACCAAACCTGGCCAAGTAACCGGCTTTCTTCCATCGCTCTGCTTCTGGTCCTGCTTTAGTTCCTGCCCTAGCTTTCCCTGGTGGGATGGATTGGGAAGTGAAAGTGTTAAGCCAGATAGCCCAGTTGCTCTTGGCCTCTGCTGTATCAAATGACAGAGAAACTCAGCTGGGACACAGGTTAACCGTGCAAAGGGTCTAAGGCATCTCCTTATGACAGGGACGGTTTCAGGAAAGCTCTGAGTGGTCTACGAACCAGAATTTGGAAACAAGGCATAATCAGTTTTGTTATGGGCCGGAGACACTTAAACCTTAGGTAGCAGAGTGAAGAGTAATTCCCTAGTTGCTCCATTTTGTATGACTTTTGCCCAGTTTCTCTGCAGGAACATTTTCCTTGCCTTGAGATAAGTGAACTGAAATAGCCACAAATGAAAATAAAGTGGCAAAATTTAACCCAAGGCTTGCTCGCTCTTCAAGAGTTTACCAGGCAAAGCTCACCATGTAGTGTCCCCTGGAGGACAGCCATCTATGACCTCAGGCAAGCAGCCCACTGATTCCTGCTGGGCCCTGCCTGTCACAGCCAGTGGTTAGGACATAATCCGCCCAATAATCTATTCATTCAGCGGGAAGTCTTCTGAGTCAGGTGCTATGCTCAGCAAGAAAGCCTTAAGTAGAGCCTAAGAGATGAGTATGTGCTGGAGGGAATGGCCAACAGGTATCTTAGTCCATGGAGGGAGAACAGGGTGTGAGGAGAGGCTCTTGGTGAGAGAGGCAACACTCTCATCCCTTGGATAAGCACGCCCCAATCCAAAATTATGCTGCTGTCAAAGCACATTCCATTGCTCCAAGTGTCCCTGCGTTAGCTGGACAGTAAATTCCCACATGATTCTGTAGCCTTTGAGGGTGAAGAGAGGGAAGCCTCCTGTGTGGAGAAGCTTGCCTGAATTGGTAACATCAATGTTTCTTTCTTATACGGGAAATGAAGAGAGACCATTAAAACACACACACACTCACACACACACACACACACATGAGAAGGTAACAAAGGAATCGTTATTTGAGGTACCAATGACTGGGGGTGGGGGAGGGGCTTTCAACTGCTCTACTGGTCTGAACTAGGTTCAAGTTTGGTCACTGATGTCCCGGAGTGGAAACGATCTCCAGTATCTAACTTGAACCTACTTCAGACCAAAGTTGTGACTTTGCTGGCTATTGATCCCAAGTTCTACAGGGAAGGTGTTCCTTTAAAAATCTGTGTGAGAGCTTGGGGTGGGGGGGTAGTTAAGAGCACACTAGTCGCCCTTGCAGAAGACCCAGGTTTGATGTCCAGCACTCACGTGACAGCTCACAACCATCTGTAACTCCAGTTCCAGGCGAGCCAATACACTTTTCTGGCCTCCATGGGTACCAGGCACATGCATAGAAGCAGGCAAAGCACCCATGCACATATTAAAGGATCATTATGAAGAAAAGAATCTATTGGTGATACGGGGAAGTCTGCCACATGGTAGGCAGGACAGGATTTAAGGAGTAGGGTTTGATGGGCCCTTTAAGGGCAGATACGCAGTTGGATGAGTAGTGAATATACAAGCTCTCTTTCTCACTTGCTCCAGTGCCGCAGGATGCACTTATATCCAGCACCGTGCGAACTACCGTGCTGAAAACTACGGCTCCCACGGCGATAGAGGTGCCCAAACAGTACCATCATCCGGCTCAATGCGAGCTCTGGCTTTGCTCACACAGAACCAGACAAGAGTTAGTCCACCAGCAAAGACGATGGCAGAGTCAAAGTGGATGTTCCCGGGAGAGGTGTTTCTGAACACTTCATCAGTAACTAACCAATCCCTGGCTCAATGAAAAAAAAAAAAAAAAAAAAAAAGTTCCCTATCTGTTCTCTGCCCTGGGCAAAAATGAATAAAATTGGCAGCTGGCTTAAGGTTCCATTTTCAAAGAAACAAGAAGCTGGGTACTTTAATAACCTTTATTTTATTTTTAGACAGGGTCTTGTACACCTTGGGAGGCGCCCAAGTTTGCTGTGCAGCCGAGAGTGACTTTGAGTTCCTGATCTCCCTGCCTTCTCCCCCCTTCCCCTGGAGCCAGGATTACAGGAGTGGGTATCTACACTCAAGCTTTTAGCATGCATTTATGAAGCTGTCCTCTCTGCTGAAGGTCCAGGGCATCTAATGGTCATTCATCACCTCCTCTGACCTGGTGTACACGTGGGAGAAACATAACCCTGGAGCCAGCCGCGTAAGTACAGCAGTGGAAGGGCCGGGATGAGTGCCTAACATAAGTCGTTCCCGGCTCCATCTCTATATGCCCTGATCCGGTACAGATCTATGAAGAACTTGATGTTTGGAATAAAACATATTTGCTACACCACCTAACAGAGCTGTAACTTTTGTTGGACAGGCCTCTTGATCCCATCGTCCTATAATGGAGGAGCACAACCCGCCTCTCTGAACACATGAGGATTTTGACACGCATTCCCGTGGGACGACAAACACAGCGGGTTAGAAGATTTACTCCCCGGGAAGGGGTGGCTGACAATAGCACAAAGATAGAGATGGGGAGAAAATGTCGGAAAGGGCTGAATTTGGGGAAAAAGAAATGTCAAAGGAGGAGTGAGCATTGGATAGACAAGCGCTAATGATCTGCCCGAGTGGGAAAAAGGATCCTTGCTGTTTAACACTTCCCCCTTAGATCTCAACTCCCCGGTTCAGACAGTTTATTGTCACCAAGATGTGTTAGTCACAGGTGTTGGTCCCACAGCAGCCAGTCCCGGCTTGCTACTCACAGCGCCAGTGCTGAGGTGGTTACTTCCATGGGTGGTGGGGCCAATGGCTGCTGTCCACCGAGTTATAGCTGTGCCCCACAATCTATCTACCCCAGAGGTAAAGTTTATTCTCTGGTGACCATTCTGTGAAGATGAGAGGGCACCACTATGGACATTCCCTATCGCACCGGATCATGGAATTGTCCTCCATGATCCTGGGGCCACTATTGGCTCTGGGTAAGGCTCACTCACAGGCTTCGGAGCTCTTGGCTTGGGAGCCAACAGAAGCACCATTTCAATTTCACGCTTCCCTTGGGGAACCGAAAAATGCATTCTATGTGTACGTGTACATTTTCAGGGGCAACCATATGGACAGCCATGTACTTACATGCATCTGTTTATTTGCACACTTATTCTGTGCTATGGCTCTAGGCAGTGTTCTCTGTTCCTTCCCACACTGGCTTGAGTGGGGTGGCAGGATCTCAGGCCAGCTTGCCCGAAGTCAGCCCGCGATTGAATGGCAGAACAAGACTGACCCAGAGCGTCCACCTTGGCACCATGGTTGGTCTCATCTTCTCCAAGACTTCTGGTCTGTTCTTGCTCTTGATACACTGCAGCCGACGCGAATTTGCATCCTTCCTACGGGGGTGGGGGGAGGAGGAGGCTCCTCAACAGGTCCCGGCTAGCCCTCCAGGGACCCTGCTTCCTTTTAGTGAGGGCTGCTCACTTTCCAAGTCCCAGTCTCCTCTCCACAAAACTGGGCCTTCTCTCTCAGCGTCCCACCAAGCTTCTCCCAGACCATGTTGCTCACGCATTGCTGTCCACGGGTCAGCTCCGCATTTGGTATGTACCCTTAACGACACACCTAACATGTCCTCAGCCCTGCACAGTTCAGGTGTTTACTGAGCCTGATTTGCACGTGGTGGTCATGCCATGTGGGACTCTTTGTGGGAGCTGTAGAACGGCCTTACTAAAGGAAGCGTGTCGCCTGCGCATGCTTGCCATCTACCAGCCGGCTTCCCCTTCCTGCTGCCATGCCAGACCTGTTATTATGTATGCTAACTTTCTGGAAACCTAAGCAACTTCCTTAAGCTGCTTCTGGTCATGATATTTTATCACAGCTAAAGAAAAATAATCAATATTATCACCAGAGCCCCCAAATTCCCCTTCTTGCTTAAAAAAAAATGATGTGCTTGCTACACAACTGTTGCTTCTCAGAGTACATTATGTTTAGAAATACTTGGAGATGGATAACTCCTTTTGGCTAAGTGCAAGGAAATATGAGGTAACAAAAGACCTTGGGCGACATCTTGTGCTCCATTCCCTCCCTCTTCAGGAGGGAGGGGCAAGTCGAACATTATACATAGCTTTCATAAGGCTGCCTCTAAGAGCTTCGGTGGGCTGAGAGAGAGGAGGAGGGGGGGGCATAACAGGCCAAGAGTCACACAAAGCCATAGGACAATCCTGTCAATCTGAAGTGCTCAACCCTGCAGCGAGCCCAATTCACCAGCTTAAAACTGAGCCAGAGCGAGACTTGATGGTGTAGGTGCCAGGGCCACAGGAGCCTGGTAAGCTCTTCAGAGGTGGGAAGAAAATGCCGGGCAGATGGGGAGAATCCACGGGAAGCCATGGTGTGTGGGCAGAGAAGCGACGAGGAGTTTTCAGTGTGGGAAAAGGCAAGAGATGCAGTTTGTTAGGGGGAAAAAATAGCCGAAATGGTGCTCATGGTCTGTTGACTCACTGGCTCTTGGTGAACTCCAAACTCCAACTAAGCTCAGGGTGGTGCTGTGTCAAGTTCCTAGCATTGAGGGAAGAAGATGGACAGGACAACGCAAAGACAACCTTATTTCTGCCTTAAGGCCCAGGACCAGCAAGGCCCAGGGGAAATACAGGAAAACAAATACAGACAGCAAGGGTTATGTGGCACTACCTGGCCAAAGAAAGGAAGCATTCAAATTACCAAGCAGTGCCCCCAGACATCAGCCCTGGTCAGAGGGCAGAAGAAAGAGTTCTTTACCTGAGCAACTTTCTCCCAGGTGTCCAAGAACTAGACATCTCAACATAGATGCTGACAGTGCAGAACACACATGCAGAAATATCTTAAACGTTCTCCCAGAAACACTGGTCTTAAAGGGTTGCTGAAGCCTTAGCCGACACTGGGAAATCTAAGGAAAGAGTCAGGGGAAGAACTAAACCTGTGCCTTTGAGTTCGGGGATGGGGGGAGGGGAGTGGAATCTGCTTAGGTCAACCCAGAGCATATTTGAATTCAAACTGCTACAGTATACATCTGGTGTGACTAAGTGTCTTGTCCCATTTAAAAGGCTACACAGATTGCCACAGCATGAACACACAGGCAGCCTGGGAAGAGGTAAATTGGAAGCAGCTGATCTGTAGTAAGATCTAAAGCTATTTAAAAACAGAGGGGCCTGTATCTTGAGCTAGTCTGGAGCTGGAGAGTCTGTTCTGATCAACGGAAGGAGCAGAGCAGGATCACCCAGGACCTCTCCCTTGACCTCACCAGTCTGAAGATCAGTCTGTGCCCTGCCCCAAGTGACTTTGTAACATATAGAGGCCCGCCTTTCCACGCTGCATTCTGCCTAATAGACTCCATCTTACAGACAGCTTGTGGCTCCATCTTGAGGAGCTACAAGGTGACTGTGAACCTTGTTGGGCACATAAAATACCATCCGTGCTCCCAGCACCATGCATATGACATAGACATAGACTGCTACCTAATTCTCTTTAAGAGTGGCAAGAGTGCCAATCCTATAAATTTATCAAAATAAATAAATAAGTAAGTAACGCGGGGCTGTAGGAGCTCGTGAGTATACTGGAACCAGAATGGTAAAAGCCAGGCCTGAGACACAGCAGCCCAAGGTAAGGTATACAGCTTCCTCACTAGATTGCCTTAAAGATGAACAATTGCTAAACATAAACACAACACTAAAGCAATGGCCATGGCTCCAATCCCATCTCATCAAGCCAGCCCCTATGTACAACAAGAGAGGTTGACAGAGAATGTCTTACTATCCCAGGGTCTTTACTTAGCCAGGTTCCCGGGGGAGGGGGTGGTAGAGGGTTGACTCAGCCAGTGCAGATAGTCAGCTGCCAGACTACCTACCTGTTCATCCCCCTGGATCAGCCATTCATTGGTCCATCCATCTGCTCCCTTCCCTACTCCCAGCCCTGCCCTTTGTCTCCCCAACTACACTTCACTCTGGCAGTTTGACTCTGAAAGGACTCAAAGGAGGCATCAGCATCAGCATCTGAGGTGCTCCCAGCAGACCTCCAGAGGAGTTAGCTGTCTGACCTCTAACCCCCGCCCCAGCCCACCCGACTCTTCTGCATCTCTGTGGGTCTCCCAACTCTTGCCTGCTGGGGCTTCCTGTAGCACCCTGTAGCTATTTTACAACCCTGATGTTTACTGTCTTCAAAGGTAATCTTAAGATCTGAGAGTTAATTTTAGTAATTAAGATTGGAACAAAAGAGGACTGGAGACATGGCCCTGTGGTTAGGAGGGAAAGCTCCCCTTGCGGAGAAAGAGTTCATATCTAAGCACCCACAACAGGTGGCAGACAATATCTATCTATAACTCGACATCCAAGGGATCTGATGCCTCTGGCCTCTTCAGTCACCTGCACTCACTCATGTGCGTGTGCACGTGTGTGTGTGTGTGTGTGTGTGTGTGTGTGTGTGTGTGTACACAATTTAAAAATACATTTTAAAGATTTGGAGCCTGCATTTCCTATCAAAGAAACTGATATTACTTGTCACATTCACATGGCTGCCAACAAAACAAACACTGCCTGTGAAATTCTTGTTATACAACAAATTCCAACCCTGTAGTCAGACAGACACATTTGTGTTTCTGACATAGCACGCTCTTACAGTCAGATAAGTGAACAGTATTAATAACATGTACTTCCTCAGAACTGTGTTAAAATCAAGGGGCAAGGGTGCGTCTGCCATTCACCTAGTGCTGTTTACCGACGATAACAGCTATCCAGTCTTAAGATTTCCAGGACCTCTTCTCATCCTTTCCAGTTAGAAGCTGCCATTTGACCTCCGATGGTGGGTACCATGCTTTGACAGAGTCAATATGCAAATCCATGTTGGGAGAGTTGTCGCTCTGGGGGTAGACAGAACTTCTTAGAGATTCGAGAAAGGATAGGATTCCAATAAGAGAAGGGGAGCTGGCCATTCCAAAAGGACTGTGTGTGTGTGTGTGTGTGTGTGTGTGTGTGTGTGCGTGTGCGCGCGTGAGCGTGTGTTTCCCCAAGGAGGAAGAAGTGTGAAATAGCTCAGCTGTCTGTCATTGCCCACCAGCTTACTCCAAAGACACATCTACTTTGATCTTGGAAAGCCTCTACCTGCCCCACCTCTCTAACCTCAGTTCCACCCGTGAGCAAAGACTTCTACCAGCCTTCATCTGGAAAAGAACCACAAATACCCCTGCTACTGCTGACCGGTTGTCAGAAACTGTGTGGCTCAACTTGGTGCCCTCCTACTTGGAACTCTGAAGAGCACACAAGTGCACGCATGTACAACCACCCCCCCCACACACACACACATGCTTGATAGTAATATTTTCTTAACACTAATACAGAATGTCCCCAGTTCCAGCAAAAAAAAAAAAAAAATAATGACCATTCCACAAAAAAACAACAAAACAAACGAACAAACAAATAAACAAAAAGCAAGCAAAACAACAACTGCCCACTTGAGTCTACAGAAAAGAGAGAAGTGTCGTTTCCCAGGTCAGACAGCACCATGAAGACAAGCAAAGCTTCACCAAGCAGAAGCTGGCCATCAAGCCTGGCGACTTATTTTCTATGTTGGCCAAACAGATTGCATAGTCTTGGTGAACAGGGGCACGGCGCATGCTTGTCACTGACAGTCTAGAGGAGAGAGAGCTACTACACAGACAAATAGCCAAGTATGAGCGTCCTCTCTGTAAGCCAGAAGGTAGTAGTTTAGCCACCATTAAGCCCAGTGCCTAACCTCAGCTACTACGGGAGGGGTGGTGTTGACCACCATAAGAGAAACAAACTGCCAAAGGAGAGCAGCGGGCCAACAAAGCTTTCTAAGAACTTAAGGATTTGGCCTTTGAGAAGGGAGAATGGGTAGACAGGTAAGACATGGCATCTTATATCAGGAAGCAAAAAGTGTGTTGCTGGGAGGAAGGGTGCCAGTGTGAGGCCAGCGTTGCCCACTAAGCAAATCTGAAGGCTGGGCACTAGCACTGGCCTTTGCACGCAGCTCTGAGGGGACGCAGCAGGAACAGTTTCTTTGATGAGCTGGAAGCCGGAACTGGACGGAAAAAGGGGGTGGAGGGAGGCTAAGAGGAATCGGTGTCTACCAACCTTCAGAAAAGCAGCTACAACTGGGAGGAGACATGAGGAGTGACTGCCAAAGGGACCCGTGCATCGACAGCGGTCTCCCGGTCTCTCAGCTTAACTTTGTTGCAAAGAGAAGATCCTAGCTCATCGCCAAGTGTTGAAGGAAAGAAACCAGTAGTGAGAAAGAAGTTGGTTTAGAAAGTGACTCCTCATCAGCGGATTAGGTCTCAGGCCAGGGAACGAGGGATGGGGGTAACAGGGGGTCTGGCCTTAGCTAGGGGTGTGTCATGCAGGTTGCATCGATTTTCTTGCCAGTCTTTTCTCTGGGGGTGGAGGGATCGAGGTCGGGAGAGCAGGGAGCGTCGAGAGGGACTGGGTGTCACGAGGAACTGGATAAACTACTGAGCACTAAGTCTTGAGGACTCCCCTCATCCTCATCGTGGGGAAGACGAGATTGGAGCGATGCCGCAGCAACTAACCCTATCACAATCTCAGAGATGCAGGCCCGGCTGTGGACAAAGCTGCGCATTTTCCAGGGAAGGACACGTGAGGGGCCAACAGAGGGCAGACTACTATTTGTAGGACACTATAGAAAAAAAAGTCATGGCCTCTGATGTCGGTAAAAATGAATTCAAAGCACAGGCTGAGCAAGAGAGGCTCTCTGGAGAACTCTTGAAGCCTGGAGAACTGGTCAACTGAGCTGAAAGGTGAGACTTCAGGGGAAGAGACAAAGCTGTGATCATGCAAATACTTGATGAGCGGGGTGGGGGGGGTGGGGGGGAGGATGCATCACGAAGGTGCAGCATCCCCTGCAACAGGGGACCTACCTGGAGCAGCCACAGGGACACTGTTACTTAGAATGACATCGTTAATTAGAATTACACCAAGGGATGGCTGGAGAATGGAGAGTGAAGGAGACCCATGAGACCCGGGAAAGACACGAAGGCCTTCAGGAGTGAGGGCAATAGACGGGCCTGCTTTTTAGGGGAGAAAGAAGGTTCAAGGGTTGGCAGTAAGGTACGTAGAAAACACCGACTCTGGCCCCCAACACTGAAACTGGAGCAATTATTGAAAAACAGCACTTACTAGGGAAAGCAGAGTCTTCAGGAATCAGTGTTAAATGAAGAGATGGAGTTGGAAGGGTTGGAAGGAAGATTTTGGTGGAGCTGGGGAAACAGAGTGTGAGAACTGGTGTGTGTAGGGGGGGAGCAGACAGAATAGCAAGCAGGCTTGTTGACCATGGAGCCATGTCTTGCCCTGAAGCCAGAGGCACTTGATATCATTAAATTGATCTGACCAGCACCATGTTTGTCTGTGGAGACAGGACTACCACTGGAGTGGGAGTGAGCGTACGTTTCCAAGCCATGGTTGCTCTTTAAATCTTTTCCTGGGTCACTTTCAAATCAGACATGGGATTGAGGTACTTACCCCTGTCACATTTTCTCATATCAAATCCTATCTCATCTGCCTTGCCAGTCCTGTCTCCTGCCACTTACATCCACAATTAGATACAATCACACCAGCCCCAGCTTTCAAACGTGGACAACCTAGACCTCCATCCAGGTTTCTGAGACCATTATGTGCAAAGCTGGGTTTTCTACTGGGGAACTCTTCTTACAACCCAGGTGGGATTCTTCTCTTGATCACTGACTGGACCATAATGGACACGCAATAATCCACAATCCTTAAAATGTAGGACTGTGTGAGCTTTAACATCTGCACAGCCATCCCCAAAGCCAAGACAGTTCAACCACAATTACCTCATTTTGATCCATCCTCTTCCTGGCCCCTCCATATACCACCACACAGTATTGTTGATTAGTTCACACTTCTGGAGTCCTCAATCAGCATAGCCACTTGGTTCAGGCTCTCCTCTGGTCCCCGTGACGTCACATATGTGATTCTGAGTTCCACCAATGGCAGATGCTTGCCCCCTCAACACTGTTGGGTGCTTTTCTAATGTATAGCCATACTGTGGTTTATCCAGTTCTTTCTTAATAAATGCCCAATTTGTTTCAAATAAGGGCACTGGGATAAACGAATAGAAAATTCTTTCTACATAAGCACTTATTTCCCTTCTCTTAGGTGAGAAGTTAAGAAAAAATGGTGGTGTTGCACACTTAGTATATGTTTAACATTTTAAAAAGAAAATCTGAAGTTCTCTTCCAAAGTTTCACTGCCCCCTATCAGAATCTAGGAGTTTCTGACTGCTACCCATATTCTTGCCAATACTTGGGATGTGCCAGTTTGGGGGTTTTAGCCATCCTGGCATCTAGTGATTATGCACATGTTCAAATGAACTTGCTCTCTCAGGTTACATCTTCTTTCATAGAGAGGCTGATCAAACCTATTACTCATTTTCAGTTAGTTTGTCTAATTGGCATTTGATATTGTTTTAAAATAACAATAATCTAGGCAGTCAATTCCAGCCAACACAGGACTCTTCTTGCAGATAGCTTTGACATGGGAGCCGCTTGAGGCTAACCAAAACTCTAGCTCATCTTCCACAGGTTTCCGACCTGCACCACTGTCTGTAATGTATTTCTCAGAATGTGTTTCTCAGTTTGTTTTGTTTGGTTTTGTAATTCTCGATTTTGACATCTTTAATTTTTTATATTCCAATTGACTGCAACCAGTTTTGGGGACAACACTGGATCTTGTACATCAACCTCATAGACTGAAATCTTGAGAAGCTCACTGCTGGGCCCAACACTTCATCCCCTCACTCCTCCCTCCCCCCTTTTCAACCTTTCTCCTGAGACCCTAGTGCTGTTGTAAGAGTAGGCCTTGGGGTTGCTGAAGCTCCTCCTCTCAGCATTTGTCTTCCTGCCTAGGATACCCTCCCTTTACCAAACCAACGACAAACACCACTTAAGAACAAAAAGGCTCCTAGAAACACAGGTTGAGCAATAGTTATTATAAAGGACTGGGCCTTTATAATTCACCCCCTGCCGCTTGATGAGTATTTTATGTCAGTCTCTCAAAAGATTAAGAAAAAACACTGTGTAAGATAAGGAGAGGTGGATGCATCTTAAATATAAAGAAGTAGACACTGCTTCCTTGATATGTTAAGAAAGGGTTAAATTCTATCTGTCTCTACAGCTTCTCCACCCACCCCAGGAGAACCAAGTCCAGGCCTTACAGGCAGTCAGGATCCAAACGTGGTCTCTGTAGAGGACAGGTCTTCAGACTTTGACTCAGTAAACATATGGTTCGTGGTTGTTCTCCTCCTGTGATACTTGCTAATAATCTGGTTTCTTAGCTTCCAGTTTACCCATCTTGCTTTCTGGGGGCTGGGGAGGTGCATCTGAGATCATATCTTCTACTCTGCCTGGTGACCTGTTTGCAAGCCACAGCCTCTTGCACCTCTCTGGTGCCTTCCAAGAGAACATCTCTCGGAAACGGGACAGCTCAGCCTGCTTTTGGGTCTCTTCTATTTATCCTTGTCTCCCTCTTCTGCGCTAAGCTAGCAGAGTCAGCTGTCTCCAGCCCCAGGGCTACATCACCCCTCTTCGTAGTACCCCACTGGACCTCTCCAAACCCGTCACCATTTTAGCCCCTGAAAAGTCTTCACTTTCTCTCCCAGGACAGTCTGGTTGACCCCAGGAAATCATTTCAATAACTTCAAAATTCGAATACATGAAAACCTAAATGACCCCTCTGACTTGATTTACATGTCCTCTACCCTCAGCAGACCAGAAGTCTTTCCTTATACTCAGTGTGTCTAATGTTTCCAAGGAAGAGTCCTATTTGGGTATGCACATTTACAAAATCTAAACTTGGTGGACCAACAAGCTCACTCCGATTCCACCCAAACAGGCAGCAAAACCCACATTCTTCTTCCCCATCTGATGATACTGTTGTCCCTCCATTCCCTCTCCTCCAGCTGACCACGGTGCCCTTCCATTGCTTTCTCAGAAATTAGTCTGAGGCCAGGTGCTATATCCCCAGTGACTAGTGTTATTCTTGATAAGCTCGACCATTTTAAAAAAAAATGCTGCCCACCTTTTGTCCCAGCACCTGGGAGACAGAGGAGGGAAGATCTCTGTGAGGTTGAGTCCAGCCTGATCTACAGAGTGAGACCTTGTCTCAGAAAAAACAAACAAGTGTCAGGTAGACAAAACCAATTTCCTCTGTACTTATTTGTAACAGGTGCATACAATCTGGAGATATTGAAAAAAACCACCACAAAACAAAAGAACAAAAAAATAAAAACAGCAAGAGCCTGCGGTAGCAGACATTACACTATGCCCCTATTTCCACTCACCAAATAAAAACTGTTGCTTTTAGGGATTTCTGTAAGTGTTTTATATTGCCAAGTGCTGTGACTACCAGCAAGAAAGACTCCTCAGAATGACTAGAGAGGGCCGGCTTACCCTTACCCTTAGCCGTGCCCTTCTATGCTTCCCTCCCAACCTGAGTGGTTCTGCCCCAGTTGCAGGCTGTCTCTGGAGGTGCTGGGCTATATGGAAGGTAGAAGGTTATCTGAAATAAAGACTCCATCTGTGAAGGCATGGAGAGGCCGTCAGAGATCCCAGCTAGGGTTGAGATCTTTTGCTGATAGAGCTGTTTAGGGGCCATGATGTCTCACAGTCTTTCCTACAACTGAGCCTCAAGACTTCTACTCTTGAAGCTATACTTATCTGTTTTCCTCTCTCTGTTCTATCACAGGCACACTATCTGGGCTACTGTCTGCACACACACCTCTACACACACACACACACACACACACACACAGAGAGAGGGGGGGGGGAAGCTCATTGTCTGGGTTATTGGAATCCCTTCTGCTAAGAGTTTGAGCTGTAAGGCCTCCTAGTCCTTTATAAGGCCTAACCGCTTCTTCCTTGTTCTCCTTTAGAGTTTTGGTTTTCTTGTTTGTTTGAGGCAGGATTTCACTATGTAGCCCCAATTGGCCTAGAGAAGTCACCAGGTAGAACATCCAAGACAGCATAAACCTCGAAGCAAGTCTTTTCCTGCCCACCAAATGCTAGGGTTACCCACATGCACCACCGTTCCTTTTGTGCTCTTGCCTGTTTTATCCCATTGGCCCTGCACCCCTCCCCCACTCCACCTTTTAAACACTAGCTCTACATTTTTATGCCCTGGTACTTCTGTAACTGTTTTTCAACCTTCAAATGTGTTTCAAAAATATTTTTCTTTTAGTATCTACTTATTAAAAACTTTGTCATTAAACTGGGTTTGATTCTTAAATAACACAAGTCCTCAAGTTAATTAGAAATGAGCATCGTTAGGCGCTGAGCTTCTTCAAGACAAGGATCATGTCTTATCTAGCTTTATATCACCAGCTTCCACTGCTGAGGGGCAGCATTTCAGAGCACTGAAGAGAACACTGAGCAAACGCCACTCTGTGGTGTGGCCCCCTGGTCTTCAAATACTGAAAATCTCTTCTTTCTCATGTGCAAAAAAGAGAAAAACAAAACAAAACAAAACAAAACGGTGTTCAGAATGCCAACATGCCAAGTCATCAATGCGAAATCTACACAATGGCGTCAGCACACAAAGTGACCCTGGGATCCCAATGCTGGTAACCTCAGGTTTTTGGCACAGTCATCAGAGTTTCCACAACTGCCCCCTCTACTCCCCTTTCCGCTCCATCCTCCTCCAGGAAGAGTGCCCTGGACTGAAAAACAAGGGGATTCAGTGGCGTGGTGTGGCATGGCGTGGCGTGGCGTGGCGTGTAGGAAGGAAACTTGCTCCAACAGGAAGGCAGTCTGACAGCACCCTCGCCACAGCACACGTGTGGACTGGGCTGAACCTTTCATTTACACACGCAGGTACGTGCTTGTTTCTTTTCTGCAGATTACATAAGTGGACAGTTGGGTTGGATGCTAGGCTTGCCTCTTCTGCTTGCTAGTCACATGGGGAGAAAACTGTGATTTGGGGACACTGCTGCCTTCATTTTTACATGAAGCCCCACGTTTACACTCCACAGGAAGAACTGGGACGGCTAAATCACCTACACTAGTTTTCGTACATTTTCAAGTACCCTTGTCCTTAAACTTAATCATGCCCCCCCCCAGTGTTTCCTGTCTTTATAACTGGTCTGTGCTATTACCCTTCTCAAATGACCTACAATTATTATCAAGCAGAGGAAAAAGAGCACAGGACCTGGAGTCCAGAGAACTGGATTCTATCTTTAGCCTTTAATTTGAGATGTGAGAACCATCAATCAAGTTTTTCTCAGCTCCAAAACAGGAAGTCCAAATTATGCAATTTCTAAGTCAGCTCCCAGGATCAATAGTGATATATATATATATATACATACATATATATATATATATATGTATATATATATGTGTGTGTGTATATATATATATATATATATATATATATATATATATATATATATATATATACATACATATATATAAGGACTAGAGTAAGTTCAGTGGCCCTCTTCTGCCCAGCATTGTCAGATAAAAGGAGGCTTGGTGTGCACTTAATGATGGATGCAGCATGAGATACGCACGCATGCGAGGCTCACGGGGTGTCCGCACACATGTAGCATATGTGTCATAGCACCACACACCAGGCAGGAACACAAGGAGGGAGAGGGAGTCTCATCAGACATGAGAATCTAGGACACTGAAAGCAAGGCTTCTTGTCCAGCTTTGTGCAAGGACTGTCTTTGTCCAAAACTAAAACGTACCAGTGAGCAAGTGCTTCAGACTTGCCAAGCTATCCGGCGGCGTACGACCAGAGCATATCCACGGCACGGGAAAGGGGGCAGGTGGTCCTTTATACCTTTTGGATGTGCTAGACACCCTCCTACGGAGATGGATTCCAGTGTGGTAGGTGAAGGTCCTCACCCACATCTCACTTCAATGATCACACCAAGCCCAACCCCACCCCCTACCCCCAGACCACCGGGGCTCCGTACAGCACTGCAGAGTCTCCTCTGCCTGTGCGTACCATCATCCTTCCCAGATTGAAGGAAAACCTCGGGGCCCTCACACCTACACCAACCATGTGTGGCTTTAAGCAAGGCTGCCCAAGGGTCTGAGATGGCTGATGTAAGATCAAAAGAAATAGGGTTGTCTTTGTCTCCAGGGTGAACCCCAGCTGCCCTTGCTCTCCCCTTCCCCCACCAGGCTTCTCCCACTTTCAGGAAAGGGTTGAGGGAACCTTGCTAACACCAAATCCTTTGTCAGGGGCATTTGGAGGGTCTAGAGGGATGAGGACAATACTCGACAACACTGTAAGCCCAAGGAGACGGCATCACTATCCTTCTATGTGTAGAACAGTGACTTTTACCGTTCCATTCCCCACCGCCATACCCACCCAGCCCCATCTCTTCCCTTCTTTCCCACGCTCTCCCTGGATGGCATGCCCCATGACCTAGTCTGCACCCTGCTGTGACTTCTTCTCTGCAGGAGAGACCTTCAGCTGCCATGGTCCAGGAATAGGGTTCCCATCAGTGAGGGCTGTTTCAGGCAGCTCTCACAGAAAGTGTGCCTCTGAGAGTTCTACACTTGAGATATACATCACTGCAAGGAATGGCAACATGGCCCGTGGCTGCTGCTGCTGTCATGGCCTGACTGAGTGTCCACCTCCAGTTCATAGACTGAGGCAGCCCCCAAAAGCACAGGACCTGAATCCCTCCCGGAGGGATTTCTTCTGCGTAAAGGTGCCCCACTCACCACCTCCAGCCCAGTTCCTAGAACTTTTTCTTTAGTAAGAGGGACTGTTCCACTGGCATTGAGAAGAAGCTTGTGCCATTGGCTCATGAAAATCTTGCAGATTTTGGAATCAGACTGCCCTGCAAACTTCCAATATTGCCATGCACCGTTTAGGGGACTCCTTGGCAAACTGCTGAACCTGGCTTACTTAACATGTGTGTAAAATAGAGACACCTATACCTCCACACAGTTGTTGTGAGGATTAAACAAAACTGCACGTCAGCAGCAGCTCAGCACTAAGCCTCAGCCTAAGTTGCTGCTCCAGTTATAACTCGCTTCTCCTGCACCTCAGGAAGACCCAGTATGGCCCACTAAAGATGGTCGAGACATTGCTGCCCAAGACCGACTGTATAGCAGTTGATCAAGCTACAGGCTGGACACGTTAATTCGGACATTAAGGTATCTTGTGGGTAAATCCATTGGGACACATGGTACCTCCTCACAGCAATATGACAGTGGACCTACTAACTGCCCCCTCCCCCTCCTCACCCCACACCTGACCCAAGCCTGAGGGTTTTAGGAAAGTGATGGTTAAGTTTGTCTAGGGTGTTTCGACATGAATGTGATGCAAACTGTCTTTTTTTTTTTTTTTTTAATGAAAGCTCTTCTTTTTTCCGGTAAAGCTCTTGCATCTGGATCACTTCCTTTTGACATTTCTCTTTTGCATTGAGACCATTAGTTTGTGTGTGTGTGTGTGTGTGTGTGTGTGTGTGTGTGTCCCCATCCAAAATGACCAAAATGCAGTCTCAAGACCAAAGAACAAGAACTGGCTGAACCAGTTTGTTCAGTGTTTCAAATGTAGATCTCAAACCCTGCAATTGTTTGTCCATCCTAGGAAAAGGCTCGTCCAATCAGCCAAAATAAAACAGCAAGTTCTGCCATCCCTTCACCCTGTCACCTTTATGCATAGACAAAACTCAGAAGATATGACCTACGGGGAAAATAAGCATGGCTCCAACTAAAAAGATCTCAAAGAAGCAATGACTAAAAACCCCCTATCACCTGCACTACAAAGGCTACTCCTGGCTCTCCCGGCTCTCCCTCCGGAACCTCCTTGGTGTCTAAGAGATCTCAGAGTGCTCGAAACAGAAAACCACCCAGCACATTATACAATAGAATTATCTGTCTCTTTTCCCTAACACTGAAGCCACGGGCACCCGTTTACAACGATCACCATATTGCACTAGACATTCGGAGACTATTTAGTCCTCAAAGACTATGCGGTCCTCCTTGTGTTCACGCTATACTGCTTACTAAAGTTTCTGCAACTCAGAATTCACACATTACTGCAGCCGGCACAAGAAGGAATTTTGCCTAGAGTTGCTAGCAAACACACAAAAACATAAGCCATCAGAATGTGCTCTTAGAGGAACAGATACCCAGCTCAAGCATTGTCCTGATTTGGGATTTCCTGATCTAAGCTGTGTACCCTTCCCGGACCTACCTGCCTCCCACCCCCCTTTCTTGTTTTCAGAGACTGCCAGCAAACGATTGGTTTAGAAAAGAAGGTGCTGCAGTTCGTATAGAAACCAAAAGTCAACATCACTATCCCGACTCATCTCCTCTGAAGCTGTAACATTCTGTATTCTGCCTGTGGTGTCTCTGCTCAGCGCTGCTTCCAAGCTCCGTGAGGATTCTTTCACTTAGCCCCCAACCTCACCTCCCACAAACCACTTCTCCCTTTCCTATCCATCGAGTACCCCCAAATCGGGCTGCTAATTGCATAATCTTAATTAAAGGGCCACCAATGAAATAATTGTTTCTCTTCTCTAACTCTAATTTTCTACAAAGAATTTTAATACCAACTTTTAGGTACCTGAAAAAAGCAAGTGAGACACAGATAGCTATACTTTCTACTATTTTTGGTTCAGGAATGCATCTTTAAAAAAAAAAAAAAAAAAAAAAAAAAAAAACACCACCAATGAAAACATGCTTGCTTTTGTGTTTTGAAGGGGAGGGGAAAACGGTCTCGCTATTTCTAACAAATGGAATTGACAATGGACAGACAAACAGCTGAAGTTTACAAGGAAAACAATGTTGCTGCTCTTTAAATACGTTGAGATTCTAAAAACCACACTCCTCCCGCCACTGTGTGCATGGCTTGGGTGAGAGAGTTTGCACATCCGTCTCCCACAAGATGGATCATTTGTCCCTTCAAATGAAACTCTGCAAAAGAAATATTGCCCCCTCTTCTCACATCGGTGAAATGTTTTGAGGGGCTCTTTTCTGATTACAAAATCCATGTCTAACTTATTTTTTAAAAAAAAATCAAGAAGCAGTTATTTAAAAGATTACATTCTCTTATCAAAAGTTAGACAAGACCAACAACTAGCACCTAATAAAATGAGTATATTTCAAAGAATTTTGTCCTCTTCAATAGTTGCATGAGGTTTGTTTTTTTTTTTTTTCCAGGAAAATGTGCAAATAGCATTGTTACCTGGATCTGCTGGTCACTTCTAGTTTTTGGACTCTTGGAGATGGTGAGTTTTGCTAATGATGCGCAGCCGTTTAAAAACCGGATAGCTTTTCTGGCAGGCACTCTTTGTGTGCCATCTTTTATAAAGGTGCTTCTTGTTGCTAAGAGATCAGTTGCTTAGAGACCAAATCATTAAAAAAAATATATATGTCAGGGGCCAACATAAATTATAACCAAATTGTGTCATTTCATTTCGGCCTCTGAATGTTTGGCTTTGTAATAGATCTCAGCGTACCAAGAGAAGCCAATTACTGATCACAAAGAAAAAATAAAAAAACTGACCACAAGGAGGGGAAAAGATCTGTGCGTACTCTCTGCAAACAGAGAGTGGTGCCTCAGGCTCCTTTTGATGGGGGTTACACTATCCAAAGACTCAAACTTTCACTCTCTCTGGTATCCTAGACAGGTTTTCTAAATGCATGATTTAAAACACACAAAAGTAGGTGCTCGTGTGCGAGAGTGTGCGCGCGCACACACACACACACACACACACACCTCTGAGAAAACTTGAGTGCCGTTTTGAATATAAATATGTGTAGAAATTGTCAACTACTTTAGTGCTTTCCAAAAAAAAAACTAAGAGAAAAATGCTATGCATACTTAAGAAAATGTAAGTTGAAATACATTTTAGCCTTTAGACGGGTGTATATATTAAATGCATATAGTAAGGGCTAGACTTGAATGCAAAAGATTCTACCTTTTCTCTCCCTCCACCCCCTCCCGCCTTGTATTCAAATTCAGGTACAAATACAATTGGCTAAGTTGATAAGGTTTGGGTTTAGGGGGGTCTCAGTCTCTTCATGGTAATTTTGCCAAAAGAAACTGTCCCTCCTCAAGCTAACTCTTCACTAAATGTAACACACACCATGCTTACATCTCAGGAAGAATACTAAGACATGAAGATCTTAGTTTCTTAACATTCTAATGAAAGATGCCATGCCAAGCTCCTAAACAGGTAGGACTGGAAATGTTTGGGGCAAAATAAGCTAATCACAAGTCGTCTCTGCTCAGTTACATAACACAGTTCTCTCCAACATCTCTCCCACCTTCATTCTTCAAGGGCTCTTTGGCCCCCATAATCTTAGGTGAGAAAAATGTTTGCACATAAAACACCAAAGTCTTGGGCTTGAAATCAAGGTAAGAGATAATAAGCTTGTGGGTAGTGGCTCTTTAACCCCAGAGCTTGGGACACAGGGGCAAGTGGACCTTTATGAGTTCAAGGCCAGCCCGGTTAACAAAGCAGTCCTATGCCAGCCAGGGCTACACAATAAGACCCTGTCTCAAAAAAGAAAGAGGAGTATGAGGAGGAAAAGGAGGATGTAAGAGATAAAAAGAATACCTTAGCTCTTGAGTTTGTTTGCTGTTTTTGTTTCTCTTTATTAGCCTCTAATGAGTTTACCATTATAGACCTTTGTGCCTTGAACTTACTCAGTAAATGTCTGGCAATCAATGTGCTGTAAGAAAGATCAGGTGAGACGAGGCTAAGGAATTGAGTGGGAGCCTACAAGGGGGATGGAGAGGTCCCCTTCTCAGCTCACACTTTAGCCCCATCCATTGTAATGACCCATTGTTAATCTACAAAATAAATGAGCACCACACAATGGCTTTGAACTTTACACAGAGACATCCCTGTAAAGAAAGAATTACCCAGGTAAAAATGTGACTCATCTAACACCCACTGGGGGAAAAATTACAAGAGGGAAGTGGTGATTTCTACCAATCCCCACTATGAATGGACACAGCATTTACGTGTCACAGAATGATCACAGGCATCAAACAAACAGATGTTCTCATGTGCACGCACGGCCCTTCCTAGTTCCCTGCGGTTGTCTGCTCCGAGGCTGCTACTTTTACAGAGGCGCAAGAGCACACACAGAGAGACCAGAGATAGAAGGGATTTGGGGTAGAAACAGGAGAAAGAAATACCTCCTCTCAAAAGGAAAAAAATGAGAGCGCAGCTTAAGTCAAGAAGAAAGACACTAGTAAACATGAGGGCAGGAATTATCTGAGCCTTTCTTCTCTCCAATTGCTAGTCCTTGGCAGAGGATTTTGCATTAGAATGCCAGTAGACTTTACTGTACAGGTCAACTGAGAAACAGACAGGGAAGAGTCTGGGGAATCGCAACTCTTCTTTTTCACTGGACTTCATATGAGCCGGTCCTGCATTAGAAAGTAGCTCTGCAGAGACATACATTTGTGTTTCTGGCAGAGCCCAAGCCCTTCTTGTTCATTGATTCTGGTCTCTGTGTTGGCTCTGGGTTGGCTCTGGGTTGCTTTTCCCTGTCTGTTGGCCATTCACTTAGAAATCTCAGCACCTATATCTAGAGCCCCTACCTGTCTTTGGCCACTTCCTGCCTATCAAGAGGTAACTGAAGCACCATCCTGGATTCAAGACATTGGCAGGCCATAGGCTCTCTCTCCTCTGCCTGGGTAGAAGCAGGGAGATGCAATGAAAAACCCATCCAGTTGCCAGTACTTGAGGTTACCAAAGGAAATAAGCTTGGCAAATGTTCCCAAGTCAAAACTTCCCAATTAAACATCATGTAAAGAAGTATGGTCCACTGTCATTTCAATTCTTCTTGTATGACAGGCTACTTGACCATGGATACCTGGATCAGTCCCCACACCCTAAGCCCATCACTGCTGAAAATCTCCCCAACCCATATAAGCTACTTGTCCTTGTCCCAAGAATGTGGTAGCTGCTCTATACCTCATAGGAACCCATAACAGTGAGCGCCCCAGTCTTCAGGTCAAACAGATGGTACACACAGTGACATCAGGCACCAAGGCATTCTCTGTAGACATGCCAGACAATGGAGAAGCCAACATTCCCTGATGTTCTGCTCAACTGAGCCCAAAGATCCTGGTGTTATTACTTACTCTTCAATTGCCAGTAGTTCCCCACCCCCAACCCCGAAGATTTAACCCCTGGCTGCAACCCAACAGATACCATTTCTAGAAAGGATCAGACATCCCTTCATTAGCTAGAAGAAAGGATCCTTTGTTCCCTGGGAAGGCTCCTGTGTAGTTGACTCTTTCTATTTATTTTGGAAGTGGATCCCAGAAGAGTCTGAACAGATTGAAGAGAAACATGGTCATCTAGTTAAGAATGGAGAATGTTTCAGAGGTTTAGGCTACCCTCTTAAAGCAGCTAGAGAAATGAGTAGAAGCAGAGTCCCTGCCAATATAAGGTTGCTCATTTCCAGCCATTTCACCCTCCCAGATGCCTTTGCTGAACAGAAATTACTCTTAGAAGCCAAAGACCAAGGGAAGAAAGAAAAAGAGGTCTTGCTCTGGAGTGGTCCCACCTATCCCAAAAGCAACCAATAAAGAGTGGGGTTGAGGAAATGTGGGGAAACAAAGCATGTTGACTCCTCTTGAACTCTAGGTCAAGAATAAGTCAGGTAAGAGTAAGGGATGGCAGCCCCTGCCAACCAAAGGTCCCTTAGCAAGCTTCTCCCTGGACTAATTGCCTTGGAGGGCTCTGCAAAACCTTTGTCAAAGTCCCCAGAAACCTCTAGTATCCTAATTCTTGAAAGAAAGAGCCTGGGTTCCATGAGTAGCAGACCTCAGGACACAGGGTCACAGCTACCTTTTCTGATCTCAGCCATCTGTCAAAGACCATACACGTCGTCTTTCAGGGACCAGTTACCCCTGTCTACTCAACTAAGACCTATTACCCCCTCGATTCCCACTCAGATTCTTCTCAAGTGTTACCAACCACTTGTGCAGAATCCATCTCAAGGACAAGTCAGATGACATCCCATGAACTGTTGAGCCTGTTAAACACCTTAGCAAAGTTGACCCGTCTCCTTTCCTTTGCCCTCTCCACTTCCATCATAGAAAAATGTCTTTTGCTTCAGTCAAAACCCCAAACTTCAGCCCACTAACAGTTTGGCAGTAGACCTGCCATTCAGTTAGAGCATCAGACTTCCTCTTCGATGACGATATTGGAAGCCTCTGCCAGGCTGAAGACTGTATAAAGAGTGCCCCAACCACCCTGAGCTCCAGAATCATCATAGACATCCAACTTTTCTTTTTTCTATAAAATAAGACATTTGAGGTAGGAAGTCTCTTGTACTGCAGTTTGAGTAATTATTAATATAACAAAGGATCAAGGTTTAATAAGCACCCAGCACAGTTCAATTTCACCACTTCTCTTGGAGAAAGAGCCATGGTGTTCTTCTGCGGGATCATTTGGCTCTGGATGACCCTCTTCACAGCTGGTAATTTACATCCAGTTACTAGCTGACAATTCTTGGGTGTTAACTGGACTCCTGTGTGAGTCTTTTGCTTAGAGAAAAAAAAATACAAAGCATGAAGCAGGAAATCAGAAGGACTGCCATGTGGTAGTGAGGGGAATTTGGGAGACAAAGAGAAGCCAAATATCCTCTTAAACTCATGAAGGGGTCATGAGACACATGTATGCAGTATCAATCATGAAAATATTCCACCAGAACCATTGACTCTGGTATCTTGTAATCCTCAAGAGAAAAACACGAGGTAATTACTAATCATGACACAGTTATAAGCCAACAATGGTGTTTTATAGCAAAGTACAATAGCTACAACATAGGAAAATCCCCACTTACCCACCAAAGCTATCTCCATTCTCTTCTTTCCTGACCTCTGCAGCCACCTCTTCCTGCCTTCCTCCACTCTCTACCTATGTGTCCCTCTCAGTCATGGCTCATCTGCAGGTAAGCAACACTCCCCGGTCTCCCCAACCAATGCACCTACACACCTACACACAGGCACACATGCACGATCCCTTCCTGTATACACCAAAGAACAGCCTGGAGGAGACACACATCTTTAGTAGAGTGAACAGAGACAAAACAAAAACCAAAACAAGCAAACAAACAACAAAAACAAGCAGCAGCAAATCGCATTGCTCGGTTCAAATTGCATTTTTGCATTTGGACACTTGGGTTTCGTTATGTTTTCTTTGCGTCTTGGTTTTTCTCCCTGGAATACTTGATTCTTTTGCAAATCAGTCTTTATCCAGCAGAGTACAAAATACTTTCACATGACATATGGGGTGCACTTCAAAACTGTGTATATTCTGACCAGGCATACCCAAGCACCCCAATGTAAGAACGCTGTCCTGAGAAGAAGAAGAATCCTTCTCAAAAAAGCCAAGGCTCTTGGCTGACTGCAAGCCAGGGACTCCTTGGAATTAGCCCGTTTGGACGCATATGGGTTCCTATTGGAAGGTTGATCACACAGAGGGCAATAAAAGGCTGGGGACCTGTGCACCACAGAGATTTGGTTTAACTACAGGCAAAGCATTGACCATTTACCCATGCCATGGTTAAAATTGGAAGTTCCAGCAGGTTCTAGAGATTCTGACCTTTGAGGCCTCTGGAGGGCCTCCAAAATGCTGCTGCCCCAAGCTTACAAAGCTGAAGGAACCTTTTTTATTCATCACACCCGACACTGTAATGTCTGGGGTGATTACAGTGGGAACAGGGCCAGCTGGAGGGCCACCTCCATAGGTTCTACCTGTGCCCACACATTGTACACCCAGTGACACCAGCTACACATAGGCATGGGCTCCAGACTAAGTGGAGTCCTTGGAGGTGCCTATGATCAAAATACATTATATACATGTATGAAAATGTCATAATGAAACCTGGTCTGTGGAGTCAGTATACAAAAAAAAAAAAAAAAAAAAAGGCAAAGCCAAGCCTTTGGGAGATTGACTAGGAAATTGATTAGACTTTCTCACTTTTCTCCTTAATACCCTGTCCTTCCCAGACCCTTGGACCAGTGCCCAACCAGAATAATGAAGACTATTTTCTTCAAGGAAAGAGAAAACAATCACTTTCTAACTAGGAGACAAGGCAGCTGAAATAGCCACCAAGTTAACAGCACCATTCCCAACAGGCTGGGCTGGCACCATGTGAGCCCATGGTGCCCGCAGCCCATCCTCTGCCAAACTGGGGCTAGTCTGCTCAGAAGCGAACAGGAAGCAGGACCCTGGGCTGACATGAAGTCAAGGTATCTCCAAACCTGACCCCGTCGGGTCCTGCAGGCAGCACCGTTAAGGATCTTGTACGTCTCACGTCCAGATCCTTGAGTCGCTATGTGTCACCTTGGTGCTGCCACTCTCTGCAAAGCAGCTGTCGCCGAGTATGCTCTCTGTACCCCACCCAACTCTGCTCTGACCAATCTTCTTCCATTCTCAAGGGCTCTCCTTCCTTCTTCCCTCTCTTCCGCCCACTGTCCCTGAGGAAACCCATAAACCTACCACTACAGCACTGATTCTTCCGTTTTTCTCAGACTATAAAATGTGGCAGAAGCCCTCAATTCCCATAGTGATGGGCCAGTGCGGCTCCACAACTACACTCCTGCCTATTTCAGGGGTGAAGAGGGATGGAAGGTGACTTCTGTGCATGTTGACTATCAAGCATGTCATGAGGTTGCATCGCTGTTACAGAATTAGGGTTTGGGCTGTTTGCATCCATTGGGAGATGCAAATTTCTGACAACCAGGTATGCCGACATATTTGGGTCTATCTCCTACTTCCTGTGGATTTTTTTTTAAATGAAGCTTGTCCCCTCAAACACCTCACTAGATATTACATAAACTTCAAAAATCTATTTTTTCAAACACTTATTTCCCAACAATGTCAGCTCAATGAGAAACAACCAAAGCCTTCGGTGGTTGAGGGGTGGATGTTGAAAATCTCAATGTCTCCATGGAAGAGTAAGATAGTGGGTTGGACTGGAGAAAAAAAAAAAAAAAGTAAGGAATCCAACACTGTCTGTGTTCAACTACAGGTTGAACTAAACATCGTGAGTCCCTAAGATCTCGCTTCCCCCATCCCCTAATTATGGCCCCCTCAAGAGTAAGGACCATGTCTTATCTGTCTTTCTATCCCTAGCATGCTGATGGCAGCCCCGCCTTGCCTGGCATCCCTCAGATGCTTACAAATGTGGTCTCCATGTGCAGCAGTACTGTTACTTTCTCAGACCACTCAAGTCTGAAACAGTGATTCTTTTTAATGATTACATTACTTATTTACTTTCAATCTTGATGGCAGCTTCCCCCTCTCTCCTCTCTTCCCTCTCACCTCCCCTCTTTCCACACCCTCCTCCTCCCTTTCTCCTCAGAAAAAGAGAAGCCCCCCTTGGATACCAACCAGCCTTGGCATATCCAACTTCAGTTAAGACTAGGTGTATCTTCTTCTTTTAAAGCTAGACAAGGCAGCCCAGTAAGGGGAAAGGGATCTCTATGAATCCCCGCGGGCCCAGGTTAGTTGATTCTGTAGGTTTTCTTGTGGTGGTCTTGACCCCTCTGGCTCCTTCACTCCTTCCTCTCTGTGACCCCATGACCTCCCCCTCCCCACCTCCCTATCCTCCACCTGAGTCTTCCACAGGATTCCTCGAGCTTTGCCTGATGTTTGGCTCTGGGTCTCCAAGTCAGTGAAACAGCAATTCTTAACAGCTCTGCCTACAATCACCGTGATCCTGCTCCCTGTCCATTCCTGTAGTGGGAGTTGAAGCCTCAATCCCTAGAGCCAAACTCTCGTCTTCGACTGTGGTTGCTGAGTCAAAGATTTCCAACAGTCCCTCTCAAGGTCCCCGGCAGAAACCTGGAGTCTTGTGCCTAAGAGTTCACTCCTAGGCTCACGGGAACCCCTTCCTCATCCCAGATGGGCGATTGATTTAGTTCACGCCAGGCCCTGCCCTTTCTGTTTCCACAAAGAACACGCGCTGTTGTCCGGTTTGACTTTTGCTCTTGTATTTACTCTTGCACCCACTCTTTTCTAGAAGAAAAGCCTTGATCAGAACCCCTGGCCAACAACTGGCTTCCAGCTAAGCAGTCCCCTCCCCTCCTCTGCTCTGGAGCTGGACTAGGGCTTTGTTCCTGGGATGACACTGGCCTGTCCAAGCTCACCCCGATTTCTCAACTTTCTAGTGAAGACAATTTGTTTAATCAAGATGGGGGGCGGGGGGGATCACTGTGCCTTTTGCCCTCCCAGCTGACCCTGCGCTTAGCATCCAGTCCATTTCAGTGAGGAATTCTAATTATCTTCCAGGCTTCCTGGCCAACTCTCAAGGTAACAAAGGCCGTGCAGCCGAGTAGGCACCACACACACACACACACACACACACACACACACACACGCGCGCACACACACACACACGCACACAAGCATACCTTCTATGTGTGTGATGGGGTGGGGGTTGTTGCAGAGAACTAGAGGTTTTGGTTAATTACATTCTCTGTAAGAGAAGTGAGAGGCACAAATCTTTCTTTTTTCTTTTTTTTCTTTTCTTTCTTTTCTTTTTCTTTTCTTTTCTTTTTCTTTATCTTTTCTTTTTTTTTTTTTTTTTTTTTTTGATGAGGAAAATTTACATTTCAAATTTCCTGCTAGACACTATATAAGGCTCCAAAACCTTTCTTTCTTTCTTTCTTTTTTTTTTTTTTTAATTCCTTTTCAAAAACTCATAACTTTAGGGACAAGTCCCTGGATGGGAGGCTGGCTGACTGGGTGGCCGTCACCTGTGCCATATCTGTGACTGATGTAGGCACAGAAAAGACTCCCTAAGGTCACTCACTCACTGTACCTGCCTGATGTGCTGTCCTGGGACTTGTGTTGTGAGAATCTACTTTGCTCTCAATAGGGATGCTGGCACCTTAGCTCCCTCCCCCCCCCCCCCCCCCCCCCCGCAAATAGCCTCGCTGCCAAAAGCTGTGTGAGAGAGCTACAATGCTTTCATAGGAAGGAGGACTTAGCCACCTGCACACCTGGCTTCCCCCTTCCTCCGACCCCGCAGCTAGGCATCCCGATGGTCCTTTCTTCATCCCTTACAGGAAAAGCCTCTGAGTCTTTCGTCTCTTCTTGTAAAGAGAAGACAGCTCTGTTAAATTCTCCATCAGTATTCACAAAAGACCCATTAAACATTTCACCCTAGGTAGGTAGGGGTGGGTAGGAGACTGTGTTGAAACGGTTGGGGGGGGAGGGGCGAGGGGTGGGCTCCTCTTCCAACTCAATGTCCTAAACAGTGTTTCTGCTGTTTCTCCTCCTCCCCCCCCCCATCCCCTGCTCCTGTCCACCACTAAATTGCAGCCCACTCCTGACTTAGTGGAGGGCAGGCACTTGGCCTAGGCTGAGCTGTACCCTGGCAGGTTCCAGATACCAGGAGGTCACAAACCCTTCATTTCTCAGTTTCTATCTACCTTAGGTTCCTGCTCAGTTTCCCAGAAACCACGTAGAAATGAGGGGGCGTTTCCCTTCTGAAAGCGCCTGAC
Organism: Micromys minutus; assembly: GCF_963924665.1. Taxonomy (NCBI): domain Eukaryota; kingdom Metazoa; phylum Chordata; class Mammalia; order Rodentia; family Muridae; genus Micromys; species Micromys minutus. The sequence continues at coordinate 45,285,717 of NC_137985.1, forward strand.
ACATAGTATGCACTCAGTAAATGTTAGCTATTAAGTAAGGGGAACTCCAGTGTGGGGGCCAGGGGTAGAGCATTGCTCAGAGTAGACCTCTCCCCCAGCATTAGTTATCTCTAAACTGCAGAGTTTTAGCTCTTTAAAATGGAAAAGGAATGCCTGTTAGTCAAGAGATAAGGGTTACTGGAGTCCCCTACTGTTTCTAATTTCCAGGAGAGTCTAGAGGGTCTGCCAAAGACTGGCCAATCCACCCGGGACCAATGGCTGAGTCATCCATTAACATATCACAGTGGACCTACCTGGCCAACTGGTTCTCCCAGAGTCCCTTAGTCTCTACCTGTGACCTGGCATAACCCCCCACCCTAAACTCTCCAGTCTACATTATTGGTTTGGGATCCACCCCCCCCCTTCCTGCCCCAGTTCCCAGCTCCTCTGGCCTCTATATAACTCAGCCATTTGGGCCAGGCCCGTCTCTGGGCCAGCCTCCTGTCCCACTCGCCCCTCTTGTTTGGCAGCTCCTCTCTTGCTCTCCTCTCCCTTCTCTCCCACATGGCCCAGCTCAGGGTCATTTTCACTCCGGACTCTCTCAGATGTCTCTGCCTCTTCCTCTGCTATGCTGTCCCTTTTATCTACAATAAACCTCCTCCTCCACCAAACTCAGTAGCTGGCATGGCCTCTCCTTTTTATTTCTTTTTTTCATTCAACAACCAAAATACCAACACGCTATCCTCTGCCCCCCCCCCCCCACACACACACACACCAGTCTTCTGTCTGGACCATCAGGTTTTCAGTTAGCCAGGCATTACGAAGAGTTACTGTATCCTCCTGGTATCCTCTGTGGAAAGAGATCCGTCTAAGGACCTCAAAATAGACAGCACACTTTTCAAAAGGCACACTTGGCGCCAAGAAATAGAAACAGCAGAGGGTTCCTGCACCCTCAGTATACACAGTGAATCCGTCACTTGTGAGCCCAGGACTACCATGACACTTCAAGTCCTTTCCTCCCCTGCCCGCACCCTCATTATGTTTATTGACCCTAAGAGGTTGGGATCACCACCTCTGTTTTATAAGGTTTCTTGAATTGCCCGTGACCTTTCACTTCCTTCAATGCTAAGCTACCTCGTGAGGTCGCCAACTTTTGATTTTCTCTTCTGCCTAAGACTGCCCTTGCTTGCCCCATTTGCCCCTAGCACCTGCATATAGATGAAGGCTCATTTAACTTGGAGTGTCACTGGGGAACCAAGAGGACCACCCCCCCCCAACCTCAGAGTGGTTACCTTTGTATAGGATACTGCCTCTTCCAGCCCCAAAGGTCTCTGACTGAAAGCCAAAGGTGGCTGACTGAGCCAGCCTAAATTTGGCAAAATATGATAATAATAATAATAATAACAATAATACAGTTAAAGCAGATTGTGGAAACCAACAGCCCCTAAATAAGTAAAACCTTGAAAACTATGGAATCAAGAGTGAAGATACTGAGACTATTTTTTCTTTTTCTTTTTTCTTTTTTTCTTTTGAGCAAGGGAATGGCTCCATTCAGAATTGTGCTTATGTGGTAGTAGGCAAAGAGCCTGGATGAGCAGGCAGAGCCTGGGGCCGAGGATGGGGATACCTGGGCCTAAAATAGCTTCCCTTCCAGATGGGAAGGAGACACCTAAGTGAGATATGGTTCCAAAGAACGTACATGGACTCAAGGAAATATACAGGAAGGGAAAATGTGCTGTTAGGTATCTGTGTTGTCCCAAGCCCACGTGAGAGGTGAAATGTTCATGCTGTTGGGAACCAGGAACAGGGCCAGCCTTCAGCAATGATCACGGCAGTGCTGTGGAGCATGCGGAAACAGGGCTGGTTCCAAAGACTGCACAGAAAAGTGCAGAACCGGGGCTCACACCTAGACTTGTGACCCCCGCCTTCCCCCTCAATTCCTTCCTGTGTCTCTAGAGAGGCCAAGAGGAGAAACAAACTGTAGGGGAAGGCGACAGCCTCAAACATCCCAAGGAACAACAGATAATCTTCAGATACTTGGGCAGGGGCCAGAAACAGACGACACAAACATCGGAAGCAATTGCAAAGCCATCATACTGGAATCCCCAGGCTCACATAAGTCAGATCTCCAACACAGAAGACAAGACAGAGACTGGGGACAATTCTCTGATTAGAGGCAGGGGGCATAGCCTCATCTCACGACCCCATAATGGAGCAAAAAGGAAGCCACGAAAGCCCAAGGAAAATCAGGGAATGGTCAATTAACAAGAGTCCAGTGGGGACAGTGTGAGGAGGGAGAAAAAAAAAAAAAAAGCAAAAGAAGTCATCAGCTCAGATCTCTGTATGCTGACATTCTGAGGGCAGGAAGCAAGGCCAGCGACATCATCGATCAGAAACACCCCGCATTCTCATTGGTCCATTTCACCAGAATGAGGGGGCAACAGAACTGACAAGCATAGATTCTTCTTTCGAGAGAAATTTGGCAAAGAATAACGGGGAGACCTGAGAAAGGAGACAGCAAGGCCGGGAAGAAGCCTACTGTGAACAGATTTATAAAATCAGCTGCACAGCTCATCACCCTAATGAATATTTAAGACAAAGATAATCTGCAGCCATATTGCTTGCTGGCCCTGGACAGACCCCACTTTGGGTCAAACTCTTAAGAATACCTCTCCTTTAACTCCAGTTCCTTGCTGACCATGTGGTTCTAGGATCTGAGAGATCATCACATCCAGCCTGCTGTGCCGTGGGGACAGCTACGGTGGCAGAAAATGTATGGAGCCCAAGGTCCATAAACAGCTTTCTGCATCTGCTGAAATTTTATGGATTTTTTTGGATTCAGTCACTTGCCCTCAACTCCCTTTTCAGCATTTTAGCTACCTGGGAAGAACAGTGCTAAACCCAAGGGGGTGGGATAGACCAAGGTCACCGCTTATGAGGGAAATCCTGTCTCTGTACTCTTGGTCACATTTTGTATCTATTTCAATGAGATGCCTTTTTCTAAATTGAAAAAAAAAAAAAAAAACAAAAAAACATGGCAAGTGGGTGCTCTGCCTGTACATTTATGTTAGGAGAAAAGACAAAGACAATGTCCTTCTACATGGTTTGAAAGAAGCTCTTTCTCCTCAAGAGACACCATCTTCTCTCATGGAGGCCTGATCCTCAGGACTCCAGCTGTTGTGGTTTTCCCTGCCCTGAATAGAGAAATATACCCAGAGAAGCTCTGACTAAGCCCTCTGAGGAGAATGAGAAAGTGATCTTGAGTAGAAAAGAGATCAGCCATAGAGGTAGGTGCTGGATAAAACAAAACAGGGCTGAAGCAATGTGCTGAGTTGTGGGAACAAGCCTTGGGGAGTTCCAGCCCCAGCAAAACACATCAGCATTTGTACAAAGTCTACACAGATGATTTTAAGAGCCATTTAGTCTGAGTTAAAAAAACCCTACTTGAATGAACTGGGCTACAAGAGGTTAAATCATGTGAAAACTTTTGTTTTTTAAAAGGAACTACATTCAGTTAAGAACCACTTGTGTAGGATATGTCTCAAATAGTGTTGCCATTTGCCAGGAAAAAAGAAAAGTGCTTTAATCCCTTGTGCCAGAGAATGCCTAAGACGTTGTATAATGCAACTAGAATAATTGAGTTTCTTGTTCATTACAAAGATCTCTAGCTGAATACTCAAAATTCCTCAGCAGCTGAGTGGGTTTGAAGTGAATTAACAAGGCTCTTTAAAAAAAAAAGAGTAATAATTTTGAGGTAAAACACAAATTTTACAATAGGATTTTTTGAAGCAATGTTGGATGCATTTTACTCCAAGAAGTCTTGTGCAGTGTTCTTTGTTGACACTGTTGGGGTGGATTCAGTAAAAAGTTAGCCAAAATTATTCTACACAACTCACTACATGCCAGCCACACACCTTAACTCTCCTCAGGACCTGCCTCTATCTAGTTCTAGTCTTTGGTGGCTATCCCTGGGGGGGGGGGGGGAGGGGGGTTCCTGCCAAACTGCCTGGCCTTGCTATAGAGTAAAACACTTTGGTGCTCATGAGCCTGTGAGCCCTGTGAATACTGGGCCTATGTTTTATTATCATACTAGGTCCTCCAAGCATGCAATAGTCAGGATCCGGAGCCCCAGACACTCTGGGGGGGGGGGGGACACTACTGTGGGATATAGAAAGCTAGCATCAGCTGAGTGACTATGGGATTGAAAACAAAATAAACAAACAACAAAAAAAAAAAAAAAAAGAAGGAAAATGGAGTCCAAACTCAGAAAGACCCATGCTCCCTCCACCCTCGACAGATAATCTCTAAAGCGTGGCTCCACCAGTCTCTTCTGGGAGGAAGAAGTGTTTGTGTCAAGAGAGAGCCCTTAAAATCCCTACCTGGCTTGTTTGGGAGAGTCAGTTGGATTCCATTATCACTTTGATGGCAAAGGTGTTTGGGGAGTGGAGAGAAAAATGAGAAAAAGAGAGGCTTGGCATTGCCCGCTATGGCCGGACCCAGAGATGCCAGCGAGAGGCCGCGGGAAGGAGCAGCGTGTGACCGTTTTTAAACCTGCACGGTCAGATGGAGGACGACAGCCAAGAGGGGGCTCTGAGCTTCAAGCAGCTGAGGTTTTCATTGTTTCTGGTGGGACGAGACAGGGAGGCAAGGCCACCCAGCTTCAAAGCTGGCCACAGACATGTCAGGGGGTGGCAGGTGGGAGAGGCATCTAGCTCAGACTGGGGCAGGGCTAGCATGCACGATTTCCGGTTCCATTCTTAAAATAAAAAACAAAAACAAACAAAAACAAAAAGCAAAAACAGAAACAAAAAACCCTTCCAGGCTGGTGTCAAGCCTCGGTGGGAAGAATTTGAGAAGCATGAGGAAAAGGCGTTTGTTATTCTGAACCTGGAAGCAAATCGGAAAGGGTGTGGATCACACCCGCCAGCCTTCTTTTTCTTCCTCGTGGGCTCCTGTGACTGTGGCCACTCCAAATCATCATGGCAGGTGGTCGTGAGTGATCCTTTCTCTTCACTTCCTCACAAAGGGCGCTAATTAAGGCCAGCCAGCCCTCAGCAGAAGGCAGTGTTATTTCCAAAACGACCCTCCTCCTGCCTCCCCTTGTTCCCATCAGTCCAGGTCTTAGTGTCAGCCAGCGATGAACTCAGCGCTAATGTGGACCAAAAAGGCTTTTTTCATAGGGCTAAATTACGTGCAAAGCCTGTCCTTTTTACTTTTATTTGCCTCTTGAGTATTTACAATGTCCTTTGCTAAAGGGGAGATGATTGTGATACAGACCAGAGTTCATAGGTTCCCCCCCCCAGCCACCTTTGCCTAGCAAAAACTGAACAATGGTATTCCTAGTGATTCCCCCTCAACCAGCATTTATTTTTATATTCCTGCTTTTAAAATTATTTGAGAGCCATAATTAAGAAGCTAGTGTTCAAAACACATCCAAAATACACATTTTTGAAACTTTTAAAAAGTTATTTTTGAACATATTTTGAACATTTCTTCAGTTAGAATTTACAGCTTCAACCCAGTATTATCAGTTGGGTTGGGAATGACCCAAAAGGACCAGTTAGAAGACATTCTGGAGACAGTGGGTGAATAGATCTATGCTGAGACTTGAGTTCATCCGGCCTGCAGTCCCAGAAGTAACCATTAGCTTTTATGCTATTCACATTATCTAAGGCCTCTTCAAAGGGAACAGGATCCACCCAAGGCCTCATAACCAGCTGACAGCAGGGCTGAGAGAGAGAGAGAGAGAGAGAGAGAGAGAGAGAGAGAGAGAGAGAGAGAGAGAGAAGCCAGGTCTCAATGTTTCCATGCCCTCAGTTCAGGATTACACACCAGCCTCTTCCAAAACCCACAAACCTTATGCCAAGTTGGTGGCCTTTATCCAGGATGGGGGTGCCTACCAGGGGCTACAGACCCCCTCCCCGGGCCGGGTTAGAGTGCATTCTCTTAGCCAAGCAATGCCCTTCTAACTCTAAAAGCTGCCCTGCCTCTTGGCCCTTCCCAAGACTGGCTTCTTTCTAAGGACTTGGGTTTCAGTTCCAAGGCTGAGACTTTGAGAGTCTATCTCATTTTTTTGAAATTGCAACAAGGCTTTCCTTCGATGCACAGCCCCCCCCCCCCACAACATACACACACATGGGCTCTGCCTGTGGCACCCTCCTTTCTGACTGATCTGTCCCCCAGAACATCACTACTCAACTCGACCTGGTGTGTGTCCCAATTCCCTAATATCGACACTCACTCTCTCTTTGTAGTCTTTGAGGCTGGAAGATCAGTAATTACAGGTAAGCTCGCAGGGCCTGTGACCGTGACCTTATAATGACATGAACAGAAGGATTTGGGCCACACTAAAGAGTTGGAGAAGACTGGGGAAGCTTCACTGGGAAGACATTTGAGCTGTGTCTTGAAGCACGAGTTAGAGGTGCGACAGGCCTTCTGAATCCAGCTCTCCAACCCTTGCTACAGAATTGATCTAGGGAACAAAGCAGGGAGGTCCCAGCAGCTGAGGCACAGCAACCAGGTAGAAACTAATGGCTCCTTTCTTGCAGATTCAGGATAGACCCCAAGTTGACATTATAAAGCTGTCCACTTATACAAACTGAGGTTGCATGTCAGCCTTTTAAAAGTCACTCTGTACTTGTCTTCTTAAGTTTGTAGAAGGGTTTAGTTTTGGGGGAAAAAAATAAAGAGATACCACGAAATAAAAATACAAAATACAATGCCTACACTTCACGTTTCAATTGTCGCATGAACAAATTTGATGACTAATAATGTGACCTCACCAGCGTTTGAAACAGTGCTACAACCAATCTGGTGGTTATAGCGCATTTAGTCACAGATTATGGACCTATGTATCTAGAGTTTTCTAAAATCAAATGACAGATTTTAGCTGTCATTGGTGAATATTCAGGTGGGGATCAGGAAGACCTGTCTTGGCTCCAAACACTAAGTATATTCACCCCTCGGTGATCATCTGCTTTACTTTGTCTGGGGAATGGGAGCCGTCCTCTCGGATAGGCAAGAAGTGTGGTAGAGCGTCTCTAAGGACTCTCCTGGCTCTGACATTTCCAGGGCTAAGTTCAAGGAATTCTTTTGTTGAGCAGAGGCCAGGAATGTTCCCTTCATTTCTATCCATCATGGTTATCACTGTGTCTGAAACACTGACTCCTCTTTCCCTCAGGAACTCTTAGTGTTGGTAACATGGTGGCTCGAAAAATTGCTCTGTCTTTAAATAACCATTGCTGTCCTGTCAGTGCAGCTGAAGGTTTGAGGAGCCAAATAGCAGGGCCAGAGAAAGTGAGAGAAGAGCAGCTGGGTCCAGGACAGAGAATTGCCTTGGGGTAATAATATGCTAGCTCCTTTGCTTTGGATTCAGAAACTAGGCCTGAGCTGACTACTGCTCTGTGAAAGCTTGCTTCCTCGATGTGGAGAGACGGTAACTTGGCCAGACCCCCATCTGCTAGCTTGGCAGATGTTTGCTGATGCCAACAAAGGCATTATTTTGTCACCTTCAAATCTCTGCCTCAGAAGCCCCCAGAGTGAGGTAAAGAGCTTTGGGCTCAGGCAGGACCACGTCTTTCTTTCTGAAGCACTATCTACCCTATCTACTTTTCTCTGAAGGGCAGGCAACTGAGTTTCTTGCCACCACCATCACCAGACTTCCATCTGGTCTGGTCCCTGGTTTACATGACTTTCTACTGAGCAAATAAACACTCATTCTTATCCCCAAAAACAAAGGCCAGTCATGTATATACCTTAACATATATCAGCCTGGTACTGCTGCAGACTGGCTCAATCCACAACCTTGGGTTGGAAGTCTGCTTCTTGGCCTCTTGACAAATTAGCTCAAATCCCCCACTAAAGAGCTTATGGGACAGATTCATACTGTGGCATCGTATGCCCAGATGACCACCTATGTGATGATTGAATAATTCTTAGATCCATGTATGGCCGGAACAATAGCCCTACTGTAAGTTGCAAAGTGAAACACAGCCTTTTCTCTCAATGGAAAGAGACCTTAAGAAAAGCCTAGGGGACAAGACCAGCTGACAGATGTCTTGGCCTCTTGAATGCGGTGAGGCACATGCTGGCCCTGAAGGTGAAAGGTCCTATCACCCACCCTCATCCCCCAGTTGGCCAGTTGCTGCCAAGGGTCGTCCAAGAATTTTGACATTTCTCTTTCCTCTTCTACTCCTGCCTCTACAGCTCCTGGCAACTCTTAGGACCGAGCTGTTTCAAGCATGGCCGTTCCTCAGGTCAGCTGCAGGAAGGAAAAGATGACTGGCTGTGTGATCAAGAAGCTTAACCAGAGCTACCCAAGCACTGCATCTGCAGCCCCGAGCCAGGCCAAGGCAAGCCTGTCAGAAGCCTATTTGTGGAATTAGTTCCTCGTGCAAGAGCAATCTCTGTGAGGACTCCTTTGCAGGGTAACTGGTAGGAGGGGAGAGGAGAAAGGTGCCGCTGTTTTAACTTACAGCCCGGGTGGTCAACAACCCTCCATTCGCTCACAGTCCACGGCCTGTGCTGTGTAGATTTAAATTTTAGGGGAGCACTCAGTCAAGGAGTTATTGAGCCCAGGAATGAGAACACTGATCCCCCGTGGGGCATTCACGGGAGGCTCTATGGAAGAGGTGACATTTGAACTACACCCAGAGAAGATGGAGAAGTGGAAAGCCTTTACATGCTGTGTCTGTGGGAGGGCAGAGAGTATAGGACCAATTTAGGCAAGACAGTAGGATGCCAGCCCATAGCACAGAGCCAGTTGCTGCCAAATGTGCTTATAGTCTGCCTGGAAGACCCATGCCACTAGGGAGTTTTGAGCCCCATATGAGTAAAAGTCACATTTACACCATTTTCCTCATGCAAATGGAGAAATCAATACAAAGCTTTTTGAGGTAACTTGACTCCTGAGGAATCCTAACTAATGAGAGTCCACTTTATAACCTCAACTCAACTTCTTTCCTTAACTTCTTTAGGGTCTTCGAACCTTTTCCCACATGGACCCAGTGTCATGCTTACACCATAGACCCTACTCCTCTAAGAAGGCCTCTCCCAGCCTATCAACTGTCAGAGGTTCTTAAAAAATCCCTTTATTTTTTTCCAACTACTTGTATAAGAGATGTCTCCCCGGAAGATGGTTTTGACAGAGTGTTGAGTTGCTTGAGGAATGTTGAGTGGAACTTGCTGCCCTGTCAGCTGATAGAATGGGGTATGGCAGGAAAGCAACCCTCCAGGACTAATTTTTACCACATCCTTCCTGTCTTTGAGTTCTGGACTCTCCTGGGGCCCAAGCCTGCAATCTAAGCAACATTATCCCCAAGTTCCTCTACTAACCCTCCTCTGGGAACCACTCCCACTGTTGCCCCCTAAAAACAGTCTTTTCCCAAAAGTGTGTGTGTGGATTTCCTATTCATTTCTTCTTCAACCGAGTGTTTGCGGAGATGTCTGCTCTTTTTTTTTTTTTTCCTGTTTTTTAAAAAGAAAAAAAAAATACAAGATATTCCCCTTAGGAAAAGCATTTCTCTTAAAGATAGAAAAATAGCAAGGTGTAAACTAAATTAGATAGAAATAAGAAGCTCCAAGAAGGAGAAAGGGGCAAAGAGAGGTGAAAAGAAGTCCAGGAAAGACCACCACCTTGTACAGAGAGACCATGCAGACAGTTCATGTCTAGGGAATATAAAGGAGAAATCAGGCCTAAAGGAGCCTGCCACATGAAGGGTTAAAAACGGTCCTTTACTTTGGCTTAGGAGAGGTGTAAGAAAACTGAACTTTTGAGGCAACTTTCTGGAGTCAGACATAAGGTGGGAGGCTGGGAAAGCATAGGTATGCAGGAGAATCCTCTGAAGGCAATCCTCTGAGTGGAATTGGTCCTTCTGCCTCGAAGGGTTCCCCCTCCTCCTCCTCCTTCTCCTCCTCCTCCTCCTCCTCCTCCTCCACCTCCGCCTCCTCCTCTTTCTCCTCTTCCTCCTCTTTCTTCTCCTCCTTCTTCTCTTCTCCATTCTGATACCCTGAGATCCACAGTCTTCTATTGTTCCTCTCCCACAAGTGCACAGAGCATAAAACTAAGAAGCCACAAAACTTCCTTCCCAAATAAAGACAATTTCTGCTCCTGACTTGACAGGAATCTGCTCATTCTGAATGCAAGAGCCACACCTCCAAGGCCAAGCTCCTTCCATCAGGCTGGGGATATAGAAAAGTCACTCAAAGAATGTTTCTCTTTCTCCTACAAGTTCCAGGATCAAGGGCCATGCCCCCCCCCCCCGGGACTTTACTCTGACCCCCATCCCTCCCTTATCCTGCTGTCTAAAACACACTTCTGTTCTCTCTGGCCTGAATCTTCTGTTTATCCTTTGAATGACTAGACCAGATTTATCTGTCACTTCCTTTTTCTTAACAAGTCAGATTATCCTGTCCTTCCTGAGGCTAAGGTAACTTCTACCTAAATTTGGATTGCTAGACTCCTAGAAAAATATTATGATCAGATTTAGAAATAAAAATCCAGGGCCTGAAGAGTTGGCTCAGTGGTTATGAACACTTGCTTGAGAGTGTACTTTGAGGAGAACTTGAGTCTGGTGCCAGCACCTACATCAGGCAGCTCACAACTGCCTCTAACTTTAGCATGGGATGGTAAGTCTTCTGACTTCTGTGGGCACCCAGACATATACACATATGCAGACTCATGCACACATACAGGTAAATAAAAATAAATCTTTAAAACAAATCCCAGAAGGCAGGAAACTCTTAGAATTTTTTAAAAAATATATATTCTATTAAGTTTCACTTTTCAAACAGTTACGATTTCTGTAATGGTTTCCCTGCCAAGGAAAAATCCTCATAAGATATTTATGTAGTCACAAAACAAGTAAAGCTGCAGTTTCAAAATGAAGACAAGAATAAAAAAGAAATGGGCTAAACGTTTTATGGTGCTCTATTTGTTATCAGTAGCCCCCCTTAACCTGTGCTTTGAGTTCTTACCAAGAAACTCACTGCCATCCCCTCCCCACCCAAGAGTGATGTCACCAAATCTCTTCCCACCTTTCAAAATCTGTGTCTAAGTTGGTTGCCCCAGCAGACATGAGCCTAGCGCTGAAACTACTGCAAATCCAAGTGAACACTCCTGACTGCATTCACTCTGCTGGGTCTCCTCTCCCAATTTAATGCAAAGGGGCATCAGCTACCCAAAGGAACTGGCACACTGTTCAGACTAACGGCCACCAACTCTCCCGTCTTCCAAAATTCGTAGAGTGGTCAGTCAGTGGTTGGTCTAGTTGCCCTCAGAAGGGCACTTTTTCAAATCTGGGTCTTGGCTGTCAACTATATATATCCATTCTAAATAATTGCCTATTTTCATCTGGGCAAACACTGAGGAAACGTATTAAGGCAGTCATATACCACCCTCAGCATCCTCAGTACATAGTCTCCTTGACCTTTTTCTCTTCAGTCCCTGGACCTAAAACACACAGACCATAGTCTCGGACCACAAGTGTCCAATTTCATGAATAGAGGTAACTCTAATCTGTATGTACAGACAGTCTCCTGGAAATTACAAAGAGGTTAAAATGAAGCCTCCTGTGAGGCCTTTCTATTTTTCTGGATTTCTCTTCTGAAGTCACATGACACCTACAGCTGCCTTTGCTGTCTACTTGGTGGTCATTTTTACCACTAAAAAGTAAGTTCCTCAAGGGCAGGATCCATGTCTGATTCATCTTTGGGTCCCCTGCAGGGGTAAGCCCAGGGATCCCTTGTAAGGACTTTGGGAGGGCATAAGGATGAATGCAGCCCAGGCTGTGGCTCAAAGTGCCCAGGAGCTAGAAGGAGCAGAGGCTAGAAGTCTACTTTCTTCTAAGGCTGGTAATGCCTTCTTCTCTCTCCTGCTCTCTTCCTACTGAAGGCTGAAAGACCTCTCTCTCCAACTAGCTTCTGCCAACTGTCATCATGGGACAGAATGCCCTGGGGAGCCTTCAGCTGTTAACAGCTTAGAATGCTGCTGTTCCCAGGAGTCTGTGCCCTATAGGGCAGAGATGGGATAGGAATAGGGCATTGAAAGAGACAAGAGTTGAAACTTGGCCAGGCATGGTGGCACACACCTTTAATCTCAGCACTGTGGAGGCAGAGGCAGGCAGATCTCTGTGAGTTGAAGGCCAACCTGGTCTACAGAGTGAATTCTAGGACAGCAAGAGCTACACAGAAAAATATAAAAAGAAAACAGCAGACTAGACAATTCTGCTTCTGGACACATTTTCCTGTTAGGGGATTGAGGCAGAACAGGGTAAACAGACCCTTGGTTTTTGTCATTCTTTCTAGATGGAATGTATTAGAATTATTAAGGCTAGCCCTGAGGACAAAGCTGATTTTTTTCCATCTCAAACCCCCATTTTTAGGGGTGCTCAGAGGTGCAAGGGGCTGTGAATCATGCAATAAAATTACAGTAAGGTGATGGGTAACAACATCCCTGCAGCGTGTACCCCTCTCTTCCAAATGTGGGGTTCAGAGCTTGACCCCACAGGCCAGCATCTGTATTTCCTTCTCAGGTAAATACAGAACTTCTGTAAATCAGTTCATAAGCCAAGAAAAGGAAGATACAACACAGAGACCTCTCTTCATGATCAAAGTGCCAAGTAGAAAAGATGAAACAGTTAGAGAGGGCAACCATTAGGGGGACAACAATTGGCAAGAGATCAGGAAAGAGGCCAGTAGTGGAGTCAGAAGCGATGGCTTCTACCCAGTCTGAGATGCTCTGTGTGTCAATGTTCTTGCAAACATTTTCATCTCTTGGGTCAGTTACAAGGGTGGTTCATATCCTAGAAAACTCAGGAAGCAACTGCTACACTCAGTCTGGCAAAGTTTCCGTGAGGGTTTTGGCCATTTTTACAAGTACCTATAGTATTTCCCTTCTGTTCCCCCGATAATATCTGCCTTCAAGCATAATTACACAAACCAACCTTTCCCTCTTGAAGTTGCTTCTTGTCAGTTTTTTTTTTTTTTTTTTTTTTTTTTTTGTCACAGTAAAATAATAATTAAAATGGGCCCTCCATAGGTATGTCATAAGAATCAGGTTAGATTCGTAGCATCCCAACCATCCATAACTCTAGCCTCAGAAGATACAATATTCTCTTCTGAATTCTGCGGTTACCAAGAACACATATGGTGCATGTAGGCAAAACACACGTACACAGGAAATAAATCTAGCTTTAAAAAAAATAATAGCTGGAGAGATGGCTCAGTAAGAGCACTTCCTGTCCCGGGAGAGAACAGTAGTTTGGTTCCCAGCACCAGCATAGTAACTCATGAGTATCCTTAACTCCAGGTCCAGGAGAACTGACAACTGCACACACATACACTAGGTAAAACTCTCATACATAAACAATCTAAATTAAAAAAAATTAAAATACTTGTAATTGAAAGACCAGTGGTTAAGAGTATTTGCAACTCTGTAGAGGACCTGACTTCAGTTCCGATTACCCTTGGGGCTCATAAAAACCACCTGAATCATTGGCTCCAAGCTATCCAATGCCCTTTTCTGGCCTCTGAGAGCACAAGTACCCACATGCTTCATGTATACACACACCCACACACACACACACACGTGCGATAAGATAAAATATGTTTTAAATAAAATAGAGGCAATACCAGTGTATGTATGTATTCTTCTCACACACAAAAATAAAAATGACATCTTTTTGAAATTAAAGAAAAAGGGGCCTGAGAGATGGATCAGTAGTTAAGAGTCGTCACTACACTGTGCAGGGACCCAAATTTGGATCCCAGACTGCAACTTTCACTCCAGGGCATCCAACACCCTCCTCTGGGCTCCTTGGCAGCTGCATGCATGTGCACATAACCCCATGATTGCATACATTTAAAATACTTTTACAAGATGTTTAAGATTAAAATAAAACCCTACAAGGTTAGGATTGTGTTTAAAAGCAGGTCATTTACCATGCCTTAAGTGGCAGCCGCTGGCTGTTGGCACAGGCTACTCCTCTGTGAGTCACAGACCAATGAGGACACAGTGTGAGGGTATGACTGAAGCCTAGGGAAAGGATAGAGAGAGAGGTGCTATACTACAGACCTTAAAGCAAGCAGGGCACTGCTCCATCACCTTAACTGCTCACCTTCACCCCTCCACACTCCCACATCGTCTCTGTTGACCTACATAGGGCCTGTCTACTCATTGGCCTATCTCTACAGCGCACCTAGGACATGCAGGCACTGCATGTTGTCTCAGAGACACAGACATAGCAGAGGCTCTTTCCTGAAAGGACCAGAGATCTTAGAAGTCACCCAGATCTATCACTAGTACCATAGTCAGCAGAGCATAGTGCACACAAAGGCACATGTCGGGAGCTGAGGAGCACTAAGTCCTGCCATACTTTGAGTATGGTTTGTCTCCTGAGAACTCCTTGGAATTTGGTTGCTCTTGTGATGGTGTTGAGAGGTAAGTCTGTTGAGACTTGACGTAATGAAGCCCTCAAGGGACTCTGAGGGATAAGTCACCTCAAGAGAGGGTCATGCACTGAGGCAGCCTCCCATTTTACCTCACAGTCTCCCATTTTACCTCACAGCCTCCCATTTTACCTCACAGCCTCCCATTTTACCTCACAGTCTCCCATTTTACCTCACAGTCTCCCATTTTACCTCACAGTCTCCCATTTTACCTCACAGTCTCCCATTTTACCTCACAGTTTCCCATTTTACCTTACTGTGTGCACCTATTTTTCTGCCATGAGCTGAAACACAAAAGTCTTCACCTACTAAGCTGTTAGATTTCTACCCTGAGCCAGTCAATCCCCATTCTTCACAAATCAAGAGATGACTCGGTTTGTAAGGCCACTGACTGTCATCCAAAGGACCTGGGTTCAATTCCTAGCACCTACATGGTAGTTCTCAACCATTGGTAACTCCAGTCCTGGGGAATCTGACCTCCAAGAACATTGCATGCATTTGGTGCATAGGCATGCATGCAACACACACACATGAATACTCACACAATTTTTTTTTAATGTCATTACCCAGTCTCAAGTATTTTGTTATGGAAAACACTCCTACTTCTGCTTGAAAGAGGAAACTAAAGAGTTAGAGGGCCACAAAGTAAGACCAGTTTGCATTGATTTATAAGGCTTATTAAGGAGGCAGGTACAAAAGGAAGAGAGCACATCAAAAACAGTCATCTAGGACCCCCTTTTTCCAAAACAGGTAGCAGGTAGAGGTGTATCTAGAAAAATTCTCAGCTATCCAATGTTCCTCTGCCTCAAATACATACTATTGTTGATGATGAACAGGAAGTTTGGATATGATCCAGTACCATGCCCTATCTTGCCACCTATGTAAGAGGAATTTTATATCAATGTATCTGAACCTCCTAGTCAGCTGACTCTGGGTTAGTTAAAGTGGGTATTTTCCCTGGTGGTTCTGACCTAATCACAGATACACTTTAATAAGACTTCTCAGACGTCTATGGTGACAAGCATCTCCAGGGATGGCCTTAAAGAAGCAACTTGTCACAAGTGCAGAAGGCCATGTAACAGAAATGGCAGATAGTATGCCCTTGTTGGAATTAAACTCTTCTAAGAAGCAGAGAGCTTAGAATACAACATTAGGAAACTGAAGCTGTGCCCAAAACCTCGATTTCTCCTTGATTCCAGAGAGGATGTAGCCTACCTATGCCTACACTCTTCTATGTCAGACGGAAGTGCTGAAACTGTTTCTGATTACAGTTGAGGTCACTAATTACGTAGCAGTAGAAAAGCAATGTGTGAGATAAAGAGGAAAGACGTGCAGAGCAGAAGCAGATAGAATTGCTAGCACCCTGAGAACCTCAGGCTGATAAAAGTCACAAAATAGAGCCGTCAGATACTGGGTGCTTAGTATGTGCCAGATGACTGAAGTCTTTTAGTGGAACCCAATCTCCTCCTCAAGTGAGTCCCCCTCCTTCTAAAAAGGATTAAACCCAAAGTCCCTAGAGTATTAGAGAGGTAGTGTTCAGAGGAGACGCCCTGGCTGTAGCTCCAACTTCTACCCAATAACTAAATGCCAGTGACAGGGCAGGGGTGAGATTTCCACCCCGAGAGGCTGAGCAAAGAACAGCAAATTGTCACTTCTGCCCCGGAAATGCAAGACTTTCTAAAACATTTCTTTCAGATTTTTAAAATATGTACCCATGGCTTGCCTTTTCTTTCTTCTCTTCCACTCCCCCTTCTTTCTCTCCCCCTCCCTCTATCTCCCTCTCTCTCCCTTCCTCCCTCACTCCCTTTCCTTTTTCTTTTAGAAGACTCATGGGAGTTTTTATAGCTGATGAATCACTTTAATATTTGAATGTTTTAAAGTGGGTTTGGAAGAGCTGCGGTTTTTGTTGTTTTTTTTCTTTTCCTTTCTTCTTCTTTTTTTTCCTTATTTTTTCCTTTAGGTTTCTTGAGACAGAGTTTCTCTGTGTAGCAAACTCCTGGACTCACTTTGTAGACCAGGATAGCCTCAGACTCATGAAGAGCTACCTGTCTCTGCCTCCCAAATGCTGGGACTAAAGCTATGCACCATCACACCCAGCCAGAGGAACTGATTTTAACATTAGATATAATCAAAAGTTACATAAGACTCATGGAGGAAAATACCTTTTAAAGAAAAATCTTCTATTTCCCCATCCCTTCTTTTCAAAAGACCCAAGTCTTCACCAGAAAAAAAAAAAAAAAAAAAACATTTTTAATGATAAACTTTATGAAATTGCCGAATAGACTGGACAATAGAACTCTGAGCACCAGTCTACAAAAGAACACCGTCCCAACTGCACATGGATACAAACTACAGGCCCAAGAAGGACCATCCATGGACAAAGAGTCCAAACAAAACAAAACAAAAAACAGCGTTACTGCCTAGGGGAATGAAAAGCCACCAAACACAAGGTGGCCAGGCTGTACCCCTTACACCTTGAAGTGTGGGTGATCATTCTGAGAGGCAAGGGATGATAACATAAGATCTGGAAGAGGGCAGGTGCAAATCTGGGGAAACCAGAAGAGTCCCGGCACGTTTGTGTGGCAATAAGGCATTTGAGAATGGAGGGAATAAGAGGGGGATGTTCAGGAAAAGCCACTAACAGGGAGACTTCACTTGCCACGTCCAAGCCTTTTCTGTTGCAGTGGAATGAAGAAATGCTGATGTTTTCACAACGATTGGCAGGACTTAGATTAGTCCCATGGTGGGGGGCCTGATGGGAGTTTATGATGCAGCGATACAGATGTGCTGGGCCATGGTAATGGAGATGGGTGATACAGTGATGTCATACATACAGTGATGTCACTCAAGGGGATCCAACAACACAGGACTGTCAAGGTTTTTCTCTCTGCATGGCTATTACTCAGATGATCTTGCAGGGTTCATGACTAACTGAGAATGTCCAAAGTTAAAATGAGTCGCACACAGAACAGAGCACTGCGCCGGTGAAGAGATAGATACCTCAGGTCTACTGTGATACAGCTTTAAAGATGCTCCTTGGGTACAAATTGGCAGCAAAATGTTCCGATTCAGCCCAGAGATTCATAGGCAGCCACCTGTCTACTGGTCCCCAGATAAGAACTATGGTGGCCTCAGTTTCCTCCTCATGGGAATAATGTCTCAGAAGAGGAGCATCCTGAGACAGGATTAACTTCAAAGCTCATCACATTTGCACTCCCTAGTTTTTATATTGTTTTAGCATCTTCCCTACAGACCCTGTGAACCTGAGCAGCAACCTCATAACTTGAAGCTAAAGAGTAGGGAAGCAGCAGTGTAGGCATCAAGGGTAAAGTGGGGCCACTGCCCCCATTGGGGTAACAAGACCTCTGCCGCAAAGCCAGGGATATAATTAATGTCCTTGTAAGAAGAGTCAAGACTAAAGAAAGATTCACTTCTATTCTTGCTTTAAATTAGAAGCTTGGTGGGAGGAGATGGGAGGAAACCCTGGGTGCTTTGGACTGAAACTAGCAGTTTCAATTGTAGCACTAAGGAGACAAAGATAGGCAGATCTCTGTTAGGTCAAGGCTAGCCTGGTCTATGTCGAAGGTTCCAGGCCATTCAGAACTATTGAGTGAGAGCCCATCTCCAATAAAATGCATTTCCCACACCCCCCAGAGGAGGAAGAGATCTTGCCCCTCACTGTCTACTTGAAAAGGAGAGAAACCCTCTATATACACAGGTAAATGGCTCCCAGCTTTGCTCTGAGCCACAGCCAGCAGGGATGATGAGTGGGGACAAGGAGAGAGGACCCTGCTGATCTGAAACGGTTTCTCTCACCCACAGGTGAGTCTTCTACCCCTGGCTCATCCTTCTAGTAAGAGGAACATGTTCTAGAAATGATCCTGGTGTCCCTGGGGCCCAGGTGACAACCCTGAGCCCATTCTGAAGCAAGGATGAGTGAGGGAGAACAGGGTTAGAGGGCTGAACAAGGGCAGGTGAAAAGTTGGGAAGACTGGGAGGGTCTACACATATATGCAGCTGTACTCAAACGGCTTGGGTCAAAGGCAGAACAAACCTCAGGAAGTACGGCCAGTGCTTGGGAGAAGCTACTAGCAATGGAAAGTGATTAATTATTTAAGAAAATGTGCTAGCTAGTTTTATGTCAACTTGACACACGCTAGAGTCATAGAAGAGGGAGCCTCAATTAAGAAAATACATCCAATAAGAGATGACTGTAAGGCATTTTTCCTAATTAGTGATTGATAGTGGAGGGCACAGCTCATTGGGACTGAAGCCATCCCCAACTCAGGGGTCCCACGTTCTATTTTTAAAAGCAGGCTGAGCAAGCCAGGAGGAAGATAACCAGCAAGAAGCAGCCCTCCGTGGCCTCTTCAGCTCCTGTCTCCAGGTTCCTGCCCTGTTTGGATTCCTGTCCTTGCTCCCTTCTAGTATGAACCGTGATGTGGAAGTCTAAGCCAAATGAACCCTGTCCTCCCCAAATTGCTTTGGTCATGGTGTTTCAACAGAGCAATACTGACCCTAACTAGGACAGAAAACTCTCTGAATGCTTTAGTTTTGGAGAGGAGGGATATAAGTACTTGAATTATGCTCCAAATGCATGCATGAGTATACACACACACACAACACACAACACACAAACACACACACACACACACACACACGGGGGGGGGGAGATAATTTGAGCCTGGCTTCCCAGTGGACATCTTCCTATCTAGTGAATTTCCAGGCCTTGGTGTTGGTTGCACATTCTCTCTTTGCCAGACACCTATATGACTAATGTGCCACTTGGAAAAATTCAATATCTGCATTGGCATAAAGATAGAATGCAGTCAGACCCCAAATTCTTAAAGGCTGCCACAGTCACCAGTATCCATACTCAGAAGACCTAGACCCTACTCTGCAATCTACTGGCCAATATCTTGAGGAAAACCGGACGACCTGTGTCCCAGCCTCCTTGTCTATCAAGAAGGGCAACACATGCTGTACAGGCCTGAGTGGTCCTGAAGGTGGTAAGCTAACCAACACACTGCATACCCTTGCTAATGCAATGGCAATTTACCTGAGGTTGCTAAATGGCTCGAGTCCATTCTTCCTACCTTTAACCTCTGCACCAGATTCAGTGCCCTAGTGTTCCTTCCATGCAGAAAGAGAAGGGTGAGTACAGAAACAGATTAGAGAAGTATCATAAGCTAGATCTTGTGACGCCCCCCCCAAACCCACACATTGACATTTAATATCCAGAGTGACAGTATTGGGAAATGGTTTATGAGCAATTCAGTCATGAAGGTGGAGCCATTCTAAATGAGATGAGATGCTTCGCAAGAATAAAGTCCAGAGTAAATTTTAGTTGTCTCTTCTCATGCCAAGAATACAAAAAGCCAGCAGTTTGCTATCTGGAAGAGCATCCCTCACCAGAGCACGGACCTACTGGCATCTAATCTCATACACCTCACCGCCAAGGCCATAAAAAGTAAATTCTTGCTGGCTAAGCCATCCAGTCTAGAATGGCATGCAACATCTATCTGACCTACTATGACAAGGATATATAATCTGTAAAGAACTAATTCCTGGGGCTAGAGAAATGGCTCAGTGAGTAAACACACCTAATGCTCTTGTAGAGTATGGGTTCAATTCCCAGCATCACATAGTTGGGATCACAATAACTGCAGCTTCTAGAGGATCCAACATTCTCTTCTGACTTCTGTGGGCTTTTGACCATATGTGATATACATGCATACAGTCACATACACACATTAAAGAATCAACCTTTTAAAAGAAGTCTCCTTAACGAATGACCTCAAATTCCTCTACTCTTCCTAACTTTAAATTTTATTTTTATTATCTTATGTGTTATGTGTATAGGTGTGTGCACGAGTGCAGGTGCCCTTGGAGATGTCATATCCCCTAAAGCTGGAGGTATAGCCATTTGTAAGGCACCCAACATGGGTGCTGGAAATTGGATTTAGGTCCTCAGTAAGGGTAACATGTCCTCTTAATTGATACTTTTTCTCTCCAGTCCTTTTATGTCAGGTTCAGTCCTCTCTCCATATCAAATGATGCTTTGCACACTCCCCAGTATCTTCAAATATAAGATTTACTATATTTGAAGTAAATCTTCTATACTATAGAGAGAGAGAGAAGCAGTCTTTGAAAGCATCAGAAATCATCAACATTGACATTTAAAATCATTGCATTATTAATAGATCTTTTGACTAGGAGACATGTCTGCTCCTGATAGTACTCCCTTCACACTTCAAAGGAGATACTGAGCATCACTACCTCCATATGGAGTTGCTTCAACTGTGGTGTCTTAATTGGGGTGTTAGTGTGTGACCAGACACCATGACCAAGGCAACTCATATAAGGACAACATTTAACTAGGGCTGGTTTACAGGTTCAAAGGTTCAGTCCATTATCATCAAGGTGGGAATATGGCAGCATCCAAGCAGGCATGGGACAGAAACTGAGAGATTTACATCTTCATCTGAAAGCTGCTAGAAGAATGCTGGCTTACAGGCAGCTAGGATGCAGGCCTTGAAGCCTATACTCACAGTGATACACTTACTCCAACAGGGCCACACCTTCTAATAGTGCCACTCCCTGAGCTGAACATATACAAACCATCGAATGTGGCAAGGTAGCCACTAGGCAAGAATTGCCCCAATTCATTTGCAGACAAAAAATAATGTTCAAGAAAGGGCACAAAATGCAGAATGGTCAACAGCTTAGCTCTGTCAGTACAGGGTAAGCTAGTCACTTACGGTCTGTCAGACAGTTGTCATAAGGAATATAGGGGACTGTCCAGGCAGCCAGCTGTCTCTACAAATTAAGTTTTGAACGCTATATTTTTGTGCTTCCTACATATTCAGGTAATTTTTAATTCATTCTTAGATCTCTGACAGAGTTGAAGACCAATTACAGTCTCATAATCAAGCTTAAATTGTTTAACATTAAGGAAGATGATCTAGACTTGAAAGGGTGGTTTTCAGATGTTAACACAAATTAAAATCAGCAGAATTGTAAACTCTTTAAGTCAGGGTAGATGACAGAGTGATTTATCTAAATTGCCAAATATGATGGACTAGGTGTTATAAACACATATTATACTTAACAACTTGCATAATTATTATAATTATGTTCAAAGTTTATCTGAGAGAAAAGAGCCCTTTTAAATGAACAGAAGGGAAAATGTAGGTTTGGTCTAATGCTGCTTGTTTTACGTTAGTATGGTTCCTAAAATTGCACTAGAATCTGCATGTCTGCACATAAGACACTGAGGGAACCCAGTCCCTAGTTGGTTTTGCGTGGTAAATGAAGTTGCTGGTGGCCAATGGCTGGGCAGGGAAATGAAGGTGGGACTTTTAGGATTCCCAGAAAAGAGACATAGAAGGAGGAAGGAGAGAGATCTGCCATGCTGAGAGAAGGAGAACCAAGACTCCATGTCTGAGAAGGTGCAGGACAGGGACCAAAGCCTCCGTGTAGGAGCCGGAGAAGAGTGCCGGACTGAGTCCAGGGCAGCTAAGATGGAGTATAGATGTTTGTGATGATGTGGGAGTGTCAGAAGGTGAATTATCCATGTGAAAGTTAGGAAGTGACCCAACCATTGAGCTATTTTAGGCATATCAAAATATAAAGCTCATGTGTGTGTGTGTATCTTATTCCAGAATATAAAGCAGTGATGTAGCAGAAATGTAGGGAGTGGTTCTGATGCTGAGGTCCTGTTCCCTAATTGGTTCTTGATCTGTCAGTACAGAAAGCCTTGGGACAATTGCTGAGCAGAAGGTACAGGTAGGACCTCCTCCAGGTCTGAAGAGGAAAAGGGAGTCATGAGGAAAGAGAAAAGGTTTCACCATGCATTGGAAAAAAGAGAACCAGGCAAACCATGTGAGATCTCAAAATGGTGTGGCCACACAGGCCACTCCTGTAGGCAGGTAGTCAGAAGAGTTTAGCAGCTGAAGTTTAAGGTAGGTAGAGAGGTGAAGTTAAGAAATAAAGAAGGGCATGCTTTTCCAGGTGGGAGATAGTGCTGCCCAACAATTGTGTCCTAAGGCAAGTTGAAAGGGAACTGTGTGTGTGTGTGTGTGTGTGTGTGTGTGTGTGTTTTGTTTTAGGACTCAAGGGAAACCAGCTGGGGGCTGGTAGCACAGTCACTTCCCGGAGCTAAAGGCAGGTAATACATGAAACTACATGCAACACAGAACAGCTGCTGGCATCATTTTCATAGCATTAATTGGACTCAGATACAGGTTGGTGTCTAGAGGACACAAGAGGGCAGGTGCCTGCAAAGGTCAAAGTCATTGGATCACCTTGGAGCTGGAGTTACTGGCAGGTATAAACTACCCACTGTGTATGCTGAGAATCAAACCCAGGTCCTCTGCAAGAGCTGTATGTGCTCTTAACCTCTGAGGCATGCCCCAGCCCAAGCCCTCATTTTTTTCCTCTTGACACTTTTCTCTGAGGGTAGGCCACATGGTATGAAAGCTCCAGGCACACCACACACACACACACACACACACACACACACACACACACACTCACACACATGCATGTACACACACACACAATAAGAGAGGTGGGGGAAATCTGCATCAGAAAAGGAGAATATTGAATGTGAAGTTTAAGTCGTTTTGGGTTCAGTTTACATGTATGTAACACACTCAAATAGCACACCAAAGACTTTGAGAACAAGAGTGCTATTGAATGTAGTAACACACATTTATAATCCCAGCACTCAGGAGTTTGAGAGAGAAGGACCACAAGTTAGAGGCCAGTAAGAGCTGCAAAGAAAAACCTTGTCTAAAGAAACCAAAATGTTAAAGAATAAAGCATCTTCCATCAGAGCATAATGGAGCAGAATGAAACAAATACCAAGATTTTAACAAGACTTGAGTCTCGTCATGTGCTATCAAAATATCTAGGATACAATCTGAAAGCCTGGGATGACAAGGACCAGAAAAACTTTATCAGTTCTAAAGAAGAAAGATGAAACAATATGAGAATCATTAAACCCATTATAACAGCTATTATAGCTATTCTTTTTGAAGTAAAAGTAAATTAAATGAATCAGAAGATAGTTCTCAATAAAGACATTAGACTTAAGAGAACCAAGTGAACATTTTATAACTATGAAATACAATGAGATTTTAAAAAGCCAAACAACTCAGTGGATAGGGTGGCATAGATCATTGGTACCTATGATCTCCATATTAAGAAAGCTGAAGCAGGTGGGTCAAGAGTTCAAGGCCAGGCTGAGCTACATAGAGTTCGGACTGGATACCACAGGAGACAAATGACTGGAGGTAAGCCAGCCAAAGATATTTGCCCCATAAACAGAATGAACAGGGCTTCAGCATTGCATGAGACAACATCAAACAATTGTTCGGGTCACTGGAGTCTGTAAGAGAAGAAATAGCAATTGGACAAAAGAATATATTTGAAAAATAATGACAAAGTGTTTCCAAATTTGGTAAAAGTCATAGTTCAAGTAATTTCCTAAAATCCAATGAAGAAAAAAACCACTTCTAGCATCTTCCCTACCCAACTGGGCTCTGAAAACATGTTTGTAACTCTGAGACAGGCAAGAGTCAGATCCCTGACTATTAATGCTGCCTTACTGACTGTGTATGTCTGTGTGTCTGTGTATGTCTATGTGTCTGTGTGTCTGTCTGTGCCTGTGTATATGCTTCTGTCTGTCTCTGTGTATGTGAGTGTGTATGTGTGTGCCTGTGTGTCTGTTCCTCTGTGTGTTTATGTTCATGTGAGAGTAAGTATGGGCACAAGTCAAGAAAGTAGAAAGGAACCCATGAGAGGAGAAGAGGAGGCTGAGAATAGGGACACATCAAAGTGATATAAAATTAGCAGAAGGAACACTGGAGGTGAAAGGGTCCAAGTGGGGTCAAGGGTCAAGAGGTGGCCAGGAGAAGGTAGAAGACAAGACTCAACCAAAGCTAAGTATGCATTTAAGTGCCAAAAGGTAGAACGTTACTTCGTGTGCTGACAATCATGCTCTTGACCAAAAAGAAAAGCACCTCTGTCTGAGTCCCAGTTCCTAGTCTGAGAAAAAAAAAATCTCGAGATTACACCAAATGCTCTCTAGTCCAAAGGGCTCTGTGTACATCAGCTTCTGTGTGGAGGTCTGATGAAACAGACTCAGACCCTCATACCAAGAAGAAAGCTGGGGCCTCTCTGCCATGAGTGTTAGCAACCTTTATAATGGGGCAGTGACTGAAATGAAGACGGTTATGGAACAAAACCCTATAAAGGAGGCTCCTGGAAATGGGCATGCGCGTTCAGCAGCATCCCGCTGAGAACCCAAGACCAGGGCAGGGAGCTCTGCTGACTCCTCCCTTTCAGCCAGTGCACTTCCAGTGTCTCTGCTTTGAAGATGCTGAGGAATGGAATGCCTCGTCCAGTCACATTCTGAGTTGGATGACAAGGCTCTGAGGACATCTTAATTTGCCTCTACTTGTAATAGCTGCCGTTTGCGTCTCATCTGACAGTGTACACACACATTCCGTGTGCGCTGCCCTGCTTTTCCCTCCCAATGTGGTAGTGATCGTGTTTTCATCCCCAGAGAAAACAGTCTGAGTCATTGAAGAGGGTTTTACCCCAGAAGACCATCCAGGAAAAGCTGGGGAAAGAGCCAGCTTTCTTGGCTTCCAATTTTGCCTTTTGGTCGCCACCAAGATTAGGTGTCCTGACTCCTTCAGCCAAGCTGTGAGTTGAAGCCATGGTCCAGTCTTCTCACATCTAAAGAACCAGCTGAAGTAGACTTGGGTCATCTCAGCTCCTTCCTC
Organism: Micromys minutus; assembly: GCF_963924665.1. Lineage (NCBI taxonomy): Eukaryota > Metazoa > Chordata > Mammalia > Rodentia > Muridae > Micromys > Micromys minutus. The sequence continues at coordinate 45,310,937 of NC_137985.1, forward strand.
CAGGGATTAGGATGATGTTGGAGCTAGCTCCAAGATGTTTCCATCCTCCTCCCCTCTCATTTGTCCCAGCCAGGGCACTGGTAGAGGCTCCCAAACCCAGAAAGTTCTGGACCCCCCCCCCAAACCCACACACCCTACCAATAAAAATATCTTCCCTCTGGCCCAAGAGAATGCTGGGGTTTGGTCAGGTGGGCTGGGTTCTCAGGACTGCCTCTACAGATTTGACAGCTCTGAAGGGCTTCACCTTTTGCTCCACCATCTGCTTTTACTGTACCCCTCCCTGTCAACAGAGTCCCTTGGTCCCACTTAGCTCTGCCAGAGGTCATTCCTCACTTTATGAACCATTCTTATTTACAATGCCTTCTTTTCAAGAAAAACACAAGGACTGTGTTAACCCTGAGTCACGGTATTGTGTCATCTATTAAGAACAAAAAGAAATTTTTTACAAGTGACAGATTCACTGTATCTACGCATCTTTCTTTGTTTTATCCTTTGAGTTGTTGAACCCAGGTCAAAGCTTAGAGCTGAACAATGGTTGCATACCTGTAATCCTAGTACTTGGTAGAGGCAAGATGTCCTAGATCTTGGGACCAAGCCCAGTCAGCTACATAGAGAACTGCAGGCCACCCTGGGATACATGAGATCCAGCCTGGGATGCCTGAGATCCAGCCTGGGATGCATGAGATCCAGCCTATAATGCATGAAATCCAACCTGGGATACATGAGATCTAACCTGGGATACATGAGGTCCAGCCTGGGATACATGAGATCCAGCCTGGGATACATGAGATCCAGCCTAAAATGCATGAGATCCAGCCTGGGATACATGATATCCAGCATGGGATGCATGAGATCCAGCCTAGAATGCATGAGATCTAACCTGGGATACATGAGGTCCAGCCTGGGATACATGAGGTCCAGCCTGGGATACATGAGATCCTACCTGGGATACATGAGATCCAGCCTGGGATACATGAGATCCAGCCTGGGATACATGAGATCCAGCCTAAAATGCATGAGATCCAGCCTGGGATACATGATATCCAGCATGGGATGCATGAGATCCAGCCTAGAATGCATGAGATCCAACCTGGGATACATGAGGTCCAGCCTGGGATACATGATACTTCAACAACAATACTACCCCAGAGTGACTGTGCTTTCCTATTCAGGATTTAGAACCTTCTACCTTCTGGCTTAGGTAAGAAGAGAAAAAGCAAAGTTCGATGTTAGATGTCACTTGGCCTTGTACTGCCGATGTGACCTTGGGATAATTAACCTCTCTCAAACTTGTCTTGTCATCCTTTAAAAGAGAGTAGCAGTGATCACTGTGATAAGAACACTGTGAAGGTGTTACTTTAAAGATACCATCTATGACGTATCTAATACAACATCATTCTCCAATCCTATAAGATGAGCAAGAGAGTGAACAGGTAATGCTGGGTCGTCTGGGATTTTAGCCCTTCAGCCATAGCTACATTGATAAAATGGGGCTGGAATCATGATTTTTTTTTTGCAAGAGAATTGAGAACGAAAGATAACAGAGTTCATCACAACACTGGGTCATGGTAGACGCTGAAGAAATGCATAGCTATAATAGCATATGTCTCAGAGGTCTCCAGCAGGGACCAGTATCTCTAGCAAACAGTCCTTAGAACCAGTGCAGAAGTATGAAGGCTGGGACAGAAAAGGAGACACCACTGAGATCTAAGCCACCAAAAGGTCAAACAAAGACCAGTACTAGGAAGTGTGGAGCAAACTGCCTGCCTGGCAAGGACATGGGACCTGAAAGGAACTTGCCTCTTGGAACGACTACTACTTACAGACAGGAACCAGAAAATACAGTGTGTCTTCCACGGCCTTGTGATCATACAGTCGCCCCGACATGTCTGAAGGCCTGCATCAATGTGATTGAACCAGGTAAGGCTCTACAGAGGCAAGAAATCATGAAGCGGGACCCTGGAAGTGAGCTTATTTTCCTCACAATGGAAGCCAGTCTCTCTGGGGTACCATCACAAGCTGTCTGGTGCCGATAGACTCCTTGAACTTCCTATACAGGGACACCTGAAGAACTCTGCACCCATTGCATCATGGGAGAGCAATGAGATCCATCTTTCCAATCCTACTTTGCAACAAGACCCTCAGGACTCTCCCTAGAGAAGCAAGACCCTCCTACTCTCCCAAGACCACATCCCATCGTACATGGTGCTGCTTTAGCTCTGGCCATTACAGTCTTATTTGTCTCCTTCATGAATGCTGGTTTCCTCCATCTGTTCCCTTTCTGTTGGGAAATCAGTCACCAAAACCTGTTGACCACTCTCATACCCCTCAAAGATCTCTCAGACCCATGAACAAGTCTCTACCTTTCAGAGCCATTTCCAGGTTCAAGTCATCACAACAACCTGTGCATAAATGGACCCCCTCCATCTTGCCCTGGCCCTACAGTCTTCTCTCCATTCCCAAGGCCCATATGATAATTATATTGGCATATTATTGAATAGGGTTGTGCCAAAAACCACTCTCATATTTTTATTACTTTTCTTTTTCAAAAGCAATGATGGGGATCAAACTAAGGATTTTGTACATGTTAGTGTGGTCCTATACCTCCAAATTTCTCTTTCAATTTTATTGCAAATAGCATAACAGAGTTCAAAACACCTCCTACCCTCTCCTTGCAGCTAGATATGAGCCAGTGGCTAAATCCCTGCCAGTAAGATATACACGGAAGTATTGTGTATGACAAGAAGCCTGCCTTGAGGAACAGAACACATCTTTGATCCTCTTTGTCCTTTCTGCTGGCTTAATCAGTAAGATGTCTAAAGACTTGCTCCAATAATGGATTAGGTGCTAAGAATATTGGAACAGCAGGACAGGTGACTGGAGACCTAGAAACTGGAGCTAGAAATTTGCTTCTGTGGGCTTTGCTGACGTGAAAAACAACTCTCTTGTTTAAACTCTTCATTTTCCTGTCACATAAAATGGAACCTAATTCAGGATAAAGAAAAAAAATCGAGTAGGTTTTAGACACGAAAAAGGCTTGGGAATATAGGTTTATATATATATATATAGGGATCAAGAAGAGACTAGAATCAGTGAGCAGGAGGAGGACCTACAAGAGGTGGGGCAAGTGGGCTCAAGAAGGGAGGTTGAGCCAAGCTAGGGAGCTTTGACTTCATCCTGTGGCAGACAGTCAGCACAAGTAGACGTCCTCTCAGACAGGACTGCCCAAGGTCATCCAGCAATCCAGCAGCATCCCACAGTTCTAGGCAGCCTCTGGCAGGACTTGGAACAGAAGTGGGGATGGGGATTTTGTTCTTGGACTGAGCCAGAGCACTGGATTGTGCTGCCAGCTCCCACTCCCACCCTCACACCTCCAAGAGGAGACTTGGTCTGCCAGCAGGCTAAGGGGCCAGGCTTACCACGAACTCAGAGCACCCCTATTCGGACCCTGGTCAGCCACACCTGGAAGGCAGAATGACGAGGGATTTTTTTTTTTTTCTCTGTCATGAGTTTACTATGTCGGGCACCGTCTTGGTTGGTAGGTGTTACCTAACACTGCTTTGAACGGCCTGAGATGTTACTGTCCTGCCGCACAGGTGAAAACGTCAGGTCTCCAAGAAGTGAAACCGTCTTCCTAAATCTACTTAGCTGATGGCAAAGCTGAGGCACAAAACTATGTTTGTTGTACCCTAGAGACAATCCTACCACATTCCAGCACCTTCTCGGCCTCTGCCAAAGCACAGAACAGTCTTGTCACTGTTCAAACTACCAATTAAGAGAGCACTTGAGCTCAACAACTATAACAGTCAATTGCAACTTTTTCCATAAACTCCAGGCTTTGGGTACTTACCTGAGTTAGTGTGCTGACCGGAAGAAAGACCTCCGGCCAGGCTCCAGATGTGTATGCCCCCTACAGCCAAGGCCAGCATCCCATCCTGGAATTATAGAATCCTCACCCTGCCTCAGCATTAGCTAGTCATGGGGCTGGGCTGTTGAGTCCTCCCAGCCTAGGTTCTAGAGGTCACAAATTCCAACAGGCTGTTCCATGGAATCAGGGACACTCCGTTCTTCATGTCTTGCTGTGGGAGGCAGGGAGGTCCTTGAGCTCACAGATAGACACTAGGGGAACCAGGAATGTGAAACTCACAGGCTTATTCCTTCAAAGGAAGAGATGTATTACCTGCTACCCACTCTGCAGGCTAGGAGAAGGAAGAGATGATAGCCTGGTGACCTCTGTGCTATCAGTGTGGGAAGACCACCTCAGACCTGCCCCAAGACCCTTATCACGAGCTTGTCAATCTATAGACCCTGCCTTTATGGAAGGTGCCATGTGTGCTTTACAGAGTCTTTATATGCCCATCTTAAGCTTTATTGTACACATGGGATTGAGTTCATTATCCCAAGGAAAGTTTTCGTGAAATTATATTTTGCTTAAATGTAGCTAAAACTCAGGGGTAGATTCCAAAAGCTTGAACCAAGACCAGCTACTTAGTCATCTTGAAACAAATTACCTTCCTGCCTCCCACAGGTCACTACTCCAACGGCCAGGGTTGTCACAGAGACCCCGGCCATTGCTGTCCATGGCTGTCGCAGCTAGCATGTCTCTGTCATCTATTTTTTTTGAGCTGGAAGTTTCAGGACACAAGTAGTCACTAGAAATGAACATTTTCTTGTTACCAGAATTTGAAAAGTTGAGCTGCATCTTATTAGGCTTCCAGAGGCATCTTTCCAATAATGTGGTTATGGCCAGTGTCCAACATCAACCACATATTCCCCCAAGGTCACCTTCAGGCATTCTTCTGGAAGGTCCACGGGAAAGACCATGAAGAGCCAAAGGGAGTGGATGGAACCCTCTTGTACCCTCTGCAATCACTGTCCAACTCTGAAGGAACAGTCCTTCGCCAGGCTCTGAGGAGTCAGCTGTCCACACCATCCGTGTTTAGCTCCATCACCTGTCCCATCCACTAAATTCTTTACATTCTTTTCCAGCCTCACCAAAGTGTCTTGGCACAATATCTTCCTCCTGAATCAAAGTAAAGTCAGAATGTTCATGTTTTATATTATAGGTATATTAAACTTAACCTAAATTCTAGCATATTTTAATTTAACAGAATATTCATCCATTCCCTTATAGCCAACAATGCCATTCTTAGAAGCAATGTGTGTGTGTGTGTGTGTGTGTGTGTGTGAATTGCAGGTTGGGCAAATCTCAGGCTGTCTACCGGTTTTTCTGTTCTTTCAGCCTTCTGATGGCAGACCTCTCTGTGACTGCAGAAGTGTTGTTGTAGGTCTAGGCCCCACTGGCCACAGTTGTCCTGCAGGAGCCACAGTGCCAGATGCCAACGACTCATCTCTTCATCTTACCACAGAAGAAGCAAGTGAACTTGGCCTGCTGGCTGATTTCAATTTTCTTCACCATTTTCCAGAGGGAGGCACCACAGCAGGTCCCACATTTCCCAAGGATCCTGACCTTGTTGGTGCATTTAGCCATGTCACTGAAACCAAAGCCCAAGATTGAAGAGCTCAGAAGTAGCTCTTAAGGCACCAGAACATCAGATGAGAAATAACAATTGTGTTTATAGTAAAGAGATAAGCAGATCCAAGAAGATTTTAGTGTCTGCTCTGTCAGATGTGAAAACAAAATCCTTACAAATACTCTCTGCCCCTAGGGTGACCAAAAGAACTGAACACAGCTTACCATCAACCACATAGACATGATGAATGATTGTTGCTCAACTTTCACAACTTAGAGTGTATCATAGGTGACATCCAGCTAAGCAGCTGGATCAATATGATTACTAAAGCTTCCTTCACCTGCCGCGGCAGTCTTGTGAAGGTATGCCTTACACACCTGATACACAGCAACACTGCACATTGACACATCTTGCAAGGGTAAGCAGCTGGTGTGCAGAAAGACCCTTTGGGACTCTTCAGTATCACTGTCCATATACACATTCTGCTTCTGACAGGCCAAGGACAGCTGGAACCAGCTTGTACTATAGACCCAGTTCTGTCCTGAGTGGTCTTGGGATCTCTATAGAGCAATTCATGTAGGTTATTTGCACAGCCTGCACATCAGATTTCCTGTGTAAAATGGAAATAATAATGCCTGGCCTATAGTGGGGTGTAGCTGGACTTTTGGCCATTTTCTGGGTTCCCATTTCTACCGCCCTTCCTCGCCCTTATCCCTTCCAACCCCCAATACTAGCTGAAAGCATTCCTGCTTGGATGGAAAGTTGTCCTGGGACTCAGAAGCCACAAAGCTGAGGAGAGAAGGTATCCTGATGGAAGGGCATCCTGAGACATGAGAGGCCAGAAACCACATAGTTCTAAGAGGAAGCCTCCGGAGGAAGCTCCCCAGGGAGGTTATCTCCAGATGAGCTGAGGAGCTCAGGAGCCTCAGCCCTGCTCCTCCTTTCTTGCTTCTTCCATTCATTGCTTCTTGACTTCTTCTGATGAGAGAGTCACACCAGGCACACATCTCGTGAGATTTATTGGAGGGAAAAATCCAGGGGTGGCTGCTTCTGCTCCCAAAAGACGACATCAGGGAATTTAGCAAAGGGCGGGACTTATATAAGATTTCTTAGGGGGCAGAGCTTTTCGGGTGGAAGATTTCCAGAGTGGGGATTGGTGGGATCTCATATCCTGAGCTGGAGGAGCTCAGGGATGGTTGGATTCTCCTGTTCAGGGATTGATGGGGGCTGGTGGGAGCTCAGGTATTGGTGAGTTTTTCTACTCATTGATTGGTGGCTCTTCCATCCTCCTTTCCCTTCATTGGGCCTATGGATTAGGATGGCAAGACCTTCCCAGCTTTGGCCGAGGCACCATCACTGCTGAGCTGCTTGAGGAAGCTGGAGAGGCGGTGTTACCACCATGGACAGCTCCTGTGATGACTGCAGGCTTGGGTCCAGGGAGTTGAGGCTGTTTTGACAGGTGCCACCATTTTAACAGGTGTCCCCATTTTCACAGCTCCTGCAGCATTGCCACTTAGGGACTACACTGTGTAGGAGAAAAAGAGGGCTAGCAGGGAAAGCAGGCATCCATATCCCACACCTGGGATTAAAACAAACAAACAAAAAAAATTCCCATTACACGTCTATGTTTTTAAGAAACAGTGTTTAAAGCCAGCCTGGACCACACAGGGAGACTCTGTCTCAAAAACAGGAAACAAGATGGGCACAGAGGAGGATAAAAAAGAAGAGGGAAGAGACAAAGGGGAGGAGAGAAGGGAAGAAGAGGAAAGAGAAAAGAGGTAAGAGATATAAGAGAATCTTTTGCCTAGATAGCATTTCCTGCTTGATAAGGAGCATGACCAAACCTGGCTTAGTTTTTGAGTTGCTACTTGGGAAGGGCTTCTTTTGCAGATTTCTACTATGAATATGTAGGTAACTCCTGAATCTCCCAAAGCTGGACTTCCAAGTGGCCAGAGCAAAATTTAAAAGAAATGGGGATGAGGGGACAACATTTTGGGCAACAACAGTTGCTCCAAGACAAGGCTCCAAGTAGCCAAGGCTGACTTTGGGCTCAGCAGGATTCTGTCTCCCAAGCACCAGGTATACAGGAGCGCACCATCACACGGCATTTTTTAAAAAGTAGCTCCAAATCATGCTAAGAACCTAAGGAGCACTGTTCATAAGATACAGCAGTATTCTTGGAACATAAAAACTGCAGCTTATGAAACAGAACAAAGATGTGTGATGGGAAACACTCTTTCTTAAGTCTATCGGCTAGAACTTAGAGTGTGAACAGGCATGGTAGTTGTGAGCGAACACTCAGGCAGTTGCACTGGTCTGTTCTCAGGGACCTAGCAGCTGCTTACGTCATGATTTGCTGCTGCTGCCTGTGTCCCAGGTGTGAGCAAATGATAAAAAGGACCCGCCCACCACCCCAGCACATGTGCATGTTCTCCCCCCCTCTCTCTTTCTCTCTCTCTCCCTCTCCTTTTCCCCCTCCCTCTCCCCTCCCTCTCCCCCTCTCCCCTCCTTCTCCTCCCTTTCCCCCTCCACCCCTCCCCCACTCTTCTCTGTATTCTTTCTCTTCTCCACATGTGTCCCCTCCCTTTCTGCCCTCATGGCCCTGCTCCCCCAGCTCTCTTCCTGCCTACACAGCCATTTCCCTTTCCCAGGTCCTCTCTCCTCTCCCAATAAAACCCCTTTACACCAGATCTCTTACATGACGTAATTTCTCAGGGGTACACTTTGGCTCAGGCCCGCATTATATTTCATAACATTATATTGGCCCCCTGACTGCATTGCATTTCATAGCTGTAGTAATGTTGTCTGACACACATGAGGTCCCGGAGAAGCCCATGGAAGAAGTCTGAAAGCTTGTGTGCTAGTTTCTAGGTCAGTCTATCATGAACACACTATCATCACATCATTTCTTTAACCAGCTGCAAACTGTGCTTCTCTCAACTATAGACTACTGAGCCTAGACACATAAAGCAGATTGCTTATGGCCATCTGGACAGGAAAGTCAGGAATCTAATCTTTTGGATTCCGGATATAATATTGTTTTCCCCGGATCTACAGTGTACCCATCTGTCTTGTATATACTACTAACCATCTGAAGTGTTTATGTTTTTGGCTTGAGTGGGCAATAAAAAGCCTTGGTTATCTAATGTCTTGCTTTACAAAATTACTTGTAGAATTTACAGCTCATCTACCACCTAGTCCAATCTGTCCCTAAAGCCACGGGCAGTGTACAGCACCACTTGACAGTCTAGAACTGCTCTGCCTATGCTCAATTCTCATCAATCAAGTGCCAGGACTAATTAAACTTCTGATTAGAGTCCAAGGTACCACTAGAGGGGCTCGGCTGTTAATAGTTAGGTAGAAAACAGAAACCAGCCAAGTATGTTGGCTTAGACTGAGATTCCAGCACTTGGGAAGGAGAGGCAGGAAAATTGGGAGTTCAAGTGCATCCTACAGGGATAGTTATGTCTATATGTTTTATAGATTCTGGGCCCAGAAGAACTTCAAATGACACACTTTAATGCAAATAACACACTCTGAGCCAGGTTCTTGCACTGGCCTGCCTTCTAATCTCCAACTCTAGGGAACTCTTTAATCTCAGATTTTAGTCCACCCTAAATAACTAATAGTATCAGTGGAGTACACCTTGGGTCTACCCCAGACTCTGCAGAACCAAGCAATAGTTCTTGGGGGATGGGTACCAACAGACATCCTTTAAAATCTGGAAATGTCTGCTTCTTTCCAGTAGCTCTTTGGATATTCAGGCTTGTGTCTCTTGTGAAACATAAAGGGACTTTTTGGTAGAAGTAATTCCCTTAACCATGTGTTTTAGTCAGGGTTTCTATTCCTGCACATTATGACCAAGAAACAAGTTGGGGAGGAAAGGGTTTATTCAGCTTACACTTCCACATTGCTCTTCATCAACAAAGGAAGTCAGGACAGGAATTCACACATGATAGAAACTTGAAGGCGGGAGCTGATGCAGAAGCCATGGAGGAATGCTGCTGACTGGCTTGCTTCCCCTGGCTTGCTCAACTTGCTCTCTTATAGAACCCAAGACTAAGAGCCCAGGGAAGGCGTCACCCACAATGGTCTGGGCCCTTCCACTCTTGATCACTAATTGAGAAAATGCCTTGCATCTGAATCTCATGGATGCATTTCCTCAAGGGAGGCTCCTTTCTCTGATAACTCCAGCTTATGTCAAGTTGACACACAAAACCAGCCAGTACACCCCAGTAATAGGAAGATAGACAAGGCCATTTCTAGTGGTGTTGGGGAAATCTTGTAAGTAAATTAGAAGTAGATAATCTCCCTCAACTCCACCCAAGATTGAGAAAGTTTCTCAAGGAAGCCTCAACTCATCTTGGGAAGTAAGAATGCTGGGTATAAAACTAACCTCTCCCCCTACAAAGGAAAAATCCATGGTCAAGAAAAGTCTCAAACAAAGATGTGGCAAGGGCCTTCCACCTCATCACAGTCATTCATTCAAAACTGTGTTGAATCTCTACTACGTGGGAGGTGCGCAACATGATTTGGAGTCCAATGTATGAGATATATCTTAGCAGCGGTGCTACAATATAATAAATTTTGTAATAAGTAACATAGGCAGGGGCTCTATAACAAAGAACCTTGTGGGGGCCAAGAAGAAAGGCTTGGCTTGCACTGCACAAGGAATGGAATACTGAAGCTGCTGAAATGCTGTAATCAAGAGAGCAACATGATCAGCTCTGTGCAAGAGACATACCACGTGGACCAACTACCCAAATGCGATTGTGCAAGGTTGCAGCCCTGGGAACAAGGAAAGCACTAGAAAAATCTTACAGTAACTTGCTTGACTGACCATGAGGACCCTTAAGTAAGAGGGCGGGGAGGAAGGAACATCAAACAGAGAGTGTGCATATACATGACTGAAGAAATCATTAATAAAATATGAAATAAAGATCTGCTATTACCAATATGGTGACTAAAAAGTAAATGGTACTTTCCTCAATTAGTTCAATACAATTCACTTTGGGATAAGTTATCATTATATTGTCCTTCTTATTCAGCACTTCTCACTTCAGATTTTTGCCTTGTTGTGCATTAATATTGTGATTCTTTCCACTTTGCTCATCCAGTATCTTTTTCTCCTTCCTTTACACATTTACAGCTTTTGTTTTGATTTTGCTTTTAGAAAAAATCAGTTGAGCTGACTGTCTGGACGACTAACTATGCAGAGCAGACTGACCTCCAATTTATGGTGATCCTCCTGCCTCTGCCTCCCAAATGCTACCATTGCAAACCAGTAGTACTGCATGGGAGCTAATTTCCTTCTTTCCTTAGAATTCATTAACTCACCCATCCCACATAGCCTTTATCTGTATTAGATTGCTCCATTTTCCTCATTTATTTGAGGTAGCAGCTCTGTTTTTTCAGTTCTATGAACTTGCCTTTCTTTTGTCACTCATACAAGACTCATAGGACAGGAGACCCATGGAAAACGCATAGCATCCTCTTCTCCTTGGCATTTCTAGTTCCAGGCTATTCCTAGCATTTCCCTTGGAATATTCCTCTTCTATAGTTAGCACTTATAAATTACATGTTATTATCCATCTAAATATAACTGACAGGGTCCTTCCTTGCCACTTCCCCTCCCCCATCTTTCCACCCTCCATCCTGGAGCCTGTAGGATAATTTTGTAAGATAACTATTGTTTGGTTAGCGCTTACCTTATCACATTTCCTCCTGTGCCAGCCACCACACCTGCCTGTGCCACCATGCCCACCTGTGCCACCACACCTGCCTGTGAAACAGTGCCCACCCACCTATACCTTGTCCTTTGCTAGTTTTCCTATCCTCTCTCCCTGATAGAGTCGGGGTCTTGCTACAGAACTCTCGAGATGCAGTGGTCTCCACAGTTAGCCAATCTTCTCTGTTTTGAGTGTTGTTTTTTTTTTTTTTAAATTGTCCTGTGACCCCTTCCTCCTCAGTGAGCAATTTGTATTCCCTTTCTGGAAGACAGAAGGATTTTCTTTTTATCTTTACGACTTCAGGAACTGCCTGCCTGTGAATCACTTTTTCTGCCAGAGACATACCAAGACCTTCTGATCAGCCTTTGGGACTCTCTTTAGCCTGAGGAATGGTTCACTGCCTCTTTCCTTCTTCTGCCAAGCTTGTTTGCGGGGTTTTCTTTTTAGGGGTCAGGGGGAAAACAAGCACTTAGTACTCTATAAGAAAGGAAGCGTTGATGTCATCATCCTCAGACTTTTGAAATTACTGTCTTTAAGCTTAGTGCCGTTCTTTATTATATCATGTTCACTCAAATGTCTGCTCAGAGTGTGGCCAGGCCTGAGGATGGTCCAATGCTTTCTATGCTCTTTCTGCTCATAGCCAGTGACTGAGGCAGACAAGAGTAGACTCTCCTGCTCACTTTGATCCCCTTGGTCTCAGCTCCAAAAGACCACCCTCATCTAGCTGAGTGCCTTTACCAGTGAGCAGGGTTTTGGGGACAAAACCTGGCTTTGGGAAATGCCAACAAAAGAGGCTCTGCCACCTGTCCTAGTGTACCAATTATGCAACATGAGTAAAATGCAAGGGAAAAGTAGGATTTCTCCAATGTGGCCACACTGGAAAGAACAGATAGTGAAAGTCCAATGACTCCAAGTCTTTTGGAAGGTGCTAACATGAACTTCAGTTATAAGCACAGTGCAGCCGGGCAAGAGGCATATGCAAATCAAAAAGCCTTCCTCCTTAGTCCTCAGGCAACCAGAAGAAAAAAAGTAAGCACCAACTTAACCACAAACTTTTGTTCTACAATATGTCATGCCTGAAAGATATACTGGGGCAAAGGTGGCACAAAGCTTGTGGGAACAACAACCAATGTCTAATTTGACTTAAGACCCACTCCATGAGATGGAACCCACACCTGACACTGCTTGAATTCTGAAAACCAGAGGCAAGATAGTTCAGAGACCTGGGGTAAAATTAAATACCACTGGTTTTTTAAAAAAGCAGCAGTAAAATGACTCTTTACAGCATTATGCTATATTCATAGATCAGTGTCTTGCTCAGCCATCATCAGAGAAACTTCCCCCTGCAGGAACAGATGGGAACCAACACAGAGACCTATGGTAAGGCATTACACACACACAGGGGGGAGAGGGGGGGAGGGAGGGGGGAGGGAGGGAAGAAAGGAGGGAGGGAGGGAGGGAAGGAAGGAGGGGGAGAGGGAGAGGAGAGGGAGAGATCTCAGAGCAAGATGTCTTCATAAAATCCCTCCCCTCAGAATTCAGGGAAGCTTGAGGAACAGGAGGCAGATGAAATTGAGGAGACAAAAGGGACAGCAGGACAGCAGGACAGCAGGACCCTCAAAAAACAACTGGGCAAACCTCATATGAACTCACAGAGACTGAATCAGCAATCAGAGGCCCTCCGTGGGTCTGCAGCAAGGCTTCTGCATACATACAATAGCTTTCGGCTTAGTACATTGGGAGACTCCTGAATGTGTGAGCAAGTGGGTCTCTGATTCTTGTGCCTTCTCTTGGATCTCTTTTATTTGTCTGTTAGCTTGGATTGCCCCAACTTCCACATGATGCTTTTCATTCTATCTTATTATATTTTATTTGTTAAAAAAATATTTTTAAAGCCCACTTTCTATTTATTATGAACAGAGTATCAGTGAACACATATGGGCACATGTCTCTATAAAAAGAATAAAATTCCACAAACTATATGCCCAGGAGTCTAGCTAGACACTAACGTCCACTCCCAGTGTCAGTGTATAAGGGTTTCCTCCTCCCATGTCCATGCCAAAAAGTGATTTTGACCTGCATCTCCCTGATGGTTGAAGTGTTGAACACTTTAAGTATTTATTAAGCATTGGTGTTTCTTCTTTTTAAGAACTTTTTGTTAAGTTCATTATCCCATTTTTAAACTGGGTTGTATGGACACTTGGTGTAGATTTTGTTTGTGTATTCTGGACACCAGTTTTGTCAGATTAGAGCTGGGAAGGATGCCTTCTCGTGTTCTTGATTGTACAGATGCTTTTTAGTTTCATGAGCTCCCATTTGTCAACTCTTGGTCTTTCTTCCTATGCCATTAGAATCACATTGAGAAAACACTTACTGTGCCTGTATCTTGACCTACATACTACAATTTCCTCCAGAAGTGTTCTTGAAATCAAGTTTAGATTGAGGCCTGTGAACCATTAGATGTTCATCAACCGATTAATGAACAAGGAAAATGGATCCTAGCTTCAAATCTTTTGTGTGTTTAATGTGGAGTATATGTGGAATCCAGGAAACTAGAAATGGAACCATGAGGTAGGGGGTGCATCCAGAGATGGGGAAATCATAGAGTCTCGGTAAAATGGATCTGAAGAGTAAATAATACTGGGGACAGAGGGATTCAATCAGGAAGTGGGGTGACAAGGTAGGGAAATGGGATGGTTGACCAGAATGAAGAAAAAGGTTATGTGAAAAACCTATGAATTTGTGACCTAAGTAAAAAATTTTTGCCCTGCTATAAAGAAACAGGACAAGAATACTAGAGGTTGAAGGTTTAAGCAGGACTTGGGGCAGGAAGACAGGGGGAAGAAGTGGGTAGGGGTGAGCTAATAAAAACTAAGGATGTATAAAAGAAAAAAAAAACTTGTGAACATCCACCAACTTGTAAGCTAATTAAAAATATAATTTAACAAAAGGAAGTTAAACAGAGGTATTTTGCAATGGTAGACACTGCAAAAGACATAATTATTAAGTAAAAAATCTCAGTGCCTGTCAGGGGAAGCTTCTCTGCAATCTATTGGTCAGGGAGACCCTAGGGGCTCCCAGAACAACACAGCCTTCTGTTATTACTCTTAGTTGCCTACCACAACTAGATAGTAAGACCTCATTGGTGAGGATACAACACACGTTGGTTGCCAGACATAGAGAAATCAGTTTCAAACTGACCTAGGAACTCTCTCCCGCTGACTAGCTTTCCTGACGCTAGAAGATGTTTTGCAGGCTGCCGGGAGAGAAAAGACATCAACAATCTTACCCAGTACTAGACCCTAAACACTAAGATACCAATTTTCTAGGCAACATGTGCCCACAGGTGCCATACGGACATGACTGCTATAGGGAGGTCACCAACTGCTTTCTGCTTGGATTTGAGACCCACTCCTTAGGAGGGAATTCATGCCTGGCACTGTAAACCTGGTCAAAAGGTCTTAGGCCTGGTGGGAAACCTACTCCTGTTATTTTGCTAAATGAACATGTTGTGCAACTACCTTAGAAATACTTGTGTTCATAGAATGGATTCACATTGCCCTCAACCTCGATCATAGATCATAGATGCTTCTTTTTGCAGTAGGTAGCAGTTGGCACAGAAACTGTTCGAAGTCTTGAGATTAAGTGATTTATTTCTTTGAGTGCTTAGCCATAGATGTGACTCTGGAGGAATGAAGTCTATCAACCTTCCCACAGCCCAGGGTTCGGGAAACACGGTAGAAGGAGAGGCAGGAAGAATGTGAGAGGTGTCTTCCTGGCCATTGCATACATGAAATCAGAACAGTGTAGGCACCACCTCTACAAGACTTTCACAAGTTCAAGCCAGTCAAAATGCCAGCGTAGAAAGGGAGAAGCCACCAAGAAATGCCTGACTAAGGAGCTATTTGTAGTTAATAGCTGCTGGGGGAAAAGACGGTCACTTGTTTTTGTTTTTTGTTTTTCTTTTTGGAATGTGGCCATTGGTAGGTTGCCCATGCCCCAGTGATGGCTCCACACATTGAGATATAGACAACATTAACTGGATTCCGTGGATCATACAAATAAAACAGACATGAATTAGAGAGAGAGAGAGATGTGTTAGGGGGACCCAGGGAGTCAAAGAAAGGAAGGAAGCTAAAAATGATCAAGATACGTTGAATACGTGTACATAGCAAAGAATGAAAGGTTTTTTTTAAAGATTTATTTATTTACTTTATGCATACGAGTACACTGTAGCTGTCTTCAGACACACCAGAAGAGGGCATCGGATCCCATTACAGATGGTTGTGAGCCACCACGTGGTTGCTGGGATTCGAACTCAGGACCTCCGGAAGAACAGTCAGTGCTCTTAACCACAGAGCCATCTCTCCAGCCCACAAATGTTTAAAATCATTTTTTTAAAATTACAAACATTCATTTGTGGGGAGGATGAGGTAAACACATCATAGCACAAGTCTGGAGTCTCAGAAGACAATGTGCCGAAATTGGTTCTCTCTCCCTGCCATATGGGTATCAAGGACTGAGCTCAAGCTGTCAGGCTTGGTGGCAAGCTCCCTCTCTGATGAGTCATCGTGCTGGCTCCCTTGTTATTTGTTAGAAATGGATGATGCCGATGGAAATAAATGTGGAGAACTAAATGTCTTTGGCCTGGCTGCAGGGAGCACTTCCCAGTTGCTCATGTGATCATCCCACTCTGTGTGCTGGGAATGAGGGGGTGTTGTCCCCAAAAGCAGCACAGAGGCTGGAGTGTCTCTGCAGCCCAGTTCTTATCACCCCCCACAGCACTCCCCCCCAATTTTAAAATTTAAAAGTCCTGGTCTGATAAAATGACTCAGAAGTTAAAGATGCTTGCTGACCAGCCTGAAGATCTGAATTTTATCCTTTGAGTATAAGAAAGAAATTGTACACTCACCTGGTAGAAAGAAATTTGTCCTCTGATCTCTGTACTTGGGCTATGGCAGGCACACAGACAGACGATATTTTTTAAACAAGTCCATATCAAGGTGTGGACTACTTGGTCGTTATCTAGATTCTGGTTCTGCAAGGTGGTTCAAATAAAAATCTTGTGACCTAATGAGACAGGTGATTTTTAAGAATTAATTGGCCTCTGGCCCTAGGTTCAGCCGCACCACCAAGGATAATCATCTTTATGTAGTGGAAGGGTTTGTTTGTCCCTTGTTGGAATCCAAACTGACTAGAGTTATAGAACAATGACTTAATCTTTGTATCATCAGCTAAAGTAAAGGTGACAGGGCCAGCAAGAAGGCTCAGGGACTGAGGAGACTTACCACCAACTCTGACAATCTGAGTTTGACTCCGGGGACCTACACATGAGGGAACCAGCTCCTGCCATCCCTGTGCCATGCACCCCTCCAATAAGAATCAAAAGAGATGAAAACAAAATGGAAGCAGAGCTTTTACCCTAGAAGGCAAGTGGTTGATGCTTTTCAGTAAAAGCAGCTTTCAGATATCGCTTCATAATCTCAGAACTGGGGGACCGGGGACAGATGTTCATTCTCACAGCCCTCAGACAGTGTCTGGAAGGTCATGGCATCCCAGTTCCTCTCGGTTCATGGCACAGGATTGGGGCTGAGCCTTTACTGGGGGGAATGAAGAAGCCGTTTCTGGGGTGGGACTCTCCTTCCAAGTTGTAGTGTCCAGGTCTAACACAGCTGGAACTCTGGTATTTCCACTCAGCCTCTGGAGGGCTGCAGTCTGTCTTGCTCTGGCTTCCAAAGTCAGAAGAGGTTTTATACTTTTACAGGACTCAAATGCATCTTTCCTCCAGGACCCATATTTGTCTGTGAGCCACAGTGATGGCAGCTCCCTCGCCTAGTCTCAAAGTAAACCATTCCCTTATTATCACTGATCTCTCCATACCCTTGTAAAACGCCAAATCGGTACCTGATCGCTACTCTTGTCTGGCTTATACATGCAACCTTCAGCCATTCAGCGCTTGCCTAGTGTGGGCCTTCTACTCTTGGAGATGAAAACCATTCTGAGTTCTTTTCTACCTATTCAGTGGCTCCACCCTCAATGAGCAGGTGTGTGTGTGTGTGTGTGTGTGTGTGGTGTGTGTGTGTGAACACTTTGAACGTCTTGACTGTGGATTCTTAGCCCTTCCTTGAGCCTTGAATCTGTGGATTTAGGATGTACCTTTGAGGCTAGGCACATTGCTCAGTGGTAACATATGCTTGTTCTGCACAAGGCTCTGGGTTCCACACAACATTGCAATTTTTTTTAAAGACCTGCCCACTTCACAAGCCTATTATGGGACTCAGACGACATAGGAAAGGTCTTTGAAGATGTAAGTGCCCTTATCCACTGAGGCTTTGTTTGCTTTGGTTTTGTTGTTGTGCTGATGTTGCTTTTCAATTTTATTTCATTTTATAGGCATGCCTTTTATATGTATACATTTTATATTTATGTCAGTGCACCACGTGTAAGCTTAAGCCTACAGAGGTAAGAAGAGGATGTTAGATCCACTGGAGTTCTAGCTATTGGTGTCTTTCCAGCCTGGTGAGGTTTTGTTTCTATCCTTTCAAAAGCAGCAGCTCAGGTTCCAGAAGTAGAGCTTTGAGGTATTAACTCACACCCATGGATTCAGCAGTTTCAAGTTCCTGAGTAATCCTCACAGTCTCACAGAACCTGAGCCTAAGGCTTCATATTCTGATTGTTTCTGAGCACAACCTTTGTTCTTCACTGAAAAGCCCCATCTGCACATGCAAAAGAGAAAGGTTCATCTCTACATCTGACCTGGTCATAATCAATCACCAGCAAAAGTGGCAGCCCCGTGTCAAACGCAGACTGGGCAGTTAATGGAGAGATGTAGAAATGCTCCAGATTTAGGTTAGGACCTACTTCTGTTGCAGAAAGCCACCTAGCCCAAGGTCTCACCCATCTGTGGATGGCTTGCATCTGCTGAGACCAAGTAGAACAGTGAGAACCAGCCATCCTGGTTCAACACAAGGAACTTTCCTTTTTATTCAAGGTCTTACCCTACAACCCAGCTAACCTGAAACTACATAGTCCAGAAAAGTCTGATAACAGTTACCCTGCCTCAGCTTCCTGAATGTTGAGGTTATAGATGTGAGCTACCATGCCTGGCATAGTACAAGATCTTTTGACGGGCAGTCCCACAATTCCCAGCTCTATGGTGAGCTGGCCAGGTTTCGTAGGGTCGAATTGAGCTATACAGACAAGCTAAATTCTAGACCCCCACCTGTTCCTTTAGAGGTGCTGAGCTCTAAGGAACATCTCGCACCTCAGATTTCATCTTGATATCAACCTGTGACAATTTGCTACAGTGAGCTATGTCAGGGCTCAGGGCAAAGGCTATGTCTGTTACAAAAAAAAAAAAAGACAAAACAGTTGATGACAGGGAGCTCAGAATTCCACCACTATAACCATGGGCAGCTTTGCATCTAGCAATAAACAGGTGACTCGAATGTCTAAAATACTGAGCTGTATGTTAGGTGGAAGTCTATGGGTCCCTATCCAACTTGGACCCAAATCTCCCAAACATAACAAATTCACCCATTCTTATTCCTAACTCCGGAGGTGCCCCGATTTAATACTGTCCACCTTGGGGTTCCAAAGCTGATTTCTAAGAAAATAGAAAGAAGTGCTACATATTATGGAAAACTACACTAGAAAACAAACAGGGTAGGGTAGTTCACACCCAGAATGCCAGCATGTGGAAGGCTGGCATGAGAGAATTGCAAAGAGCCAAAGGCTAGATGTGGGCTGCGTAGCCACTACCAGATCAGCTAGAGGTATATGGCAGAATAAACAACCAGACAGGGTCAGATGTTGTGATGTGTGCCTGTAATTCCAATGCTGGGAATGTGGAGGCAGGAAGATCAGGAGGGCAAGATCACCCCCAGCTGTGTGGCAAGACCTGGATATATGTGCATCCTGTCTCAAACCAACAATGTCAACAACAAGCAAAGCTCATATCAGCCAACAGATGCCTAAATGTTAGTCGCAGGTCAGTTTTTCAGTATTCTTTACATGTGCAGTTGAGGTTCTTACATCCTGGAATGTAACACTCCTGGCTTATTTGAAAAGATGGTAGAAAAGCCAAGGTTAGCCTTGGTGAAGGTCAACCAGAGTTACTCTAGTGACTGCAAGTGTTGGTAATAAAAAGTTATTTTTCAGCATGCAAATCTGTCATGGACCAACCTCTGTTCCTTACACTTGAAACTCCTCATGGCTTTCCATTGTATTTACAATAAGGTAATAACGCCAACCATAAAGGTTCCGCCCACATAGTCCGGCCTCTGATGCAGCCTCTGCCTCTTCCCTTCCCTCCCCCATCCTGAAAGTTATGCTTCAGCCATGCTGGTATTCACACTCTTCTCAGATAAAACCATAGCCCTACTACTGTGGAACCCTGCGTGTACTCTGCCTGAGCCTCCATCCCTGTCCCAGCCTTGTTTGGTTTGGCAACAGTTCCAGGCTTAGACATTATTTCTAAAGGGAAAGTCTTTACCAGCTCCAGACCCTTAAGTCTAGAACAGGATCCTCAGCCATGTGGTTTTACAGACGTTCACCTTTCTACCACAGCATTTATCTCAGAGCCTTGTTAGAATCATACTCCTTTGGAGCCAAGTATCCTCGTACAAGCCTATAATCCCAGCAGTCAAGAGGCTGAGGCTGGAAGACAAGAGTTGAAAACCAACCTTGGCTGCATAGTGAGACATACACCCCATAGGGCGGGCAGGGGTTGAGGGTGGGGAGGGGAGCCAAGAGTAGTGGTGATGCCTAGAATCCTAGCATCCAGGAGAGGCAAGAGAATCAAGAGCTCAAGGTCATCTTCAGCAACACAATGAGTTTGAGGCCATATTGGGATACATGGGACCCTGTCTCTATAATTAATTGATTACTCCTAATACTTAGTTAACAGTGGCAATGAGGGTTAAACTGAGGTTGAACTAAGGCTATCCATAATGAGGGCTTTCAAAGGGACTCCTCTACCACTGACAGGGGACAGCAGGCAGTGGAGAGACAGCAAAGCGCAGAAGTCACAGAATAATGCTGATTCCTATTATAGAAGACCAAAGCACCTAAGAACTTATATAAAACTATTCACTTCATAATCAGGGAAGCATACTATAGGACAAGCTGGAGAATATTTCTCAGTTTGATTTTATTCTCTGGAGCCCTCATGTTAGCTAGATAGAACTCATTTTAGTGACTCCTAACCTCTGGAGGAGGGGTGGAATACCTGCTTCTTAATAGAAAAATTGTTTCTTATTGTGAAGGCAGCACACTGTACTCTTGGCTTCTTTGGTCTCCAGCGGAGGAGATTTCTGTATCTCCCTGTACCTCCACCGTATCTTAAATCTCCTGTATCAATAAAGAAAACCACACTGATAGCTAAATTTTTGAAATCAATAAGTAAAAAGGAACCAGCCCATCAAGAAGAGAACTAGGCAGGTCACACTGTGTAAATGCATCTGCCTCTCAAGAAATCTCAAGAGGCTTAGGAATCAGCAGATGAGGGCCTCACAGAACCAATCTCAAAGTCAGAATAACTCAAGCAAAAATTCAAGTTTTAAACATTTATAAAGCACTTAAAAGTTTAGTTTTAGGCCACCAGAACATCTCAGGGAAAAGACACTTGTCACCAAGCCTGACAACCTGAGTTCCAATCCTGGGACCCACATACTGGAAAGAAGAATCATGTCTTACAAGATGTCCTCTGACTTTGATACATATGCTATGGCATGGGTGCACTTCAAAAAATACACAGAGATAGATAGATAGATAGATAGATAGATAGATAGATAGATAGATAGATAGATGGATGGATGGATGGGTGGGTGGGTGGGTGGGTTGGTGGGTGGGTGGGTGGGTGGGTGGGTGGATGGATGGATGGATGGATGGATGGATGGATGGATGGATAGATGGATGGATGGATGGATAGATAATAGATGGATAGATAGATAAATAGATAATAGATGAATAGACAGACAGATAGATAGATAATAGATGGATAGATAGATAGATAGATAGATAGACAAATAGATAGGTAGATAGGTAAATGAATGAATAGATAATAGATGGATAGATAGATAGATAAATAGATAATAGATGGATAGACAGATAGATAGATAGATAGATAGATAGATAGATAGATAATAGATGGATAGATAGATGGATGGATGATAAATAGATAGATAAATAGATAGATAATAGATAGATAGATAATAGATAGATAGATAGATAGGTAAGAGATGGATAGATAGATAGATAGATAGATAGATAGATAGATAGATAGATAGAACTATAAGAATTTTGAAAGTGCAGTTCTCAGAAAGCATTGACATATTTCTACTTGGCACAAGCTGTTGGGAGAAAATGATGGGGACACCATACCTTTAGATTCCAAAGCCCCTCATTCATGGTCACTGAACCAGTGAGACTTGCAGAGGTCATGGAGCAGGGACACTTGGTCTTTAAGGGGAAATGGCAGCATGGAATAAGTCAGTGAAGGAATAAGGTGTTGCTATGACATTCTGATGTTAAAAGGGTCACGGGCAGGAGACAAAGGAAAAATGGGAAAGAGAACAGGGAAAGGCGGCTGGTTAGAGGCACCATAAGGGGGATGATTGGGGTGATAGTATCATGTCCCTGCATGGGAAGACTGAGGAAGCGTCTCACAGGAAGGGGCCAGCCTTCCCTTTACCCTTCTTCTACCTCTCTTGGCTCCAGTACAATAGCCCAGGTGCTCCACCCACTTCCTACTAGGTGGCCATGCCATAAGCCTTTTGAGTCCTGGATGCCAAGAGGAGCAGCTTCTTGGCTTAAGGGATTCCAATGGATCCTCATCAGCATTCTATCTCCAGCTGTGGCCCTGACTTGCAAAATAAAGTACACCACACTTCCAAACATTGAAAACCAGCCTTGCAAGGAAAGTGAAGCGCCAGCCCCATGGCATATGAACATGCTATGCTCATGGTGCGTGTCACCAGCACCACACATACATGTTCTTAGAAATGCCACTCACAGCCTTTCACTCACTCATACTACTGCTCAACCGGCAGATCATGACCCAATAACCGTCTGACTACCTTACCTGTTGGGAACGACAAGGACCAACCAATCCATCACCTGACCTCTGGAACCTTGTATTGCCATGGTGTTGGTGACAGGTCATCCATCCTAGCTGTAATGAATGGCAAAATAAAGAAAAGCTCAGGAGGAACCATGATGTTCCCACTGTGTGTACTGATTGCCTTGCTCGCTCTTGTAGCTTCGACGGCCACCACAGAGGCAGACACAGGAAGGGCTCAGTAAAGGGTTAGTGGATTAGGTAGAGAGCCAATGGGTGCTGAGCCCCAACTCTGTCTCTCTGTGCTTTCTCTCTGTATGCCAATCATAGCATGGATTAGAAAGACAGGATATACAAAAATTCTTGCAACGGGACATAATACGTTTGAGATGGGAGGAACTGGAAAGTTACTGATGTAACTGTCATTCCTCTCCAGGTATCACATTTGGGCCCTTCCTGCTTTCTAAACTCCATCTCATGTAGCTGCTCTTCTAAAATTACTCAAGTCGGTTAGATTCCCTCCTGAAGCTGGACTCAGGACTGTACTTAAGATGGAGCTGCAGTTGTCTTGAGCTTCTACAAAGGCTTTGCCATAGTTCACCCTGAAAATAAGTCTGATCCAAAGCGCACATCCTCTCTTTCAGTAGGGAGCCTACCAGCATGAACTGGATGCCAGTGGCTATGGAGAGATCCAAGGCTCCGCTGTTCCCTCGCCTTCCTGCCCCACCCCTATCAGATCTACTCTTTCCCCAAGTCTGGCTCAAACAGTTGTGGCTCTCAGGCTAGAAGAGCTAAAAGAATCCTTCTCCTCCACTACTCCAGGTGAGCTGATTGAGAGAGCCACTGTCTCCTTGGGCTATCTGACCGTGGAAGCAGCGATATTGGCCTGTACTTGAGTCTTCTCATCTGGCTAAGACCCCCTGAAAGTCCTAGATTTCTTGGGAAGTAGTGCCGTTCTGAGGACGTTGACAAAGAGTGAAGAGGCCCTGAAGTGACTCACAGTTCAAGAGACGGTGGTTGTGGGAGAGGTTTTGAGACAGGGGTCCCATTATCCCTGAGTCATCCAGTCAGGCCTCAAATTTAGGATGCTGCGGCTCCATCCTCCAGAGTGCTGGGTTTAATTTTAGATGTGCACCACTGTGTCTGGCATGGGACAGTGACTCTTGAGGCAGGGCAGGCACCTGAGCTTAGAGGAAAGTGAGGCTGTTGGTTAAGAAGTTTCCATGAAGGAGCTGGAAGGGTCCGCAACCCCATAGGAAGAAAAAAATTGATCAACTAACCAAACGCATCACAGTTCCCAGGGATTAAAATACCAGCCAATGAGTTCAAACGGAGAGATCCATGGCCCGAGATACATATGCAGCAGAGGATGGCATTGTCTGGCATCAATGGGAGGAGAGGCCTTTGGTCCAGCGAAGGCTCATTTTCCCAGTGTAGGGGAATGCCAAGATGCTGAGGTGGGAGAGGGTGCTTGGGAGAGGGAGCATCTTCATGGAGGCAATGGAGGGGGAGGGGGATTGGGGGACAGGGACAACATCTGACATGTAAATACAGAGATTATCCAATTAAAACAAAAAACAAAATAACGTTTTCAGTCCTAAGCAGGTTCTGCAGCCTTTCAACTGAAAAGAGCTTCAGTGTTTCCAAGAATTTGCTTAGAATATCCCAGGTAGGGACTGGAGAGATGGGTCAGTGGTTCAAACCTTTGGCAGCTCTTCCAAAGTGCCCAGGTTCAATTCCCAGCACCTACATGGAGGTGGGCAATGCCTTAATTCTGATGCCTTCCTGCTGGCCTCTGTGGGCACTAGGCACACACCTAGTATGCATACATCCACACAGACAAAACACCCACACACAAAGTAATAAATACATAAAATGGAAAACATGCCTGTAGTTGCAGCTGAAGCAGGAGTGAGTTCAAGACCAGTTTCAGCTATGTAGTGAAGTCCTGTGTGGCTTGGACATAGAGCTCTTGCCTCCCTATTGCAAAACCCCGGCTTTGATCTCCAGCTCGTGGGAGAGGAGGGCTGAGAAAAAAAAAAAACACTGGGCACCATCCTACTCCCAGATGTCTGGCATTGGCCGCTGGCTTTGGAACCAGGTCTCTAAAGTCCCCCTTCCCCCCATCATTCTGTCTCTGGTCTGGGTCTCAAGGAAAAGTTAACTTAGTCCTAAAAGTCACTTTTGGGGATGATCCCCATTTGCTAAGCTGACGTGGCTTTTCTGGGTAACTTTTTACACTTCTAATGCCAACCTGTCCTCCACTATCCCCGTTCTGGGAAAGATGTCTTAGGGTCTTCCGTGGACACACGATGGGCAGCCTGGGCCTCCGCCCAAGCAGCAGACCTCCCAAGAACAGGGCGTTTGGGCATGCCTATGATTTTTCTCCAAAGATGACTGGAGGGAGAAGGGGGTGGAATCTAGAAACTTCTCAGGCTTTAAGAATTCCTGCCCTCCCCCTCAGTCTGACCCTGACTATGCCTGTCTGGGCCCTGGCAGTGCCCACGGGCAGGACAGCAAGAAAAGGAAGGGAGGCCTGTTTGCTATTTGCTTGGTGGCCCCTCCTCCGCACTTGTCTCCTCTGGCTTCTCACCCCCTTGCTGCCCGCCTGTCCCTCTGGGCTTCTGGGGCGCCACCACTACTGTCCCCAACCCGCTTCGCCAGACGGGTCTAAAGGCAGCTTGACTCGCGGCTCTGCCACCAGCCCACGGCTCGCGCGAGGCTATAAAACCTGCCACGGCGGGAGGAGGCCCAGTGAAGCCCTGAGTCGTCCGACCTGAGCACACAAACATGACCCGAGCCTCAGAGCGAGGCCAAGGGGCTCCAGGCTGGGGGCTGCGCGGCGCCCTGATGGCCTTAGCGCTGCTGTCAGCGCTGAACGCCGCGGGCACCGTGTTCGTGCTGTGCCAATGGCGCGGGCTGAGCGCGGCGCTGCAGGCTCTGGAGGCGCAACGCGGCCGGGAGCAGCGCGAAGACAGCGCCCTACGCGCCTTTCTGGCCGAATTGAGTCGTGCGCCGGTCCGGGCCCCCGAACCACCCCAGGACCCCATGAGCGCAGCGCGCAACAAGCGCAGCCACAGCGGCGAGCCCGCGTCACACATCCGCGCCGAGAGCCAGGACATGATGATGATGATGACTTACTCCATGGTGCCGGTAGGCAGGGGCTTGTCCCCACGGCGCCCGGGTCAGGCTGGGCAGCGGGTGGTGATGGGAGCTAGGATCCCTTGGCTCTGGGCAAAGTCCTGGAGAGAATCTTGGGTATCTGTGTGGTTAAGGAGGTCATCCTGGCAAGCTGCTTGACTCTTCTGAGATAAGCCTCTTCATCTACAGGGACTGTGCAGGGCAAGTCTTTACTTAGGACTTCTTTTGAGTCTGTAGGTAAATGAGGGTCGTGAGCAGAAAGTTAAGAGCTTTTCCCAACTTTTGACACAAGTTTTCTGGGCGTGGAATGACCCCCAGCAGGAGCTCCCTGTGGTCTCTGAAACCAAAGAGGTGACTTTTCTTCAACAAAGGGTTCCTTGGCCTGGTACAATCTAGTAAGTAGTCAGACTTTTCGGGCCTGGGCTCATCCCTGTAAGACTTAAACCAAACTTTCCTCCTATAAGCTGGCAGCTGGTGGTTCTCACGCTGTCCCAAAAAGGAGGAGCTGCTGCAGTGTAACCTTTATTAGCATGCAAATACGCACTGATGAAGCCAAGGTTCTTCATGTGGGGCCTGTGCGTTGCTTCACAAGCTCAGAAGAATGGAAAGCCAGAACTGTTGGTGTGTGAGCATTCTCCTACATTCAACGTGTGCATGCAGGGAAGGTTCCAGCATTAATTTTTTTTTTTCTGTTAAGCACCCACCCTCTCTCCCTCCTTCCTTTCTTCCTTCCTTTGACAGGTTCATGTAACCTAGGATGACCTTCAACTGACTGTGTAGCCAAGGGTGACCTTGGTGGCAGGATTACAGGCATGTGCCACACCTATGGGCCTCTCCACATTCTCTAAGCTATTCCATTGCGTGTTCTCTTCCTGGGATGTAAGAAACACTACTCTAAAGGGAAGACTTTTAAAGGGGGAAAAGAAAAAAGAACTCCTTTCTTCCAGTTTTTTTTTTTGGGGGGGGGGGGTTCTGTTGTGGTTGATTTGCATTCTGTGGTTCTTTAATGGCCACCTTAGTTCACACCCCAGCCATCTTTTCTTCCCCATCCCCTTCACTGTAGCTACGGTCTTATTTCACTTTATAATGAGAACATGTCCATTTGTCCCTCCAAGTCCAGCGAGCCACACTTTGGAGTCCTATATGTTTGAAGAGAAGTCTACTTTAAACATCTGCCGCTGTTAAAGAAGCTTTCAAAGATCACGTGTGAACTTAAAGGCTTTTAGAACTAAAACACTGCACACTTCAAATACCTAGTGTGAGAAAGGTCAGGCTTTCCATTGCTGGCTCCACACTTTTACTCACGTAAACATTTAAAAATCAAGCCCAAGCTGGAGTTTCAGAAACTACAGCCTCTGGGAGATGAAGAGGATTCGCTGGGGAAATTCTAGGGCACTCTCTTGGCCCATAATTCTGCATTTTAAGGAGAGAGAGAAAAAAAAAAACCTTCCAAGAGAGATGTATCTGAGCAGCACTTTATATCTTTAATCCTGCTTTTAAGGTAGATGGTTTGGATCCAAATTGCAACCTATTCAGTCATTGACATAAGAGAGTGAGCCCATTTCCCAGGTCACTCTGAACACCTGCTGCTGTTACAGATTAGCACAGGAACTGCAGCCAGCAGCACCCCAGAATCTCACATCTGCAGTGCATGTGTTTTGACCTTTTGGGGTCACTGAGGGAGTGCTGTCTTCATGGAAGTAGTCCGGGTGCCATACATACTCTAAGAACACTACAACTCTACAATGCACACAAGTATCCTGGGGATATTGTGCGATGCAGGCTTTGATTCATGTGGGTCTAGGACTGTGGTTCTCAACCCAGCTACTGCTGCAACCCTTTAATACGGTTCCTCATGCTGTGAAGTCCCCCAACCATAACATTATTTTGTTGCTACTTCACAACTGTAATTTTAATCCTGTTATAAATCATAATGTAAATGTCTGATATGCAACCCCCTATGGGTGTCATGATCTAGAAGTTAAGAACCCATCAGTCTAAGGTATGAAATCTTGCATGGCTAACAAGTGTCCACCAATATCAGTGCTGCAGGTTTGAGGACCACATTTTGAGTAAGGAGGTCTTAGAGTCATCGGTGCCTGAATCTGTCCTAGATCTTATTCCAAGTGGATCAGTCTGAGATGTAGCTGATATGAGATCCTGGGGATAGTCAGGTACCTGGGTTAAATGCTTTCAGTTCCCACCAGGCCTTATTTTAGCAATGGAGCCAATTTCACTGCTGAAATGTGTCTGTTTGTTTGTTGTTTGTTTGATTTGATTTATTATAGCAATTCACTTCTCATCCTCACAAATCTTCTCTTCAAGAAACCAATTTATTAAAAAAAAAAAAAAATCTCTGGTAACCTCAAGGAGTAGACTTGTTAAGTCTTAGGAAGTCTTAACAGTTAAGAAGACTCTAGAATAAAACATGGAGGTAGACATGTCTATTTCTTATGGTAGAAATGCCCATCCACCCCTAGGGCCTTTTTCTATAGTATCAGATCTTGAGTGTAAGATCTGTGAGCCATCCCAGGGCCTCAAGCTGAGACTCTATGTTGGAGTTCTAAGGACAAAGAAGCAAGCTCTACACAGATTAATGCCAGCCAGCGTTTTCAAATAACCCTCCAGAGTGGTCTGTTTATCCAAGACGCTTCCTTGTGGGTTGTTGCTGTGCTTTTGGCTAAAACAAAAAGCACAGCACTCGGCCTGGGCATTCTGATCCGCACACTCTGGTTGGTAGCTGTAAATGACTGTTTTTGCGAGGGAAAAAAAAAAAAAACAGTAATTATTGCTGAAGTACAGTTAATTTGACATAGACGAGCACATTAACGATTTTCTAAGGCAAGTGAATGTTTTGTAGGAAAGGTGTTGAGTGGGACAGTAGTAGGCACAGCTTGGGGACCACCTGGCCAGAAAGGGAAGAGGGGATGGGAGAAGTCATGGGGAGGATGAACTCTGACCTATGTCCTCCTGTCCTGTAGGGAGCACACTGCTGCCTTGTTTCTCTTTAATCTTCCTTCTGTAATCTTCCAGCAGAATCAACTGGACCCCTCCCCCTTCTCTCTACATGCATCCCTTTTCTCTTACCCCTTCCTCTCCTCCTACCTCCCTTTCTTTATATCTTACTTTTACTGACACCCCGGTACCTTTGTTCTATTATCTTTTCTGGCCCCAAATCTATAGCATCTAGAAGAACTTTCATAAAAAAAGAAAGAAAGAAAAGTAGCATAGGAAACTTGCAATGCACAGAGTGAATATATCTCCATAGAGATTGTTAGCCCTGGGTACCAAGCACACCTCTACATCTAAGATATCATTCAAACGTCTGGACACCTCTCTAATAAGTTACATTTTTATCTTAAAGTAAATCCAAATAATTTTTCAAGAAAGATAAATATAATTAAATAATTCTCTGTTACTTCAGAGGACATTTGATAGAGTTTAAGAACTATACAAGATTGTTACTTTAGAGAGGCTTTTACCATGTCAGAGACTAGCCTTGAGATCTCTATCTATCTGCTTGAGTCTCCTAAGCACTGAGATTATCATCCCTAGCTCTTTGTTAATTTCCTATCTGTTTTTTTATTTCATGTGTGTTGGTAATTTTTATTTCATGTCTGTGTGAGGGTATCCGACCCTCTGGAACTGGAGTTACAGACAGTTGTGAGCTGCCATGCTCAAATCTCGGGTCCTCTGGAAGAGCAGCCAGTGCTTTTGACCATTTTATTTTGTTCTGTAGACCAGGATAGCCTCCACTTCAACTCAGAGATCCTCCAGACTCCGCCTCCCAAATGCTGGAATTAAAACCATGTGACACCATCCCCCAATTTTCTATAGTTTTAAAGGTTTATTTCATGGTATGCATCTTACCTGCCTGTATGTGTGTGTGCCATATGTATGCCTAGGAGTTAGAAGAAGGCTTCAGGTCACCTAGCAATAGAGTTACAGAAGGTTATGAGCCACCATCTGGGTGCTGAAAACCCAACCAGGGTCCCACCAAGTGTTCTTAAACACCGACCCATCTCCCCAATACTTTTAAAAGTATTACATTATGTTGTAAATCAACAAATGCTATCTCACTAGCAATCATCCTAAGAGCATTGTCTATTATTGCTGTAAGTGGTTCAGTTAGTCAGGATTAGCCAGAGAAACTAGACAAAGGAAAGTAGTCAAATATGTGTTAAGAAGTGAAAGTCTGGCTCTCATTAGATTATATTATTATATGCCAGGAAAACCCAAGAAAATGGCTGATAACCTCCTACTATACACAATAACAGAATTCATTGGGAAGTAAACGATTACTCTGGACACACCCAGTGCCTCCCAACCTCACCTTCCTGCCCTCTTCAGTTTTTGTTTTGTAACCCACTGAGTGCTTCCTGAAACAATGTTAACTGATCCCAGTGGCTTGACCTTGTGCATAGCAAGTCAGAAGGTGGCATTCACAGCTCTACTTAAGTTAGGTCTCAAACTGGCAACATGGCTGAGGGTTCTATTGAACACATCAGAGCAGACTCTAGCTGCAGGGCTCTTCCAGCAGCTCTCTGTTCAGTTACACAACCCCTTACCCTGAACTCTCCAGCCCAGGAGCTGGGCTGCCCTTCCTCCAGCTCCTCTTCCCTGTACAATCCAGCCATTTTGGCTACACCAGTCTTTTTCTTCTTCCCTCCTCCTCCTCCTCCCCCCTTCTCCTCTTCCTTTTTCCTCTCTTCCTCCCTCCCTCCCACTCTCTCCTGGCTCACCCCTCCACCCTCCCTATCTATTTTCATAGGGTGGATCAGTCTATCCATGTTCAATCTGAACTCTCCCAGGCTCCTCTGGCTACAACCATCTTCGTATCTATTCCTTCACTGTACCTAAGAGTGGCCATGCCATCATTTTATAACTTATTTTTCCAATCCTGTGTTGAATTCTAACACTGCCCATCCTCTGGCTCTTATGTTCTGTGAGCCTTGATGGGGTTGATATATATGTCTCACTTATGAATTCTCAAATATCGCTTATTCTCAAGACGTTGAACACCGTAGGGGTCTTTTTACTTTTAACCTGCCATCCACGACTCAGAAAGAGATTTCTTTGGGGCTAGAAAGATGGCTCAGCAGTTGGGGGCGCCGACTGTAGATTCCATTCCCAGCACCCACAGGGTAGCTCACAACCACCTGTAACTCCAGTTTTTTTTGGGGGGGATTGGGGGCTAGGACCTCTTCTGGCCTCTATAGGCACTTCATATACATGGTGCACAGACATATATGTGGGCCAAGTACCTATACATATAAAAATACTTTTTTCTGACCAGGATTGAGAGCAGCAGTAAACCATGGATACAAATATAAATATTTAGTAGGTTAATGCCTTCCCTTGTCATGGGCTTTTGGCCGGGTTACAATATCAAGTATAAATTCCCTTTTTGAAGCAGGTCTCCAAGTCCAATCAGGAAGCAGTTAGTCACATGCATGTCACTGCTGTCTCTGTGGGCACACCTTGCCGGGTAAGTTGATACTGTAGCATGCAGGGTCTAGTGCTGGGTAAGACCGTTGACAACTTTTTTTCCTCCAGTGCCCAGTACCTTCCAGCACCATGAAAGCTAGACAACAGATAGGAAGTGGCCAGACTAGTTCAAAAGTCCTGCTACCAAAGGGTGTGGTATCTTCAGCCATAGCTCTTCTGTGGTTATGGTGGGATACCGAGAGTAATGATGGTGGTCTGTGGTTTGGGTACCTCTGGGGCCTCCTTGACTAATAACTTACATGGAAGCGTCCCGTGACTAGGTTATTATTCTTGGGGAAAGCATTGGCCGCCCCCATTCATGATAGTGCTATTTAAATGCTTTAAATTCTATTTGTATTAGTTCCCAGAAGAATTTTTCTTACATCCTTACATTGGGTAACCCACACATCTCAGCCGCTTGTTTCTCTTCCCCTTTTCTCCTTTCCCTCCTTTCCTATCCACCTCTCCCCAATATCTCTTAAACATGTTGGAGAAAACCAGTTTTTAAATTTTGTTTTGCTTAACATGTATGAGTGATGCGCTCACATGTATGTCTCTGCACCATGTGCATACCTGGTTCCCACGGAGTCAGAAGGCATTGCATCCCCTAAAACTGGAATTGCCCTGTGAGTGCTGAGGACCAAACCTGGGTCCTTTGCAAGAACAAGTGTCCTTACCCACTAAGCCCCAGATATCTCAACTTTAAAATGTAATCTACAACTACCCTAAAATATAGTTTCATCATCTTCCATGACTAGATAATAAAAGTTTGACGTCACACTGTGCCAAGGAAGCTGGAGAGAAATATCCAGGCTGTTAAGGTGAGAAATGACGCAGGCAGACCACAAGGAAATCAATTTGGCAAATCTAGGAAAACTGAGAATACCTTTCCCCTTTGACCCTGTGGTCTCATTCATGAGAGCATGATCTTGCAAATAAACTGTCACGCCCATGAGTGACACGTTCTGAGTCACCAGCTGTAGAGTCTTTGTGAATACAGAAGGCTGTGGTGATTACATTCAGCAATTGTGTAAGGAGCGGGGCCTAAAGTACTGGTGAGAAGAAGGGTAACAGAAATGAGGAGACAGATTCTCTGTCTGCTTGAACTAATTAATCCCTGGGATGCATTCCAAGCAACTGAAACGAGACAGAGAAAGGTGTGTGTTGTTTTACCCTGTACCTAAGAAAGTGGCAAATAAATAGGAAAAATAAAATAAAATTACAGAGAGGATAAGAAAGATCCTTTCATTATTATTTAGCTTTATGGATCGTTTTTGAGAATTTAATTGAACTACTCTTTTCTTTATGTGGATAAAAGGCCCATAAAGCACTGGGAACATGGCTGCTGTCCTTAAAGCACAGCAGCCACCATGACAACCCTAGGTTCTTGGTTCAGAGTCTGCTCTGATAACAAAGCACCCATCACCAGGTAGTTTGTAATAATAAAACCTTAGTTCTGAAATAATTTCAGAAAAAAAAAAAAAAAAAAAAAAACAGTTCTGAAGGCTGGCAATCCAGGAACATGGTGCTGGACAGAGAAGACTCTCCTGATGCATCAGACGAGGCCGAGCACCACAGACCAACGCAAGGCTGTTAGCTCAGGTCCCTTTTTCTAATGCTGGTGTAGTCATGAGAACTCCCCTCATTACTTCACTTGGTTTTGATCACCTTCCTAAGCCCCCCACTTCCAAATACAGGTAATGTGAAGTGGCTTTGGGGAACTCACTCACTGTGGCGTATGTCCTGACTGAAGCACATGGCGTATGCCCTTGGTGGTGGCAGCCACACAAGAACCAGAGCCCGCTCTTAGTTTGTTTTCGGGAGAAGTTAAAAAACATCTGACTTTTCATGGGAATTATCTCAACTTTTAAATATTGACAGCAGAGCAAGAAGGAGGAGGAAGGAAGGGAGAGGGGGAGAGAGAAAAGGAAAGAGAGGGAGGGAG
This sequence comes from Micromys minutus, assembly GCF_963924665.1. Taxonomy (NCBI): domain Eukaryota; kingdom Metazoa; phylum Chordata; class Mammalia; order Rodentia; family Muridae; genus Micromys; species Micromys minutus. The sequence goes on from NC_137985.1 coordinate 45,343,772, forward strand.
AGAGGGAAGGGAGGGGCGGAGGAGGGGAGGAAGAGAGAGGGAGGGGGAGAGAGAGAGGGAAAGATGAGTTGGCTGGAACAATTTTGACTAAACAACATTCACATTGCTAGAGGCCATCTCAGGACATCCCAAGTCCTAAGTGTAACCACTGTGTCTCGAGTGGTTTTAAACAAACTTGATTTATTTAACTTGATCACAACCTTGTTATTTGCAAGCCTGATTCAGAACACTTTGGGGGTAACCACTAATCCTGTTGTTAGAATTAAGGTAGAGGTGACTTCTGACATTTGGCTTGGTTCAGCTTGATTTATTTTATTTTTAAGTGTGTGAGTGTGTGTGTGTGTGTGTGTGTGTGTGTAGGTTTTATGTGCACATTGACAGAAGTCATCAGAAGAAGGCGTCAGAGTCAGACCCTAACATTTCCAGTGCATAGCTTTTCTGAAGTTTGCTGACCCACAGCTTACAGCCCTCTCTGGGGAAGTGCTGGGGTTTTCGAACCCAAGCTGCTAAGTTAACATTGTTCCCTGACTGCAAGACAGAACCACCATGAGGGTGCAGCTACACTCAGAAGGTGAGGCCTAGGCTGAGCCAAGCTACTGCCTTCCCAAACCAGAAGCAGTCAATGTTGAGGCAGACTCTAAGGGCCCACTAACCCCAAATGTCTGCCCTCTTCCAATTCTGTTCTGTTCAGTGGAGGGGATAACAGATACCTCATGAGCTCCTGCCACAAGGAAAGGAAATGATAAGAAATTAGCCCAATACAAGAGCATACAAAAGAGGGTAGCCAAAATAAAAGGCCATATGCAGACCTGGAAAGTGGGTTTTGGCATGTGTGTCTGGGATTCCAGGGCAATATGGCATTTTCTGGGTAGTTCAAATGCCACCTGGGGTTAATGGTGGAGTGAGAACTTGAAGTAACATCTCTGCTAGGATCTTGTCTGTTGGTCTTGGTACTCTGAGCACCCTCCATCAATCTGGCCGTGCCTGGTAATGCTAGTATGCCGAGAAAGAGTTGACCCCTTCACTACAGCCCTCAGATCCTTCTTCATGAACACCTAACTTTGAATATGCACTAAGAAAACACGTGGTGTTGGGACATGCCATTCTATTTTATCCATTGATTCCACAGCTACAGAAGCAATCCAGCACACATTAAAAATAATCAAGCCCTCCCCTTTCTCTGGCTCTGTTGCTCTCAACCTTACTGTGTGTGTGGGGGAGGGGGTGCTCACACACACGCACACACACACACATGTTGAATTCATGCACATGTATGTACATATATGTGGGAGCCAGAGGATGCTATCAGGCATGCTTCTCTGTCACTCCCTACCCCTGATTCTTTTTAAGACGTGGTCTCTCCCTGAGCCAGACACTAGCTGTTTTGGCTAAGCTGGTTAGCCAGTAAGCACTAGGGGTCCTCCTGCCTCCACTGCCCCAGCTCTGTACCATGCTGGGATTAAAAACACACTGCTATGCTCAGCATCACCAACTGAGCCATCTCCCCAGCCCTATTTTATTTTATTTTATTTTGAGTTAGGTCTCATGTAACAAATCTGGGCTCCATCTTAACAGCTGAGGGTGGCCTTGAACTTTGTGATCCACCTGCTTCTGCCTCCAATTACAGCCAAGTGTCACCACACCTGGCTGAAAACAATTATTTCTATATTAAATTTGTAGGGTTTTTTTTTCTTGTCGCTCTTCACTTAGACATGACTCCAGGGATATAGAAGGGTATATACACCTTATATGCACGTACTGTGCCATCTTACAAAGAGACTTGAACATCTGTGGATTTGGTGGCAGGCGGTCTGCTGACAGCATCTGTGGAGCAGCTATGTAAAATTGCCACGGTCATCTAAGGACATAAGGGAGAAATAATGGGTTGGGATTGAACATCTGGAGCTATGAGAGTAGGAAAATGGTGTTGACCAAATGAATGGCAGGAAGCCATGTGGACCTGTTCCCACAGAGCTATTAAAAGGAACTTAATAAAGCCTACCTCAGGGTTGGTCTAGCCTCTTTCCAGCCAAAGCAGCAGACGCAGTAGGAGTGAGGCTGTTGAACCTTACAACCAGAGCAGAATACTGCCTTCCAGAGCTCATTGAATCATCTGTTTGCATCTTTACCGCTGCCATTTCTAACTCAAAGCCACATAAACCCTAAAAAGTGCCTCTTCGCCCCAGAGAGACAACAAGCCCGCAGATTAGCCCACCTGGAACCACATTACACCACAGGCTGAGGACGCTCGACGAGGGAATCCTTGTCGAAGGATGGGTTCTCAGCCCACAGATTCTCCCAGAGCCGCTGTCCTGAGATCTGTGATGGGTTTCAGCTCCCTGCTGTGATGTCAGCCCCGTGTACCCACTCATAATTTGAGAAATAGAGCATCCTTCCTTCACTGTTAGGTCCCTATCCAAACCGTATGCCCGAATGATTCCTCAAGCATATAGGAATGAACACAGTAGACGTGGAAGTCAAGTGAATGCTCAGCTGGGAAGTTGTGTAACCTTGGGCTTCTCCGAGGGTCTCCAAGCCTCTGTGTTCTCCTCTGCAATGCCTGTCTCGTGCAGTTTCTAGGTAATTTGAACCTAGTATCAGAGTCAGGTCATCAGTAAGTTGTCATTTTAAATCCCTGGGCTAGGGATGAAATTCAGTGGTAGAGCTGGAGCCAAGCCACAAATAAGCCAAAATGAGTCCCTATCTTAGCCTACTGGGACACCTGTTACAGATTACTGGAGACCAGGTTCTTCTAAACATCAGAGATTTACTTTTCACAGCCAAGAGTAGTGGGGATGTCTAGGTTCTGCACACCAGCATACTCGGCGTCTGGTAGACCATATTCCAGTTCCTAGGTGACACTCTTTCATTGGTCTCCCTGCTCCTCTGGGAATCATTGGCCACTGGTCCAGAGGCCAAGGGAGCAGAAGTGACAAACTTTGGACGGCAGTGAGCGTGATGAAAGGATTTCCAGAGAGTGCTTCGGTGAGAGAGCTCTGCTTCATGATTCCAGGGAGAGAGTACATATGGGCTCTTCAGGCTACGGGTAGGAAGAGCTGATTGGTCAGGACACAGTACCTAATGATCTCATGTGCAGCACTTACAGGAAGCTCCGTGCAGAGTCACCCTCCAGATAAGGTCCTGTGTCTGTGTTTAGAGACACTCTCCAGATAAGGTCAGGCAAAGAAAAGGAAGCCCTGCTGAGAAAGAAAGTCTTCCATTTTGTACCAAACTCTGACGGTTAACGGGACATGGTGGATGTAATACTAGCAGGGTCTTCTAATACCCTCAAAAGAGAGAGAAAGCACTTTGTGAGCCCTCCGTTTGTATTATTGCTGGATGTGGTAGCCCAAGCCTTTAATCCCATCACTGGAAGGCAGAGGCAGGCAGATTTCTGAGTTGGAGACAAAGCTGGTCCACAGTGTGAGTTTCCAGGACATAGGGGGTGGGGGAGTCTACACAGTGAGATTCTGTTTCAAATGAAACAAAACACCCTTTTTATTTTTATACTTTGCTAAGGCTAGCACATGCTTCAAAGTAACAGCTAGGAGGCTGGAGATAGAAAACCGGCCATAGTGTTGTAATTGGGAGCCCTCTTGCCCTGAGCTCTGAGTTCACCATCTGCTCCCGAATCCCTTTGCACTCCAGGTGCCCAAATTCTACTATTATCAGCTGCTACTTCTGGAAACTATGTGGCCTCCGGAAACTCAGACTGTCGTCAAAATAACCCATCTTTATGGGTGTAGTTAAGTGGCAGATGTTTGCATAGCATGCAGAAGGCCCTGGGTCTGTCCCCAGAACCACCAAAAAGAAACAAATAAATAAATAGCAAATCAGGATTAACCTGGCTCCTTACACTTCTATATGACACAGTGACCTCTGAAAGCCACTATTATTTTTCCTGTCTGTCTCGTCTACTGTTAGCTTCTGCTGGCTCCTATTAGGGGCACTCAAAAAAACAAACAAACAAACAAAAGAATTCATGCTTCCATTTGGAAAATGGAGAAAATCAGAAGGGAAGACAGAGCAATACGTATTTCTTTAAAAAGGAGGATAACTTGTTTCCTGGGGGTGGGGGGTGTCTTGTGTACCCCAAGACATGGTTGGTTAGCAAGGTGGGAGTCATTGGAATAGTAGTCACTGAAAGAATACATTAATGTAGTTTTAAAAAATGTTTTATAAGTCTAAGACATTTTTTTTCCCTTCTACATTCCTCATGGCCCTTACCCCACCCCCACCATCAACAAAGAATCCTTGGCAAAATCTAGCTGACATTCAAGCTTAATTTACACGCATTTTTATCTGCAGACTAAAGGTCACATTGTGTAAAAGAAGCTGAAGCTTTTAGGTTGTGATTCTGCTACAAGAGAGAGAGAGAGAGCATTTTTCCAGCTCATTAGTTGCTTTTATGTAGATCCTCAAGTTTTAACAGCTCTCGGCCTTAAATAGATATAATTTACTTCTAGTTTAACTAAAGTTCAGGACACAATTTTCCTTACTGAGAGGTAAAGTTAAAACAAAAAGACTGACTGAATCCCATTCAAAATGCAATTTGGGAAGTTTGTTCTGAACGCAACACAGCAATCTCTCCACTTCGAAAGTCTCCTGTGCTCTCCAAGATGCTGAGAACTTTGGGAGCTCTTCCTTGGCTCTAGCTAAGCCCTGGAGAGGACTAGGAGTGAGTTATGGCTAACTGTGCCCCAGGTACAATGCTGAACAGGGGCTGCAAAGACACTTCTACAGTTTGTTATTTTCAGGAACTCAGCAGGTGATGGGTCCAGTCTAGAATCTCGTTCATTAAGAAGAAGAAGAAAATGCCCTCTCCCTTTCGAGGACACTAGTGTAAAAATCTCTGAATAAGAAGATTGTTAAAAGGCGGTCTCTTATAGCCATGTAATTAGGATGGGACTCATCAAGAAGAGAGGAGCTCGGAGATTGGACACAGAGCTGCTGACAAATTATGTATTAGTGTGTGCTGGGGCCCCGAGTTCAAGCCCTGACAATGAAAGTTTTGTGTTTCTGGTCAAGAAGTGAGGGGTTGAGGGGAGCATTTAAAGTACAAATCATGACTTGAGTGTCTAGGGACTAGACTAACAATTCCGAGAGAGAAAGAGCTTGGCCAGGCACACTGGAGACCCTGAGCAGAAATGGAATAAGACTGACTGGCTAGGCTAGAAGAAACTTTTAATTTCCACTGTTAAGAATGAAGCCCCAGAGCAACTAGAGGCTGCTGGAGTTCCTTTGTCAGCGGAAGTTGTAAGGAAGATGGCTTCCCAGGAAGAGAGATGCTGTGGTCGGATGTGTGTGGATGGTTTCAAAGCAAGAAGAAAGCTAGGAAGTTATTGCATTAATCTAGGCAAGAAAAGATGTGTTTGTGGTCAGGATGGTAGAATTAGTGTGGAGAGGAAAGTCCACAGTCTAAACTACCAAAAGGAACTTGGTGGGTAGACAGAAGGGAAGGGAGTCGCTTCTCCAGGTCTAGTCAGGGGTCTGAGGGCATCAAAGACAAATGAGGAAGAACAGAAGTGGACTGGCTCAGAAACAGGAGGATCCTGGGCGTGCTTGCCGATGAAATGTGACCCTGCGAGAGAGAGAGAAGCCTGTATAAGGAGGTACCCAGGGAAAGGAGAACACCTCCATTCCGGGGAGAACTCTTTTCCATGAGAAAGAGCTTTGCAAACCTAAACGTTATCTCAGAGGAAGGAGACATGAATGACAGGCATGTTTCCCATCTGTCCCCAGCACATACCACACAAAGGGTTAAACATCAAACGGCGGGTTTCTGTGCAACCCAAACCTCCACTAAGAACGTAAGCGATGGGAATGGACAGACAGAGCCCTCACCCTGTCTATCAACTAGCTGTGTGGCCTTCAGCAGGTCTTTCAGCCTCCAAAGCGGTGGTTCCCAACTGTGGGTCATGACCTCTTAGAGGTCAAACGACCCTTACGCGGGGGTCGCATATCAGATATCCTCCATATCAGTTATTTGCATTATGATTCATAGCAAAATTATAGTTATGAAGTAGCAACAAAATAATTTTATGGTTGGGGGTCAGCACATGAGGAACTTTATTAGAGGGACCATCAGGAAGGTTGAGGACCACTGCTCCGAAGACAATAACAGAAATATATAACCTGTAAGTTATCAGAGGATTCAATTATATAACCCATGCAAGGATCATAGGTGCTTCCCAGAACTCACTACATCTTTATTTTGTCTCTTTATTTAAAAAGAAAGTAGGGTTTAGCTTCACCTATCTCTTCTTCGGTGTTTCCCCTGTAAGTAGACATGTTTCTGCCTTATACTTATTTTCTCAGAAGTTTCTTTTTCTTCATTTTACAAAATTGTGTTGAGTAAGAGTTCTAGATTGGACTGTGTGTGTGGAGGGGTGCACACACAGTGTGTCACACTGTGTACACAGCTTGGGAACTACGTGCTTGTGAAGCGAATATGAGGCCCTGGGTTATCCTCCTCCCCTCCCACTCCCTACAACAGCAACACAAAACAAACAAGCAAAAGAAAACTGGAGTCTCACTTGCATTAAAAAAAAGAAAACATTTATTTATTTAATGTATATGAATGAATACACTGTAGCTGTCTTCAGACATACCAGAAGAGGGCATCAGATCCCATTGCAGATGGTTGTGAGCCACCATGTGGTTGCTGGGAATTGAACCTAGGACCTCTGGAGGAGCAGTCAGTCAGTGCCCTTAACCACTGAGCCATCCCTCCAGCTCCCCAACACACTCCTCCCACCCCTGCATGCTTACTTTGCTCTGGAGCACACAAGCAGACAGACATGGGGCCACAGCACCTGGAGACTGAAACAGGAAGTTTGTGACTTCAAAGCCAGTTTGGGCACTAGAGAAAAACTATGCCATTCAGGAAGATAAAGTCCTCCATTTGGGCAAAAGACCATGCCTTGGGGTGTGACTCCCTGGACTCCAGTAGCACCAATTTGACTTCGTGTAAGGTGAGGGATAAAGTCCTTCCCCGGCTGAGCAAGTATTTCCTCAATTCCCTAGTATGAGCACACTGCTATCCCAATCCCTATCGAAGCCATCTACAGAGGTGACAGCTATCTGCAGAGTTCACTGTGGGCAGCACTGGTCCAGGAGAAAGAGGACTCCCCTGGGTTCTTAGGGATCCCAAGCAGAATGAAAGACAAGGTGACCACACCAGGCTCACTTGCCTGGGTCCCACTGGTTTGCTTACAGGACTCAGACTCAGCACCAGCTGGGACCTAGACCTCAGAGTTGCACTGTTGAGCCTGAGGTTAGCTCCGTCACATCAAACTCGAATTTCAGGAGCTTATTATGAATATGGAAAACAGTTCACAAGCTGGGAGACTTCATATCAAAAAGAAATTGCACAGTCTCAGGTTTATAACACTTCTACCAGTTTTAAAACATGAAGAAATATTCTGACACCCTCACTCTCTTCAGTGTGTGCGCACATGTGTGTGTGTGTGTGTGTGTGTGTGTGTGTGTGTGTGTGTGTGTGGCCTGAACTTGCCCTCCTCCTCCTTCCCCCTCCTGCCTGCAGATTCCAGGTGAGCACCACCCCACAGCTATACATTCTCTTTGAAGGGGAGATGCTCTTTAAACTGGATTATCTACAGCTGCTTTGTCTAATTTCGTTGGCTCTCGCCACCAAGGACAGAGCACTCTGTATTTATGTTTAAGGTTAGCTTTGGGGAGGAAGAGTAAGGCTTCGGTTTCAGTTAGGTGCCTACAGGTGGCTGGCCTTGAGTATCTCTCTCTCTCTCTCTCTCTCTCTCTCTCTCTCTCTCTCTCTCTCTCTCTCTCTCTCTCTTTTCTTTTTAATTTTTAAACAAAGGCAAGGCAAACTGCTTGTTCCTTTTGGAATTGCAAATTCTCTTCACACAGTGGCCACACGGAAGAGACTGCCTTTCTCCGGCCGAGTGCAAATTATCCCACAACTTCAGACCTCTGAGCAGTCTTTCATCATCTGTGGTTTGAACCACCAGTAAGAAACATTCTTAGAGCCTTTTGTCTCCAGCCCAAGGAATCTGATAATGGCAGGCTAATTATCAGAGGCTGGGAGCTTTTGCTGGGTCATTTGCATGGTCATCATAGTAATTTACGAAATTAAGAGCAGTCATAAGGAATGGTCGTTGTCCAAGAGACTTAGGACTAAGCTACGTTTATTGGCTTTTGTTTGGGGGTGGGGGGTGTTGAGGCAGAATCCAATGTAGTCCACACTGTTGGGATTAGTATGTGCACCAGTCTGGTTTTGTGCAGTTCTGGGAATGGAACCCAGGGTTCTTGCAAAGTAGGTAAGCACTCTACAAACTGAGCTACATCTCCAGCCTTCCCCAAATCCCCATCAGTGTTTAAACACTATTCCACTGACCAAACAGAAGGTATGCATGGGACAACTTCAGAGAGACCCTGACAGAGCCCATGATTGTGTTGTGTGGCTATTGTCTGCTTTTCTTACTGAATGGTGTGCCAAAGCTGCTTTTCTAGAAGGGATCTCCTGACCCATCCCATCGTTTCTGACATAACAGCTCATCAATATGAAACCTGTTATATTAAGGTCGTTCGCCTCCTCTTGCTACACAAACCATGTTGCAATGAAAGTTCCAGTCCAGAAATCCTTGTATACTTCGCCTACGAGGAGCACGGGTGACTAATGTCATACATAAACAACATGGTATTGGGAACAGTGCTTCCAAGATAAAACCAAAGCTAGGCGAGGCCACTGGAGTATCAGGTCGGTCCTTTCTCCTAGGAGTTAGGGAGAGTCTGACTAGAGTCTCCAGTGGGGCCTACAAAAAGCCATGGCGAGACAGTGTGACTGACCCAGGGCAGGGAGGAGTATGCCAGTACCAGTCAAAGGTCTCAGGGGACAGGGGAACAGGGACAGGGATGTAGACACAGCCTGCCTAACATCCCCAGGGTAATGGCTTCAAAGGCCCCTCCCCCTTCTACACCCTCAAGTCCTAAATCAAACCAGAAGCCCTCTGTACCAATATGACTCTTGATTTTGACAATCTAGGTTTTGTGACTTTTGATTCTTAATTTTTAGATTTCCATCGAAATTCTTAATCATTGTGATGGTGGTTGTGTGTGTGTGGGGGGGTCACTTCTGGCTTTTATGAGCACACATTTTCATACAGAATGTTTCATTTCAAATACAGTTTTATGGTGCCTGAGTTATTAAGAGAATATTTCTAAGAAGATTGAAATAATTTCCTATAAAACATGTAACTCTACACTCAGCATATAAATGAAGCTAACAGGTCAGGAAATGAAAGCTCCCTCCCCACGGTTTCCAGCTGTGTCTGTCCCAAACCAATAATGAGTGTCAGGAAGAAAGGCTCATTTTCCCTATTGATGCTCTGCTGTGGCAAACCAGCTTCTGCTGTGATTCCCCCAGGCAACAGATGAATCATTGTGAAGTCTTTTCTGGTCCTCTCAATGGGCAATTATATATTTTTTTTAAAGACAATAAATTTTGTCATGGTGCAGCTGATTACATTCATTTATAAAAATAACTAAAACGCAGTGAATCCATGGGGGGGGGGTGGAGTCTGGCCACGTTAAGATAATTATCAACACCATTACAGTGGGCCTGGAGTTGAGCCCCATTTCCCGAGCAGGCTGTGCACCCTGAGTGGACAGGAGCACTATTAGAAATGAGCGCTGCCCAGTGTACTTTAGTTCAGAGAGTTGGTGGGCAGTGGAGACGCCTGAGACGTTTACAAGGTATTAGTTTCTAGATCTTATCCTACAATAGAATACATCACCCCCGCCCCCAGCATCCACAGGGGATTCATTCTATGTCCCTTCTTAGACACCAGACTCACAGGAAATGCTTGAATCCCTTTAAATCGTTTAAACTGAAATAGTGTAGCATTTGGATGTAACCTGCGCACATCTTCTTGTCTACTTCCAGTCACCTTTAGATTGCTTATAATGCCCAACTCAGTATAAATGCTGTGCGAATAATTGTGTCATTCAGAGAATGACAAAAGGAGTCAGCACATATTCAGTACAAGCAGGATTCTTTTCTTTCAGCCTGTAGTTGGCTGAATTTATGAGTGCAGATAAAAAGAACCCACTTGGATTTCTTGCACAGTTCAGTTTTCCTGCATTTGTATAGATGTAGGATGTGCACTCCTTTGTCCACAGCCTCTTTCTATAGCACTCCACAATATCACACACACACACACACACACACACACACACACACACACACACACACACACAGTCTTAAACTTACCAGTGTAGAATCATACTAAAGCTTTTGTACATGCACCCGTGCCTTATATAAACAAAAGCATGCTTTTTATCTGCCCGTCAACATGTGGACCTGAGATCGTCACACTCGGTTCTGGGAAGCAGGACTGAGACCAATAGGACAGCGGTGTGTGGCAGGGAGGAACACAACAGTCGGGGAGTGCTTTCCACACGCTGGGGGCTGAGTTAGCACAACCCTCCAGGCAGCTTGATGGATTACTAGCACGTTGAAAGTTTCAATGCCTCCCTGGTGCTTCCCGACCTGGTCAGTGAGGATGTGCTCAGTATTTGGGCCCATAGAGCAAGCTTTTCAGATGTCGGGAGTCTGTTTTCATCACAGTCAAACTGAGTTCCATAGAGATCCACTCTGTCTTCTCAGATACTGAAGTAAACCAAAATATGCACGGGTCTTTCAAAGGTTTCTCTGCAGACTGATGTTCTCCTAAGGACTGGCTGTAGGGCCTTATGCATGCTAGGCAAGTACTCTACCATCACCTATATCATATCCTTAGATCTTTAACATTAGATATAGGGTCTCCATACACTGACCAAACTGGCCTTGAACTCACTGTAGCCCAAAGCCTCGAACCTGCCGTCCTCTCGCCTCAGCCTCTGGAGCGTCTGGGATTACTGGCGTGCACCACCACACTTGGTTCTTCAGGTCACTAGAATGTATACTTTAGGGCTCACCATTTGGAATCGGATAACCAGTTGGTGCACTCTTCCCTGGGGAGGACCATTTCTCCTGTTCTCAGCATCCCCTGGTCATTTGTTTTCCTCAGGCATGAGCGGATTTGCCCTGAAGTTACTTAGCGAATTGTCCAAGTTGCTTTCTGCTCATCTGAATAAAGCACATCTTCCAAGCCCACTGTCTACCGTTTGCCATTAACCACCTTTCTCTTCGCAGATTCGGGTGATGATAGACCTATGCAACAGCACCCAGGGCATCTGCCTTACAGGTAGGTCCGTGCTGCCCCCCAGAGAGCCTTGTGGAACGCTGGGGTTCACCATAAGTCGGGGCCCAAAAGCACACCTAGAGGCACTCTGTTACAAAAATGCACCGTCTTTCTTTTACCAGATGTTTTTAATGGAAACAAAACCAACTGTAATATGATTATGAGGGTATTATCTTCTGGTATTGTCACAGAAGTGTAGTCATGGAAAATAACTAGGACTTGAGAAATTAGAAACGTGTGTGACCCGAAGTGAGGGCCAAGGATGTTCTCCTCACCCACTTGGTTTTGACGAGGAAAATGAAGCAGGGGAAAGAAGTACAGCGTAGAGCTCCCTTTCCTGAGAAGCACCTCACTGCACCAGATGGAATTATTTCCCTGTATCAGATGGGCAGCAAAATCAGACAGTGCTGGATGAATGTGCTAGGCGGTCACGAACTAGCGTTTTGTGTTTCTGTTCATTAGTGTGTCTGTATATGATGTGGGGTGTGGGGCATTGCGTGCCATGATGTGCATTTTGGGGAAGGGAGGTCATAGGACAACTGTATACAGTTGGTTCTGCCTTTCTGCCTTTGTGTAGGGTCCAAGGATCAAATTCAGGACATTAGTCTGCTGATCCACTTTTATGAAGTATCTCTTGTGCTAGGTGGACATACAGGCTGGCCGTACACCTTACCCCACATCTCAGTGGTTCAGGGACACATGAAAAAGAACTAGCCAGGAGGTGTATCAAATCTTGATCAAGTAATGACTAGTAGATGTATGTGTATGGGTTTTGTGGGGTCTGTTTTAGTTTTTTTTTTTTTTTTTTTTTTTTTTTTTTTTTTTTTTGCTTTGTTTTGTTTTGAAGAGGAAGTTGTTTTAGTTTATTTGGCTGGGTTTTTTTTCTTTTTTTAACCACTTTATTTTAAAAAACCAAGATAAATGTACAAATTTTAAGCATTTTTGCATAAAAGTATACAAATACATTTTTGTCAGTACTTGAGTTTTTTTTTTAAGGTTTGATAGTGTGCATTAAGATCTTACTCATTACAATGAGCATAAAGTACATGTAAAACATGATGTAACCTGGGATTAGTCAAAGTTTTCTTGGTGTGTAAGGATTAAGCATAATGGTTTTTTCTTTTCTTTTCTTTTTTTTTTTTTTTTTTTCTTTTCTTGAACTTCATATAATCTGTGAGTTGTTTCTGGGGTGTTCAGAGCTTTCTGGGGTTAGTATCCAATTATCAGTGACTGCATATTATGTCTGTTCTTTTGTGACTGGGTTATCTCACTCAGGATGATATTCTCTAGATGCAACCGTTCTCTTAAGAATTTCATAAAGTCATTGTTTCTGATAGCTGAGTAGTACTTTGTTGTGTAAATGTACCACAATTTTTGTATCCATTCATCTACTGAAGGACATCTGGGTTCTTTCAAGCTTCTGGCTATTATAATGGCTGGTTGTTTTTAAGATAGGATCTTGCTATGTAGCCCAGTTTAGCTTCAAATGTACCAAGCTAAATGTACCAAGCCTTCCTGGGTACTGGGTTTACAGAGACATATGTACCAGGTACTTGTATGTTTCTCTGGATGTGAACCTGATAGGAGCCTGCCCCTTGCTTTAGTGGCAGGCCCTGTGAAAGCGAGGGCAAAGGAGAACCCAGGTTCAGAACACTCACACTCACTGTCCCTAAGCCAAGAGGTGCTCTGACCTCTCCTGGTGACTTTGGATGCTCTAGTTCCAGTCCTCCTGAGAAGGTCAGCATCCTGAAAAGAGAGGGAAATTAATTATGTTCTCACTAAAACGGTAGAAATGGAGTGAGCAAACACTTCCGTGCACTCTAGCAGATGTCCACAAGACCTAGAGGACAAAAGCTTTCACTAGGATCTGAGGGTGCTGTCCCTAGGCGCTGCTGTGAATACTTCAGAGCCTCACAGGGTAAAGAAGTCAGTCCCGCACAAGCAGTGCCTGGATGCCAGGAAACCGGCCAATTTCTACAGCATTTGCCTCAACTTCTCTCCTCACGCGGGAGAGAGTTTGTCAGAAAGATGAACTTGTGACTTGGACGGCTGAGTGCGTAAGAGTTGGAGCCTCAGAGAGAAAGGCTGCAATCCTGTGGCTTCTTGGGAAATGCTAATTGAATTACTTTCTCAGCCCTCACAGGAAATGCAGTATCTTCAGAAAGCCCAGTCCTTTGTCCAGAAACTCTAGTGGCATAAGCGCCTTCTTCCCGTCTCTGGAAGTCCCTCTTCAGTCCTGCATGTGACAGTAATGAGTGACACAGAACTGCTCAGGGGGATGGAGTGACAGGCACAAAAGCCTTGAGAGGCACAGAAAAAAGCTTCTTTTGGGGGTTTTTATAGAGACCCGAGAGGCAGGCTGGAGCTATTGAGACCGCTTAGAGGAGGGTGACAGAAGGATGGGGACAGTGGAAATGGGTTGAGTAGGTAATTCTTTCTCACCTCAGGACACACTTTCAAAGACCAATACTCTCTTCTCCCATGAAATTGAATCTTCTTTTACACAGAAGCTCTTCAACTAGAGACTGAAGTATGAAAAGTGTTAGGTGCAAAGCACGTGGTGGGCACTTTGGGACAGACTACACTGTCTGTAGTGGGGGTGGGGACAGACAGAGAGCTTTGACCCATTGTATAGATTCTGGGCAGGAGGGTGATCTCAGTAGAGCTACCTCAAGCCCCAGAGAAAGGCCCAATTTCACAGCAGATTCATCTTTTGATGAATCTTATTTCTTAAGTTTATGGAAGTTGGGGAGCAAGTCCACAGGCAGAAAAAAATCCATACCTCAGAGAGCCCTTGCTGGGGAGGAGAGAGAGTCAGGATTGCAGATGCCCGGGTTTCCTCAGGCCTGTGGAGCTCTCTCTCTCTCTCCCCTCTGCTCTCTCTAAAACAGCAGCCCCAAGCCTCACCATCTGAGGCGTTTCTGATGAGTATGATGCCTTCTTTCTTCTAAATCAGTCTTTGGAAAATGCTTCCTCTGTGGCCACTGCTCTGCTCTTAGGTGCCTTAGGTCAGCCTTAGATGGGGCGAACAGGGAGATGTCTGTCAGGATGGGAGTTGAGGACAGTCACAGAAGCTTCTCTCCTGTTTGCTTTGAAATGCTTGTTGTGGCTGGAGCCAGGAAGCCCAGAAGCCTGCAGAATTATCCTTTGCCAGTGCCCAGTCCTGACGGAGGCTCCACTTCATTGTCATTTCCCCGTTAACTACAAAGCCTGTATCTCTTGCCTCCATTAGGATTCTTCTGTGTCTGCTGGTAGAACCCCACCACCTGAGAAGAAACAGCAGTGTGACATGTGCCAAATCATTATATGGCTAGAGGTGTTTAATTTGCCAGTACAGGTTAGTTAGGTCATGCTTTGGTTCACAGACAGTAAAATGTCAGCATCCTAACATACCAAAAGTTCTTGCTTCCCAACACCCAGTGGCGCTTTAATAACCCTCTGGTTATCCAGAGCACTGTGCCGTGGCTACCTCAAACCCCTGTCATCTCAGTGCAGGCACCCAGCCTCCACGTTCATGGACAGGGTGCTTGCATGGCTCAGAAACCTTACAGGCCAAGGCTAAATGTACTGCGCTTCCCAACAGACACTCCACTCTCCAGGGACTCCCACCTTCAGGGGGACCCTTTTAAGGATGGTTGACTAAACATTTTTCTAGAAAGCTGACCCCACATCTTAGGGGATCTCTGATCATGCGTGTCATTCACCAGGGGTACCCAGTAAACATGGAGGTTCTAGACCTCCCTCTCAACCCAGAATGAGCTAAACTCTCCAGATGGCACCCAGATATTTAATTTTAAGGAGCATGGTGGGTGAGTCTTTGAATACAAACAGAACTGTAGTTAGTGGAGCTCAGGGAGCTGTGATAGAAACATTTCATTAGAAGACTATAAAGAGCCGACATATTGTAAATACACGGCACCTGAGGACTCCTCACTGAAGTTCACCCCTGACATGACTGTTGGACTCTCCTGGTGCCCATTTGACAGGATCAACGCGTATCTTACAGAGAGTCCTTCCCTCACTGCTTCTCTACTTGTGGCGCATCCTTAGAGAAGCTGATTAACTGAGGTCTTCTGACGTGCACGCATGCGCCATCTGCTGGTAAAGATGAAGTACTGACTCAAACCTTTTGAGCAAATTATCATATACTTTTATAATCGATTGATTTTTCTTTTCTTTTTTTTTTTTTTTTTTCTTTTTTATTTGAAACAGAGTTTCTCTGTAGCTCTGGCTATCCTGGAAGCAGCTGACCTCCAACTCACAGAGATTCACCCACCTCTGCCTCTGAGTTCTGGGATTAAAGGGATGGACCATGAAAATAAAATGAATGCATTCTGATCGTGGCTCGCCTCCCTCATCTCCTCCCAGTTCCTCCTCCACCTCCGTAGTCATCCAAGTCCAACTCTGTGCTTCCTTTCTCTCTTCAGAAAACAAACAAGAAAAAATAATTTTAAAAAGAAAGGGAAAAAAAACAGCAAAAGCACAAGAAACACACACATACACACACAACCCAAACACATAAAAACTCACAATCAGAAACCATAATATAAAAGCAAAAGGCCAATAATATTTTTAAATGACCCCTCCAAAAAAACTATATGAGACATTACCACCACCAACAACAACAAAATTATCTCCCCAAACTCGCTGAGTTCATCTTGTGTTCGCCTTCTACTCTTAGGCATGGGGCCTGTCCTTCAGTGCGTTTGTTAAACCAATGACACTCAGTTGAAAGAAACTGATTCTTGTTTTGCAGTGGGCTGTCATTTGGAGATAGCTTCTTGATTAGGGGTACATCTCCGGCCTGAACCTGTGCAGGACCTGTGCATCCTGCCACAGTCTCTGCGAGTTCGAGTGTGTCTGGAAGACAAGTGTCTCCTGGACTCTTACACCCCCCCCCCCACAGGCCCTAATACTCTTTCTGCCTGCTCTCCCACAGAGTCCCCTGAGGGGAGAGAATGAATGAGGAAATCCTGTCTTATGATTGCACGTTCCAAGGCCTTTGACTCTCCGCACACAGTCCAGCCGTGAACCTATGCACTAGTTCCCATAGACTGCAGGAGGAGGCCTCTCTGGTGAGGTCCGAGCAAGACACTGAGTATAGCAGAATGCTGTTAGGAGCCATTTCGTTGCTGTGTTCCTTTAAAATATCATTTGATTTTCTCCCAAGTTGAGCAGGTCTCTCTGTAGCAGGATATAGAGTTTCTTTGAGTATATGTGGAATGGGTCGAGCTGGATCTTGAGGTAGCCCTATTCCCAGCTTCCTGAGGTATCTCCACACTGACTCGCACAGTGGCTGTACAAGTGTGCACCCCCACCAGCAACGAGTACGTTCTCCCCTTTCGGAGAATCTTTACCCGCATGACCTCTCAGTTGTTTCGTTGATCTTGGCCATTCTGACTGGTGTAAGATGAAATCTCAAAGTAGTTTTGATTTGAATTCCCCTGGTGTGTGAGGATGGTAAACTCTTAAGCATCCCCCGACCATTTTGTCTCATTAGCCTGCCTCTCTGTCCAAATGATGGTGTACTTTGCCAGTTCAGAAGTTTTTCAGTCTCGTAAGGCCCCATGTATTAACTGTTGTTTCCGGTGCCTGTGCTAGCTGTGGGTGTCCCTCTCGGAAAGTCTTTTCCGGTGCCAGTGAGTTCCGGGCTATCCCAGCAGGTCCCCTTCCAACAGGTTCAGTATATCTAGCTTTATGCGGAGGTCCTTGGTCCATTTAGAGATGGGTTTTGTGCAGGGTGATAAAGAGCAACCGATTTGCATTCTTCTACACACAGACATCCAGATTGACCAGTTCAAGATGCTGTCTTTTTCCCAGTGTGTATTCCTGGTGTGTAGACTTATGTCTGGGTCCTCAATCCAAGTCCATTGATCAATGTGTTTGATCAATTCGTGCTAACACCATGCTGTTTTTCATCACTATACTTTCATCAGGAATGGTGATCCTCCCAAGGATTCCTTTACCTGCCCTGTCTATTTTGTGTGGCCATAGAAAACTTAGTTTGTCCTGTCAGTTTCTGTGAAAAGCTGTGTTGGAATTTTGAAAGGGAGTGCATTGAATCTGGATTGCTCTTGGTAGGGTGGCCATTTTCACTATCTTAATCCTATATTAAGTGATCGATGAGCAGTTTTTTATTTCTGACATTTTTATCTTCTGATAGCCTTTTCAATTTCTTAAGGCTTTTATTATACAAGTCTTTCCGTTACTTGGTTAGTTGTTCCCTAAAAAGAAAATTGAGCTACTGTGAAAGGCCTGAAACCCCTAAAAATCCCTGCACTTTGAAAGCGCTCACAGATGCCACTCTTCCAAGAATCCTGTCCCTACACTCTATTCGTCAATGTCCTAGAACCTACTTATCTAAAATCCCCCCACCCACTTCCGATTGAACAGAATCTTCCTTATTCCATAGAGATTCTCTGAGCCTCTAGCTTTTTCTGCAGCTCAGCTGTCATACTTAACCACAACTGCACTCGACTTTCACCTCAAAGGTCTGCATAGTTTCTCCCCACCACACCCCTCTCTGCTTCCCTGTGCACCCCATCTGCCTCTGTCTAATTAACTTAGCTGTGCTCCTCTTCCAGCTACAAAAACATCTCAGACCTACACTGGGCCCCAGCAACACACTCCGCTCAGGAACCCGCCTCTCGGAGTGGGTCCTGGCATTCAGGGGCTTCTGGCTGTGCGGCCCATCCATTGCCTTGTCCACCCCCACAAGCATGAGCAGCTTTTATTCTCTCTCCCATCCTGAGCCTTAATAGTTCCCTACTGACCAAGTTCAGACCCTGGCTTCCATCTGTCCCTCTGCATAAAGTATTGGGCTCATATACACTGACTTAGTCCCACTGTTTTCTAACCACAATCCAAAGATCACCTTCTTGGGAGCTCCTCTCAGATCTCAGTGTGGCAAGAAACTTCCCCAGTAACCTGGAGGTTATTCCTTTACCTAACCCTTCATATTGCTTAGTGGTTTCAAAGGCTCTCATAGACTATGAACACAGCAGACACCAACACCAAGATTTCTTAGTGAAGTTTGCTGTGCAGGATATAGGTTTAGAAATGCTTGCCTCTGAGTGGTTAAGGGCTCGGGCTGGGAATCATTATGTATTAGCTAAAGAAACACAGGGAACTTAGCTTTCTCAGGTTACAGCCTCTCTGGCTAGCCCAAGTGCGCAGTCTAGCCAACAGTAAGATATGCCTATTTCTGGAAGCAAAAGCGTTTGCTCAGTTCTGTGTAAATGATTCATCAAACCACTTAGGTCCTCAGATCATTTCACAATAAAGAATGTATTTGTCACCTGACCTGAACTCTCAGACTTTCTCAGGCTATTTCGTGCAACCAAATACAGGTCCAAAAAGCCATCTCGGGCTAGGGTTACTCCTCAGTGACCTAGAGGAGACAAGTTGGCTGGGGATGGTGGGGGAGGGTGGCTCTCGTAAGTGTTCTAGTGACTGTAGGTGTTCTGCTCTGAAATGACAGACCCCCATGTGCTGACACCTGTCCTGCCACAGGCTGCATGGGAAATTGTGTTTCTGTTGGCCCCCAGAGAATTAGTTAGACTTTTTCTAAGATAATTGATGTAGAATCTATATTGAAACCAGCTCAGAAATTACTCTAGACCTGTTGAAATGTAATTTAAAAAAAAAATGGTTTGATTAGCAAATGAGTCTTTGCTGAGTTGCGTTTCCCATGGGGGAACATAATAAGCTATAAATGATAAACAATGTGAGACTGTTTCCTTAGCAGGTAACTAAGACATTTTTAAGGAGGGAAGGGGTTTGTGGTACTTGTCTGTCATTCTACCTCCTGTGGCTTTAACATCTGATTTCTCTTTTCTGTTGTAGGACCACCGGGCCCACCAGGTAAGTGCCCATTTTGTATTTTCCTAGTGGGGGGGGGCAGCTATGGAAGGCTTAGCCCAGGATCCAAGGACCAGGGTCCTTGGTGATGGAGGGGTGGAGTGCGGTCACATTCTGCCTACATTCATATCCTTCTCTGTGGCTCCAACTTGAGCCCCCCAAAACAGATCCCCCCACCTGTCCCTGTTCTAAGAGGAGGTCAGGAAAACGGCAGGAAGAGGTGGGAAACGGCACAGATGCTGGCTGTCTTGCTAGCTAAAGGGATCACACCACCTTCAGTGGAGATGCTAACTCTTCCCATTCAATGCTTGGCACAGGTCCTCCAGGAGCTGGTGGGTTACCAGGCCACAACGGATCAGATGGACAGCCAGGTCTCCAGGGCCCAAAAGGCGAAAAGGGGGCAGTTGGGAAGAGAGGAAAAATGGGTAATTGGGCATTTCTGCTGATTCATTCCTGTTTCTCTTCTCCATGACTGTTCAGATGGGTACCAGTGGGGAGTACAGTGTGGAGACAGAACCCTTCGTGCTCTGCATGGGGTGTTGGCGTAACTCCCACCCTGAAGCTGTTGTGTTGAGATGCCCAGCATCTTCCTTTGTGGCACATCAGAACAAGGGGAGAGCTCTCTGGCTTCAGACTTCTCTTTCTGCAGCTGGAGATGCGTAGGAGCCGTGACACCCCCCATGTGCTCACACCCCTGTTCAGCCAGGGCTCAGCCTCCCTTTGCCTCCTGTTACTGCCTTCCCTCCAGCAGCTTGCTGTGTTTGGTTGACCTTCAAGGCCTTTATCTGACTAGACTGATGTGGAGGATTTTTCTGACTAGCAGAAGACACTGCTTCAAGGCCAGCACTTAATCTAGGGTCTTCTCTAAACAAAGTTTTTATCTGCATGTACACCTGCGTGGCATCATGACTGATGTTTGTGAGCCACCATGTGGCCCCTGGGAATCGAACTTGGGACCTCTGGAAGAGCAGTCAGTGCTCTTAACCGCTGAGCCATCTCTCCAGAGGCTCTTCTCTTAAGGAAGCTCACAGGGGGATTCCATTGCCTCTGAGGAAGTTTCTCCAGGCTGTTGTGTGTGAGTAAAGGCCCAGAGACACCAGCCTGTCTGTTGTATCCAGAGAGAAGCAGGGGCTGGTGTGAGGCCTAGCTGGAGGCTGGGGTCAGACGGGTTTAGATGATCCATCAGCACCATCTTGGGAGACTGTGGAGATGGGTGAGGTAGAACCCTCTGAAGAAAACTGGCATGTAGCATGATGGGGACTTGCAGACCCTGGCAGCAGAGACTGCGCTTTTTCTCTATCAGGCAGGACATGCATAAAAGCGCAGAGGAAGGTTGATCTTAGCCAGAGCCTCTGTCAGGTTCTCTGTGTGTAGCTTCTTAGCTCCACAGCTCTGGACAGGTCCTGGGCTAGGAGAGGTACTAGGAGCTTCTTCCAAACAGTACAGCTCCCCAAGTAGCACCTCTGGTGATATTTCCAGAGCTGAGCGAGAGCCCCGTGGAGAGAGAGAAGTGCTGGGCACCTCTGGCCCTCAGCTGGCCTAGCTACTTGTGTTTTCAGAGGCAGCCCTGTAGATGACAATGTGTGCACACCACCCAAGTCAACTCAGACCTCACCAGGCCAGCAATTAAGACTGGAATTACAGTGCAGGATGATCATTCTGACCGCTAGTGCTCAGCGGCATAGAGTAGCAATGGCTGCAAGAATGTGCAACCATCCGGTTTATCCTGGGAAGACACCAAACTTGTGATCAAGGCTAGAAAATTAATATTCTGATGGCAGACTTGGGGGTGGGGAGCACCATGTTAGAAGTGAATATGGGGCATTTAGAAAGGGAGCACTTTGGGACAGAGCTCTGGACTCAAGGACATGCAATTAAGCAGCCGTGGACTCATGTAACCACAGGGAGAGACAATTTCACCAATTTGTGGAAAACGTGCTTATGCTGCAGGCACTAGTCTGGTTCAGAGGCAGCAAAGTTGATTGGCCTTTGTAGAGACAAAGTTTCCCTTTGTCTGAACATTCACTGAAACACTGAGCAGGACACCTAACAAAAGAAAAGACAGTACCATCTCTCAGAGGCAGGCAGTCACAGCCCAGCCCCTCAGAAGCCTGTATACCCCCTTTTTCCTATAAGGGCTTTCGGTGATAACCACGGAGAATGAATGGAACTGGGACAGAACTTAGCTTGCATGAAGATCCTATCTGGGGTTTGAGTGAGCCCAAGGGATTGCTATGATCTTGTGAAGAAAGTGGATAAGGTACTTAGTCTTTTCTTAGATAAGCCACATCAGCCCCCAGTCGGGTGGGGAAGAGCATCTACGTCTTTCCTGATGCTGTCTAGTCTTTGTGCAGATGACAGGAACTCCAGACAAAGACACTCACTCTCCTTTGGGGTGGGTGGGTGGGAAGGACCTTGAATCTAAGTGTGGGTTGAAAGCTTTTAATTTCCCTTATATCAAGTCACAGAGCATGCAAAAATATGCCAGAGTCGGGAAGACTGTTCTCTGTGCTACAGCGCCTTCCTGAAGCTAGCATTGTGACTGGAAGAAACAGAAAGCAATATGTTAAGCAGCCAAGCCAAGACTGTTCTAGATACAGAGAGACCAAGGTTATCTGAAGAACCAAGCCCTGTGAGATCGCTAGAAGGTTGCTCAGGTCTGAGGCAGCTCAAGTTTGAGAGCAAGGGAGGCACTGTCCAGCTCACCCCAAAGCACATCCAGAGAGGCTTTCCCTCACCCACCATTTCTGAGGCAGAGGAGGGCTTCAGGAGAAGAGGAGAACAGCAAGGCCACAGGAGAGCCCAGTTGAATGTGGGAAGCACTGAGAAGCCCCTGAGGGGCCGCAGGGCTCAGACCCACCTTTCCAAATACCATGTTGGGGGTTGCCTGGAGAATACCATGGCACCAACTCCGGAATTGCAGGGAGCTGAGGCAGCAAGAGCGAAGAAAGCCCGGGGGGATGGAGTGATGTTTGGGGGTGAATTTGGCTGAACTGGTGGAATGTGGAGAGAACAGGACAAAGACTGTCCTACTGTCTGGCTGGACCCCGAGGGACTGCTGCTTCCAAGGTGGGTGGCCTGGCCTAACTCAGCCTCAGAGAAAAAGTCATGGGCACACCACAAAATGTGCTGAACTGAGGTGCCTTGAAGTACTCAGAGGAGTTGGAAAGGCAGGTGTGCAGTCTGAGGGACCCCCCAGGACACGAAGCATACCCAGATAGTCATCCCAAAAGCTTGTAGGCAAGTGCGGGTATGATCACTTAGGGAGAAAGATAGCTTGTTGTAGAGCCCTTAGAGAGAGCGACACCTAGTGGCCATCAGCAAAGATGACTGGAGGAGCCCTGGAGGGGAAGAGGAACATTCATCAACAAATGTATGGGACAGATTTCAGGTACCAGTGGGGAAACAGAGGGAGAGCCTGATCTGGAACATTCTATCTCTGAGGGGAAGCTAGCATTAGATGATTGTGTACACCACAATTGCAGAAGGAGACTATACGTCCAGATGGTTCTGAGAGAGAGGGATTGTATAGTTCCTTTTCTGTTGCTGTTTTAAAACACTACGACAACACATAGAAGAAATTGTTTTTTGAGGGTCTACAGCTCCAAGGGATAAGAGTCGATTGTCATTACACGCAGAACACGGCGGCGGGCAGGCCTGGTGCTGGTTGCAAGCAGACAATGGAAAAGAAAAATAGGAACTCACATTTTAATCCACATATAGGAAGCAGGGAAGGCTAACCCAACAATGGCATGAATCTTTTGAAATTCTAAAGCCTGCCCCCAGTGACACAGTTCTTCCAGCAAAGCCACACCTCCTAAACCTCGACAAACAGCCACCATCTGGGGACCAAGTATTCAAATGCCCAGGACTCATGGGAAGCACATTGTCTAGGCTGACTCTGAACTTACTATACATCTGAGAAGAGGGTGATCTCGAACTTTTGGCCCTCCTGCCTCTGAGTGCCAGGATCTACAGGTATGTGTCCCACACCCAGCTTCATAGAATGCAAATCCAAGGTTGCCTGCATGCTAGGCCTACACACATTCAACCGAGCCACATACTCAGCCAGAGAGATGGGTGCTTGCAGGAAATGGTGCTGTGAGACACAAGGAGCTATAGAACCAGAGGGTCACTGTGGTTACATCTTCAAGTGAGGGAACAGTGACCCAGAGGAAGGCCCTGCCACTGCGAGGAGTGGAACCTACAAAGAAGAGAAGCAGGAGGCCAGCCAGGCCCTTTCAGACTCTTTGGATCAGCAGTACCCTTTCCTGCTATGGCCTTACCACTTCCAGGAATAACTTCACAGGGTTTGTGGTTGACAGGCTGCTATTCAAGTCCCTGAGCGAGGCCCACGAGAATGAGTCATGTCCGTCTTACCCAGTCCTCCATCCCCTGAGGAACATCTAAAAGCTAGTAAGGGAGAAACGGGGTGGGCTCAAGTTCAAGGCTAGCCTGAGCGACACAGTGAGACCCTGTCTCAAAAAGAAAGGCTCCAAAGGGAGTTGAGCAGACTCACTGAAACACACCACAGGTTGGTGGCTGGTGGCAGCAATCCAGAAAGGGGAGCTCAGGTGCAACTAATTTGGGCTGTATCAGGCTTGAACTGCCTCTGACTTGAGCCCCAACTCTGAGGCCATCAGGGAGGTTTGGGTGACAGCCAGCCTTCTAGACAGACCTATGGATATTCAGTTGATCAATATACCCCTACATTTTGCAGACTAGTTGTGTGCCTTGTTTTCTTTGATATATGGGGACAGTGGGAGGGTTGTGATAGATCTACCTCTCTCTCTCTCTCTCTCTCTCTCTCTCTCTCTCTCTCTCTCTCTCTCTCTCTCTCTGGTATTTCCTTAGGGCCCTGACCGTCTCATCTAAAAACGAAGGAGGCAGTGTTACAAATATATCACACTTTTAATTATAAATATTCCTCTGACCTCCACAAGAGCACACCACACCCTACCCCCAACAAACATACACCCTACCTCCAACACACACACACACACCTTACCCCCAACACACACACACCTTACCCCCAACACACACACACATACCCTACCCCCAACAAACACACACCCTACCCCTAACACACACACACCTTACCCCCAACACACACACACACCTTACTCCCAATACACACATACCCTACCCCCAACACACTCACTCTACCCCCAACACACACACACACTCTACTCCCAAAACAACACACACCCTACCCCCAACACACAGATAAAACCTTCTTTCTTTTTTCCTTTTTGTTTGTTTGTTTGTTTGTTTGTTTCTGAGACAGAGTTTCTCTACATCACCATGTCTGGAACTCACTATGTAGACCAGAGACTCACACTCACTCACACACACACACACACACACACACACACACACACTTACACACACACACACTCACACACATGCACTCTCTCTCACTCTCTCTCGTGCTCAAACATACCACACACAGCACACTCACCACATACACTATACACACACATTCACACACATATCACACTCACACACATACACATTCACACTCACCACACACACTATACACACATATTCATACACACATAACAGTCCTATACACACTCTCACACTCACTACACACACTATACACACATTTACACACACAAACACCACACACACTCACCACACACACTATACACACATTCACACATACACACACACACACACACACACACACACGGAAAAGACAGATTGCATGATGTAGATAAAACATTCCCACTGCCTTTTAACAAAACATGAAAAATGTCCATGCGCACTGCAGCTATGAGGCAAAAGACACCCTCAGCGGAGACTCTGATAGGGCTTCTGTTACAGAATGAACATCATTGCTCATGTGGTCTTTTTGAGAAAGGGAATAAAAGGCATGTGAGGGAGGAAGATGAAGGCAGGAAAAGCAGATGGTGGTGCAGACATGCTCTTGAGTGAGAAGGAAGGTCTGAAAAGCCTCGTGTGAGCAGCAGACACCGTTGCCCTCAGGGCTGCCGAATGAAGGTGTCAGTAGCACTTGGCACATTGTGCAGGCCGAACTCTATAGCAACCACCCAGCCTTTTGTCCCCTTCAGATAATATGCCAAACCACTTATTTAAAATCCCAACAAAGGGATGCCTTCTCATGCAGAGTGTCCAGAGAGAAGGGTTTTTGTCACTTTTCAGCCAGAAGTGCTAGTGTCCCTTAGCAAGAATGACCCAGAGCCAGGAGCTCTCCGTGCTGCTGTGAAGAGAGGCCCCTGCTCAATACTAGATCACTGTATTGCTTCTGTCACGGCAGAGCACTGACCAGGGCGGCCTGCCCCCTTATACCCTCCCAGCTCTGCTTTCTCAGTGATGGCTGGACTTCACACCATTCATTTAGATTTTTGTTGCTGCTTCCTGGGACAGGGTCACAGGTGGCCCAGGCTTGCCTTGGATTCTCTGTGTCACCAGTCTCCACGTGCCACCTGGCTCAGCCAGGACTCTGTACTCCACCACCTCCTAAAGCCCCGGCTCTGTGCCACACTCCACGGTGAAAGCCGCCACTGGAACCTGAGATGAGTCGCCAGGTGAGGTAGCACACAAGCCTGATCCAGCACTCGGAAGGCAGAGGCGGGCAGACCTCTGTGAGTTCCAGACTAGCCTGGTTTAAAGAGTGAGTTCCGGGACAGCCAGGGCTACATAGAGAGACTGTTTCAAAAGATAAGCAGCACCAACTGGATAGCAGGTGGCACGGAGGGCTTTGAGGATTAGATGGGAAATTGCTCTAAACAAATCCCACAGTGCCTTCTAACCTGGGAACTTTTTGCTGTTCTTTAGTATGGTGATTCTCAAGCTTCCTGATGCTACAAGCTTTTAGCATCGTTCCTCATGCTGTGCTGACCCCTGGCCATAACAATGTTGTCATTGCTACTTCATAACTGTAATTTTGCTACAGAGAATTGGGAAGAAAAATAGTTCCACCTCAAGACCCAGCTATACCATTACTGAGCATATCCCCTAAAGATGCTACCGTTACGAATCATAACACAGATATCTGTTCTCCAAAGGTCTTAGGCAACCCCTGTGAGAGAATTGCTCAATGGTACACAAGGGGTCTTTCCCTACAGGGTGACAAATGCTATTTTAGAACAGCTATGGTGGAAAGCTTCATGGTTGGCAGGAAATAGGGTGGTCCAGACATCGGACTGGAGATGTGACTCTGATGGTAGATCATTCGTGAAGCATACACAAAGCCCCGAGGCAAGCCAGAAACCCCGGATAAACCAGCTGTGAAAATGCACATTGGACTCCCAGACAGAGGCAGGAGGATCCCTGTGAGTTTGAGGATAGCTGCATAGGGCTTCTTTGAGATCTTAAAAACAAAACAAACAAACTGGAGGAAAAACTTTGTCATTCCAGGGAGTGACTAATCAGGAATTAGTCAAATGAATGGAACATGGGGAGGGGGAGGGGCAGGTGAGTCTCACTTTATGGGGACGACAGAAGAGCCAAGGAGCTGTCAGTCATTATAGAAGGCACAAGGTTCCCCATCGTCATCATCATAGTCTTGGAAGAATGCAAGAAGGCTTGTAATAACAGATGTGCCTGGCTCTCCCCTGATGTCTGCAACCGCGATTTAAGTAACATCACAATTAAACATTATCTTCAGGGAGTTCCTATCAAAATGAGCAATTATTTCTTGAAATGAGTTCATTTATATATGGTTTATCTATATATGGTTCTGTACATCTATACATGGCTCATTTCTAACAGTGTCTTTGTGCACCACCTTCCCCTCTCAGAACCCCAGGATACTTGTGTACTTGTGACTTTCAAGTTGCTCCTTTTTGTAGGTTTCTTGACACTTTCTACATAAAAAATCCGGCCAGCTGCACGTTAAGATAGCTTTGATGTCCGCTTCCCAATCAGTGAGCCTTCTAATTCTTCTTCTCTACAATATCATGCCTCTATATCCCAGTGGGTGTGAACACCTTTGCCTTGTTCCTGATATTAGGGGAAATGCACACAGCCTTTCACTGGAAAAGACAATGCCACCTGTCAGTTCCTCCCAGACTCTCTTGCAGAATGAGAAAATTCCTTTTTATTCCTAGTTTGATGAGGACTTCATTGAGAGTGTATGTTGAACGCCATCAAATGCCTTTTTGCACCATTAAGACATGCTTTCCCTTGTTTGTTAATATAGTGAATTACATGTACTAAATGCCTCAAATATTAGTCTATGGTGTTCAGCAGTTACCTTCAGAATATGGTTAGGGTAACTTGGATTATGGTCGTTTACTTTTGGCTATAAATTAACATTTAGAATCATTTTCTTGAAAGCCGAATTCATGTTTCATGTTGCTTGGGGCATGTTGAGCAGAGCCTTTGAAAGATTATCTTTCTCACACGTGAAATAGCCTCGGGTCTAGACTAGTCCCAGGACACACAAGTAAAGCAATAAACCAAACAAGCCTGGAAGATCCGGACTGGTTTGCGGTCAGCGGTAACCACGCCAAGTTGACCTTATTCTCCATGTTTTCTGACTGTTTCCAGACATTGCAACAAAGTAGCTGATGAGCCCAACAGCATGAGCCAAGGGGTTGCTTTGGCTGCAGTTGAGTCCTTTATAGTAGAGAAAAGACAGCATGGAGTAGAGGCCGTCAATCATCTGCCCACGGGTGTTGACTTAGCAGCATCCTTTACAGCCACCGTTCCAACTTAGCTCAAAGGACAGAGTGGTGCCCAGCCCGCCACTCACGGCATTGTAAGAACCTAAGAGCACAGATGACAGTGACACACATATCGTCCCTGGGGATGGTGTATTACTCAAACTGTCATTGCCTCATCTCCTGCTTCACTCTTCAACTTAGTGGCTCAGCCAGATTCCTTACAAAGAGTGTCCCCTGACACCGAGCCACCTGGAAATGCCATCCCATAAAGAGCGTACAGCAGCAGCTGTGAAAGGGTGGTGAAGGGCTTTGTGGTTGGTTTACAAAACGACTCTGCAAAAGTACAATCATTAAAAAGAGTGCAGCAGAGCTGTGCACACCCGTAAGTATCGACTGTTTTCTCACAGGGTTACCTGGAGCCACAGGAAATCCAGGGGAAAAGGGAGAGAAGGGAGATGCCGGTGAGCTGGGCCTACCTGGAAATGAAGGCCCACCAGGGCAGAAAGGTGACAAGGGAGACAAAGGAGACGTGTCCAATGATGTGCTGTTGACAGGTAGGCTGGTGTCCTCCTGACACCGGGTCACAGAGACCCGCCCCATCCAACCCACGAGCTGCTCTGGCAACTTTTCTCTTCTCTAGGTCTCCGTTCAACAGCGAGCTCTGGAATTCTTTCCCTCCTTGTTTGTTTGAGACAGGATCTTCTGTACCTCAGGCTAGCCTGGAACTCTCTATGTAGAAGAGACTGACTGGTCTAGCCCAACCCTCCTGCCTCCACCTCCCATGTGCTGTGACTATGGCTGGAAACCACTGTGCTCAGCACGGTGGTCTGCATTTTCAAAGCTGTGCCTGTTTCTCCATGCAGGCAAATCCGAATCTGGTATCTAGAATAAGTAATCTGTGGCTCCTGCCCGTGGACCCAAGCATGGGGGAGGCTAAAGCTGCAAGCTTGCTTCAAGTTTGATCACATGGTCAGACCAAGGTCACATGGTGAAAAAAAGCAGAGTCCAGTGAGGCCCAGGGTTGGTCCACTGATCACCACTGTTTTTCCTACCTGACCATCAGGTAGTAGGGTTTCAAATGACAGGTGACCAATCTCCCCACCAGCACTCTGAGTGTCTCTGGGATTGGATAATAATCAAGGTCTTCAGAAGATGAGGGTCTATCTCAGTAATAAAGTTTTCGCCTAGCTTGCAAGAGCTGCTGGGTTAAATTCCCTAGCACAAGAAGAATAGGAAAGACAGGGGTGAGGGAAAATGGAGAGGTGAGGAAGAAGTAGAGAAGGAGGGGGATGGGAAGAAAAAGAGTTCCTTTGGGATTTTAGGAAGTCAGAATTGGGATCCTCTGGCACTGCAGTGACAATGGCCTGGCTCTGTTGAGAGCTACTAGACCCGAGACCTGTTCTGTCCAATGGTGACCTTAAGTGACCACCACTCCCTAGCAGAACACTCCTGAGAGGATCCCACTACCACCTCAAAGAAAGATTTAGAAGAACGAAGGGAAGACTGATAAAGTTCTTGGCACAGATCTTACAGATAGTGGGTCATCAGGACCTACTATGGTAGCTCTTTAGTTCAGTAAAGACAGCACTAACCTAAGTGGTCTCTAGGAAGGGGTGAACACAGTGGAACTCCAGAGCTGCTCCCTTATCTACCTCTGACTGGAAACTGTCTCTGTGGAGAAGGTTGTATCAGTTTCTCCTCTTCCTTCTCTCTAGGTGCCAAAGGTGACCAAGGCCCCCCTGGCCCACCTGGACCCCCAGGGCCTCCAGGCCCTCCTGGAAACAGAAGACCCAAAGGCCCTCGGCAGCCAAACGTGTTCAACAGCCAGTGCCCAGGTTGCCAAGCCCACAGGGATCCCACTCCTTATGCTAAAGATACCCTCTTCCAGACTTCATGACCAAATCTTGAAGGAGATATTGTCCTAAATGAGACCCATTCCTGAAATACGCTCACAGGAAGTCAGAATACCTGCCTTGGGAATGGGACTATGGCCAGACCCAGCACTGAACACATCACTCCTTCCTCAGTGGTTTCCCCATACTTACCTTCATGCTGTGACTCATCCCGGTCATATAACCCTCTCCCAGGAGCAGTGTTTTATTTGGTTTGGTTTTTAATCACTATGACAACTAACCCTAACCCTAAGATCAGCATCTCCAGGTCTAAGCTGTTAACTATAGCAACAAATTCCTGAGAGAAACTGGAAGATAGTGGGGCAGTCAAATTGGTTGACAGCCTGCAGAGAATGACCACAGGATCTCCATCATTATCAGTAGTGTGTGTGTCAGGGCAGGGGCCTTGAATCCAGAGCCCCATGCTTCCCACTAAGCTATACCTGCCACTCTCTGCCACTTAGCTTTGAGTGCTGGTAAAACTGCCAGGCACAGTTCTTCAGATTCCCATGACTAACCTAGGATGTGATGTGCTTGTTTCCAATTTACAGAGAGGAACCATCAGCTAGGGAGCTACCCAGCCCCGCTCAACTCCAAAGTTTCTTAGAAACAAAAGATAGTGGAAAATATTTCAACAGTGGGTTTAGAACTTGAGAGGCTACCCAGAATGCCCTGCCTGTCTTAAACCACAAGGCACAACTTGAGCATGTCATTTCAACAGCAGATATGGAGGCGAACCCTGCCTTTCTCCAAACACCTGCACCGTTTGGATTAGTGTTCTTCCTAGATCTTTCCAGGGAATGGTCCCAGCTATTAGAATGAAACACTGGTTGGGAGCCTGTGGCTTGGGCTTGCTAAAAAGCAAGTAATCAAGAAGCGTGGTGGAGATGTTATAATGGATATATTTGGGACCTTGCAAGGAAGTGGCGGTTATACCTACCAAGCTATATAACCCATTGTGACAACTGCATTAATTGCTGTCATTTTAGGGGAGACGTGTGTCATACCCAACGATGACACCTTGGTGGGGAGAACTGATGAGAAAGTAAATGAGCGCCATTCTCCACAAACAGGTACAAACCCGATCCTGGGCTGGGGTGTGCCTTGGTGCTGGGGCGCTTCACTTGCCTGCACAGGCCCTGGATTCAATCCCCAGCACCAAACCCAAAAATTCCACTTGGAAATTCAGAACCGGAAGCCTTAATTGGATGTATGTAACTCTCTTTTCTTCTGCTAGAATCCATGATCACTTCCATCGGCAACCCAGCCCAAGTTCTGAAAGTGAGAGAGACCTTTGGGACTTGGATAAGGGAGTCTGCTAACAAAAGTGATGACCGCATTTGGGTGACTGAGCACTTTTCAGGTACTTCCATCTATAAATGGAAATCATATTTGTTGCCTGCCTTCAAGCTTATTCTATACCTGTGAGTCTGAGATCTCCACGGGTGTCCGTATAAGGCTCCTTATCTTAGAAAGCGCAACTAAATGTGTAGAACACCTTCTATCTTGAATGTGTTGGTCGCAAGCTTTGTAGTTCATGTCCCAGAGACATGACCATGCAATGTAAACTATCCAATTTTAACATAATAGCCAGACATAAATAAAGACAAGCCTTATCAACTAATCCATACTGTGGAAGACATATAAAAGACAAATTAAGGCCTACAAATAATAGCCATCTGGCTCTGCAATCTGGTGTGTCCAGGAGGATATGGTCTTAGATATGAAAGATGAATTCTGTGTGCGCGGCCCATTGTTCTCTGAGTTCCATACCATTCTATGAGGGTACTTTTGCCCATATTTCTCATATGTTTGTTGGATGGAGCCCAGAGGAGCACACAAAGTCCCATCTCACAGCCTCTCCACATCTGAACTTAGGACTGGTCACACACTGTCCCCACAAGATGTGGCTGAAGCAGTAAGAATAGCCTTATCCCAGGAGGGTCTACAGTACACATCAGTTGGCGAAAAGCTAAGAACACCCTTTATTTCACCAACTGACTGATCAGTTCAGTAGGAACTTCTGTCTACTAAGCTGGGGGGGGGGGGTGTTAGGGCTCAAAGGAAGAGAGAAAAGCCATATTAAAGCATCGCTGGTCTTGGTCTTTTGGAAGGGATGGGGGCAGCAAGGAGAAGCTGTACAAGCACCCAATATTTGCTCCTGGAACAGGCTTGGGACTATAGAGCAGGTAGGAGGGGACAGGTGTTCTCTCAGCAGCCTGACTGCTCATGGGCTGTGCTGTCATGGCTGCTGGGTAAGAGTCTCCCTCCTCCTTCCCACAGGCATCATGGTGAAGGAGTTCAAAGACCTGCCGGCACTCCTCAACAGCAGTTTCACCCTCCTCCACCTCCCACATTATTTCCACGGCTGTGGGCACGCTGTTTACAACAACTCTCTCTACTACCACAAAGGAGGTTCCAACACCATAGTGAGGTGAGCCACCGTACCATGCCCTGCAGGGCATCCTAGTGTGCACACTGTGTGCTGGCTTCTGCAGTTTAGATGAGTTTCGTCATCTGTATGTGCCTAGGTAGATCAGTCAAAGGAATGGCAGAATACAGTGGGGGTGTCCCACACCCAGGCCCCTGCTGACGTGCACCCGTGGGAAGATGAGAGGCAGAGAGGAGACGTGGACTTGTGACCACTTCCGTTCTCACATCCTTTGAAACATGAAGCAATTGAGGGCAGAGCTTTCCTGGCACGAAGCGTCATTCTCTGACATAGGGAGCTTGCTTACTTGTCTTGAGATAAGTTATGAGGAGAAAACATTAAAACATCTATCCTTCCTCCCAAAGTCCCATCGACAAACAGGTATGATCCCACCAAAGTCCGGTCCGGGGAACCAGTGAGTTTATCAGGCTTACTTACAGAGCAATGGAGGAGGAGTTACAGGCTGAAACATGGGTGATGTTAAAGCAGCCACACTGGAAAGTCTACACCCAGCATGGATGATGGCTGCCCCCTTCCCCGGGCCTTCCCTACCTGTATACCCTTGCCCCTCCTCAAGACCCCAAAGACCACATACAATGAGGGCAGAATTGCACACAACTGGTTGGAAGGCTGGTTGGATACTCGTGAGAAACCCAAGACCCTCCCTACTCCCTTCTATGGGGGAAGGACAGCAGTGAACACCCCCAGTGTCATGACCTTTCGCAAGCAGACTCGGCAAGTTTAGCTTGGAGGGTATCGAGCAAATAGGAAATGCCCACACCTTGCCTCACTTTGTCCCCCTACTCTACCACATGACATCGTCTCTTGTCATCCTTTAAGGGTAAACTCTGGTACTAGTAGAAAAGGAAAGAATTTATCTCTTGCTCAGACACCTTCACCAGAGCTCCTGGTGCCTGATGTCTGTTTAATGTTACCAGGGGCTATCGGGCCACCAACATGGGAATAGGGGAGTTCTAGAATGAAGAAGCCCTAAAATGAAAAAATTTCTCTCTTTAAAATTGGGGTTGGAGGTTTGGTTTTTGAGGTATGGGTTCAACTCCAGAGCCTCGCACATACGAGAAACAGTCTTTACCAACAAGCATGATATATCTTCCCTGCCTTTCTACTTTTAATTTTTATTGTGAGGACACTTTCCCTGGGGAGATGTAACAATAATCTTCCCTCTCCTCACAAAACACAAAGCACACCAAAGTGTGGCTCCACTGAAGGCCAACTTGGGGAACCGCATTTAGAGCTTTCAGACCCCAAAGCAACCCTACCACCAGAAAGTCTCACCCCAGCAGGAAAGATGCCTCTCCCCCAGCTTTACAAACTGAGTCCCCTTCCCCACTGCAGTGAACAAGATCGTGTGCAACTAGGGCAGGATCACAGACTAAAGGCCTGAGCCTCAGATGAGGACTCAGCGACCTCCTAACACCCCATGCCCTGGGAAGCAGCATTCACATCAAGATGCCCTGTCAGAGGGTTTGTCGTTATGAGAAAGATGGCAGACGTTATGCTCAGAGTGTAGCTGCAGTTTTGCCAAGTTGCGGTTAATCTCTCCAGGTTGCCCAGGAAGGCCTTGAACTTACTGTTCTAGACCACTCGAGAACGTTACATACCACCAACAGTATACGGAAGAGCCCTTCATTTAAACCTGTGACTAGGCCCTGATTCCTACCACAAAGAACTAACTCTTCTTCCTAAGCAAGGCAGGACAGAGTTTATAAAGAAACCCCAGAATTACATCAAACCAGAGGCAGCGGGGTACGGGGCGGGGGAGGAGGTCAACATCCTCAAAGGTTTCAGTCCAGCTGATGAAACAACTTATGTTGTAAGGCAGCAGGTACATGAGAATCCTCTGCTCAGCGGGATGTCCCCGGTTGGGGCTGGGGAGCAGTGAGCTGAGGTTCAAGATGGAGTTAGCCAAAAAATGAGAACAAAAATGGTCACTTTGGGGCATTTCACTTAACAATCCTTCCACCTTAGCCTCCCAAGTACCCAGATTATAGCCTGCACCACTGCTAAGCTTGGGCGAGCTGTGCTGACCTGACCGGGTAGGGGACTTCTCCTCAGCCTAGACCTACATCAAACCACATGCCCAGAGCAAGAGAAGCAGGATGGCCCAAAGCTGCTTCTCCTTAGGACAGACACCTGCTCCCTCGCCCCATGGGGCTAGACCACAGTACAGAGTTCCCAGCACCCAGGAGCTGGGATGGCTGAGTCCTTTCCAAGTGCTTGTTCTTCTGGGCCCTTTCCAGCTTAATTAACTCTTAATCTGCCTCTGTTTGCTGTGCTTCCTAAATGCTACATGGGCCTACTGTGCACTGCCGCTCAGTAGCGCAATAGCGCCCTCTGGTGTTTTCTTTTTGCCTAACATCCCCGGCTTAGTCCCAGATTTAGCTAGTGGCTGAATCATAATTCGCTTTTTTAGGATATTATCTCGGTTTGGAGTCTGGGAAATCTGATCCCAGGGCTAAGGGGCGTGGAATCCCATGCCTGGTTCTACTTATAAAGTTTTTTAAATTAAAATGTCAGCATGAAATAAAGGTATAACCAGCAAACTTGGGAGTTTTAAAACTTAAATTTAGGGGCTAAGGATGTGTCTTAGTTGAGAGAGTGTTCAAGGTTCTGGGGTTTGGTCTACATAAACAAGGCTTGGTGGTGTGATTTCAGCACTGGCAGGTAGAGGCAAGAGGGCTAAGTGTTCAAGGCTGTCCTCGGCTGCATTGTTGATTTGAGGACAGTCCTTAACCCCACACTACTGTCTCTTTGCTTCTGCTAGCATAGGCTAGTCACTGACTTCACGCCCTTGCTGCTCAGAACATCACTGAAGGGCAAGTAAGTTTCCTGGAGCCGTTTGGCAACAGACAGCACCAGGCCTCGGTCCACTCTTGGTAACTCAGCAGAATCGGGAACAACAAACCACCCATGTCCACAGACATGTGTAGCCTCGAGCTCTTCCATTCAGTCTCTTCCCCCCCCCCCCCCCAGCCTTCTTACATGCAGATAAATGCTTAGGCCATAAGCGAGGGCTTGTTCCTGGACTAGCTTGTAACTTACTTAACCCATTTATTTGATTTTATGTCTTCCACATGGCTAGTTACTTCTCACATTTATGCAATCGTCTCCTGCAGAGTTCAGCTCCAATCTCCAGAGCCTGACTCTTCCCCAGATTCCCCCGTTCCCCTCCACCGAAAGTCCTACCTCCTATTTCCCGCCTCAGCTCATTTATTGACAGGTGATGCTTCCCTACAGTTCATGAGAATTCTCTCTACAGACGTGTTTCCTCCACTCTAACTTGATTTAAAAAAAAAAATGTGTTTCAGATTTGAATTTGGGAAAGAGACATCTCAAACTCTGAAGCTTGAAAATGCTTTGTATTTTGACCGAAAATACCTCTTTGCAAATTCCAAGACTTACTTCAACATAGCAGTGGACGAGAAGGGCCTCTGGATCATCTACGCTTCCAGTGTGGATGGCTCAAGCATCCTTGTGGCACAGCTAGACGAAAGGACATTCTCTGTGCTGCAGCACATTAATACCACATACCCCAAATCCAAGGCTGGCAATGCCTTTGTAGCTCAAGGGATCCTCTATGTCACGGACACCAAAGACATGAGGGTCACGTTTGCCTTTGATTTGTTAGGAGGGAAACAGATCAACGCAAACTTCGACTTCAGAATGTCTCAGTCTGTTCTTGCCATGTTATCATACAACATGAGAGATCAGCATTTATACTCGTGGGAAGATGGCCATCTGATGCTTTATCCTATGCAGTTTTTGTCAGCAGCATCAAGCCGGCGATAGGCTTGCTGTCTGCTCCCTTATTATACTCCACATGTTTTCTAGGGTTTGCTCAAGCCCAACAGAAAGCTAGCCTGTGAAGGAAGGATATCCAGATACTCGGAGCATGAGCCCATGCCACGGGCTCTTGTGCAAGGGGCGAGTCCTCTTTAAGCCAGGTAGCTTAAAAAGCTACAGATTGAAAGTGGAAATGGATGAGAGATCCGGTGACCCTTGACCCCTCCTCAAACTCAGCAAGTTAGCTCTCCCCCATGACCTGAGTGTCCCCATTGGTAATATGAAACATCTGAGTATGGCTGACATTTCCTCTACCTATATGAAATTCTGTGGTTCTTGCCTGATGATATATTAGGTTGCTTTCTGGTTTCGTTTTTCTCTAATGAGTTTACCCGCAGCTTGAGGGGTGTGCCTATCAGTGGTGATGTACATTTATCTGGTGTTTAGGGAAGATGCATTTGGCTCTCATGGCTTCTAAGGTAGCACATCATCCACAGTTTATTTTTCTCTGGATACACACCTGCCACAGAATGATTCTTGTTTTCGGCTCCTAAGTTCAAATCCAAGATTTAAAAAAAACAAAAACCCAAAATCACGAATAGATACAGGCTCAGGACTCTAAATGAAACTGATCAGGCCTGTCTAGATGCCTGTCAGATACCTGTCGATGTCTGATCATGTCCATTGCTCCTGGGGATCATAAACATGAAATCTTCAGCTCCTGGTCCCTTTTGCCATGGGATTGTTAACAGAGTATCAAACACATCAAACATGACTTTTTCCAGAAGACAAGCACCATTTGTATTTACTATAAGGAAATAAGGGCATAAGGAATAAGGGAAGGCAATTGGCTCAAAGGCCAAAGTCAGCATATCTCCCATCCCTGTACCTAAGGTCCCTGTACCGTCAAATCACTGCACCTAAGAATCACGCTGCAGACCATGGCAGCAGTGAGGCAGAGCAGCCCTGTAAGTCCCCAACCACTACTGCCTGTCCACAGAAAGAAAGAATGCTGACCTTTAAATCTAAGGACACAAAGTGAGCCAGGCTCCCGGAAGGGCTTACTCACTGCGACTTGTTGGGCTTTCTTCGGACTGAGAAGCATTTTCTGTGGCTTGAGCTTTGGAAGAGGGGACAGCTAAGGGCAGCATCAAATGGAGTAAGAGGGCCTCCAGCTGTGGAGGTGTTCACTCCCAAATGGTTCTCAAGGTTGGGTCTGTCTGGTCCTCTTGGATAGTAAGGATCTAGTTTCATTGGCTCCTACAAGACCTTAAATAACCATGTTCCCTGTCAGCTCCTTCTGTCTGGCACTGAAGATCTAAGGAGCTTCAAGAGGAAGATGGGAATTTCATCACATGCGCGCGCGCGCGCGCGCACACACACACACACACACACACACACACACACACACACACACACACACACTCCGAAGATAGGAAGAGAAACTACAGAAACTGTCCAGGAAAGACTGGCCAGTAATTCCAAACCCATTCTCAGTGGGCCTGTGACCTGCTTTAATCTTTTTAATAGAAACATCTTAAGAATTTGGGTGTACATTTTACTACTTAAATTTCCCTGCCTTCTGAAAATACCCAGGCAGTAACATACTTATTGAGTTCTCAAGGTGAAGGGTTCCAAAGCTTCCTTGCTTCTTGGTTGGGTTGGCTATGCAGTTGGTCCTCACAGTTTTTAAAGATACTCTCTCAGATTCCTTTGTTGCAGTAGAACTCTAATGCCTTATTGGTATATCTAATGAATGGCATTGTTCTTTTAAAGTACTCAAATATGTGATACTGCTTCTGAGTATGGTAGACATGGATATACGAATAATTTCATTTGTTATTGCTTAGTAGCATTGCAGGGAATAGATACAACACTAATTGGACACATAAGCAAAATAGTTGCTATTGAATTAGCTCTCACAGTTTTGATATCTGAACTAGCAAATGTCTTAGCTTTTCTTTTCCTTTGCTTCTTTCTTTCTTTCTTTCCTTTGTTCTTTTGTTTTGTTTTTTCTAAGGATGTCTTTCTGTGTTTGCCCAGACTGATCACAAGCTCCTGATTCAGCCTTCTGGGGGCCGGGACTGCAGGCACAGTGACTCCTTAGCTCTCCTGACTGTATGTAAGGAATCACACACTCACTATTAGAGAAACTCATGTGAAGATTTTTGTTTCTTTTTGTGGTTCTTTCTTTTGTTATAATATAGTGAGGTTAAAACAAGTAAGGTTGACTGATGTTTAACAAGTTTATCTTCACAGAAAGAAAGAAATTAAGATTTTTTTTCTTGCAAACAGTACTTCATTCTATATCGCTTAACACAAGTACACACACATGATGTTTCAGGCTCACTGCTAAAC
The DNA here is from genome assembly GCF_963924665.1 of Micromys minutus. NCBI lineage: Eukaryota > Metazoa > Chordata > Mammalia > Rodentia > Muridae > Micromys > Micromys minutus. Next base: position 45,381,978 of record NC_137985.1, read on the forward strand.
TAATGTTCAGTCTTGTATTTTTAAGTGACGATATTAATCAGCCCTGCTGTCCCTTGTAGCCAAGTTGTCCTAAAAGCACTTCACATATCTCTGTATGAAACCAAGTAATTCTCCAATTCTTCCAAAATCTAAAGCGGATACCATTACACTAGAAATTATGCCTTCCAGCTTCCAAGGTAGGCCAGACTCAATATATCAAAGCATTTCTTCTAACTAATATGGAGTCCTACTAAGGTTGCAGAGGTGATGGGACAGAGAACGTGGTCCAGGCTGAACATGTCACATCAGTTCTGGTCTGGGGTTCATTCAGTCTTTTTACCTTCATAATCAGTAGGTGAAATGTCAAAAGAGGAAGCACAGTTCTTGAGAAGTCAGCTGTCATTCTCCAGTCATAGCAAGTCACTTGGGCACTGCCTGTCTGGAGTTGAGCTACCTGAGGAGAAGTGGGGGGTGAGGTTCAGTTTTCTTCAGCACTGTGACCTGTTCATACATAATCTCCCATCGGTAACCACAGATTATAAATGACCTGTTGTAAGTAGTAAAATAAAATTATCCTGAATATAATCACATGTAAAAACAAGTGTATTACCATTTTTACCTCTGTGTGTGTGTGTGTGTGTGTGTGTGTGTGTGTGTGTGTGTTTGTGTGTATGTGTGTGTGTGTACATTGGGGTAGAATTGTGTTGGTGGTTTCTCTGTGGAAACTGTTTGCTAGTTCTGTCTGAATACTGGAAAATCATTAACATGGACTGTTCTCGCTACAAGACAACATGAAAAATGGTAACTAGAAACTAGACCTGTTCTCGTATGTTCTCTGTCGCTGTGATACACACCCTGGTCACAAGCAACTTGGGGAGGGAAGGGTTTATTTCAGCTTATACTGTTGTCCATCATATAGGAAGCCAAGGCACAAGCTAAGGAAGAGGACCATGGAGGAATGCCTCATGCTCAGCCTTTCTCCTACAACTCAGAACCACGTGCTCTAGTGTGGCACCACCCACAGTGGCCAGGCCTTCCTAAATCATCAACCCAAACAATTCCTCACAGACATGATTACATGCTGACAGGAAGGAGGCACTTTCTCATTGGAGGGTCCCTCTTCCCAGATGTATCAAGTTTACAGCCAAGATTAGGTGGCACAAAATTGGGTACACAGAAACATAAGCACAGTGGAGATTGGAAAACACGTGGGGCAGGGTAACTGAAAAACTATCCAGAATAAAGAATAAAAATGGCAGCTTTTAAAAACTAGATTTATATGAATTTGGACCAGTCCCAATAATTCCTTGGGGGAAAAAGAAGATAATAGAATGATGTCAAGTCGCTTTGGTTTCTGTTGCTTATGTTCTTGCGCTTGCCTCTCCCTATCTGGTTGTCTCGAGCGCTACCTGCCCCTGCTGTCTGACTGGAGCCTGTCCCTCTTCAGATCCTGATTGTGTCAGAACTCCTCAGTCCAGGTGTCTCTGCAGTCCTGTGATTCTGGGATCCTGGGATCCTGAGTGTGTCAGAGCTCCTGGGAGTCAAGCTGCCTCTGAGACACCAGAGTCTCAGTGTGACCAAGTTCCTGATGTCCTTGAGTGTGTCAGATTTCCAGTGCTCCTGGGTGTGTCTGATCTCCTTGGAATCTAGTTTCCTCTGTGATCCTCCGGTTAGTACACCTGTGATTCTGTAATCCTGGGCATGCTAGAGCACCTGGTGACAGGCTTCCTCTGGGTGTTGTGGGATTGGGTATAGCACCAGCACCCAAGGTCAGCTCAGGGCTCAGGTTCAGACCAGAAGGGAATAGTAGTATTTTATTTTACATTCCAGTTGCTGCCCCCACTCCTGGTCACCCCTTCAACAAACCCTCCCCCCACCCCATCTCCCTCCCCTCTGAGAGACTGGAGCCCCCAGGGGAGTATCCCCCAACCCTGGCACATCAAGTCTCTGCAGGGCTAGGAGCATCCTCTCTCACTGAGGACAAGGCATCCCAGCTAGGAGAATATATCCCAGGAACAGGCAACAGTTTTTGGGATGGCCCCTGTCCCAGTTGTTCGGGACCCACATGAAGACTGAACTGCACATCTGATACATATGTACTAGGACCCTAGGTAATTTTTTTCTGGCACTTTTAGTATTTGGGGTTTCAAATTGAGGTCTGTGATCCATTTGCAGATGATTTTTCTGCAGAGTAATCAAAGTTTAATTTCATTCTTCTGCATCTAGACATCCAGTTTTTAGAGATGCAGTCTCTTCTCCTGTGCATGCGCTGTCAAATATCAGATGGCTATAGATATAGTACCCATACATACACACACACACACAGAGAGAGAGAGAGAGAGAGAGAGAGAGAGAGAGAGAGAGAGAGAGAGAGAGAGAGAACAGTACTCAGACAGATAGATAGATAGATAGATAGATAGATAGATAGATAGATAGATAGATAGATAGATAGATATAGGTATAGGTATATAATACTCATGTTCAGGCTACTTCATTCCATTGGTCTATGTGTCTGGCTTATGACAGCATTATACTGCTTTTTGTTTCTATAGCTTCATTAATGTATCTTGAAGTCTGGAATAGCAATTCCTCCAATATTGTTCCTTTTGTTCAAGATTAGTTTGGCTATGTAGGGTCTTTTCTGGTTCCATATAAATTTTAGGATTACTTTTCTATTTCTATGAAGACTGTTATAGGTATTTTTTAAAGATTTGTTTTATTTGTGTGAGTACACTACCACTGTCTTCAGACACACCAGAAGAGGGCATCAGATCTCATTACAGTTGGTTGTGAGCCACCATTTGGTTGCTGGTGTTAGAACTTAGGTCCTCTAGTAGAGCAGTCAGTGCTCTTAACCACTCAGCCATCTCTCCAGCCCTTGCTGTAGGCATTTTGAGAGTGTATTGAATCTGGTAGCAATTGCATTGCTTTTGGTAGAATGATCAATCTCATAAAATTATTTATACTCTCAGTCTTTCTCTTTATGGATTTAAAGTTCCCACTGCAGAGGTCTTTCACCTCACTGGTACTTCCAGTGAGTTAGTTCATTGTCTTTGATGATATTATTGTAAATGGGAATATGTCAAAGAATATCACCCTCTTAGACTTGATGATTCTTTGAATTGCTTTGTTTCTATTTTATTAATTTGTGCTTGGTGTTATTTCTTGCCATCTGGGTTTGGGCTTAGTTCTATTTCTCCCATTGAATCATTAAATCACTTAGTACTTCTTTCTGATTAAACACAAGTAGTTAGAACTATAAACTTCCCTATTAGAAAATTGGCCAGAGGTTTTATTGTATTGTGTTCTTATTTTCATTTGGCTCTAGGAATACTTTTTTCCTCTTTCTTGATTTTTTCCTTTGGCCCATTCATCATTCAGTAATGAGCTGTTCAATATCCTTACTAGAATTTTATTTGCTGTTAATTTTACATTTTATTATATACTAGTTGGCTAGGATACATGGAATTTCAGTATTATTGAACTTATTTTAGTGTCCTGCCATGTGGTCTATTTTACAGAAACTTCTATGCACTGCTATGTGTATATGTTTTACTGGGTAGTCTATATACACATATATGTGTGTGGTGAGAGAGACAGAGAGAGACACACTACTCTATCCAGCAAAACTATGCCACAGTTGAAAGAGAAAATTTTTCAATGATACACACAGCCTACTAAGTTCCTACTCAACAACATAACTGCTAAACTGCTAATGGAAGTAATACTTAGAATTGAAAAGTGGGTTAAGCACAGCCAAAGCAACTCTACAAAGAAAACAAGTAATTTAGTGAAATACAAAACAGAAGAATACTCCAGCAAAACAACAAAATGACTGCAGTCTCCAGAGACCTTCCAGTACAACTCTAGCTTTCAGTTTCCACCGAGAAATTAAGTGTTCTAACCCTGGTGGGTTTTTCTTTAGATGGGACTTATATTTTCTTTTGCAGCTCTCAGTACATTTTCTTCATTTTGAGTTTTAGTATTTCTGGTCTTGTCTAGTTGGGGTTCTGTGTGCTTTCTGTATCTGTATGGGTACTGTCTTTCTTTAGTTTCTTCTGTGACTTTGCTAAGACCTGGTCAATGGCACTGACCTGAAATTCATATCCGTAATGCAAGGACTTGATTTTTTGGTGGTGTCTCACATTCCTGCACGTACTTTCCCGTGACTAAAATATTTTCTTCATAGTCATTTTATTTGCTCCAGGTGCTGTGGTGGTTTGAGTGATAAAGCCCCTCATAGGTTCATGTTTGAATACCTGGTCCCCAGCTGGTATCCCTGTTTGGAAAGAGTTGGAAGGTGTGAGCTTTTTGGAGGTGTACCACATGGCAGCTTTGGACACTATTAAGTTCAGCTTTCAATTTCTGAATTTTATTCATTTCGTTCAGCCATGTGTTTGTGTTTTCTTAACCACTGCTCAGGTGTTTGCTGTTCTCTTGGAGGTTCAATAAAGCAATCAGTTCTGCCTTCTTTCAGTTTCTTGAAGTCTTGATAGAGTTTATGACTGTTCCTTTAAAGCCTGTGTCCTGACATTCATCTAGGTAGTAAAGAACACTGCTACGGGACTAGGTTCGATTGGAAATGTGCTGTCTTGGCCATTCATGTTGCTTTTGTTTTTAAGATTTGACCTGGGCAAGTAGACTTCTTTCTCTGCATGTCTGATATAATAATATGGAATTCCTTAGATTGGGCCAATTAAAGCAATGTGTGACCAAAGGTGGGCCAGGTAAAGGCAGTGGATGAGCTATTAAAGTTGATAAAGAATGACAAATAAGGCTCCCAAACCATGAGTCTGGAACTAGGCCTGAGGGTACAGAGAAGACAGTGTGCAGAGAGAACACAAGAGGAAAGGAACGTTCACCAGCCAAGGGTGGCTCCCAAACAAAGCAGATTTAATGTAGTTTAAAGACTAGTTCTAGGATTGTGAAGATGGCCACGGGCAGGGGAAAATGGAGATGTGAAAGGGGGAATCAGAGAGGGAAGAAGAGACTTACTTACAAAAGCATCTTACAAAGAGGAAATCAGGGCCAATGGCTAGGCTTTTGGGTTAGGGAAAAGCAAGGCAATGGGAGTGAATGATTTACCCAGGAAAGGCGGTTTATGGACCTCCCATAAATTCTGAAAGCTTGTGGTGGCTGATCTTGGCTGACACTGTGTAACACACGGGAAGAGGAACCTCAGCTGAAGAAATGTTTCCATCAGACTGGTACGTGCATTGCTTGATTGCTAATGTCAAGTCCTGTGACAGTGCTATCCCTAGGCCTGTAGCTGGACAGAAGCAAAAGTAACTATTTCTGCTCAAGCTCCTTCTGGAGTTCCTGACCTGACATCACTCAATGACAAACAATAAGATAAAATAAACCTTTTCCTTCCTAAGTTGCTTTTGCTCATGGTATTTATCACAGTGACAAAAAAAAAAAATCTAGAACAAAGATCCACTAGGTTATCTAGTATTTGTTGTAAGGACCCCTTTTCATCAATCAATGTAACCAAAAGAAAGAAAAAGCAAAATTCATATATATTAAACTGTTGTTACGTCTACTTTGATAATTCTTAAGTGTGTGACAAATGGCAAATTATAAAGTACAATTTCAAATCCAACCTCTGACACTCAACTGTTTTAAAGGCAAATCTCTTACCTTTTAGATTCCTGTTGAACACGTCCACTATCCTAGTATGCACACACAGACAATGCAGCGACACAGGCAGCAGTATCTAGAGCATGGTAAATGTTTACCCGACAGTTGTCCATGTTCCTGTGTGACAGGGTTCCGTGAAGTACGCCTTCTCAACTCTCAGTCTCCAACTCACGAGAATCGCTCCTTGTATATGTGCCGTCCCATAGTGTGACATCTCATATGTGTGAATGAATAAGCAGTTTGAGGGCTTAAAATTTCTCTAATAGTTAATCATTTTATTAAAATTAACTCTTAAAAACAGTGTCAAATAATGCCAGACCAGTCTACTTAAATATGCCAAACTAAAATAAAACTCTAACAGATAACACTTCTTTTACATGTATATTCACAGCATGAGTAGCCACTGCCTGCGGAGAAAGGTGCTTTTATACCGTTATGTTTTACCGTTTACCACACGGGCATTAAACATTCTCATTACACGATGAGACAATTTGCTGGTAAACACTTAAACACACACAGACACTGGTTTCAATATTGCAACATATTTTTGGTCATAACGAAGGAAATACATCAAAATATGACACTGGCTAATATTTTACAAGCAAATAATTTAACTCTGCATAGTTTATACAATAGGCTGTGGCAATAAATAATATCACCAATCTGATCAACTGGCCACAAAAAGCCTAACATTCATTTAATTGATATGAAATGTTCTACTGATGTAGTTTCAACATAGTTTTAAATATGCCTTATTAACCTTAAATACATGAAAAGAAAAAGTACTAAACTAGACTTGGAAGGTATGTTTTGCTTAACTACAAATACGCCATGTCTAACATATTACATTCCTGACATAAAGGCAAATACTTTAATAGAAAAACTAGCAATCCAAAAAATGTCAATGTGCAAATTGTGAGGAAAACATTGCATTTAAATTTGCACTCATTTGCAAGTTACAGTACTAGCTCAGTATAAACACTAACAGAACATACTCAGCAGGGAAGAATGAGTGACTGGGCTGCTCCACAGTTATAAGTGCTTCTGGTCTAGAGCATCTAACACCTCGGACTATCCTTCATTCAACAAGAGACAGCAGCATGCTCCTTCCATGATGCGAAGGAAGAAAACCCTGAATCAACAATGCTTTCTTCCTCAACGTGATAAAAGGGTCTGTCCATTACTGGAACTTACTGCTGGCTAACCTCAAGTATTTCTGAATCAGGTTTGTCACATGATGTAAAGAATAGATTCCCTTCATACAATACAAGGTAGGGGATTTTGTTTTTTTAATACGCCAGTATAATGACAAGGTACATGCACTCTACCAACCTGGGTAGGCAACACTCAGGTAGAGGAAGACCCAGCTTGCATCAGAGTCATATTCCAGAGACTCTGTTATTTCAAGGAGTTGACTGCACTGGAAAGCAGAGCCACCTAACTCCTACATTACACCTTTTAACTGAGAGGTATGTAACATAAACCCCCACTTTCAGACTACAGAATGTCAAGAATTCTATTAGGGATGTTAAAAGCACTGGGCAGAACCCTGGTTTTCAGCGTGCCATCTGCACCACAGGAGAACAGTCGATTGTCCTGGCTGATATCAATCTGCATGACTCCAGCTCCAATGTTCCGAAATATGGACTGCTTAGCATGCTCACTCTTGAATGAATGAATCAGGCCATGACCTGTCAGTCTCCATACCTAGTTTTTAAAAAATGCAATGAGTCATTAAAATGAGAGACCTTATATAAAAATACAGTTCTTGCTTCTGTTCCTCGGCCCAACTAACCATTTCCTGCTGAGTCTGCTTTCCTAGCTGTCTGCCTGACAGGAGGTGACAGAGTCACTCAGAACTCATATCCTAGCTTAGACTTATGGCTTCTTCCAAAGTTCTCTCTTCAATCTGCGCTCTCTCTCTCTCTCTCTCTCTCTCTCTCTCTCTCTCTCTCTCTCTCTCTCTCTCTCTCTCTCTCTCTCTCTCTCACGTGTGCACACATGCACACCCCTCTACTAATTCAACCAAGTATTTAATTCAACAAAATATGTTTGCACATGAAACTAGGCTCCAAGGAAAAAATAAAAGAAATATGGTATTATTTCTCCCACCTGGAAACATCTCTCCAGCTATGAGTACCAAAGACAGAGGTAAGAAAAAGGAAGAAGATTCTAAAGTACCAAACTAATTTTGCTAAATACATACACGTGTTAATTAACCCTACATACTTGGGGCTAGTGGCATATCTTGTTCATACTTGCCTAGCACCATGAAGTCCTGAGGTCAAATCATCATCACAAAACAAAACTTCAAACACTTTACTCAAAGTCCCTTCTTACTAATATTTCGTGATGATAGGACCACCATCACAAAACCCAGACCCACACCTTGCACGTGAAGCAAATATTCTACCACTCAGGTGCACCCCAGCCCCTTCCAGACTCAGAGAAACAGAAGCCTGTGATCCAGTGAATTGAATTCTTAGCTGGGTTTCCAAAGTAGAATGCTTTAGAAAGAGCCACACAGAAGGGGAGGGTGGGGCTGCATGTCAAGGACTTGTAATACTCCAGAAGGCCTATACGCCGCCTCCATTTCAGACCACAGTAGTTGTATTTTTCCTAGCAAGCAGTCTAGACAGCAGGAAAGGACTAACATTTAGTCTATTCTCACCTTTCCTGCGAGTACTTACTTTTATGTTGCCTTCTGCTGAACCTGTAGTGAAGTATTCCTCACAGGAATCCAGAGCCAAAGCCTTAACAGCCGAGTCGTGTGCCTGGAAGGTGTGCATTAGCTGTCTCTGTCTGATGTCAAAAATGCAGATGTGACCTTTCCTGCCTCCAGAGATCAGGAGCTGCTGTTTCGGGGCGTACTGAAGCACGGTGGCGCCGTGGTCATGGCAAGTGAAACCTGAAGGAAGAACAGAACACCAGGAGACTTTCCCAAAGCCTGATGCTCCTGGTTCTTCACATTTAAAATACAGAAGTTCACTGTTTACTTTTTTCTTCCCTGCAATGATTTGTTTACAAAGTGTCTTCCAACAGGTGCATGTGTTGAGAATTTGTCCCCGGCTACTGAATTCAGTCACTAAGAGATGACAGCCCTGAGGGTCGGGCTTCAGTTCTCCTGAAAGATTCATACTTTGGCGGCATTACTGGGAAACCTTGGAAGGTGGGGCTGGCCTTGGGAACAGGTCACTAAAGCATGTTCCTTGGGAACCTTCTCCCGTCACCTTTCCTGTAGCTCTACTTCCTGGCCACCTGGAGGTGAGGTGGTCTCACCACATGCTCTCTGCTGTGACGTTCTGTCTCATCCCGGCACAGAAAGCATGGAGCCAGCAGACCGTGAAGAGAAAGAAGCCTCTGAAGTTCTTAACCAAACTCAACTCTCCTTCCTTTAAGCTGTTTCTGTCAGGCATTTTTACAACAACAAAAGGACAAACATAAAAACTAAAGAACACCCATCCTGTAAGTCACAGGTTTCTAAAACCCTGTACTTAAAGTGCTAAGTCACACTAAAACCAGTTTCTATCCATTATACCAATATGAAACGTGAACAGGAAAAGGGTGATTAAAATCCTAAGCTATGTGCCTCACACAAAATATGAAGAACATCACACATGGGAACAGCACACTGACCCTCGTTAATACTGCACACAGAAGCAGGAGCGCAGAGGAGGCTAAGCTTCCCAGTGGCGCACACACTCCTCAGCACCCAGCACTATTTACCCACAGGATGCTCACCTCATCCAAAGAGCCAGTGACTGAGGAAGAAGCTCAGCCTCATGCACCTGAATACTTTCAGCCACAAGCTAATGAGATGGCCTTCGGCTACAGTAGGAATAAACATGCCCCAAACGTTTCTACCCGTGGCACCACTAGGTGGTAGCAGAACTTTCAGAAGATAAGGGGCTCATGGAAGGAGAGTAGGTCCCCATTCCTCTCCCCTTTGCTTCTTGGCATTCTTGCGCAGAACAGCTCCTTTACCCCATGTTCTCTCCATAAGGTACTTCTCTGCCACAGACTCAGAGGACAAAGAACCAGGGGCTGAAACTGCTGAGCAAAATAACCCTTTTCTCTGTGCAGTCCTCGACAACAACCTGTGAGCTAACACTTAGTTCATGATAAAAACCAAGCCTAGCGAGCAACCCCTTTAACTCACCGTGAATGAGGCTGTTTCCAGGTGATATTAATGTGTCCCAGAGGCATACGTTTCTTTTACAGAAATAATAAAAAAACAATTATTCAAAATCACCAATAAGGACAAATTTCGTCAAGAAAAACATTTTTACTTATCTGAAATTTCCGACTAGAATGGGGTGGCTTATCTCTTCTAAGAGCTTGTGCTAGTATCTCTTTCCTAAGGCCCTTGTCAATGTACCCCCCAATCCCCATCTCTTGTCTACCCTGCTGGAGAAACAGGGAAATGACTTCCTCAGGAGAAGGGTCCCGGTATATCACTGGGAAGTAATTGCTTCAAGTTAGCCGTCCTGTTTATGATGCACAGCTAGTGAAGACAACGAGAGGGAAAATGCAAAGACGGTGACTGTGTCAAACGCTCGTCAGGGCTAACGGACTTGATGGTAACAGCCTTTTTAAAGACTGAGCACTTCAGCATAGAAACGATACATGCTACTCCAGACTCATTAGGACAAATGTTCTGTTTCTGTTAAGGAAAGCCATGGTAAGGTGTATAAAACATATTCCTTCAATTAAAAAAAAAAAAACTACTAAATGGAGATCCTTACTTTCTGGGGGGAAAATGGCATTGTGATTAAATTTATTTCTTTTTTAAAAATTAGATACTTTATTTATTTACATTTCAAATGTTACCCCTTTCCCAAATTCCCCTCCGCAAAACCCCTATCCCACCCCCCTTCTTCTATGATGGTGCTCCCCCACTGGCCCACTCCCACTCCACCGCCCTGGCATTCCCCTACACTGGGGCATTGAACCTTCACAGGACCAAGAGCCTCTCCTCCCACTGATACTGGACAGAGCCATCCTCTGCTACATGTGCCATGGATCCCCCACCCCCATGTGTACTCTTTGGTTGGTGGTTGAGCTCTGGGAGTCTGGTTGGTTGATATTGTTGTTCTTCCTATGGGGTTGCAAACCCCTTCAGTTCCTTCAGTCTTTTCTCTGCTCTCCCACTGGGGTCCCTGTGCTCAGTCCAGGGGTTGGCTGTGAGCATCTGCATTAGTCAGGCTCTGGCAGTGCCTCTCAGAAGACAGCTCTATCAGACTCCTGTCAGCAAGCATTTCTTGGCCCCGCAATAGTGTTTGGGTTTAATGTCTGTATATGGGATTGACCCCCGGGTTTAAAGTTTTCTTATTCTTTTGTTTCCGTCAACTTACCTATTGTCATTGGACTGTCCAGATGTCGCAACTAAACTTGAAGAGGTGATAAATGCAAAGTCACTTGTGGACTTACTGTGGCACTGCCAACTCTATATAGAAAACAAAAGATAATCAACATTATCTAAAGATCCAGTAGCAACTGAAAGGATACAACTAATGTACCACCAATAATGAGCAAGACTCCAGAGCTACGATGTATACTTTACATTTTTACTTTTTATTTGTGCTGCTTTTAGGATCTTGATGTGTATCGCAGGCTGCCTCAAACTCATGACCCTCAACTTCCCAATGAGGGACCACCACACCTAATAAGGGCAGTTTTAAAACTCAATATGCACGGAGAAGAGTGCATACTGCAGGCCACTGAGCACCAGAGGCTACACGGCCAACTCTTTCTTCTTTTTAAGTGGAGGACTTTAAAGAAATTTCATGCACACAATGAACAAACAAGTCACAATTAGTTGTGACTGTCTCTCCCCATTTCTGCTTCTGCCATCTTTTAGACTAGTGCTAATTTTTGAGCCTATAAAATATTAAAACAATTTGACCTTAGGAATAATTTTTTCTTCCTGGAGAAAGCATTATGCTTGTAATCATGTTCCCAATCCTCAGGTAAAATAGTTTAAAATTGTCTTTCATATCAGAAAGTCTTAAGCTATTTATGAATTCAATAAAATAAAAAATAAACCTACAGACCAGAGACCAACTCAGACTGGGAAAAGTCCCAGTCGGCTGCCCACCTCCCAGCTTCTGTCCCCTGTCACATCCTCTGTCACACCCCTCCCAGCCTGTTCCCAGTCCTGCATCTTGCTATTTGCTCTGCCCCAGCCTCCGACGGGGGCAGAGACTCGCTGCTCCACCAGAGACCATGCAGACTGGGAGAAGTCCAGGGGCTGTGTACCATCCGAACTCCCAACAATCTCACGATCTCCGCCTCCTTCTGCTCTACATGCACCCATGCCCTCCTAACTGCCTTGCCCCAGCCCTCAACTACGGAGACAGAATCATTAGGCCACAATTCAAAACCTGTACTCCTCAAAGTTGGGAAAATCTAAAAAAAAAAAGGCTGTGGGGCAACTGAGAGAGGAGGGAGGGGAAACTGGTTAGGATGTAATATATAAGGGAATAAATAAAAAATAAATTTAAAAATACACAAAAGTCTCTGAAACTTCTAAGCTCTTAATTAAAAGTTTCCCGTAAAGATTGCATCTAGAGTAAAAAGTGACAGCAAGAGAGTGCAGATATTGCATATCACTTTGATAATATCCAGAAACTTATTATTAGAAAAGGTTGATAAGATACATTGAATTAAAGGTGATATTTTGGGCTGGACAGATGGTTCAGTGGTTAAGAGCACTGACTGCTTTTCTAGGGGTCGCCCCAGCAACCACATGGTGGCTCACAACCATCTGTGGTGGGATCTTGGTGCCCTCTTCTGGCGTACAGGCATATATGCAGACAGAACACTGCATGCATAAAAAATAAATAAATCTTTAAAAAAGAAAAATAAAAGGTTATATTCTTTTACCAGGCATGGTAGCTACTGCATACCTTGAATCCCAGTACTCAGGAGACAGAGTCAGACAGATTTCTGTAAGTTTGAGGTCAGGCTGGTCAACAGAGCAAGTTCTAGGCTAATCAAAGGCTACATATCTTGTCTTAACCAACCAACCAACCAAACAAACAAACAAACACAAACCATTTATTTTAGTCGGGCAGTGGTGGCCCATGTCTTTAATCCCGTCCCTTGGGATGCAGACTTAGGTGGATGCCTGAATTTGAGGCCAGCCTGGTCTACAGAGCAAGTTTTGAGATAGCCAAGGGTATACAGAGAAACTTTATCTTGAAAAACAAATGTATATTTTGGATTAAAAGGAAAAGCAGGATATGATAGTATATGAACTAGCAGACATAATAGTGGGTAGCTTTATTACCACTTATTTGGAAGACAGAAGCAGGAAGATGATTTGAACCTAAGATTTGAAGGCCAGCCTGGACTACAGCAAGATCTCACCTCAAACTAAATATATGAACTTACTAAAAACATTTGGTTAGATTAAGAGTTCAGTTATTTTACTGCTGACAACCTTGACTACCTTGAAAAGCTTTATATACTAGTATAAATCACAATGAACAACAATGACCCAGGCTATAACTCCAACTTGCCCATCTCCTTAGGCTGTGGCTAAGCCAACACTGAAGTCTGAATACAGACTTCCACTTGGCCAGCTCTATGCTCCCTGTACTCACCACACTTTGCCAATCACAAAGGCACTGTTAAAAGTGGTCCTGCCCAAAGCCCACAAGCCTAAACCTGCCCCCAAACACTCCGAAGAGTGTCCCAGAAATGTGGGAAACTAAGTACTCCTTTCTTGTTACATTGGGTGATGAGAACAGAAATTTCAAAGAGCCCAAAAGGAGGATACCAGGGCATCTAAAAATAAACAAGATTTTACTCTGCATGGGTAGGCAAAGTGTCTGCTCAAGATTACTTGCATTATAATACACTGATCTAATTAATTTTCATATCTCTCATGTGTAATGAAGGAGTTGGGGGAGGGGAAAACACGATCAAAATACGTTGTATGAGAAAGATTTTTAATAAAAAAGTTTAAAAATCTATATGCTCTAGAAAGGACAATTTAAAAGTATTTGGGTAATCTATCTGGACTCAGATGGTTCAGAGCTTTCTGATCCTCCATTTATTTACACAATGCCAAAAATCCCACCCAAGCCTGGAGAGCGAGCTCAGAGATTAACTGCGCATGTTGCACTTCTCCACATTCACATGGAGGTGCACACCACCCCCTCTAACTTCAGTTCCAAGGGATCTAATGCCCTCTTCTGACCTCTGGGGGTGCACATACACACATGCAGGAAGAACATAAATAAGAAAAACGAGAATATAACTAATAAAAAACGTAAGACCCACACAGGACAGCAAAGGCTTTCATATCTCCTAAGCCACAGATCTGCCACGTGAAGGCACAGCAGTGTGCACCATGGCTAGTGACGTGATGTGGGTAAGTGTGTGGAGGGACTCTCAGGGTTAGATTACCAGCTAGTATAAAGGAAAAATTCTGAAGGAAATCAGTGCTCAGAACCTGTCTGAATTTTAATTATGTACTTAATAAAATTCTACAACTGTGGATTTAGTCCTCATAAAATGAAAATATTATTTAAAAAAAGAATTTTCTAAAATGTACAAAAGTACCATTAAAAAGGTATTCTGAGTTGGACCACCTAGAGGAAAAAACCCATGGTTGCCCTTTAAGATAAAAGCCAAAGTTTGTTGTTTTGGTAACCTGTCTAAACTGAGGATAGAGGTGGACGGCTCACGTGAGGCAGAGCTGTCTGTCAATCTGCCGCAGAATGAATGCTGAGTCAGACCCTTCACCAACAATGTGCTCTCTGCACTTGCTGGGATGTGAGTGGCACTTACCATGTAAGGCTTAGGATTCGATGCGGTTTGGTTAACTTGCCAGATACTCAGGAAACCCTCTCCATCTGCAACACCACACTGTAAGAATGGCATCAACATCAAACAAGGACTTTCACATTCTTGCCAAAGGTAAAATAACCTATAAAGAGGCTTGCTCGGACCCCACCTCCCAAACTCTTCCTACAGCGGCCTCCCTGTGCTATCCAATAAATGCCAAGTCCCTGCCTTACCTGCCACGCTCTAAGTGTGCATACACACACACTCACACACACCCTTCCCTGTCACCTTCTGTGTGTCCACACACACTCGGCATTCCCATAAGCCTCCACAACAGAGGGAAGGAAAAACTGGGTGTCAATAAGACCCTAGCAAGCTGGCAGACACCCACAGCACTTGGGGCAGTAGTTTTCTTTCACAAAATGCTGAAGTGAGTAACTGGTTAAACTGCACTGAGTTTTGAAGATTTGTGTTTCTAGCGTAAGAAAAGAGGCTACAGAAACAAAATTCAACAAACAGCCTGCTCAGTTTAAACCCAGGGTCATTAAATTTTTTGATATAGTATTAATAAATATTATATACTTGGATTCGGTTATTTTTGGATGCATTAAGCACTGAGTCCCAGGAACAAACCTTGTTGCCTTGTGAGTTAAAATACAATCTGGTAACTCTTGCATTGCCTGCTTGGCGGAAACAGACAAGCTGCTGAGGCCGCGTCCACTCAAACATCCGCACACTGCCGTCCTGGGCACCTGTGAGATCTAGACACAGGACGTGCGCAGTAAGAAACTGAAGGCTTTCTTCAAAAGGTGTATCAATTCTTGGATGACAAACTAAATACTTACAGTATTGATGGACAGGGTGTGATGTCATTCTCTTAACATTATGTAGGTTCCTTTTCATGAGCTTTAAAGGGAGAAAAAACGAGTTTACATTGTATATTCAAAAGGAGCACCAGAGCATCCCCTGTGACATCCATCCTCCTAAGAAGCTTTAGCTGAGACGAGCCCTACTGAGGGTTCTGAAATGTTTAATATATATTTTGCAAACAAAAGCAATCACTTTCTGGTACAGCCCTGCCCTGTGAAGACATTACAAACAGTTTCATCTAGTGACAAAGGGACTCTCTTCCAACTGACCCTCCCTGACAGCAATCAGGTTGATTTGGGGGTGGGGATGGGGGGACATCTGTCTAGGTACCCAGGCTGGTATCCTGATGATATTCAGAATATAAAAGAATAAGACTCCTTCAACTATAGTTAGTGACCACGAAGAATTAACACTCAGAAATCTGAGGCAACTTTCAAACTTGAAATGGACTTGAAGTCCTCTCTGACATTGCTTTACCATTGTGTCTCAGTTGTTCATCTATGAGATGACACTGGAGGACAGTCACAGCCACTCCCTCCTGTGGCGGATATGTGGAGAGCATGCACTGGGAAACTCAAAGCAAGTATTCTTGTTTTTAAGATAATTTCTATGTTGAGTAACTCCAACCCATTTCTTGAGGAGCCCACACTCAGAAGCCATGAGTGTCTGGAAATAAAAGACATACCACAGTAGCTCCAGTGCTGGTCTGCCCACTGCCTAGCCACGGCAGAGATGGAGGTGGGTGCACCTGACTTGAAGAATGGGAGGCTGCACCAGGCTGATAGAGGGTTGTGGTGGAACCACGGTAATCAATATCATCTGAGCTGTGGAGAACAGCTGTATGTTACTCTGAAAGTTTATTATCTTTTAACAGAAATCCAACTACACAGACTCTATACAACCATAAAAGATTCCTTTTTAATGGCATTTTCTCTAACCCCATAGGAAGGACCAACCAGACCCCCCCCCCAGAGGTTCCAGAAACAAAACCACCAACCAAAGGGTACACATGGAGGGACCCATGGCTCCAGCTGCTTATATAGCAGAGGATGGCCTTATCTGGTGTCAATGGGAGAAAACCCTTGGTCCTGTGAAGGCTGGACGCCCCAATGTAGGGAAATGCCAGTGAAGAGGGAGTGGGTGGGTGGCAGAGAAGCAGGGGGGTAGGGAGGATGAGATGGGGATTTACAGAGGGAAAACCAAGAAGGGGATAACATTTGAAATGTAAATAAATAAAATAACCAATAAAAAAGAAAAAGAAAAAGGATACATATTTAGTAAGGGTTTGGCTTTTTAAAATAATTTGTTCTTTGACAGTTAAAATATTATTTAAACATAGAATATTCATTGAATAAAAACTTAGGTACCAATCTAAATCTAGCCAGTTTTAACACTTTTCCCCCAGTAAACAAAATATAAACACAGTCTAATATATTATGTATGTGAGCAGCTTTATTGCTTCAAAAGTAGAACTAATGTTTACTTTAAAGTCTTTAACCCTCCTGGAGTGTTTATACACAGCCAATAGTTGCTGGGACAGGGAGAGTTATATATTTCAGTGGAACAGCACTGGCAATGTGCCAATGGTTCCATAAACACCATGATAAAATTCACACACACACACACACACACACACACACACACACACACACGGAGAAGAGGAGCTAGCTGAGAAGAGGAAAAGGCATCAATTAGGAGTAGGGAGGGGCAAAGAGGCTAGCAGAAATATGATCAAAACATCCATCTATATTAGAATATCATAATGAGACCCGTTATGTATAGTTAATGATAATAAAAACTTTAACAAGTATTTAGCACAGACTTATTTTGAGTAAAAATATCATAACTATTAAGTGATCTCTTATATACAGGTAGCCCATATATCAAATTACTTTAGTTTACATTAACTTATTTGCTTGGTTTCTATTTCTGTGTATGTGTGATACATGTATTTTCAGCTACACAGCCTCATGAAAGGTGAAGGTTGAAATCAGGTGCCTGCCTTCCTCAATTGCTCCCCACTGTATTCTTTTGAGGCAGGGTTTCTCAGTAACCTAGAGCTCCCTGATTCTGCTAGGCTAGAAGGCTAGCTTCTCTCCTGAGAACTGTGTCGCTGATCTGCAGTGCCGGTTTGCATGGGTGATGGGATCTGGGGCTAGTCTCATGCCTGTGCAGCAAACACTTCACCAGCAGAGCTCTCTCCAGTTCTTCTATTTGCTTGCTTAAAGACAAGGCCATGCTATGAAGTTCACACTGGCCTTAAATTTGACATCCTCTTATATCTGCCTCTCCTAAGTACCAGAATCACAGGCATGCTACCATGCCAACTACACTCTTTCCTTAGAGGCAACTGAGCCCAGGACTCCTGCATCCTAAACAGGGAGCTAAGCTAGACCTCTAACCCCAAATTATATTTTTAAAGAAGTAAGAAATACAATTTTAAAGCATTCTTAATACCAGGCATGGTGACACATGCCTGTAATCTCAGTCCTTGAAAGGCAAAAGGTAGAGACGAGGAGTTTACGCTCAGGTAGGTAGTAGGCCAGAAGGTAGCCATGTCTCAAAAAGCAAGAAGAAAAAAAAAATCTTAAGACACTTGTTTTCATCACATAAACATGTGACTATAGTCGATGGTGGAGCTGTAGACTTCATTAAATGGTCACATCCACTCTAAGCCCTGACTACAGCTGGTTACAAACTATCCAGAGAGAACTAGCTCCACAGGGACAGTGGCCCTCGGGACAGTCCTATGTGAGATTCCTGACTAGAGAATAGCAATAGGAAAAGCAAACACATGGGAAAAACTTTAAAAGTTCAGTAAAACTCTTCAGATGAAAATTAAAGTTGTTGACATTTTTAGCTGTAAAAAATATGCTTTCCCAAAATAGTACTTAAAGGTCATTGGAGGATTAATGTGACCAATCCATATGTCAGTCTATAAGCTCTCACACACTACTTTTCTACTTTCATTATCAGAGCAGTTCAATTACCAACCACTATGACTCCTGTCTCCCTGGGGTGAAATGTCAAAGTTGCAGTTTCAAACCTTAGACCTCCTGTCAGAGATTATTCTGGTTTAAATACTAAGAAAGTTTAATGGGAAAATTGTGAGTAATTTATAAATTAGTATAGGTGAAGACTTCTATTATCAACTAAACCAATTATGTTTGCTACTTGCATAAATAAAGAGAAGTCTATCTTTCTCATTTCAACAACTTGGCAGGTATTTGCTAAAGACAACAGCATTTTTTAAATTTGTTTGTTTGTTTATAGTTTTGGCTTTTGGAAACAGGATTTCTTTGAGTAGCCCCTACTGTCCCGGAACTAGCTCAGCACACTATACTGGTCTCCAACTCACAGACACCCCTTCCTCTGCCTCCCAAGTGCTAGGATCAAAGGCCTGGCCACAGTCACTCAGCTGGCAATGGCATTTATCATTACCCCTCCTGAGCCACACCTTTTCGACTCTCTGTCATATTCTTCTCCAATCCATATATATGATTGACAAGCCAGCAGAGAAGTGACATCGAGTTCTTGAACATCGTGTGTCGAAGCCAAAACAATTTCATTACAGTTTGCCTATGAAGCAAGGGCAGAACAATGATTCAAGAGCAACTTCACTAAAAAGCAGAACATTGTTTATAACGACTGCAGTGTTTACCTTATTAATAGAAAATGCCATGATCATGTCAGACTCCTTATGAATGACCTTTGCCTTCCCTCCTGGATATCCCAGATCAGCTTCCACCTACAAAACAATGCTGGGGGTTAGCCGTTGCTGCATGACTCCCCACAGACACCAACATCCCACTGGGTAACAGCCGGGTAAGAAGAAAATGCAGCAGCAGCAGGAGAGTGGAGGGCACTAGTGTGTTGGGAATTAGTTGTAGATATCTGCTTTCATGTTCTGAAGCTCTGGAATCAAACACCCCAATTATGAAGAGGCCCAATGTGATTTCGAGGTAATAATTAATTTCTTTCACAATTTATACATTTATTTTAGCTCTTCTAAAAATGCACAAGTGTTCTGTAGTGTATGTGTGTGTGTGTGTGTGTGTGTGTGTGTGTGTGTGTGTGTTAAGAGGCACAGAATGAAGAACAAAGTCATAGGAAATCAGAGGAAAGATATGATATGAAACACTTTAAAGTGAAGGTTAGGAAGTTGGCAACAGGAAGCACCTGGGAGACCAGGGGAAGAGAAAGAAAACCAGGACAAGTGAGGCCTCTTGAGTCAGAGATAAATGGGAAGCGAGAGGAGAGTCAAGAAGAAAACCCAGCTGTGCTTCAAGACAGTCTAGGATATATGACAGAAGTGGAGATGGGAACAGGAAGAAGAACTCAGAGCAGAGAAGAGCTAGACACAGAGCGTTTCCTCTCCTCCATTACAGCGGTCTGAGAGCAAGGCCTCTTGATCAGCTGGGCAGCCATGGTTAGCATTAGAGATGAGGGTTAGCTCCGAGAACTCTGAGAAGTGAGCTACGGAGAGGCACGGGAGACTACCTTGATGTGGCAATCTTCTGCTACGGAGTTGTGTTTGACCTGCTCCACATGTTCTTCTACAGACTACACAACACCACACCGTCACAAACATAAAACACATGCATAAAATGAAATAATAAAGAGAATGAAAAATTTCGAACTAGAATGGTCATCATACAAAGGATAAAACTGACTTCAAAAAATTAAACTGGATAAAACAGAGTATTAGATCAACAAAGCAAAAGCAGCCTAACTAAAATTATTCCATCATATACACATGAAAATATAAAACCTACTTCACAATCAAAATTTTTGATTACCATTTTTGCATACCATTCATGTAACTTAAAGTTCTTAAAGCCATAATCTCTAAAAATAAGACCTACTTCTCTTAATTGTGTTTTATACACATGTGCATATTGACATATGTGCACATGGAGGGGGAGGTCCAGTGGAGGCCAGAATTCAACATGGAGTGTCTTTCTCAACGGCTCTCCACCTTGTTTTTTGAAATAGGGTCTCTCACTGGATATGATCTCATCAGTCATCAGTCAGCAAGCTCTCCACATCTGCCTGTCTCTGCCACGCCAGTTCTAGGAGTGTGGTGTGCTGCTGCGCTTGGACTTTTTTGAGGGTGTGGCGATCCAACTCACATCCTCAGCATGCACAGCAAGTAATTTACTGCCTGAGCCATTTCCAATCATGTTATCAGTTCCTGTCCACCTCCATTAAAAAAAAACACGTAAAGGCCTGAAGATTGAACCCACAGCTTCACAAATGCTAAAAGCACACGGCCTTCTGTTCTGTTGAGACCTGTTCTCAGCCTGGGACTGGAGTGCTTTGCCTTTACCTTCCAAACGCTGGTATGTCAGCAGAGGCCACCAAGTCTGCACTGACCACTGTGCAACTCTACTAATAAATGATCACAGAGCCAGAAGATTGTTGTCATTGTAAAAGAGGATGGGGCATACAAAGAAAGAATGCTGCTCCCCAGTTGACAAGCCCAGGCAATGTAAAACTAGAAATAGTACTCCTCTACTGAATCGACCCCAGACGCCATGGGCAGAACCTGAAATTCCTCCCAGTGTTCTTGATGTGATGATCTCAGCCTAACAGTTCATTCAAATTCTCTAACCCTCCTCTAAGAACCACAGGGGCTGTAGCAACAGACAATGAAGCACCCAGGTAAACATGTGAGCTGTTCTACTCTGAGAAAGTCAGTTACTGAAGAACCACCAGCGTGAGAAGTCAACCAGCTGCTTTGACATATTAAACAATTTGACAAAAGCTCGACCTGTGGAATATTTTTTCTTTAACTTATTTGATGAGTACAGCTATCCTTTTATATATAGTATATCAAGAATTTTAAATCATGAATTAACCAACATGGCAGGTTTTGTCTTTTACTTTAGTTAATTTTTTAGGTGTGTGTGTGTTAGTGTATGAGTGTGTGTATGAGTGTACGTATGGATGTGTTTTTCAGTGTATATACCACATGTGTGAGGGTGACCATGGAGGCCAGAAAGGGTGTCAGATGCCGGTGCTGGAGGGAGAGGTGGTATGAACTGGCAGACACTGGAGCGAATGGAGCTCAGGTCCTGTCAAAGAACAGCGAGTGCTCTTAACTGCTGAGCTCAGGTTTTTAGTGGTGCTCTTCTGTTTGTTTGCTCTCGCTCTCTCCCTCTCTTTCTCCTCCTCCTCTCTCTGTATATGTGTGTTTAAGGGTTTTGCTAATCAATTCATCAAATTTTCTGATAACCAAGAGCCTACCCCAAAACCTACAAAAATAAAGTACACCTGTTGAAGCTTTTGTTTCTGAGACTAGTAGTTAGTTTTTATTTGTTTTAAATATCTTCTAAAATCCTTTTCTTAAAACATTTCAACAGATGTGTACTTCTTGATACAGTAGCTACTAATCATGTAGCTACTCAAAACTTAAAACACTGAAAGTTCAGTCATATGGGCCACATTTCAGTGCTCAGTCACATGTGACTGGTGATATTCTGAAGGATGGCCCAGATAGAGACTACACAATACTAGAGAAGAGGGTCACTTATTCAAATACAAAGGTCAAAGGGGAGACCAACAAAAACTCTCTCATTCCAACTCCAAGTTCTATCACATTCCTACAGCAAGTTAGGACGTGCCCACTGTCTGCCCACTGCAGTCTTCATTGGGACCCCCTGGAGCCCAGCTTTGCCTGCTGATTCCAAGACCACAGAGCCTGCAGGATATAGTGTAGACTAAGGATCTGTATGCTACAAACCTTACCGAGACTTAAGACCGTTTATATAAACTGTTAAGTTTAGTGATTTAAACATGAAACCTTCAGGAAATGTAGCCCCTTCAAAGACTTGGCTTTTGCGAGTAACTCATAATTGAACAATCATCTTTCATTTTACAGCCATTTCTTAGATTCCCACACTGTCTAGAATCAGCATCAGGCACCAGTGGGAATAATATGGCCAGAGGCAAGCAGTGTGTACTTCTGAGTTCCCTAACAGACACTGTATTAGTAATTTCAACACCATTAGAGGCTCATCAGGACTCGAAGGATTTACTACATCTCCTTTCTATCCATAAACACAGAGATAAAACACAAAGCTGTTCTTAAGGACTGGCCTTAGGTACCATCCATGTACATAGACAACCACTGAACAAGGATGAGGGTTGCAGCTGCTGCTGCCCTAGGCCTGGGAAAAGGCTCAGCAGTTCTACAGTTGACCTTGGGAGGCTGCCTCACATCGACACTTGCTCTCCACTCTCACTTTTCTAAGTGAGATACAATTCATTTTCCTCTCAGACTATGCTTGCCGAGCCTCTGATTGTCTGCCCACTGAATAAGATGTCTTCTAAGGCAGAGATCCCTCGCCATTTTCTTGACTCAGGTATACAGCGCTAATATTGGCTTCTGAGTCACCACACAAGACTAAACCTGTGCCTTCATTTTTTAGTGTCTTCGTCCTTTATCTTGCTTTGGTATTTCTGTAGTTTATTCCTTCAGAGTTTTTTTTAATATTTGCTGTTTAAATAGCTGTTCACTGATGTGGAGGGATGGCTCAGCGGTTTGTGCTGCTATTACAGAAGACCCGAGTTCACTTCCCAGCACCCATGTGAGAAGGTTGTGAACCACCTTAACTTCAGTTCCAGGGATCAGAAGCCCTCTTCAATTATAAGCAAAAAACAAAAACAAAACAAAACCTGCTCATTTATAAATTAAAAGTAAATTACAGGCTTAGAGGGCTATGTTGTAATTTAACCTACATATTTAGAGGATCGTATCAGAGGGTGGCCATTTGTATGTTGGTTCCTGAAACCATTTACTGCAAAGTTCTTATAGGCGGCTGTCTAACAGCAGTGATTTAAGGGAATTACCAATTGTCCCTTGGACATATAATTTACCATGGAACTTACACTGTTCATTGTGATTGAAATAGAAATACGGGTTTCATAAAAGCTCTCCACAGCTTAATAAGCACTGGTTACTACTCAGATATGTAAAAATAACAGAAGTCCTACCCAAAAATAAACCTTCAAAATAAGTCAAATACTAAAAATCAAATATGTTAAGGAAAAAGAAAGAGACTGAAGAAAAATAACAGAGACAATACCTCACTCTGTTTTCTCTTTTTGGTGAAAATGTATCTAATAAATGTCTCTTGAAGAACTTCCTGTTTGACAAGGAAATGCCAGAGTCGTTTGACTGGAAGTGCAGACGAATCCCGGGATCTATCGAATGAATGTTGACAAACCAATCAATTTCCCTTAAATAAATACAGCGCTTTCAGACACTTGCTTTAAATGCTCCAAATTCATTCAAACAACACAGCTGTAAGTTCAAACTTATTATTTATTTCACTCTTAACTTTAGCTTTTCTGAAAGTAACTCCTTGGCCTTGTAATCAATTTTCCAATGACACTAAATAAACTAGGAGAGATAAATACCAAGTGATTCATTATTTTCCTTTAAAATTATACTTTAGGCTTTCCAGACAGTAAAAGCACATTTGAATATAAAGTAAATGGCTGTCAGCTTGGCCCTTCAAGCTTCTGAACACTATTCCTAAACATAGCTGGTTCCTTCTAGACAAAGCAAGCAGCCAGATGCTTAATCTGATTTCAACATTATACATTGTGAATAATATAGACCGGCCCATAAACAATCATTTTTATGTTTTATTTACTAGTTAAAAATAACTTTTTATAGCTGTGTGGATTTTATTTTTGATTCTTTATCCTGAAGCATGCTGCTCATCAAAGGGCTGAGTTAGGCGGGTAGTATACCAAAGCAACAATAAAACCTTCATTTCTCTTTTATTAAATTAGCCACAAAAAACAGTGACAATGATTGCATATATACATTGCTATTAAATATCCCCCGATAGCAAGAAACACAGACAAAAATAAAGGACCATTTCCCTAATTATAAATGTAATTTATAATTTCCCTAATTTTAAATGTAAGACTATTCTGAAGGCTACTGGCATGCTCTGTCAAACTGTTTCCTAGAAAAGTTAAGTCAAGCCATATTATGTCAGAACTCTAGGAAGCATCTTACTTGAATGGAGTATTTTCGGGCTCTAACATTGCTTTATTTCGGAGAATAGCTGGCCCAGCTCCCACTGAGAGGTCAGTTGGGTATGTGTTGACATAGTTAGGGGGTGGACCTTCAAAGTGATCCATTTTCTCCTGCAGAATCTGTTCCCAGTTCTCCAAGTTTTTAATGACAGCGATTCCTAGTGGTGATGTCACAGGGAGCTCTAGAGGGTAAGAAGATCAAGTCACTACACGCCTGCAGATTCGAAACTCTTAGAGCCAGACTTCTAAAAATAGACATCTTGAGCTTGAAGAATGTTCTTAATCTTAGTCTTAACACATTCAACAAAATGGAAGGCACTAAAATGAGCAGAGAAACCCTTTCAGCTTTCCTGTTCTAGATTCTCAGTCTTTCAGTCTTCTAGGCAAGCCTGCAGGGCTTTATCAATTCAAACCACAGACTGGAGCATGCAGTAGAGAAGGCTTTCCAAAATACCTCGTGTAGCATTTATTACATGCCCTTCTATGTAGATTTTGAACATTAACTTAATAGCAATTTGTTATATTTAACAATATTGACTTTCAAATTCCAAACTCACCAGAGAACTCCAGCCCAGCAATAGGAAAAAAATTCTTGATATTGTGAAGTGCCAACTTAACCATTGTCAAATGCAGAAGAGCCCAGCTGTTTGGGAAAAGAAACAAAACAAAGCAAAAACACATTTATCAACCTAGAAAGAGAACCATAGAGAAAGGAACAGTCATGTTCCCTATCAACTGTGTGGCCCAACTCAGAAAAGCTGCCTGTAACTTTATTACACAAAAGTGAGTCCTTTATAGTCATTGAAAAACAAGACTTTAGACCCGGCATGATGGCTCACACCTTTAATCCCTGTGCTTAGGAGGCAGAGACAGATGGATCTCTGAGTTCAAAGACACCCTGGTTTACATAAAGAGTTCCGGGACAGCCAAAGCTATGTACAGAGAGCCTGTCTTTAAAAAAAAAGGGGGGGGGGGAACTTTAATAACACATCACATTTAGAATATATAAAAATTGTCTAGTAGAAAAAATTTCTCATACTGTCACACAGAATCTAAATAGAGCATCATTTATTGATGTGTTAAGTTCCAAAAGCATAAGCTACAATTTTTTTCTCCAATAAACTATTAGTTTTATAATAATTTTTATGGAAGTTATTCTAGAAACTTACCTGAAAGGTAAAAAATTCCTAACTTGAAAATATATCATGTTTTATATAGATTTATGGTAATATGAAAACAAACAAACAACCGTGAGAGCCAACCTGGTGACCAATACTTTAACATCAGCACTTGGGAGGCAAAGGTAGGAGTTGATATACACCGCAAGTTCTAGGCTAGCCAGGAATACACAGTGAAACTGTCTCTATTTTCAGTTTTTGTTTGTTTCTTTGTCTTGTAGACTAAGCTGGCCTACAATGCACTGAACATTCCCTGCCTGCCTCTGCTGTAATTAAAGGTGTGAGTTACCTCATCCAACCACATAAAGTTCTAACTAATACTATGGTATTTTTCTATAAAAGGTCAGAAGAGGATGGGGCTTATTTACCTATAAGAATTAGGATCCTGATGCTCCTGTATTTGTGTGTCTGAAAAAAAGGCATCATCTTCTTCATCATCACTGTGAACACTTTCATCAGAATCATATATGACGCCACTATCAGACAAAGGAAGAAATGGCTGCAACAGAAGACAAAGTCATTGGTAAATATGTAATTTGATAATATATTAAATACAGACTTTATACATATTTAAATCATATTTTAAACATTACTAAATTATTTAAACAGTTTTATTCTGATTTAAAATGTAATATAGTAAATTGTGTCAATCCGAGCAGGTTCTAGATTTACCGAAGTCAGGATTAGGGAAGCTGTCTCAGAGTCAGTACAAGAACTGTGTAAAGGAAGCTGAAGCCTGCTCCTCTATTCTACAGACCAAGAATTAACACCTAAGGAAGAGGAAAGAGTTAGACTTTCCCGTCTTGTCTTCTCCTGTGTCTCTCCTCTATATGCAGGCCAGAGCCCGAGGACGCCTTTTATATTCTGAGCTTCCTAAGTCTCTCTAAAGCTCCTGCCTCCCTGTGGCAGACAAGCAGCCACACGGCTGACCCCCATGCTCGCCTCAGTATGCTTCTCTCTCTCCCACATACAGGCAGCGAGCAAGAGCTATTAGAGCGTGTCTGTTCTGGAGTTTGTCATCTATAAGCTCCAAAATTGTCCTCCGCCTTCCTCGAGTCTGTTTATAAACAACACTAAGAAGCCCGAGAAGGTACCCTGATAAACTTTACTCCATAATGTGCAGTTGCTCACTCAAAATAAGTGGGACACTCCAAAATTTCTAATAGAATGTGGTAACCATGAAGGGACTCCAAATCAGTGTCTCTGAGGACAGAAGAGGTGACCAAGCTCCAGGGCTTTAGATTAAAAATCATCTGATTGATGTTTCATACTGTGACTGCAGCCACTCCAGTGACTATTAAATGTCTGCAAGTGAAATGTGTATGATCTAGTTGGGAAAGAGAGAGGGGGAGGTATGTGTGTGTGTGTGTGTGTGTGTGTGTGAGAGAGAGAGAGAGAGAGAGAGAGAGAGAGAGAGAGAGAGAGAGAGAGAGAGAGAGAGAGAGAGAGAGAGAGCCCAAAAAGAATAGGCTCTCCTGTGAGCTTACCAAAACATTCTAATGAACTTTAATGCAGACATTGTAAAATGTCTCTGTTCTGTGTCCTGGTTTTCTACATAGGTCTTATGATGAGAAGCCACTCTATTAAAGTGTGCCTGCTCCTGGAAGGATAGAGTTATCCCTCTGTTTGAAGGGCTCTGATACCATCACTTCTCTCTGACTCCTCTCTCTCCTATTTCTCCATCACACCTTTATCCAGGCATCAGTCCAGGACTTCCTTTCCTCCCTATACCTGGTACTTATAAAAGAATGAAACACTATTGTCAACCCTTAGATAAGTATCACTAAAGTGCCCAATTGCCATATCCTATGACCTTTATAACATCTGTTCTTTTGTTGTTTGATTTTAAGGACAGCATGGACCAACCTCAAGCTGGTATCCCCCTGCGCCCACATCACTAGAACCAGTACTGGGATTACAGCTGTGTGCCACCAAATCTAGCATTACAATACTTTAAATGTTTTCATGTATTTATTTAGTGAGGGCACGTGCGTGTGACATGTGAGTAGACAAATGAGCATTTATGAGGGAGGGCAGGAGTGCTGAGGCAAGGGCAAAGCCTACGCAAGGCTACAGCAAGACCCTGCCTCCAAAACCACTAATTGCTTAGGAATAAAATCTCATGAGGTCTACATTTGCTTCAACCCCTCAACAGTAAATAAAGGTAAAATGAAATCGTCTATTGAGTTGACATTTTTGAAACTAGATGGTAGAGAAGGATTTAGAAATTATTTTTCTTTTGTATATGTTTGAAGTTTTCTGTAACAGAAACTTTTTAATG
Organism: Micromys minutus; assembly: GCF_963924665.1. Taxonomy (NCBI): domain Eukaryota; kingdom Metazoa; phylum Chordata; class Mammalia; order Rodentia; family Muridae; genus Micromys; species Micromys minutus. The sequence continues at coordinate 45,409,779 of NC_137985.1, forward strand.
TTAACTGTATGTTTTGGTTTTGAGAACTGGTCTCACTATGCATCCCTGACAGGCCTCAAACTCACAGGCATCTGCCTGCCCTGCCTCTGGAGTGCTGGTAGTAAAGGTGAGTGCTACCACACCAGCTAGCTTTTATGTTTTTAAAGTTATGGTGATTGTTTGCCTTACAGTGTTAATTTTAAAAGAAAAACATAAAACTACCTGTAACAATCCTATACATATTATAAATAATAATCTCAGTGTTCTTAAAACAACCTGATCTCAAATTTATAACTTTCCTGCCCCTACTTTCTGAGTGTGCCACTTTTCCTGGTTTATTTTTTTCCTAATGTATTTCTGCATTTTTAAAATTTTTGACTTTATATTAGTAATGAGAAACATTTTAAGATAAAAATAAGTTGGCAAATTACCATTTACAAATCTTTATGTTGTCATCATTTACATTAATGTCAAATATCAAAGAGAAATCTTTAATTAGAAAGATGGGACTCCAGAGACTGCATTCCTCACAAATTCCTATGTGATGCTGGCATCACCATTCTGTGATATACTTTGCAGATCACTAAATAACCAAAATTTTTACATATCAATCTTCAAAAACCATTTCAAAGAACAGCATAGTCTACAAAAAAGAGTATGTTTAGTGCTTCCATAATGCTAAGAGAAATGGAGTGTGGTGATGTGTGCCCTTGATCCTATGCTTCAGAAGGCAGAAGCAGGCAGATCTGAATTCAAGGCCAGCCTGGTCTACATATGATTTCCAAGACATCCAAGGCTACATGGTGAGACCGTCTCAAAAAAAAAAAAAACAAACAAACAAGCAAACAAGAACACTAAGATATGAGGTCTTATATACAGCATGTGCTGCAATGTTAGCTCACATGAAAGAGGAAATACAACAGCCCCGCAATGGACTCTCCTGCACGGTGTAGGAGAGCGATGTCATATTTGCATGCACCTATACAGTATGTATAGCATGCACCTATACAGTATGAGAAAGGGCCTCAGGCTCGGAATCACCATAAGTATGCTGATCCTCAGACAAACTGTCTCTGCTATGCGGTAACAGATATCATGGCACCTCACCACAGCCAGATTAATCCTCTTCTAAATCCTTGCTGACCAAGATAACTGATGACCATCAACAGGAGAAGGCTACAGAATACAAGAATCACCATCACTTCAAAATGATGAGGATGATGATATGTTAATAAGCTGATTCCTGGTTTATACCTAAGTTCCAGAGAATCTTAATTTCTCTCATCTATTATCATTTGATAATCACTAAATTTCCTAGGTGTATTCAGTTTCTGGATTTGAAAGATTAAATGTCTAAAATGAGGTGACTGAATCCAAGGATATAACACATACAAAAGTCAATAAAACAGTCACATTTAAGCCTTACCTTTGCAACAAAGTAATCCCACATACTAAGTTCTGGAGGAATAAATTTTTCTTTGTAAGATGGTCTTTCTGCAGGCACTGGGGGTGGGGTAGCATCTTTTACAGGCCTTCCAGGTACCAGCATTCTCATGTTAAATCTCCTTCGATGTTTATCTATGTCTTCAGAAGCAACAGGAGGTGCTGAATGAGATTTAAAGGGCAGCATTAGTTCACACACCTCACCTTCTTACAATCCTCCTCTCTGTTCTAAACGTTCCTGGTTACTGTGTATCAATCAATATTCCACAGCAAAGAGACATGGCAAAGAAGCAGGTGAACATTATCCCATGAGGTTACTTCCTAACCACACTATGGGTTAAAGTAATTCCTATAATGCTAAGAAGAGCTGGGGATGGCTTAGCAGTTAAGAGCAGTTACCACAGAAACAACAAATTTGATTCCCAGAACCAATTTCAGGCAGATCACAAAGTCCAGCTCTTGGGGAATATGACATCCACTAACAGATTCTAAGGACACCTGTGCAAGTGTACACACACATACAAACACACACATACACACACACACACACACACCTAAAGATACACTAAAGACATGGTATACTCTGTATTTACAAGAGAGAGTGAGTGTTTCAGACTATGGTTCAAGAGCTGGGTGCAGTGAAAAACACCTTTAGTTCCAGCATCTGGGAGCAGAGGCAGTTTGAAGCCAGCACTCAGAGGCAGGTAGATCTGAGTTCGGGACCAGCCTGGTATTCAGTGAGTTCCAGGACAGCAAGAGCTATACAGTGAGACACCAACTCAGACAAACAAAACAAAACAAAACCCCCTGAGTCTGTGCACAACACAGGGTGTACAGAATGTCTTTTAAAATGGCAGAAGCACAACAGGAAAGGGAAAAGGCAACCAGAACAAATGGCCAAAGGAGTCTGTGTGAGGGGTAAAGCACTTGTCCTAGCCAAGAGCCATCATGGAAGTAGTAAAAAGACAACTGCAGAGTCAGACCAGGACCAGTCTCTGGACCTGAAGCTGAGCGATTCTAATTAAAGCATCTTAAGCTAGCCCCACATGAGGAATCCTTTGTTTAGTCCATTAAGAGGGAGGTAGAAGGTGGCATGAGAAAGGTATGAGCTAGTATGGTGAATGGTAAAAACCAGAGGAAGGATTATACATAAAGAGATACATAAAGAAATTTAAAAACTAGTTGAATATGAAAGAGCCACAAACAGGACAAACCCAACATCAATGTTCTCAAAGCACATCCAGAGTATGACCAACTTTCAGCTGCTTATTTTTTAAATCTTTTAAAATTAAGTCAAAATTTGTGATGTAAAACTCAATGGTGTTTACTGCATTTATAATGATGTGCCATAACCACCTCGACCCAGTTCAAAGGCATTGTCATTACAGTGGACCCTCTGTTTCTGTGGATCTGTCTGTTCTAGACATGTCACAGACGCAGTTAATAACATATACACTGTAGGCCTAGGTTTTTGGCCTAACAGTTCCAAGGTTCATGTGCATTACAGCTGGTATTAGAACTTCGTTCTGTTTGGGGGTGATGGGTGTAAACATCACACTATTCATCTACTTCTTCATTTAGAAACGTGTATTAGATTATACCAGTGGGTTTCACTATGACATTTTCAGACATGGATACAATGTACAGTGATAAATTCACCCTCTATTCTCATCCTTGTCCCCTCCAACTCTGATGATGCTCTTCCTCTTTCTGAGCAGACTCTCTTCTGCTTTCATGTCTTACTTTGTTTGAGACAGTCTTATTATCTAGCCCTGGCTGACTTGGAGCTCACTGATTAGACCAAACTGGCCTTGGAAGCATATATTTGCCTGCCTCTGATTCCCAAGTGCTGAGATTAAAGGCATGATTCACCACACCTGGCTTCATGGCTTTTGTTTATGTGTATTGTGCAACCCAGTGAGTTTAATTAGGGGCTGCTTGCATTAAACATGGGTTATTTATCCACTTATGCTTGATGGTAACCTACCATTATCTTATAAAAAACATCCTTCCCAGTACCTCTACTTTTATTCTATGGCATAGTAGATTCACCACAACATAGCTAGAATGGCTCTTTAGAAAACCTAAGACATTCATTACTTAAAACCCTCCATCATTTTCTCTTCCTTAGAGCAATAGCTGAAATCTGTTTTGATCCACAAAACTCAAAATGGCCTTGTCCCCATTGTCCCCTTGTCTCCTCTAACCTCATCTTGAACACCACTCCTCCTATTTGTGATAACATTGGTGGCTTCTTAGAAAAGAAATTCAGTCTTCCCTTTGCTGATTATTCCTTCCATCTGCCGAGAGTGCTCCAACTATGGACCTCTGTGGTGTTGCAGTAAATATTAAAATGGAAGGCTTATCTTATCCTGGGGTCTCACTCCGAGGCCGCCTCTCTAGTCCAGAGCTGAACACGCAGGACTCTGTCACTCGATCCACGAGCCACACTCCACGAGATTCCCTTCCCAGGTGGCTCACTCCACCCACCCTGCTGCGTCTGCCCCCGGCGTGTTTCTTTACCCCACCGCCAGGCACAAACATGACTCTAAGGCCTGATAGCTTTTCATACAGGTTTACACATTACAATTTCAATCCACAAATACTCCATATCATAAAACTACATAAAATGGACAAAAAATACAAACTTCCCTTCTATAAGAGATAAAAGACCTATAAAATCCCTTAAAAATATTCAATTCTGCCTAATGTCAATATGGCCACCAGGATCCAGGTCTGCTTTCCCCAGGTCCATCTTGATTTCTTCCCAATCCCTGTTCCTCTTCTGCTTTCCTACCTTTTCTCCACCGACCTCTCCACTGTCCAATCCTGTATCACCTTAACATCAGTCTACATGGTGGATCACAGACCTTCCTAGAGATCTGCTGAAGATGCCAGCATCAGAAGCACAGATCTTCTCAGCAGCCTCACTACACCGGCCCATCCCCATCCCCACTCCTCTCTTTCTTGTTTGTCTTGTTCTTCCCACACCACCAAAGCCCAGGACACTGCCTGGCAGATTTAGGGAATGAGTGAACATGCGTTCTCCAAGTTCTGCACACAGGTGACTGAATGAGGGAGGGAGGGATGCAGCTCAGCTGGAGAACATTTGCCTCACGTGCACAAAGCATGAGGTTTGATCCTGAGCACTGAAGAAAACATTTTAAGATTACCACAAACAAACAAAAAATGTGATTTGGGAGAAAAACTTTAAAATTTAAAATGTACTCTAATTAGGTCAGGCTAAAGGAGAGCAGAGGCTGGAGTTGGTGAGGTCACCTCACTGTGCCTTACCCAGGACCTGAGTGTACCTCAACCATGGGCACTGACAGAGGTAGACATGTGTCCTCTACACGCTTTGCATCACTTACCCCTTCTCTGAATATGATCAATCCTCTCTGCAAATCAGTTAAGGGTCTTTCTGTGTTTTAAAAAGGAAAAACAAAAACCTTTCTTTCCCTTATCCCACAAGCTTAAAACTTGGCATGAAAAATATATTCTTGCCCATAATAAGATACACACACACACATACACTCACACACACACACACACACACACACACACACACACACTCACAGACTCATACACACACCCACACACACTCATACACACACACTCATACACACACCCCACGCACTCATACACACTCATGCACACACTCACACACACACCCACACACACTCATACACATTCATACACATATTCATACACACACTCATACACACACTCACACACACACTCACACACACACACTCATACACACACTCACACACACACTCACACACACTCACACACACACACACACTCACACTATCATTTACTGAATAAGCTTAATTTGAGACCAACTACTGTGACTTTCTCAAATCTTTAATGACTTCATTTTATCTACAATACCCCTCCCATACTGTTACCTTTTCTGCTATTTCTTATTTTATTCTTTTCAAACATGTCCTGATTTGTCAATCTCAAAAATACTACATCTATAAAAAGTATAAAAATTCTAGTTTTACTCCAATGTGTTTAGCTATTTATTATCCTAAAAAGAATTATTATATTCTTAAGGTAATAGCTACAGCATTAAAAATATTATCTTAACATTGGAAGTTACTTACATTTATCCACAGTATTTGTATCAGAATCACCTTACCTGCAATATTTTCTGATTGTCTCCGAGGCTTCACGACAAGTTTCACACCCCCTCCAAAAACAGCAGCCCACATCCGATTATTTAACGGGTGGGCTGCAAGTCGAAACAATTCATTGGAGGAATTTGTGGCAAGAGCATGTATCAGTAAACTTAAGTAAACAGCAACAACAGCTTCACACAATAGAACGTTCAATTTTGGCTGGTCTTCATCTTGGGCAGAACTCAAGAGATTAATGAGCGAGCTCACACCTGTAACAGCATAAAATATCAACCACAAATCATTGGTATAAAGTACAAAAGGAAAAGAAGCACATATATCTACAGTTAACTAAACTAAGTAACCTATTTCCTATGCAATAACATTTTCATGATGTAGATATCAAATAATTAGGGGAATGGGGTAAAATCTATAGTATGAAGTTAGAGCCACCTCCACCACTAAAGCAGGTCAGTCACAAACTAAAGGAGAGAAGGGAAAGCTCTTCCAGTAGCACTCCTACTTCACAGTTGTGGTCATTTGAATGAAATGGCCCCATAGGAAGTGCACTATTAGGAGGTGTTGTTCCTTGTTACAGGAAGCCTGTCACTGGGAGTGGTGCTTAGGGTTTCAGAAGCCCAGGGCAGGCGCTGTCAGGGTTGCTCTCTCCTCCTACCGCCTGCCAATCTGGATGTAGACCTCTGAGCTACCTCCCCAGCACCATGTCTACCTGCGTTCTGCAATGCTTCCTACCACTAATGAACTAAACCTTTAAACTGTAAGCCAGCCCCAACTAAGTGGTTTCCTTTGTAAGAGTTGCCATGGTCACAGTGTCCCTCCACTGCAATAGAAGCCTCACTAAGACAATGGTGACAGAGAACAGAATTAGAAAGTCCTCATATAGTCGCTCACAATCTTATCTGCCTCAGACGGAAATCAGCACTGTTGCTAAAAATGAGTGTTTTGTGACTTTAAATGTTACTAATGAATTCATTATGAAGAAAGCAAAGTAGTGACTTTATAAAGGAAAAGTAACAAACACCTTGCCAAGCAATCACATGAGTAACTCACAACAGACAGCAGCGGGTACATCTAGATACTGTACAATGAGAAGGGAACATTTCATGATTTCTGTCAAAAATATATAACCTGAATCTAACATTAAGAAAAAAAAATTAGAAAGGCCCAAACTGTGGAGAGTTCTTTCAAACTGACCAGCAAGTACATAATCTTCAAAAGTGTCGCAGTTGGGAAAAACAGCAAAAGAGCAGAGCCAGACACAGACGGCCCGCCGTGTGTGTAGTCCAGCCATCAGGAGGACTAGCAAGACTATTTCAAAACCCTCAAATAAAACAAAGGAACAAAGAAAAATGGAAGAGAGGGAGAGAGGGAGGGGAAGACAAAGGAAGGAAAGAAAAGAGGCATGGACAAAAGAAGAAACTTCAGTTACCGTTCAAGGAGACGAATGGGATTATCACAGCTAAATGTCATGGGTCATAAAGAGGCATCAATGTGATGACTGAAATTTAAAGGGTCTCAGCTAGAAGACAATATGTTGTCAGCGCACAGATGTTAAATTGGCAACCACTCTGCTTACGGCTAACAGCTGTTCTTATGCAAAAACCACAATTCTTTAAATAGAAAAGAATATTTGCCTACAACTATACCAAACATTTGATTTTTAAAAATACCCTTAGATATACACACACATAGAAAGTACACAAAGAGGCCAGGTGTGGTGGTGCATTCCAGCAATCCCAAAAGTGGGAGGATCACCGAGAGTTCAAAGCCAGCTAGAGCTGTACAGTAAGACCTTATCTGAAAAAGTAAGACATGTATCTTCGTTACCGGTGTACTGCAGTGAACAGACACTGTGGCCAAGGCAGCTTATTAAAAAGCCATTAACTGGGGGCTTGCTTACAGCCCAGAGGGTCACTCCATAAACAACACAGCAGGGAGCAAACAGGCACTGCAGCAGTAGCCGAGAGCTCACATCCAAATCTGCAAGTTGCAGGCAGAGACAGTGTGAGAGTGAAACCAGAGAACCTACATGGAGCCAGGACTGAAAACAATCTACAACCCTGGTTGCTCTCCAACAAAGTGAGAGCAGGGCACAGAAAATACCTCAAAGGTTTTGTGGTAGCCTGAGACAAACAGCAATGAGCAAGAGATCCTGCCTCAAAGAAGGCAATGACCAAGACCAACACCCAAGGTTATCTTCTACACTCTTTTATACACACACTCACACACAACACACACCTTTTTTAAAATTCCAGGGCTAGTGAAATGCTGTAGTGGGAAAAGGTGCTTATTGCAAACCTGGCAACCTAATTTTGGTCCCCAAGACCCACAGACCCATAAGGTAGAAAGAAATAACTGACTACCCAGAGTTTGTCTCTGACTTCCATGTCTGCCAAGGCTTATGAGGCCTGCACCCCACCACACACACACAATAAGTGCATGTAGTTTGTTTTTTAAGTACAAAGGATCTGAAAGAGAAAGACCACCCCCATCACAACACAATGCCACTGAATTTCTCACCAGGCCACTGAGCAGGAGCTGAGTTTGGTGTGGCATGCTCCTCAATGCTTTCTGTCCTGAGTCGTCGTCGATCACTTAGAAGAAGCCCCTGATACGCTATTCCTGTGAATTGATTTCCTTCCGTTTGACTGTTAAACAAACAGGTTCAGTTACCATCTGGGCAGAGGTAGTGAACATTATATTTTCCATAAGACTATTTTAGATTATTACAAAAAATTATAAGTTTTTATTACTGAGTTCACTTTTGTAATGAGAACTTATTTTAGTATGATCTTAAAATTAGTTACAAATGTTAACTGATAGCCTTTTAAAACAAAATATCAGTTTTCACTACTCTGAGTGGATGATTGTTTTTCAGAAGTTTAATATCTTAAAACTTTCTATCTGAGCTCACTTTCTAAAATTGGAGGTTAGTGTTAGCAGAAGACAAAACTGGTCTGGGCCCCAGTTAATGGCAGTTCTTACCTCTGCAGCTGTACATTCAGACTGTGGGCTAGAAACTAGGGAATTCCATCTGAGGAATATCCGAATCTAATAGCACTGTCCTTCAGAACTGCTGCCTCCTCTAACAAGCTGGTGAGATGGAGGAAACAGACAGGCAGAGGGCAGAGCTGGCTGCGGACAGGAAGTGCAGGCTGAGCCTAAAGCACCCACTTGAAGGCAACATCTCATTCGGTGCCATTTTAACCAGCAGTGGTGACAGGAAACAACAGCCACTGACAACGGTGTCAACTAAATCACTTTTCTTCCTTACTCATAATTTCAAATCTTTGGAGGCATTTTAGTTGGGTTAATTAGGATAAAGTCAGAGTGCGGGCCATTTTTAGAGAGCAACTGTTTAACTTTAATATCACATGTTCCCATGAAAGGCAGCTAACTTTGTTTAAAAGGTCTAGACATATATTCATGTAGATATACTTCTATTAAATGTTTTCACTTATTAATGAACTTCATTTCAATCTAGGTCATCCTTTCAAGTGATCCCATTTCTCATAACTTACACTGTCCTAGATATTACAACGCAAAGTAAACAGGTGCAGGCAATTTGATGTTTACAAAAACCCAAGGCATTATTTTTAATTAATGTCAGTTAGCTAGTGCAGTAGTACACATCTGTAATCCCTGCTACTCAGGAAGCTGAGGCAGGAGGATGGCAAGTTCAGGGCCTGCCTGAGCGATGGCCTGAGTTCCAAGCAGATGGCCAATTTGCTATCTCAAAAGGCTCAGGTCTGGGAGTTTATAGTAGTGGGTGGAGGGGGTGGAACATGTCTGCACACCAAGTAAAATGACCTACAACTGCTCTCGGTACTGCACGGCAGCACTGATGGACTTCTACACATAAAAGTATACGCTAAATGGTAAGCATATTTAACTATTTTCAAGTTTTTTTTTTTTTTTAATTTCAACTGAAAATCAGTTAAGCATGTAGAAGCTAATCTAATTTTTAAAAAGTAACTTCTGATGGGGGGAGGGCTAGAAAAATCTCTGTTGTAAAATATTTTGTGCAATAAAATATTCTTTCAAGGAAAGAAAAGGCAGTAATTGGGGTCACTCACGTTACTGCTTGACACAGCCTATAGTTCTCCTGTCACTGGGTGGCAACTAAACTAACCAAGTAGTTATTACTTTCTTTATTGTCTATTTATTCCATTAAAGTATATGTGTCATTTATACTGGGGAATTATTTTCATACTTCCTAAAAAAACAGAATCCTAATAAAATTCTGGAGCAGCTGAATGTTTTGCTATACTAGAGCTATGTGGGTGATTTTTACCTGTAGCTGTGACTGTCACATAATGCTTGGTAAACTGATGCAGAAAGCGATGCTGCTAGTGAATGGAGTGTGTGCACCTAAAACCAAAGGAGCCACAGTTACAGTTTGTACTGACATCTCTGCACAACGTAACATTCCTACACAACATAACATCCCTACACAACAGCAATGTCTCTACACAGCATAACATCTGTACACAACAGCAACGTCTTAAAGGTTAGAAAACACGGAGCAAACTAGCAATGTCATAAATAAAACTGAATCCTACAGAACACACCTACCTTTAAACTTTTACAACTCACTTATCTTTGTAGACCTGCCCAATAACAAAGCTGACTGGTTCAGACACAGCTTTATCAAATATATACTTGCTAGAGCCTGACATTTACCAGTCCTGAACAAAGACGGGTGTCAATGTGACAGGGGTTGTCCTGTGCTACAACAATCGACTCAGATAGTAATATAAAAGGGAAATTGAAGCCAACAAAGTACAGAATTTTCAGAGCTTTCGGTTAAGAGTTGTCTTAGAAAGCCCCACCAGATTCAATATTATCAATACCAATGGCTGTCTAGTAAATCCAGCACTCGGTAAAGTAAGTGGCTCATTTCCAGAAAGCAAATAATTCAGTTAGTATTCATAGGAAAAGAAGAGTCATAAAAATGTGCTTATAAAGCTTAAATTTTTAATGTACAATATTTTTTAAAAGACATATCTTAAATTCCATTCGAATCAACACTTTCAGACTCATAAATTTTGTAAAATTTGAAGATACTGAAGAGATAGTTCCATGCCTTTTAAAAGCCTTATCCAAATTCCAAAGAATGGAACATTTTCCAACTTGCTTTGATCTTTTCTATTTCCTAACCTAACAAATAATTCAAGCAATTTCTAGAAGAATGCTGATATAAATTAATTCAGGCTGCAGGTTAGAAATCTCTAATAAGATGACATGATCAGACAATCCGGTATCTCAACAAAGATGAAAGGTGCTTGTCAGAAGAAGGGCAGAGGTAAAAGCAGCATGAACTGACAGTGCATGAGCTGCTGTAACAGGAACTACAGCACCACGCACACGTCTGCAGAAGAGGAGGCTCCCCACGCTCTGCCAAGCTCCGTGCGGTTTCTTAGGATTCAAGTGTATACAGAACGGCTAGAAGGTAAATTGAGGGGAGTAACTCAATTCTGACTGCCTGTAAACTCCTGCACAGCCTCAAGAAAGGAGTGACATCAGTACTTTCCCTGGAGCTAGCTGTTACATCTTCACACGTATAAACAAAAAGCTGTTAATATTTCTAGGTTAGTAGATCATGTGAGGGAGTAGAAAACCTAAATGACTCTCAAGTAGCAAGAATACTGTCCAGAAAAGTAATCTTATCACAAAAAAGTATTTACATGTCTTAAATTTAATGCTGGGCATAGTGGCTTACACCTTTACTCCCCAGTGTTGGGAGGCAGAGGGAGGTGAATCTCTTGAGTTCAAGGCCAACCTGCTCTGCAATGTGAGCTGGAAGACAGCCAGGGTTACATAGCGAGGCCCTGTCTCAAAAACAAGCAACCAAACAAACAGAATGCATACTTTTACACTGCATTCAGAGCAGTCTTGAACTCATTAGAAGTGAAAAGGCAACACATAAAAACATTTCAAGTATTTTCTCCACACTCAAATTGGAGCATATACAAGAATAATTTACCTTCCAGTGTATACAATATCAGTAATCACAAAATTCCCATTACCTTCACATCTTCAACACTGGGATGAGGTGGTGTTTTCATCTGCACAATAGTATAGAGTATATCATGGATGTGATTATTTAAATACAACACAGGATTAGCTATGACTGTTTTTGTTGATGCAATACTTGCTGAAAGCAGAGGCAATGTGGTAGGCAGCGGCAGTGGGGACTGGAGCTGCTTCACCGTAGTCTCCTGTAGATGACAATGAATTGCTTTTTTTTTTTCAAAACTGTTAGAATGAAGGAAGGAAAAAACCCCAATGGTTACCCAATAAAATTCAGGTGGTAAGCACGTGACTAAAACCATCACATTCCTATATTTGTTCACTCATTCTACAAGTACTTACTGAGCATCTCATCTGTCCAAGATGCTGTGCCAGACACAGAAGATATGAAGTAACAACCACACTATAAACACTTTAAAAGTGTACTTCTGGGCTGGTCAGCTTTGTCAACTTGACACAAACTATAATAAGCCAGGAAAAGGGAACCTCAAAGAATCACGCCAACCATGATGGCCTGTAGACAAGTCTATAGTATATCTTCTTCATTGTTGAGAGATGTGGGAGATCCTGGCTCACAGTGGGCAGTGGCCAACATAGGGCAGGTAATGCTAGATGGTATAAGAAAGCAGACTGAGCAAGCCATGAAGAGCAGACCAGAAAGCAGCACTCCTCCACGGCTTCCACATCAGTTCTTGCCTTGAGTTCCTACCCTGGCTTCTCTTGACAGCAGACTAAATCCCCATAAACCTTCCTTCCAAGTTGGTTTGATCAGTGTTTATCAAAGCAACAGATAGCAAGCCAGACTAACTTCTAGTTACTAGAGCCTTCTCCTAAGAAAGCCACACTGGAAACAAATACCTGCCTCCCAGGACTATGGAAGCTGAAAATGTTTACATTCATTTGTTTAAGAAAAGCTTACAGCTTTACCTGGAAGAGTAACAAGTGATGCCCATACCTGCTGTGACTCTTGCAGCAAAAATTTGAGTTCCATTCTTACTGAAGCCAGACCACCTCCCTGGGCTCCATGAAGGCTACAGTAACTGAGAAACACTCTTAAGAGATCTTGGTTTTTCTGCAACCATAGCTTTCGTCTTTCTGCATGCTCCCGTTTAGCCTGCAATCTTCGTCTTTCTATTTGGTGGCGCTCATAGGAACCAATGTCTGGCTTGTCCACCATTTCTTCCTGATCCAGAAGTTCACTCTCTACTTTAGAGTATGCTTTGCTAGAATATTCCTTAAGAACTGATTCATGGTTGCATATCTCATGCAAGGCAGCAATTTCCTTTTCAAGCCAGTGATAGAGCTGAAATCTCAGCTTTCCTCCGTCTACCTCATAACCTGTAGCCAAAGTTCTTAACTCGGTCATAAGGATCTTCAAACAAGCTCGGAACTTCAGCTGTTCAGCAATCACATCGACCTCAGTGTCGCCTTCAGCACTGTCCTCTTCCTGAGGAGTCAACAATGCACTAGGGTCTGAGGCCCTCTGGTCCTGCCCAGCCTTCTTGGCATCTGTAGCCTTCATTACTAAGCCAGCACCATCATCCTCTTCTAAGGCACCATCATGATCTTCACCCCAGTCGAGCCTAAGAGGCTCCTCATCAACTGTAACAATTGGCTGACTCCAGTCAAATTGGGAGGAAGTTACGGCTGACCAGTCAGCCCCAGAACCACCTTCACTACTGCTCACTGGTTTTGATTCTGATGGCCCGTTCTCCATCCTTTCAAGTTGATCCTTTTTTGCATTTAAGGAGGATATTTTGGTTACTTTAGGAATTTTAGAAAGTACTTCAAGGGCTAAGACAGGGCATCCAACTTTAAAATGGGCATTAGCAGTAGTAAAAAATAATTTTCTTTCTATGAGGTTAATTTTATCAGCAATGTTTTTTTCAGTTTTGAGACCTAAAGTTGCCAAAGTTCCTTCAGGAGAAGCAAGATTTCTTCGAATAAGTAAAGGATGTGTTCGAAGGTAGTTGTAAAAACTGAACACCACAGGGTTACAAGATTTGATGATGACTGCAGAAAACAAACATGAAAATCACAAGTTATTATATTAATTTAAACATCTATTGAAATTAAAATAAATTCACTTTTTCCTCAAAATAAAGGACATAAATATTATTATAAATAAATATTAACCCGGCATTTGTCCATATAATCATTAAATATATGTAAATGAAACAAACGCTAAGTGATGTGGAGACATCTGATGTTAAAGACGGTACAAGGGAGGCACACACTCTGACTCCAGCCTAAAAGTGGAGCGGGAGAGAGATGCTTGTTTGCTTATATTTTAAGTGGAAGTTATCACTGTGCCCTTTCAAAAGCGGAATGAATGGGAACCACACACACACACACACACACACACACACAAAGAAAACCTCTATAAAACTAATGAATTTTTCTCAACTTGGTAGTATAGCCACAGAAATAAATTATGAAGTGACTTGAAAATAAAGTTTCTGGCCACATATCTTTAGTAAAGCTACACCGTTAATAATATAGAAAGGTTTAGGTTTTCTCAGTCTCTGCTCTGTTGTGAAACAGATATTTGTATTCTTATTCTGAAACTATTCTGTGCACATAGAATTGTAAGTAGCCGTGTTAATATGATAAAAACCCACAGCTCTCACTGTAAGACACAACTATGAAGCCTAAGAGCCTCCTTTATATATGAACTGAGAATTAGGCATGGTCTCTTGCACTCTTAGGGCAGAGAGAAGTCCTAGCTGTATTCATTCTCACAGCCTAGCAGCAATGGGGACTAGACTGAGTCTCCTCAACACTATCTCCCACCAACAGAAACAGAATGCTTTGGAAGAATAGTCATTTTCAGGTCTGAGCCAGAAAATACCTGAATTGTTCTGTCATACCAGAAAGCAAGGAAATTATCCAGATATAGTACCAAAAGAATTCAGAAACTTGTCAAGATTTCCAATAGTTAGAGATGCGGCAATCTAAGCATCCATTAAAAAAAAAAAAAAAAAAAAAAAAAAAAAAAAAAAAAAAAAAAAAAAACTGAACACAAACATTTAAAACCTTAAGTTCAAAATAACTTAAGAAAATCAAAAGACTAACTAGTCAGTCCCACTCCTCCCAGAAAAACCCACCCTCTACTCTCCTTAGTTTTTATTTTTTAAATAACCCATGGAGTCTAATTTGTGCTGCCTCGTGGAGCACAGCTGACCTGCCAGAGGTCACACAGCCTAGAAGAAAACTAACTTTCCTTCCCCTAGAAGCCATCAACTGTCAATAGATCATTAGCGAGGGCTGGGGGTACATGAGCCTCTCCCTTCTAGCCTCTGTCTACTCTTTAAACGATACTTGGAAACCCACAAAAATCTACCTGGTTGCTCATCATCTTCCTTTGGCGTCTGTTCCAGTAAGGTATCCAAGGCTCGGGTATAATCTTTCATTACCCAGTAGGCAAGACTACGCAGAAAAGGGTCAGCATGCAATCTTTTGCAATTGAATCCCGTGCCATCTTTTTGACAACCCAAAATTTTCTGATTTAAGATGGATATGTACGTAGATGAAGTCTCAAATTCAGATTCAAATAAACGGGCAATAACCATGGCTAGCTGAATATCTTCCATTTTTTCAAGACACACCTGAAATTTAAATAATAAATATTTATCTTAGTGAAAATTAAGTTAGAGATACATTATGCCACTGAAGGCTTGAAACTGTCTATTTCTAGTCCCCTGGTATAGATGGGGACCCTGAGGCCGAGACAGTGAGATGCAGCTAGATGGTTGTTTGGTAGTTTTTACAGCAAGCAGACACATTACAAACCCTCATATAGCAGCCTCTAGACTGGAAGACATACGCAATAAACCAAATGTGCCGGCATCATCTCATTCTCGGGTCAATTTAAATAGCATTCATTTTTAAGTTAAACACTACTTTTTTTGGAGACAGGGTCTCTCAGTAGCCCAGACTGGCTTCAGCTGTTTAGAATTATACACAGACCCCTCTTAATTTCCAAGCATTTTTATATAAACTTGTACTATTTGAAAAGAATCTTCTATTTACTAAGAAGATAACCAATTCCTGTTATATATGGAGAAACAATTCACATATAACTGCTGATTGTGAGACTCTCAGGTCCCTTCTGTAATATGAGCATCTTTTAGCGACCATCTCTTCAGGGTGTCTTCTAAGCCAACATCTCAATTTCAAAATTACAGGTTTTGTAACTATAAAAATGTTACAATTATGGTGAAGTATAAAATGTACATTTTACAATTTACAATATGTTTGTTTGGTTTTTTTTTTTATGAGACTTTTCTATTTCTTCTATCATGTTTTGGGGGTATTTTAAATTGTTGCTGTTTTTAAATTTTATTATTCTAAAAAGTTGTAAGCTAAAAGAAAAAAAAATCATATACCAAAAGTAATTGGTCCCAAAAACTATGTAAACACCCTCTCTGTGTATGTGTGTGTGTGTTTGTGTGTTTGTGTATTATAATTTATTTTATTCTGTATTATATTAACTTCCAACTAACCAGACTCAAGGACTATGTAACCATTATATTATATTACATTACATTAACTTTTATACTTTCTTTTTGGAAACTGGGTCTCTCTCTCAGTAGCCCAGGCTGGCTTCAAACTTTCATTTATCTCCCTGCCTCTGCTCCCAAGGACTAGAATTATCTCAATTCTATTTATACTTCTGTCTGAGTCCAGGTAGCTCATAACTGTAATAACTAAAAAAAAAAGAAAGAAAAAGAGTCATCAGGAAACATAAATAGTAATGCATTTTAACCACCTGCCAGGAGTGTTTCACTTCCTCGCACACACTACCAATACTTAGGGCAGGTACACTGCAGAATATACAAACTGCCACATACATATCTTAATGCATAATGTGCTGCGCTTGAAGTCGTAGCCCCCATAAATTCAGCAAGCTCTGCAGTTACTGTGCTCTGGCAAATCTCTGAGGACAATACAATCTGTGCTAGGCTCACAGTACAGCTGCTTGTCCGCTTATTCATACCTCGATTGCATCTTTCAATGAACCAGCTAACAAGAAAAAAGCAGCAGACTGTTCAAAGCGCTGTTTTCCAAGTAAAGAAAATGCGTTCTTCAAAGCAGCTTTCCGCCATCTATCTTCGTTAAAGTTGTGGCTGAAAAACGTCGTCATTTTTTCATCATGCTGTGACCTGGGAGTGACAACACAAGCACCAGTGGCTACATCACACTTAAAATATTTTAATTCTTTTCAGAATGCATGGAATGAGGGGGAAACCCATTCAAACACTCAACCTAAAGACCAGCAGGCAGAGCTAGGGAGGAAGTGCAGTGGTTAGGAGCACCGGCTGCCCTTGCAGTGAACCCCAGTTTGGTCACCAGCACCCACATGGTGGCTCTCAACTCTCAGTTACTCCAGTGTCAGGGGTGCAGTGTTCTCACTGCTCTCTGGGCATGGCATCATGTGGCACACACACGCACGTGCAGGCACTATAACACACGGCAAACCCCCGTGCACATGACACAAGGAAATCCTAGAGTAACAGCTCCAGTCGCAGGTGCTGCCATTAGCATCTCTTCTAATAAGGAATGCGGAAGCAAGTCTCACTGCATGAAATCATATGACATGCTGAGGCATGTTACCTGAACAGACCCCACACGACCGCTTTCTTCTTCATGGACAGGTAGAATAAAGCAGCATCTAGGGCATCGTTGTTCCTCTGAAAAGCAGCTTTGGCAACCTGAGAGGAAGGAAGAGAACATGAAACTATTTGACAAAAGAACTACCATCAATTACTCTGACAACTAATGCTTCCGTTATGTACTGTCTTAACTCACACATCAGAGATGAGAATGTGTGGCCCCCATAGCTTAAGATAGCATCCTTCTAGGGAAAAAAAGCATTTGGATGCCAGCACGGCGGCTAGTATTTGCTGACTGTTTATTACATGCCTGGCACCAGACTGGGCACCTTTCATTAATCTTAATGACTACTATCCGCTCTGAAGGCCTAGTATGTCCTCATTGTATAAAGGAGGTAACTGAGCCTAGAGCTTTAAATGCATACCTTAAGTTCACACTGTAATGGGAGAAAATAAAAACCTAGGAAAATAAACTAATGTAAAATACAATAATGACACAAAGATTGAAGAGATGTGATCATCTTTTGAAAATGCAACACATTTAATTTTTTAATGTGTGGCTCCATGGATAAAGAAGCATGCTGCCAAGCCTGACAATCTGAGTTTGATGGTTGTTATTTAGGGATTCTAACATGTATTCCATGATAGCCTTGAATACACTGTGTAGCAAAGGATGGTCAGAGATTTAGGGAAAGCCTCCTGCCTCAGCCTTTTGAGAGTTAGCAGAAGCATTCAGCTGTATGTCTAGCTTATGGTTGTGAGACAGGACCTTACCATGAAGCCTAAACTAGCCTAACCATGCTCTGTATAGCCTGCATTGCCTTCCAAATCCTGACTCTGCTCTAAGCTTCTACAGGAACATGCCTTAGAGTTTTGTTTGTTTTCAAATAAAATGTGCTTCAAACTGTAATGTTTAAAACAATTCTTATATTCTATTACCTAGGCATAGCAGCACATGCCTTTAATGCCAGCACTCAGGAGACAGAAGCAGACAGCGTCTGAGTACAAAACCAGACTGATCTACATACTAAGTTCTAGAACAGTCAGAGCTACACAGAGGGACCCTGTCTCAAAACAAACGAACAAACAAATATACACAGCAAAAAATGGCAGCATACTGCATAGAAACTTTATAAAGGTCAAGTTTGAGACTCCATGTGCACCCACATATACACACACATATGCAATCACACACAATAAATTAATGTCACTTTTAAAAATTATTCTAGAAAAAGTTTCTCAAAGATGTACAAACTAATTGTCTATAACATATTTTCTGGAAATTTAAAAATATCAGTTTGCTAGTAGAAGTAGGAGGATCAGGAGGAATCCCAGCCAGACTGAGCCAGACTGAGCCAGACTGAGCCATGTAACACCTGCCCCCATCATTTATTTATATATACATATGCACATGCACATATACATATATAAAAGAACCATGAGGAGAAGGCGAGGAAGCAACAGAGGGGAGAACAGAAGATAGAAGTGATTTGAAGGGGAAAAAAAAAAGCTGGGATGGGGCTTTACTTAAGGAAGGAGATGAATACAGAAGAGGTGGTAGAACGATTCTAAGAGCCAGAGAAATGGTGCGTTTGCTGTGAGATTTGTGTCTCCTAATCAATGAAATGTTAGAGAAGCCATGCTCATGAAGTCTCACTAACATGGCTGCCCAAATAAGACCTGGGCAGGAAGGACAACTTAGACATGCTAACACAGATGGGGGGAATTTTAGAAGGCCTCAGGCCTAGACAAAGACCCATAGCCAACTAAGGAATGCTGAGAGTAGGAAAAACAGTCCTCTCCAAGAAAGAGCCTCCCAATTGATAATCTAGTACCAGATGGTTAGCCCCCAAATCACATACATAAAGTAACATATTATAAAATGAGCAGGTTATATTAATATATTTAGTCCATATGAGCAACATTATATAGACTAAGCAGGTTATATTTATATGTAACAATAATTAAGTAGGAAACATGGATTTAAGAAAGAGTGACATGGAAGAAAAAAAAAGGGAAAGGGGGGGGAGCGAATCCAAAAGGAAGTTACCTTTTCAATGCATCTTCGAAGTGTGTTAACATTTCTCACCCACCAGCCTATTCCCATAGCTCTTAGTTCAGACCATTGAGGGTCCCCTCTTTGAATTGCTGGAATCATATTGATGAGTTCTTCCTCAGCTTCAGAATGAAAAGCCCAGGCAAAGTGGCAGGTAGACACTCCTAAATTGGAAGCATGTAATAATAACCTCAGGAACTACATCAATAACAACAAAACAATATTTTGCTTAGTTAAATATTTCTTCACTCTAAAAAGCATATTCAAGCAGAAAGAAAGAATAAAGGAACTCTGCCATCATTCAGGACTTTATTCTATAAGCTTCTGATTTATGATCAATGACAGAACACTCCAATCAATCACGTTTCTTCCAAGCATAACAGCTTTTTTTAAAAATACAAAAGTAAAGTTATTAGGAAATGATATGGTATAGTGTTGCAAGCCTGTAACCCCAGCACTCAGGAGGTAGAGGTGGAAAGATCACAAGTTTAAGGTCACTTTCAGTTTGAGCCCATCCTGGTCTACATGAGAACTTAAAACAAGCTAACAAAAGACTAAGGATGAAACCGAATCAATGAAAATAAACATAATTGAGAACGAAGCTACTCACATGCTCATACACCAAACTTACAAACAGAAAACATTGGTCAAGTCAAAAGCTTTGGCCTACAAGCCATATTATTCACACTGCCATTTACTTGGGACAGCATCTTTGGCACTGAATTTTAAAACCTGCTGCATCCTTTGCTCTAACCAGAGAGCCAAAGGTCACTTAAGCAAGCAAGTACTTCTAGTCACATATAATGCAAGGAATAGACAATAGCCACGAGGCTCATCTCTCGTCTTAGAAGGGAAGGAGAGAAGGACCAAAAGACTTACCAGAGGTGAGGGAGAAAAAAGAAGAAAGGAAGGGAGCAAGGTAAAGAGGGAGGGGAAGGAAGGATGAAATGTATCAGATGGTGATAACAGGCTGTGTTCTGACACCACCAAACACTACTTCAGATAATGTAAGTGAGTAATTATTCTGAAAGACATTTTTCTAATACTAAAAAGAGTTAAGGATTTTCACACTCTGACTCAGTAACTCAACTGCTAGGAAACTAACAAGTATATACCTATTCAAAAATGTTTAATTAATAAAATACCATGTGGAAATCAGAATAGTACATAGACAAAATATATAGAAAAACAATATAAAAGCAAAATAAATATAAGTATTTATATGTTACATTATAATATAATTCATTGCAATGATCATTCAAATTTTAGAAGCCAGAAAATTTTAAATGCCTTGAAAAAAGGGTTGAGTAGACAAAGTATATTTCCAATCCACACCAGGATGTTATTTTTAGCCAACCGTGGCGGCATGGCTGTAATCCTAGCACTTGGCAAGTAGAACAAGAATTACCATAAGCTCTGGGTCAGCCTAGGCTACATGGCATTTAGTAAGACTTTACTTCCAAAATTAAATAAAAATAAATCTTGTATGGCGAGAGTGATGGATGGCCGGCTAAAACACTGGCTGCTCTTACAAGCTATGTACAGACCATCCATACACAAATTAAACTGAAATTTTAAGAAACACCAAAAATTAAATCTAAATAGAGAACTAGCCCTTGTTTTCAAAGAATATTTTAGGGGGTAAAAGAGCAATGGCACCAGTCCAGCACGCCTGGGATACTAAAGACCACATTCTCAACATATGGGGTTTGGGGTTCCAAAAGCCATCACTCTAAAGAAATGAGCAGCAGACTGAGAGTCTAAATGTTTACAGATAAGGCACTGTTTCCAGGGCCGTCAATCAAAAACCCCATAGTTTCTATATGTAAGAAGATGCTCCGTGTCAAAACAGGGGTATGGCAATGTGCTAGACCTACACAAATGTACTGGGTCATTATGGGAGATCTTTTTAAAACATCAATATACAAACTTTCCTTGACAGCAATGAAAAACATATGCTAAGTAAAAAAGAACAAAGTGGAGCCTGGTGGAACACGCCTCTAAGTCCGACACCTAGAAACTCAGGCAGGAGAATTACCAAGAGTTCCAGTCCAGCCTGGGCCAAACAGAGAGATCCTGTGTAAAGGCAGTGGGGAGTGGTGAGAAGAGAAGAGGAGGAAGAGAGGGAACCATGGTGACAACACAAAAAATAAAGCTTAGATGGTCCTTAAAGAGACAGCATCTGGAAAATTCAGAGCTGTGCTGTAGATGCTCTGAGTTATCACGTTTTCCACTACAGATATACCAGAGCTGTCTGAATAAAGGATGCAGAGCAGGGCAGAGCTGAAGCACACACAGGAAAATGGTAGTTGGGTACCATGCAACATGAAGACCTCAGGCTACTGACAGGTGTGCCTATATGATCCACCTGGTGCTTAGAAAGCCACGCCCAGCAGCACAACATTCAATCAAAGTGGTACAAAGATTCAAACAGTACACAGAATACCTTGGTGAAGGAGCTGGACTCGGTATAAAGGAGGCAGTGATGTTAACAGGCATGTGTGCAAGCGCATTGCTAACAAGTACCTCAAACCACACTCATCTAAGGTGTCTCTTCCTGTAATTGTAAAGAAAAAAAAATATGTTAAGAATGGAGTCAACAGGATTGAACAGCCACAAATAGATTCAAAAGGTATAAGCTGAACATTAAATTCTGTAATAATTTGCAAACATATTCCTTTGTAAATAAGTTTTTGTCTTTACAAAACATCTATCCTTATAAAACACAAATATTAAAAGTCCTAAGTAGAAAATACTTTGGGAAAATAAAGTTACCTACTAGTACAAGTACATCAGTATCTATACATACTCATAATAAATGAAAGAAGCCATAAAATCCAATGGAATGTGTATTAAATAAGTGGACACACTGAATGAGAGGGCTTCCTAAAGTTCATGTATCTGAATGCCTTGTCCCCTACAGGCGGAACTGCTTGGGAAGGATTAAGGATTACTATTGTGGGAGGTGTGTCACTGTGGTCCACCCCACTCCCAGCTTGTTCTTTCTCTGCCTATGGACCAGATGCAAGCTCTCAGCAGCTGCTCCAACACCATACCTGCCTGTCTGTCCCTCTGCTACCATGCTCCCCACCATGATGGTCATGAACTCACCCTCTGAAACTAAGCCCCAATAAACTTGGTCATAGTGTCTCTTCACAGCAACAGAAAAGGAAATAAGACATTGAGTTTGAAACTCTTGGCAGACTTCTCTGCACAAACTGAGATTTTACTGACAGGAATCACACACTCAAGGCAAATAATCTGTTACAATAATTTAAAAAACTAACATTTTCTAGGCTATTTAGCTTGACAAAAATACTACCAAAGAATTGAACTTTCATTCTCTGGGCTTGTTTTAAGTTAAAGGGGGCAACCTGAATCTTTACCTTGATTCCACAATTTAGTGAAAAGTTGGACAAAGATATGAAAGCATGTGAGTTAATAAAGCTTAGCAGCAATGCAAAAGCACTGACAGATCCTAAGGCAGCAACGGACAGACAGATGCCTTATCTGTAAAGAACAAAGTATTTTACAGAACAAAGCAAGGCTTCTGTTTCAGCTCTGTTTCCTATGGACTTTCGTTGTATCCTTATGGAGATTTCTATCTACCGTGTGGGAGACAGGCTAGGCACTGCAGACCTGGAAGTAATTAATACATAATATATGGAAATCAATGCTAGGTGGGGACATAAAATAGGACTGGGAGCTGAGCTGAGATGGGGGTGCCAAACATGGACTCAGGGAGGACTTTACAACAGGATGAAATCTGAGAAAATTTAGGTTAGGAAACGAGTCACACATAGAACTGTAAGAACATTCTATGCACAGGAAGGGTAAATATAAAGGCCCTTAGAAAGGAACATGCTCCATGCCCACGGGCTACCAGAAGCCACACAGTAGAAATGAGCAGACTGTGGAGCCTTGTGAGCCACTGCACGGTGTCTAACATATCGGAGAACACACTTTATCCAGTGAACAGAGGAGAGCCACACAACCACACAGTTCTCTGTGAGCTTGAGGCTAGCGTGTTCTACACAGTAAAGTTCAGGCCAGCCTGGTATATATGATAAGATCTGTCTAAAAAGAAAAGAAAATGAAACAGGAAGAATGACTACATGATAAGATCTGTCTTTAAAAAGAGAAAAAGTAAGAGAAACAAGACGAATGAACAGACACACTCTGGCGAGACTGAATGTGCTGGTTTCTATGGGAAAGACACAGATGATAGGAATGAAGCTGTCAAGAAAAGACTGGATTCTGGATACAATCGAACTGATCTATGGGAACATGTGCAAACAACCAGACACTGCTGTGATAGAAGAGGTAAATTGTCTCACCAGGACAAACTCAAGAACTCTCTCACTTTGAATCCTTTGGCTGAAACAGACAAATCATTTCATCTTTAGGTGCAATTTCTCACCTATGAAATCAAACTATCCATTCTGCCTTATCTACTTCCCATTTATAAAGTGTTGGCCAATGATAAAGCTTTGTATCAGAAAGTTCTAACATTTCTCATGGATTGTGACAAGTATTTCCTTTTAACGTTTTATCTGTGTTTTGTGAGGGGAGTGTGAGTATCTGTATGGATATATGCACATGAGATGAAGTGCCCATGGAGGTCTGCACTGGCGTTAATAGACTCCAGTGTGGGTGCAGGGAATCAAATTTGGTCCTCCCCAAGAGTCAAGAGCACTCTTACCAACTGAGCCATCTCTTCAGCCCCAAGCCCTTTCATTCCCCAGAGAAATACAACTAACACTATCAACTGTTACATCAATTGTTACATAGTTGGACAAGAAAGGCTCACTGCTCTTCTGGGGCTGCTTTTACTCTACTGCCCACGGCCTTGAAACAGTTATGACCTGTTCATTCTCCACATAACTAAAAGTGGGTCACAGACAAACCTTCTAAGGTCTCTGGTTATTTTAATCTACAGAAAGAAAATTGTAGGGCTATGCTGTAAGAATTTAAACCTGTGAAAAATGTTGCTAGTGGGCTATGGGAAACATTTTTATACCCTCCCTCAATTTAAAAGTTTTAAGGAATTTATAAAATATAGTTCTGAAAGCAACAATTTTCCACAAATGAACTCTATGCCATTTAGTGCCTATATGATTGTATATGAATCCCTAACATTTTATAAGGATCATTACCTTCATTTACAAAACATTTATAGAGATTACACACACACACACACACACACACACACACACACACACACACGTATAGTAACAGCCATCTACCCACTAGAGGATTATGATAATTAATTTAATTATGATAATTAAAAAAAAGCACCTGGCACATAGTAATTCTTCATTCCTCTGGAATATTTATTGCATGATTCAATAATCAATAATGTTGTTTCTTTTGCTAATGTCATTGCTTAAAATCAACTTTATTACCTTCAACTAGCTGGACAAGAGAAAATGAGATCCAGTTTCAAATGACAAGATACATATTACATTAAATGTCTGAAAATTTTGGCCAAACTTACATAATGGCAAAAAGTTATTTATGGGGCTGGAGAGGTGGTTCAGCAGTTAAAAACAGTTAATGATCCTGCAGAGGAGTTCAGTCAGTTTCTAAGCACACACAAAGACTGGAACTCCAGTTTCAGGGGATCTGATACAGCACTAGGGATGCATATAGGACATATACACATATGCAAAAAAAACATTTATCAAATAAAATAAATCTTTTTCAAAAATTCTCTATGCCTCAAATGGAAAAATAAGCAAGTTGATCCATGAGGTCCCTGAAAGGTTCATGATACAAGAAAATGAAACAAAAAAAGGGGGTCATTTTAATCACTCATAAACAACACCATTAGAAATCAATGTTTGAAATACTAAGACAAACATTTTAAGTATAGACATCACAAATCTGTATGTTACACATGCCTGGCTCAACTGTCTTTTCTTCTATAAACAAGCATGTTCTATAATAATTATCCATAGGTCTTTTTTTCTCTACAAGGGTTGAAAGGAAAAAAAAAACTCATTCAACACATTAGTCATTACACAGATAACAACATCTTATTAACTACAGACTTAACATTTATGTTGAAACTATTACCTGAGTAGTTCTTATCTCTGTTTTCATCAAGCTCAGTACTGGTGGTTGCCACGGTATCAGCGAGCGCTACAAGGAACATCTGCTCCAAGCGGGTAAGGCCTGGTAGACTTGAGTGCATTAGATGACTTGAAAGTACTCTAGCATGTTCCTGGCCAAAATAAGCTGGTCCATACTGTGACAGGTTTATTACTTTTGATTTGTTCTCTCTCTTTTCTGGCTCTAAATCAATATCATCCGTTGTTATCTCCTGGACTTGGAACAGTTCTGAATATTGATCCTCTGGTTGGCTTTCAATATGGTCCTCATAGCTCTGTGGCTTTTTTGTACTGTCTTCTGAAATTCTGTAGGATGTGTCCTGGTCTGCAGCAAGCAATGCATGTAGTGGTAGTGGAGGGATAGAGTCTATCTCAGTATAGTCTCGAGTACCATCCTTTCCGATGGTAACTGTGTCCTTTGCTGTGCTGCCGCTCACACTAATAGTCCGAGAGAGATGCCGCTTAGTTCCTTCACCAGCATCAGGATCCCTAACTATTGCAACTTCACCTGCGATGCACTTTACTAAATGGGAAAGAATGGCCTTAGCTCTCCTAACTTTCCCTAAGTCCATCAATTCTAGTAGCTGAGTTGGATGATACTGTGGGAGAGTGGGAGAGAGCGCATGTGCAGCTTCAAATAAGCCACCATCTTGAACCACAGTTGGTGAACAGAAAACATCATCAGGGATAGCTGCTCCTTCAGCAATACTTTTTCTCGTCAACATAGAGGATTTAAAGGCAGAATGATCTTGTATTAATGTCTCTTCAACAGTACTATCAGCTTCAATGTCTCCAAATTTGACAGAATGCTTCCATTGGGCATACACATGCATTTCACAGTCCATTCCCACCACCAATATTCCATCTCTCACCCAAGAGAGAGAAACAGGCAATGAAGGTGTGCCATCCACAGAGGATACTAAGTCTATAGATCTCAGAAGAACCCATCTTGACTTAACTCCTTGCTTGATACTACCACCTAGTGGTAAAGTAATGACAGCTACTCCATCCTTACTGTTGGTTTGATCACTTACAATTCCTGAAAGTCTCCCATACATGAAGATATTAGCACCAACCCCCACTGTAAGAATGTGAGAGCCATCTTCTTTTGACACCCAGTCCAAATGTACTAAATGCTTGATGTTTGGGATAAGGTATCTATCCTTACTTAAAAATGCATCTGATTTGCTATATACAAACAGATTACTGTCAACACTGACCCTTGAATCAAGTACACTCCCAACCTTAACCAAATCATCAAGATGGATCGTCTGTTCTAAAACCCATTCTGACCCTCCTGTAGATTCACATTCAAATATACAGACATGCATAGAGAACTCTTTAGAAATAAAACCATTGTGGTGGATGGGCTGCTTGTAAGCCACCGCAAGACGGCCTGTGTAAGAGCAGCTAACGGCGACAGGTCTTCCCACGATGCTCACAGTACTGCTGTTATCTTCTCCCTCATCATTCATCAAGGGCCATCTCCGCCAATGATAGGTCTCCTTCTCATCACCTGTACTGCACAGTGAGTTCGTTTCCATACAACATTTCCAGAAGCGCACTTTATTATCCGAGCAAGTTGTAACCACTAAATAAGGTGCAAGGCACACTGGGTAAATTGAAGAGGAACTCAGATGACCTTTATAAGAAGGAAAGAAAATAGTCATAATCAAGGAATCACAAAATCTGATATCAATGATCTCAAACTCTGTACTCAGTTTAAATTACCATCTCCCAGTGTTGAACCAGAACCCTCGTGGATCAGTCTGTCCACACTTCCCATCCATTATCTCCTGTCAGATACTAAGATTTGGGGTCAGAAGCCCTAGATTCAAGTTCCAACCCATCAAAACCATTGGAAGGATGGGAAAAACCATTTAAACATGTAAGTCTGTTCCATCTAGACAACAGGGAGCAATTTTTATGTGACTTGGCATGCCAGTGTCTATGAGACATTTGGAAGCATTTCATAAAGCCTCTGTATAATTTATTTCTAAGTTTCAATATATTCCAAACTTTCAAATATTTTTAAATATTAGTTGTGTGTATGTACACATGACAGTGGAGGCCAAAAGAGAGAGAGAGAGCTATAGGTACGGTGGTTAGAAACCGCTCTGGAAGAACAGCAAATGTTCTCAATCACCCAGCCAGCTAACTAACCTCCAAATATTTTGAAAAACTAAAAGCCTTCTGTATTTGAAAAATATCCCTGGAAAACCAGTAATTGGGAGGCAGAAGCAAAATTAGAAGTTCCAGACTTTCCTACATACATTAATGAGTTCCATAACAGCTTCAGTTACTAAGTAAGACTCTCTCAAAAACAAAGAAAACCAAAACAATTTCTCTGTCAAAAACCAAACAAAACCAAAATGAATTGTTTAGATCTACATCAAACACAAAATCCCATAATAAAAGTCTTCTCAGGATAATCTTTCAACTGTGGATGCAAATCTGTCTTGGAGATGAGTAAGAAAATGCTGTTCTCAGTATCACCCCACTATAAAGCAAAACAAGATTGAACCTCCACCATGGCTTGTCAACATCACTATCCTGGGAGCTCTCCAATTCGATTCCACAGGTGGCAAGCCATTTCAAATGCATAGCCTCAAATCCAATCCCTCAAATTACTTCATTTATATTACTAACATCAGTATATCATCATAGGCCGGAAACATCCAGTTCTGAAAACTACATGGATGGACAGATGGAAAGGCAGACAGACTGGACAATAGTAAGTAGGTGGATGACTTATCTTTAATTTAGAAACTATTTACAGTGTGTGAGGGCAAGTGCAGATGTGTCATGGTATACACATGGTGTACATGTGTCATGGTATACACGTGGTGTACATGTGTCATGGTATACACGTGGTGTACATGTGTCATGGTATACACATGGTGTACATGTGTCATGGTATACACGTGGAGGCCTCTTGCTTCTCTCTAGGACTCTCAAGCTTGCACTCAGGTCATGGAGCCCACAGAGAATGCCTCTACTAGCAGAGTCATTTCAATATCCAGAAATACATATTCAAATGTGAGGTGTCTTGTCTACATTTTGTAATACTGTTGTGGCAAAACCCCAGAGATGACATGCATTTGTATGCAAATCACTGAAGTTCATTAGGTATTTACAGCTACAAGGCTCAGTAGATAAAGTTGCTTGATCCCAAGCCTGAAGACTCCAGTGTGACCTCTGAACCTACAAGAATTGACTCCGGCACAGTATGGGACCTCCAGATATATGTTGTAGCATGCCCTGTCCCAATAAATTAACAAATTTACTAATGTAAAATATTTTATTTAAGGTTTCACTCTGTGCTAACCATGTTTTACCTTTATTATGTATGTGTGAATAAGGTTTGACAGATACTTTTGAAGGAAAATGCAATCCCAACACCCAGGAGGCTAAGACGGGAGGACTGCCTTGAGTTCGAGGCTAGCATGAGCTACAGAATGAAAAGAGATAAGAGGGAATCAATGCAGTGTCTTAGAAGTACTTCCACTTCTTAGGAGATAAATTTTCAGACTCCTTCATTACCTTAAGAAAAAATATACTTTTAAACGGTTTGATTCCTTCTCACCATAACCCCTTCCTCCACGCACACATGGTTGGGAGGAAGCAGCAAGTGGAATTTATCATAAAATTATTATTAGCAGAAATATGTTTCCACTTGTAGCAAATATGCGGCTTGGTCTTCATGTGGGTCCCCTAACAAGTGGAGCAGGGGCTGTCCTCATCTCTGTTCTCCACCACTGGATCCTTTCCCCTGTCCAGACTGCCTGTGTGGGGCCTCGGTGAGAGAGATGTGCCTAGTCCTGCTGGACTAGATGTCCCAGGGTGGGTGGTACACAAAGGGAGAGTTATAGGGGAGAGATCTGTAAGGGTGAGACGGAGGAGAGGAAAGAGGAGCTGTAAAGTAAATAAAACAATAAACTATCAGGGAGAAGACAGAAACCTGTTTCTAAAAGGGTGGATCGCTTTAGCAGTAACTACCTCGATGTCACTGTAGCGCACACATCACAGGATAACACTGCTCAGTCTCAACGACACTTTACCTGCTGAAGGTGTTGCTCTTATTACTTCAACAGCTTCCGGCAGATCCAGGGGCTGGCTATATACCAGTCTGGAGCTCAGAATAAGTTTACTAGCAGTTTGAAGATTAGCAATGGACGAGGAATGTGGCATGGAGCTCACACTAGAGGAGGTTTCTGGAGAAGACTCCAGGATCTTCTGTCCCGGGACTGAAAGCAGACTGTCGGATGAGATGCCCTCTGCAGCTTTGGCTTTGCAAATAAATTTGAGATGTTTTATCACCACTATTCATGCAAGATGAGACATTTTACTATTCTCTAAGAAATGCAACTTCTTAGAAGTATTCCCACTTGTTGAGAGACAGTTTTTAGACTCCTTGATTACCTTGAGAAATATATACGTTTCAACTGTTTGGTTCCTTCTTACCATACCTACTTCACAGGGACATGTCAGGGGAGAACCACCCTATGAGATCTAAACCTTAAGTTACATAGTACAGCATTCCTAATCCTTAAACACATTGAAGGCCTAAAAAACACATTAACATATGAACTCCTGTGTCTAACCCCAGAGACACTGATTACATCACCTTGGGACAAATCTTAGTAATCTGTACTTTTAATAAACACCCTAGTGGATTAGTAAGATCGCTTAGTACATAGGGCACTTATTTAATGTTCATAAAGCTGGTTAAGAGCAATATTAATACCAAAAAATGTCAGAATCTTTCAACAACTCTTAGAACTTTGTGCTACTTTAAAGTAGATTCGCCTTGACAACTAAGTGACAGATGTCTAAGAGAATAAACCAGTTACACTAAATCAAAGGTGACGCATCACACTGCTATTGACAAGGCACACACTGTAATCCATAAGAATACCTACCACACGTAAATTAAAAATAAAAATATAAAAAAATATCTTGTTGTCCAGGAACAGTGGATTCAGCATGGTATAACTATCCCTGTGGCTCTTTATTTAACAATCAAAAAGCACAATTTTAAAAAAAATTTTTTAACTCAATATAGCCTACAAAGTGAGTTCATGGATAGCTTGGGCTATATAATGAGATCATGTGTCAAAAAGGAAGAACAAGAAAACACTGGCCTGGGAGTGAACGTAGCTCACTAATAAAGTCCTTGTGTGCCTAATGTAGCACTAACACTCATCCACAAATAATGAATGTCTTTGCTTCATAATGAATCTGAATGTGTACGGAAAGCACTCTGAGAAAGTTTATCATCTACACTACTGCACTTCTTAACGTGAAGCCTCAGGTGTTCAGTCACATTTTGCCAAACAACTGTTGCTCATAATGCTAGGCTGAAGAGCAAGGAGAGACTCATGTGTACCACATCACCTCCTACCATCAAGGCTGACTTAAAAACATGAATTTCACACACAGACAGCAGTTACGCCATAACTGTTAACTGAAATAACTCAGTCAACCTTTTTTTTATTTCCAGTATATCTAATGTGCCCACAGACTGGTTTATTTTTAGGGTCAGTCTGTTTCAGAAATTCAGCATGGCTGCATGTGTCTTCCAAACCCAACACTCAGGAGACTGAGGATCTTGGACTATGCTCTTGTAACAGCTTGAACTTTATCATCATCATCATCTTTTCATTTATCAACTCCATTTATAGTTCACTTCTTCATATTAAAGAATCAACCAATCTAAAGCATCTTCTATTAAAATGCCTTCTTTTACATCATCTCTGATTAATGAGCAATCTAATTACTTACCTAAACACGCTTGTACAGATTTAAGATGAAGGTGCCACATGTGAAGAACAGAGTTATTATTGCCGTCCTTCTCAATGACTACTAAAAAGAATTTTTCTGAAAATGGTGGTGGGCGATATCCTATTGTTCAAAGAAAAGAGAATAATTAATTTTGTTCTGTAGGATTAGAAAAGGATTTTTAATGGTAAAAATATAAAAGAAAAAATCACAAAAGTTGATATACACAAAAGTTAGAAAGAAGGCAAAATGTAGTTACTTAAATATAATCAATCTGTCCTTTCTAAAATTCTTATTGACTTAATTCCCACTGCATTAAGGCATTAAGAAGGTAGAAATACAATCCAATCGTATTAGAGCTGGGGCCCTTAAAGGCAGTAGGATTAGACAAGGGAATTGTGGTGGAGTCACATGGTTGGACAGTAGTAACTCTCTGAAAGGGGGAGAGAGGTGGTCTGTTCCCTCTCTTCCTACGTGACATTCTGAGCTGCCCCTAAAACACTTCTACCATCAGATTGATACAGCCTTTCAACCATGGACCAAAAACCACAAGCCAATCTCTCTTCTATGGTGCTGAACTACTGAGGTACATCAGAAAACAGTGTAATACATTAAGAATTTATTTTAAAGATTATTTTAAACATATTTTTTGTGTCAAAAGTACAGAGCTATTAAACTGCATTCTGTCCCATGTACACAAAGGCCCTGACTGGCTCAATAGGTAAAGGAGCTCATCACACAAGACTGGCTATCTCTTTCACATGCACACCTGCACACTCACACCATGCTCTCACACATAAATAATAGTAATAATAAATCAGCCAGGTGGTGGTGTATGACTCTAATCCCAGCGCTTGGGAGGCAGAGACAGGTGGATCTGAGTTCAAGGCCAAACTGGTCTATAAAGAAAGTTCCAGGATAGCCAGAGTCCATAGAGAAAACCTGTCTTAAAAAAACTAATAATAATAATAATAATAATAATAATAATAATAATAAATTCAATTAAAAATGTAAGAACACATAAAGGCCAACACAAAAGGAACCCAAAAGCGGGCCATCAGCCAGGCACTAAAAACCAAACATGAAGTGAGATGCTCGGGGTAGAGGACCTGCCAAGAACCCAAGTTGTCCTCTGAGCGCCACAGACACCACAGTACACATATGCACACAATAAGTAATAAACACTGCTTTCCTAATATGAAATATCAGTTTTATAAATGTGACTGAGAGAAGGCAGTAGTAAATGCACTGAGAAGTCTGTAGGAATCTCATGTTTGAGCACATTACTCCTGTTACACTTGTGAAACTGTATTCTTTAGAAATGAAAATGAGATCTGTATTGAACAGTACAAACTGTCTTAAAATGAAAACTTGGGCATGGGGAGCAGGCTCGGTCAGTGTGCTGTCATGTTTGAGTACCTGAGTGTAGTCCCAGTGCACACATGCACACAAAAACATGCAGACTTAGTTTGGCTATGGAGTCAAACCAATTCAAAACAACAAAAATGCAGGTAAGGGACTGTAGATGGCTCAGGGATAGGAGTTCTGCCGCTGTGCTGGATAGTTGTATGTAATGTGACATGGGCTAGAGTGAGAGAGAAAGGAGCCTCAGAGCAAACACTGTCTCTGTCACCTCCATTAGATAGGCACAGTGCCCAGATAATGAATGGGGCCACTCACTCATTTTAAGATTTTAAACCCAGAAATGTTCCTGTCCAAAGGAAAGACAGGGACAAAAAATAGAGCAGAGACTGAAGGAAAGGCCATCTGGAGACAACCACACTTAGAGAGCCATCCCATTTGCAGACACTGAACCCCCACACTATTGCTGATGCCAAGAAGCATTTGCTGACCGGAACCTGATATGGCTGTTCCCTGAGAGGCTCTACCAGCACCTAATACAGATGCAGATACTCACAGCCAACCATCAGACTGAGCCCAGGGACCCCGATGGAGGAACTAGGAGAAAGACTGAAGGAGCTGAAGGGGATTGCAACCCCATAAGAAAAACAATATCAACTAACTAGACCACCCAGAGCTCCCAGGGACTAAACCACCAACCAAAGAGTACGCATGGAGCGAGCCAGGACTCCAGATACATATGTAGCAGAGGATGGCCTTATCTTATATCAATGGGAGGGGAGGGAGGCTTGATGCCCCTGTGTAGGGGATGCTTGAAGAGTGAGATGGGAATGGGTGGATGAGTGGAGGAGCACCCTTATAGAGGTAAAGGGGAGGAGAGGAGGAGGTATGGGATGCGGAGTTGGTGGAGGGGTAACCGGGAAGGGGGATATCATTTGAAAAGTAAATGAATAAAATGATTAGTTTTAAAACAGAAAAAGAAAAGAAAAACTGTCTCTATAAGACCTGGCAAGAGCATTTCTCAATTAGTGACTGAGGGGAAGGGAAGGGTCCAGCCCACTGTGGGTGGTTCCATCCCTGGGCTGGTGGTTCTAGGTTCTATAATAAAGCAGGCTGAGCAGGCCATGGTGAACAAGTCAGTAAGCAGCACCCTCGACCACTGCATCACCTCTGCCCCTATGTTCCTGCCCTGTTGAGTTCCTAGCCTGACTTCCCTTGGTTGTGAATTGTGAGGTGAAATTGTAAGCCAAATAAACCATTTCCTTCTCAACCTGCTTGCAGTCACATGTTTGATCACAGTAACAGAAGCCCTGGCCAAGACACTCTCCAAGAAGAGCAGTGTACTGACAATTTTGGAGTCTTGGTTTCTTTGAAAAACAAAGAAATATTATAGAAATATGTTTCCTTTTGATCCCAGGTATAGGAACATGGGGCTGCTTTGGACTGACCGCAGCAGCTGACAATGATTTGCCTCATGCTCTAGCGATGGCACAGTTTTGCCAGCTGCAGATGGTTTCTGTGACTGGGACATTTTAAAATTCTGGGGATCAGGGGTTATTTTTGTTGTTGGGTTGTTGGTTGTTGTTTACTATTGGTTGTGATTTGCTAAACAGTTGTGCACAAAGAAGAAACAAGAAAAGAAGAAATTAGCTATCAAACTTTTCCCAAGGTACTCAACGACCTAATCACCAGGAAGTAATCTAGTGATAACATCTCCTCCTTTCTGACCCCTAACTTTATTCAGGGATCTCTTTCATTTCCTTTCTAGCCTTTCTCTCTCTCCTATCTAGTGTTAGAGGGTGGGGAAGACTGGAAGAAAGAAGAATCCACAAAGTAACAATGCAACAGCCACAGAGTTGGGCTTGGTTATCTGTACCCATGTGGCAGATCACTGCTACCTTTGACTCCAGTCCCTGAGGATCCAACACACCCTTGTAACCTCCACAGTCACTAGGCACACATGGTGCACAGAAAGACATGCAGGCAAAGCACCAAAAATAAAAAGTAAAGGTTTTACAGTTTTAAAGGTATAAAATACAAAAATAAAGAAGAGACATGGATAACAAAAAATATGTACATCAAGTGTTTAACAAAAACAGTTGGAAGAGTATCAATGGCTCAGTTGATATCAACAGTTAATAAATGGAACCTCATGAACCTGAAAAGTTTCAGTAAGGCAAAGGACAATGACAATAAGACAAAATGGTAGCCTACAGATTGTGAAAGGATCTTCACTATCCCTGCATCTTATATCCAAAATATATAAAGAATTCAAGAACTTAGATACCAACAAACCAAATAACCCAATTTAAAAATTAGACACAGAATTCTCAGCAGGAGAATCTCAAATGGCTGAGAAGAACCTAAAGAAATGTTCAAGCAATGATGTGGAGCAAGGGGAACATTCCTCCATTGCTAGTGGGAGTGCAAACTGGTGTAACCACTTTGGAAATCAATTCGCTGGTTTCTCAGAAAACTAGGACTAGTTCTACCTCAAGGCCCAGCTATACCACTCCTGGGCATATGCCCAAAAGATGCCTGCTATACCACAGGGACACTTGCTCAGCTATGTTCACAGCAGCTTTATTCATAATATCCAGAAACTGGAAGCAATCTGCATGTCCTTCAACTGAAGAATGGATAAAGAAAATGTGGTACATTGGAGCAATAGAATACAACCCACCCACAAAACTTTGGATCCAAAACTTATCCTGTCTATAAGAAATGGAGGGATGGCAGATGGAGCAGAGACTGAGACAATGACCAACCCATCCCATGAGCAAGCATCAATCCCTGCCAACACTATTATTAATACTCTGTAATGCTGGCAGAGAAGAGCGTAGCATGGCTGTTCTCTTAGAGGCTCCATCCAGTAGCTGACTGAACAGATGCTGAGACCCACAGCCAAACATTAAACAGAGCTTAGGGGATGTTATGAAAGAGTTTGAAGAAGGATTAAGGGCCCTGAAGGGAAAAGAAATAACACAAAAAGACCCACAGAGTCAACTAACCTGGACCCTTAGGGCTCAGAGACTGAACCCCAACCAAAAAGCATGCATGGGCCAGATCTAGGTCCCAAACATATGTGTAGCAAATGAGCAGCTTGGTCTTCATGTGGGGCCGCTGACTGGAGCAGGGCTGTCCCTAAGCTGTTGCCTGTATGTGGGATATGTTCTTCTAGCTGGGCTTCCTGATCTGGTCTCAGTGGGAGAGCATGTGCCTAGCCCTGCAGAGACTTGATGTGCTGGGGGGTGGGGGGGACACAGGTCAGTGCCTCTACCCTCACAGAGAAGAAGGGGAGGAGAAAAGGAATGTAGGGGGTGACAGAGAGGTGGGGCAGTGATTGTTATGTAAATAAAATATATTTTAAAAAAGAAATGGGTTATAAAATGGGGGGGGGGGAGACCAAAGAGAAACTTTATAGACGAGAAACTTCAAGAAGCACTAAGAAAAAAAATGTTGGGGTTAATTTGACAGAGGCACAAAAAAAAATACATCAAAGGGGAATAAGTATTTGGAAACCCTTTGCAAACTAAAGTGGTACTCATTATAGAAAATAAATTCTTACAAAAGGACATGGCTTTCCATTGTAATATAACATGACTTCTATAAATACAAATCATAATTTCTAAAAGAAATACTTGGTGCTAAATTCTGAAGTTGAAACTAAACATTTTACTCTTTGTTTTAGAAGATCTTTTTAAAAATGTATTTTCTTTCCAAAAAGGGTCCTGACACCCGAGCATGGGTCCTCTGGAGAGATGCAAGCACTCTTAACCGGCGTGCCATCTCTCCAGCACTAACAAGCAGCTCTGACAGATGACTAACTGCCCAAAGCTGCAGAGTGACCACCTCGGAACAGCCACCCATGCTGAAAGCTCACTTGCTGTTCATCCAGATGAGACTTTGTTGTCTGGAATAATAACAAGTCAGTAAGTTTCATCAGCTAATACACGCCCTGCCTCCCTCAAACGACATACCTTGTGATGGTTGGAAAAATATTTCTGTTTCCTTTTCTTTTTTTTCCATATCTTCTTTGTGTGGTTTATATCCAATAATGAAGTCTTCTTGAAACACGTGCAGTAGCTGTGTATTTGAGCCACACTATACACGAGATAAGTGAAAGCAGGGTTGATTAGCTGGGCACTTAATGAACAGTGCCATCTTAAAACTGCAAGGAAAACGCCTACAGCTGATGAGGACCTTCAGCAAAGTGGCTGGATATAAATTAACTCAATCAAATCAGTAGCCTTCCTCTACTCAAAGGAAAAAGATGCTGAGGAAGAAATTAGGGAAAAGATACCTTCACAATAGTCACAAACAATATGAAATACCTTGGTGTGATGCTAACCAAGCAAGTGAAGGGCCTGTATGACAAGAACTTCAAGTCTCTGAAGAAGAAAATTGAAAAAGATCTCAGAAGATAGAAAAATCTCCCCTACTCATGGATTGGAAAGATCAACATTGTAATAATAGCCATCTTGCCAAAAGCAATCTACAGATTCAATGAAATCCCCATCAAAATTCCAACTCAATTCTTAGAGTTGGAAAGAGCAATTTCCACATTCATTTGGAATAACAAAAAACCTAGAATAGCAAAAAACCTAGACTAGAGAAAACTATTTTCAATGATAAAAGAATTTCCAGGAAATTACCATCCGGACCTCAAGCTGTATTACAGATCAACCGTGATAAAAAACCATGTGGTATTGGTACAGAGATAGGCAGGTAGTTTAATGGAACAGAACTGAGAACCCAAAATGAGCCCACACATCTATGGTCACTTGATCTTTGACAAAGGAGCTAAAAACATTCAATAGGAAAAGGACAGCCGCTTCAACAAATGGTGCTGGTTCAACTGGCAGTCAACATGCAGAAGAATGCAAATCAATCCCTTCTTATCTCCTTGTACAAAGTTCAAGTCCAAGTGGATGAAAGGCCTCCACATAAAACCAGGTACACTGAAACTAATAGAACAGAACGTGGGGAAGAGCTTAGAACACATGGACACAGGGGAAATTTTCCTGAAGAGAACACCAATGGCTTATGCTCTAAGAACAAGAATAAATAAATGAGACCTCATGAAATTGCAAAGTTTCTGTAAGGCTAAGGACACACTGTCAAAAGGACAAAATGGCAGCTAACAGATTGGCAAAAGATCTTTACCAATCCTATATCTGATAGAGGGCTAATATCTAATATAAACAAAAAAACTCATGAAGTTAGACTCCAGAGAATCAAATAATCCTTTTAAAAAATGGGATACAGTGCTATACAGAGACTTCTCTATGGGGAAATATCAAATGGCTGAGAAGCACCTAAAGAAATGCTCAACATCCCTAGTCATCTGAGAAAAGCAAATCAAAACCACTCTGAGATTCCACCTCACACCAGTCAGAATGGCTAAGATCAAAAACTCAGGGGACAGCAGATGCTGGCAAGAATGTGGAGAAAGAGAAACACTCCTCCATTGATGGTGAGATTGCAAGCTGGTACAACCACTCTGGAAATCAGTTTGGCAGTTCTTCAGAAAACTGGATATAACCTGAAGACTTAGCTATTCCACTCCTGGGCATAAACCCAAAAGTTGCTCCAATATATAATAAGGACACATGTTCCACTATGTTCATAGCAGCCTTATTTATAATAGCCAGAAGCTGGAAAAAGAACCCAGATGTCCTTCACTAGAGGAATGGATACAGAAAGTGTGGTACATTTACACAATGGAGTACTACTCAGCTATTAGAAACAATGAGTTTATGAAATTCCTAGGCAAGTGGATGGAAGTAGAGACTATCGTCCTGAGTGGGGAAACCCAGTCACAAAAGAACACATGTGGCATGTACTCACTGATAAGTGGATACTAACCCCAAAGAGCTCTGACTAACCAAGAAACAATTCACAGAACTTTTACGAAGCTCAAAAAGAAGGAAGGACAGAATGTGGGTGTCTCAGTCCTTCTTAGAAAGGAGAATAAAACACTCATGGGAGAAAATACAAGGTCAAATAGAGGAGGAGGAATTGAAAAGATCCATCAGAGATTGCCTCACCTGGGGATCCACCCCATATGCAGCCACCAAACTGAAGCACTATTGCTGATACCAAGTGCTTACTGGCAGGAACCTGATATGGATACCTCCTCAGAGGCTCTGCCAGAGCCATACTGATACAGAGGAGGATGCTTGCAGCTAACCATTGGACTGAACATGGGGACTCCATTGAAAGAGCTAGAGAAAGGACTGAAGGACCTGAAAGGGTTTGCAACCTCATGGGAAGAACAAAATTATCAACTAACCAAACCCACCACAGCTCCCAGGGACTAAAACACCAACCATTGAGCATACATGGAGAGACCCATGGCTCCAGTTGCATATGTAGCAGAGGATAGCATTGTCTGGCATCAATGGGAGAGGAGGCCTTTGGTCCAGTGAAGGCATATTTTCCCAGTGTAGGGGAATGCCAAGGTGCTGAGGTGGAGAGAATGATTGGGAGAGGGAAACAAGTAGAGAGGGAGGGAGAGGGGGTGAATAAATTTGAAATGTAAATACAGAAAATACCCAATTAAATAATTTTTTAAAATTCAAGGTAATTAGTCTCCTAACACAAAATGAAATAAAAGGGCTATAGTATTACATTAAGCCATAAAAAACTGTATCAACATTTGGAACATTTGTTTGTCTGTCTGGGTATAAAAATATAAAATCTCTTTATAAAATAAGGTCATCATCCCAAGGGAAAGAGAACCACTAAAGCTATGCCTTCATGAGCAGAGAACTCAGAGAACACAGTCATGGCACAGAAGACTACAGCTCCACCCCTGAGGAGGTAGAGACAGTGGTGAGTTCCAGCCAGTCACACAGCTGCTGCCTCAAACACCAACAAAAGAACATCAGGGAAGGAGAAAGGGAGAAAAAGAGGATTCAACCAGGGAAGAGGGAATTGACAGGAACATTGATAGAAGAAAGAGAAAATAAGGAAGGGGGAAAGGCAATGGAGAGACAGATCAGAAAACATACTGGAAACAAACTTATAGTGAGTTTTAAATTTTTGAGATCTGTAAACCCATCATTTCTCAGTGGTTGAACTTTACCACCCTTGTGCTACTGAAAATCAGAAGCAGATGAGAAACAAATCTCATGTAAATGTAAAGAAAATGAACAGTAGGTAAGAGTGGACCACACCACTATCCATGGTAAAGAGACCCACAAAGGGAATCCACTCTTCTACATCGGTCTGGAGTAGAACAAAAGGAAGTAACTAGTGTTATTTTAAATTTAAAGCACATTAATGCAACTTGAGGACAGTAAAGTTAATATTTCCTTGGAGGCATAATTAGTAACTTAAGTCTGGCAGCCCCATTTCTGCTACCAAAGGCTGATGTAATTTCTCCATATAAGTAGAAATATCTCTATATCCCTCAGGAATGCAAGCATTGTAGAAGATTATGAGTAACTATACACTTGTCTTATTCCTCATTTTGCTTTATTTTAAATATATGGTTACTTCCTCAAAGAAATCTTTTTGTATAAATAGCTGTGTTTTTCTCTCCCAGTCCATGAACATGACCTTAAAGAACCAATCAGTACAGAGATGAATGGGCTTTACCACTTCCTGGGGAGAAAGACTTTCCTCTTCTCCCAGGTAGGAGGTAGAAAGTCCCTGACTACACAAAGGACTGTGCATACAAAGTAAGAGTATATGCTGAGATTACATTCATCGGCATTTTTAATGGATCTCATAAAAATACCAAATCTGATGCCCAAACAAGCAAATGCTATGTACTCCCAAGTGAGCTGAAATCAATGCTAACATGGAAAGACAAAGCACAACTGGAGTCTGTTCATAGCTGCACCATATCTACTCTCAACACCTAGACACTGGTTATAGTTTCAAACTTCCTTTAATTAACTAAGAAATAATGACACAGATACAAGTCAGTTGGAGGGCAGTAACTCCTCAGTCATTAGTAGATTTCCCTACACACATTTTGGAAATCACTAGACACTGGACGTTTTATCAAATGATAATTACACTAAAATAGAAAATGTACATAGAAAACACTCTAGAATGAAGAGAATTGGATACAACATATAACATCACCAATTGGAAAGCAAGATCTTACTTGGTCAGTTATTGCATCAAGTTCAATGATGCAGCCTGGTCGAGCAGTAGACTGTTGGCTCACAATGTTAAACACTTCTCCAATGAGTTTCTGTAAACAACAAATGCAAAATTTCAATGATGAACAACATTACCACTCTCCTGTCAATATGATGGCATTATAGACACTACAACTCATCAATTATAATCACTGACTGACAACAGCAATGAACACAGTCAAAGAAACACATCAAATTTCCATTCTCATATGTTTTCAGTTACAAACTTAGAAAAACTGACAATGTTAATTCGAAGTAATGTAATTCGAAGCACTTAACCATTCCAATGTCTTCCCCAAGATGAATGTGGATAAAGAACCTGATGCTTGCGTGTGTGGCCATGGATGTTTAGAGCCACTGAAAAGTACAACTCTCCAAATGATATACTGGGGTTTTGACTGGCAGGCGGGGTTGTCTCCTGACATAACCATATTTGAATTAAAACATGACGTTAACTTCTGGATCTCTTAAAACTCCCGAAACTTCATACTGGAAGGAGTCTCTCCTCACAACCCTCACCATGAATCCATCATTTTTAACAAAAAACCCTTTCAATAACTGAATCTCTCAGCACTAATCTGCACTGTCTCTGCCCCATCAACCCCACCATAACAGAGTTTAGATCCAACTCTAAGAAGAAAGAACATTCATACTAGACCTGTAAGACCTTTCTGATTTATATCAGTAGTATTCCAAAACTGTGCTGGGGTAGATTCTGGATTAGTAAGTTATGAGATATAAAACTGGTGATTAAGTAGGGCTGAATTTATTGTTATTAGTACATTCACTCAAGGGTCAGGGTTTAAAGTGTTAGCTCAGACACAAACCAGTGGTTTTGACATTCTGCTAATTTTATCCATTGAAACCTGGGCTCAGCTGTGACCTACAACCTGTAAGGCTAAAATGCCAGGATTTCTCTAGCACGCGCACACATATACACACACACAAAAGACTGCTACTCAAAGTATATCAACAGACCAACAGCAACAAGAAAGCTCTTGTTGAAAGTGTACTGTGCATCAAAACTTTAATAATATCTCCAGATTTATATGTATATAAAAGTTTAAGAAGTCCTGCTATAACCTGGGTATCCTGGTTAAATTTTTGTCAGTTTTCAAGTGTTACTTGAAAAGAGAAACCTCAATTGATAAAAGGACTCCATCGAATTGGCCTTTAGACAAATCTGTAGGTTATTTTCTTGATATCACACCTTTTTTTTCAATTTTATTGGATATTCTCTGTATTTACATTTCAAACATTATACCCTCCCCCCACTATCTTTCCCTACTCCTCAACTTGCCTCCATGAAGGTTCTCCCTCTCCCAATCACCCTTTCTACCTCAGTGGTTG
The DNA here is from genome assembly GCF_963924665.1 of Micromys minutus. NCBI lineage: Eukaryota > Metazoa > Chordata > Mammalia > Rodentia > Muridae > Micromys > Micromys minutus. Next base: position 45,451,815 of record NC_137985.1, read on the forward strand.
GCTGTTAATGGTGTTGTTCTTCCCATGAGGGTGCAAACCCTTCAGCTCCTTCAGTCCTTTCTCTAGCTCTTTCACTGGGGTCCCTGTGTTCAGTCTGATGTTTAGCTGAAAGCATCCTCATCTGTATCTATATGACTCTGGGAGAGCCTCTGAGGAGACATCCATGTCTGGTTCCTGCCAAAAAACACTTCTTAGTGTCAGCAATAGTACTTGGGTTTGGTGGGTGTATATGGGGTGGTTCTCCAGGTGAGGCAGTTTCTGTAGATCTTTTCTTTGCTTCCTGCTCCCCTATTTGACCTTGTATTTCCTCTCTTCTAAGAAGGATAAAGGCATCCACATTCGGGTTGTCCTTCTTTTTGAGCTTCATAACATCTGTGGATAGTTTCTTGGATATTCCTAGCTTTATTTAGGTGGGGGGGGGGGGCTAATATCTGCTTATGAGTGAGTGTTCTTTTGTGACTGGGTTACCTCAGTCAGGATGATAGTTTCTAGTTCCATCCACTTGCCTAGGAATTTCATAAACTCATTGTTTCTAATAGCTGAGTAGTACTTCATTGTGTAAATGTACCACAATTTCTGTATCCATTCCTCTGTTGAAGGACATCTGGGTTCTTTCCAGTTTCTGGCTATTATTAAAAAGGCTGCTATGAACATTGTTAAGCATGTGTCCTTCTTTGATGTTGGAGCTACTTTTAGTACCTATGTGGTATAGCTGGGTCCTCAGTACTATGTTCAATTTTCTGAGGAACCTCCAGACTGATTTCCAGAGTGGTTGTACCAGCTTGCAGTCCCACCAACAGTGGAGGAGTATTCCTTTCTCCACATCCTTGCCAGCATCTGCTGTTCCCTGAGTTTTTGATATTAGCCATTCTGACTGGTGTGAGGTGGAATCTCAGAATGGTTTTGATTTGCATTTCTCTGATGACTAGGGATGTTGAGCATTTCTTTAGGTACTTCTCAGCCATTTGATATTTCCCCATTGAGAAGTCTCTGTATAGTTCTGTATCCCATTTTTTAAAAAGGATTATTTGATTCTCTGGAGTCTACCTTCTTGAGTTTTTTGTATATATTGGATATTAGCCCTCTATCAGATGTAAGATTGGTAAAGATCTTTTCCCAATCTGTTGGTTGCCATTTTGTCCTTTTTGACAGTGTCCTTGGCCTTACAGAAGCTTTGCAATTTCATGAGGTCTCATTTTTCAATTCTTGATCTTAGAGTACAAGTCATTGGTGTTCTGTTCAGGAAATTTTCCCTTGTGCCTATGTGTTCTAAGCTCTTCTCCACTTTATGTTCTATTAGTTTCAGTGTGCCTCGTTTTATGTGGAGGTCTTTAATCCACTTGGACTTGAGCTTTGTACAAGGAGATAGGAAGAGATCGATTTGCATTCGTCTTCGTGATGACTGCCAGTTGAACCAGCACCATTTATTAAAGAGGTTGTCTTTTTTTCCATTGAATTTTAGCTCCTTTGTCAAAGATCAAGTGAGGTGTGACCATAGGTGTGTGGGTTCATTTCTGTGTCTTTGATTCTGTTCCATTGGTCTACCTGCCTATCTCTGTACCAATACCAGACAATTTTTATCACAACTGAACTATAATACAGCTTGAGGTCAGGGTTGGTGATTTCCCCCAAAAGATTTTTTTGTGTTGAGAATGGTTTTTTGCTATCCTGGGTTTTATTATTCCAAATGAATTTGCAAATTGCTCCTTTAACTCTATGAAGAATTGAGTTGGGATTTTAATGGGGATTGCATTAAATTTACAGATTGCCTTAGGCAAAATGGCCATTTTTACAATGCTGATCCTTCCAATCCATGAGCATGGGAGATCTTTCCATCTTCTGAGGTCTTCTTCAATTCCTTCTTCCGAGACTTGAAGTTTTTGTCATACAGATATTTCATTTGCTTGGTTAGGATCACACCAAGATATTTTATAATCTTTGTGGCTATTGTGAAGGGTGTCAATTCTCTAATTTCTTCCTCAGGCTATTTGTCCTTTGAGTAGAGGAAGACTACTAATTTGCTTGAGTTTATTTTATATCCAGCCACTTTGCTGACGATGTTTATCAGCTGCAAATATTCCCTGGTGGAATTTTTGGGGTCACTTAAGTATACTATCATATCTGCAAATAGTGATACTTTGTTTTGACTTCTTCCTTTCCAATTTGTATCCCTTTGACCTCTTTTTATTGTCTTATCGCTCTGGCTAGTACTTTAAATACTGTATTAAATTGGTAGGGAGATAATGGACAGCCTTGTCTAGTCCCTGATTTTAGTGGGATTGCTTCAAGTTTCTCACCATTTACTTTGATGGTGGCTACTGGTTTGCTGTATATTGCTTTTACTATGGTTTAGTATGTGCCTTGAATATCTGACCTTTCCAAGACTTTTAACATGAAGGGGTGCTGAATTTTGTCAAATGCTTTCTCCACATCTAGAGAGATAATTGTCTGATTTTTTTTCTCTGAATTTGTTTATATAGTGATGACATTAATGGATTTCCATATATCGAACCATCCCTGCATCCCTGGGATGAAGCCTACTTGGTCATGGTGAATGATCATTTTGATGTGTTCTCAAATTTGATTTGCAAGAATTTTATTGAGTATTTTTTGCATCAATGTTCAATCTTGTTAATTTTCTCAAAGAACTAGCTCTTGGTTTTTTGACTCTTTGTATAGTTCTTTTTGTCTCTACTTGGTTGATTTCAGCTCCGAGTTTGATTATTTCCTGCCATCTACTCCTCTTGGGTGTATATGCTTCTTTTTGTTCTAGAGCTTTCAGTTGTGCTGTCAAGTAATTAGTGTATTCTCTCTCCAGTTTCTTTTTGGAGGTGCTCAGCCCTATGAGTTTTCCTATTAGCACTGCTTTCATTGTGTCCCATAAGTGTGGGTATGTTGTCCCTTCATTTTGGTTAAATTCTAAAAAGTATTTGATTTCTTTCTTTATTTCTTCCTCGAGCTATCATTGAGTAAAGCATTGTTTAGCTTCCATGTGTATGTGGGCTTTTTGTTGTTGTTATTACTGAAGACCAGCCTTAGTCCATGGTTATCTGATAGAATACATGGGATTATTTCAATCTTCTTGTATCTGTTGAGGCCTTGATATCACATCTTGATAGATGAGGTCTAGTCCTATGGGGCAGTGCCCCACCCACGCAGGTGGTCCTGGATTATAGAAGAAAGCAGGCTGAACAAGCCATCAGGAATAAGCCAGTGAGCAGCACTTCTTCATGGCTGTGCTTCACTTACTGCCTCCAAGGTCCTGTCTTGAGTTCCTACCCTGATCTCATTCAGTGATGAAATATGACCTAAGACCTATAACATAAAATTAATGCTTGCCTTCCCAAGTTGCTTTTGGTCATAGCAATAGGAATCCTAAGACACCAGTCATAGTGAAGCAAGCCCCTAATCCCAGTGCTCAGAATGTAGAGGTAGGAGGATCAGGAGTTCAAGAGTACCTTGGCTATATAGTGAGTTCTAGCCAAAGGCTGAGGTGTATCTCAATGGTGGAGTGCTTACCCATTGAGTACAAGGCTCTGGGTTGTATTCTTAGCAACACACACACACAAATCCATTGTTAATACTAGATTCTGGACGAGGTAGGTCGACTTTTCTGAGAAACATCATACTGATTTCCAAAGCGGCTCTGCAGGTATGTACTCTCACCAGCAGTGGAGAAGTGTCCTCCTTGTTCCACATCATCCACAGCAGGAGCTGTCACTAGTGCCCAAGATAGCTAAAACAATTGTGTACAATAAATAAACTTCCAGAGATCATCATCCCTGATTTCAAACTGTACTACAGAGTAATAACAATAAAAGCAAAACAGAATAAAAACAGACAGGTTGTAGATGTCCCTCAACTAAAGGATAAATAAAGGAAATGTAGGATATTTGCACAATGGAATACTATTCAGCTATTAAAAACAAAGTCATCATGAATTTTGCAGACAAATGGATGGAACTTGAGAATACCATCCTGAGTGAGGTAACCCAATCCCAAAAGGACATGCATGGTATGTACTCATAAGTAGACATCAGTCATAAAATACAGGCACCATGCTACACTCCACAAACCCAAAGAAGCTAAACCAGGAGGAAGGCACAAGCAAAGAAGCTTGAATTTCACTTAGAAGGGGGAATAAAATAGTCATAGGAGGCAGATGGAGGGAAGGAACTGGGAGGGAGAAGTATGGGAAGGAAGATGGCGAGGCTCAGGATCAGGTGTGGGGAGGAACAGGACAGATGACCAGAGGGCCATAAGAATAAACAGAAATCTGCAACTGAAAGATATGGGGAGATCTACAGGCTGAGACAGAGATCTGGAATAAAAAAGGCACCCAAGAACCAAAGGGGATGACCTTAGCTGTGACTCACTACATTGGGGAGATGGAACCTGAAAGGGTCACCTCCTGTAGCCAGGCAGGAACCCCAGTGGAGTCATAGGACACCAACCCACCCACAAAACTTTCAACCCCAAATTTATCTTGTCTACAAGAAATGTAAGAAATATAAGAATTAAGTAAAACAAACAAAAATGTAGGGGTGGGGGTAAGTGGAACAGAGACTGGGGGAATGGCAAACCAGTAACCAGTCCAACTTGAGAACTATCCCATGGGCAAGCACCAGTCCCTGACACTGTTAATACTGCTCTGTTATGCTTGCAGACAAGGCTCTAGCATGCTGTCCTCTGAGAGGCTCCACCCAGCAGCTGACTCAGACAGATGCAGACACACACACACAGTGCATGGAACTTGGGGACTTTGATGGAAAAATAGCAGGAAGGATTTACAGGCACTGATAGAAACTCCACAGGAAGATCATCAGAATCAACTAACCTAAACCCTTGGGGCTCTGAGAGTCTGAACCACCAACTAAAGAGCACGCATGGGCTGGACCTAGGCCTCAGCACATATATGTAGCTTGGGCTTCATGTGGATCCCAAACTACTAGAGCAGGGGCTCTCCTAAAAGCTGTTGCCTATGGAATGTGTTCTTCTAGCTGGGCTGCCTTGTCTGGCCTCCATGGGAGAGAATGCATACAGCCCTTGATGTGCCAAGGTGAGAAGGTACCCACTCAGAGGAGAAGGAAGCAGAATGGGGGGAAGGATTATGGAAGGAGGGAATGAGTGGAATAAAACGTGAGTAAGTAAAACAAACAAAAAACCAGGCAGGTTGATCAATGAAATTCAATGGAAGAATCAGATATAAATCCACACACCTGACTTTTTTATAAAGAAGCCAGAAATATATACACTAGAGGAAAGAAAGCATCTTCAACAAATGGTACTGGTCTAACTGGACATCAGTAAGTAGAAGAATGTAAATAGATCCATATCTATCACCCTGCACAAAAGTCAAGTCCAGATGGATCAAAGACCTAGACCTAATAAAGCCAGATAAACTGAACCTGACAGAGGAGAAAGTGGGGATAGCCTTGAATGCATTGGCACAGGAGACAAGTTCCTGAACAGACCACACATAGCTCAGACAATGAGATCAACAATGAATAAATGGGAACTCATGAAACTGAAAAGGCTTTTGTAAGGCAAAGAACACCATCAGTAGCAAAAAATAAATAAATAAAAATAAAAATAAATGGCTCCTCAAAGTGGAAAAAGATTTTCACAAAAAAAAATCCATTTTCAATTAAAAAAAAGATAAAATGATAATTTTTTTAAGAGCCTAAGCAAGATGTGGTGAGACATGCCTAGAATTCTAGCACCCAGGGTGGGGTAGAGGCAGTAGTAGTTCAAGGTCAGACTTGGCTATGTGAGACATCCCCAAAAAACGTTTGTGACCTAAGAATTTTAGAATCTAAAAGTACTTCAGTTAATTTTCACATCTCATTTTAACAGTGCAAATTAGTCTGGTGTGATAATCAGGATAATAGGTCTGTTTCTCTCAAGGATGCCCACATCATAATTCGTATTTGCCAATGATATTACATGGAGAGACTTGAAGCTGCTGAGATGGGGGGTTGAGGAGTCACCCTGGATTCCTCTTGCAGGCCACAGTAATCTCTAGGTCTTCTATGAGGGAGGTAGGAGAAGTTGTAACAGAGAGGGTTATAACACAGACTGACTGACTTCTAAGATGAAAAAAAATGGCAGAAGGCAGAAAATGTAGATATCCCCTAAAAGCTTGTACAGTCCAGGAACGGATTCTGTCTGGAGTTTCCAGAGGAAATGAAGCCATTCCCTGAAGTGTTAACTTCAGTCTCCTCAGCTCTAAGGCATGGATGATAGTATTACCTTCCTGTTAGGGTTGTTAGAAAGATTAAATGAGTAGATGTTTATGAAACACTTAGAACTGGGGCTGGTACACAGTGACCATTAGACAGACCAGAGCTTGTAACTTAACTTGCACACATAGTTCAGCCTCATACACTGCTCTTCAGAAGTGTGTCTTACACGTGTAGAAGAATGAGGTTAAAAAAATTCAAAGAGCTGCCTACATGAAATCAGCTTAGTTCCAAATCCCGAGATGGCCTTCCATGCTAGACGTATGTATTTACATGCCTCACAGACACACGCTTGAGGGCTAACCCTGTTGCTGTGTCTACTCATTTTAGCTCTTAACATCTGGAACACTGTGCATACTTATTCTTCCTCTGTGTCACAACTCACACACAGGGGGTCACTGATGAAAATTAAATATTGGTAGATTACCAAATCAATGAGTTAATGAGGGAAAACAAAGTACATGTTACATACTTCCTACTCTAAATGCTTGCTTTTAGTAGCAGAAGTACATATTAAACCACTCTATTTCCAATCCCAGACTTGTGAGATTTAACCATAGTTGTCCTGAAGTACTTGATGAATGAATAAATCTAGCATCGCTGGCAGAGATTTAAAAGTTTATGTTTTAAGCACTAAAATAACTGATATTCACATAAAATTATAACTTAATATTAAAATATGAAACAATTTAAATGTCTTTATAAACAGTTGGCTGAATAGAATCTCTTCTTGATAATTAGGGTACACATATGTACATTTACCAATGCCTGCACAAATCTTTACACTGATTCACTCCAAATATCCACTGCTATATAATGTAAAACACTGCTATTTTGGGAGGAGTATGGTTGTGACAGGGCCCCTCCATATACCCATGGCCGTCCTGAAACTCACTAAATAACCAGGCAAACTTACAAAGTTCCTTCCACCTGCCTCTGTTTCCCAAGTGCTGCATCATGATGACCCCCAGACCTTGCTAATTTACTTACAATTACCTATAAAATAATGATCTAAGCCACACCTAGAAACCTAAATTACAGTAAGCCCACATTTGATATATCTCCAAATTAAATCATAAATACCTTCCAAGTATCTTGCCAAATCAGAGCCATAATTACATTAGAAACATCAGCATCATATCTTTGTATCCATGTTCAACCAACTCCTAAGTCTGTTCTTCTTCCCTGATTTATATGACCCCACCTCTAGCTACAGTCTGGCTAAGTGCATTTAACTGACCTCAGCACACTCCCCACTCACATCATATTTCCAGCGCACGTCCACTATAAACCATCACACAGACTAATCACTTGGCTTCCCTGCCCAACATTTTCAATGCCTCCTAGATCTACCTTTCCATCTGCATTAAAATATTCAAATATTTTCAATGTCTGCTACGGTGGGTGGGGGGAGGGGTAAACAGGCCTTTACCCAACATCTGTGAAAAATCTAATTTTGAGGAATAAGAAAGCATATGCCAACTTCTTGCTCTTCTGGTTCGTGATTAGTAGAGGAACTTTAAAATAACAAGAAAGAAAAAAGGAAAAGCACAGATGGCAGGAATTTTCCAGAACGTGTTACACTTCGTGTAGACAGAAATAAACACAAAGCCCGGAATCCTTCTATCATAAGCTCTGAAACTCAAATGGCTCAAGATTCTAAAGACTCCAAGGACTTGAGCAGTCTTCCCTGGGCCACTAAAAGCTAGGAAAAGGAAGGAAGAAAGGATCCTCCCCAAAACCTGAGAAGGCCTTTGACACCCTTGACTTCAAGTTAGATATATATATATATATATATATATATATATGCCCAAAACAAACAAAAACCAGCTTTTTTTAAATACATGAGGTTAAATTTTTAAAAATAGGAGGGAAAAATACACAAACTCCTAATTACAGTTTAGATACATTAACATCCTTTCAATATCTGATAGAATGCTTACAAGAACTCAATGCTGTATCCCAAAAAATAGGATCTGAGAGTTTGAGAGAGCAATTTCCTCAAGCTTCTGAGATTCAGGAGATAAACAAATGTTCCCGTGTCTGAGACAGCTGAAAGCTGCAAGATGTTGTTGGAAGGCCTTCCCAGCTCTGTGGTAAAGAACCACCAGGAAAGGAGACTCTGACCAGCGGGGGCGGGGACAGTGGAGAAGAAATTATCGTTATCTCTCTTAGACAAGTCCAGCTACAAACAAAACATCCATACATGTAAAAATAAATAAATCTCAAAACAACTTTTAATCTAGAAAATAAATTTCAAATTAATAATCTAAGCTCCTCTCTCCACAATGAAAGAAAGCCCAAGTGAGACCTGGGCACAAAAGATAAGGGGACAGGAGCCTGAATTGACCGTCTCCTGTCAGCAGGCAAGGCTTCCAGTGGAAGGACTGGACACCAACCCAACCACAAAACCTGAAAACTAAAAACAGAACCATAGGTAAGCTGCTACCTACAAGATGTGTGGGTAAAGTGGCACAGAATCTGTGGGAGTGTCCAGGCAATGACAGGTCCCGCTTGAGACCCATGCCACTAGAAGGAACTATGAAGCCACGGCTGACACTGCCTAGAGGGCCAGGAACCAGAAGCTGGATACCCCAGAGACCTAGAATAAAACCAAATGGGCCCAGCAAAAGTAAAGACAATAAGATGAATCCCACTGATACTCTGTTTACCCTAGAGCCTAGCATAATTGTCATCAGAGGCTTCCTCCAGCAACCTACAGGAGCAGATGCAGAGACCCACAGCCAAACATTAGGCAGACCTTAGGGAATCCTGTAGAAGAAGAGGAAGGATTGAAGGAGCCAGTGGGGTCAAGGACACAAGAAGAAACCCCACAGAATTCACAAACCTGGGCTTATAAGAACTTACAGAAACTGACCCAACCTAGGTCGTCTGCAGATATGTTATGGTTGTGTAGCTTGGTATTTCTGTGGGACTCCTAACAGTAGGAGTGGGGCTGTTTCTGACTCTTTTGCCTACTTCTGGGACCTTTTTCTGAAGCAGAAATGTAAGGTTCTTTGGATGATATTTTGCTAGGGCAAACATGTGAAAGTCTAAGGCAGACTCATGAAGTAACGTTTCCCTTTAAGGAGACAGAGCAGAGAAGATGCTCCGTTAAAGCAGGCAGGTGAAAGGACTTGTGGTGAAGGGTTCCTCGCTAACACACGTGTACTGGTCCACCTTACACTGCATAGTTAAGCTGCATTTGCCGGGACATCAGAGAGATGTCTGGTGATGTGCTACAGTTTCTTGACACTTCTGCAGACTCAGGTTGATTAGATGCATGTGCTAAGGCAAGACCTGTGCTGAGGCGAAGCACATGGAGAGCACATGGAAGACACAATGTCTGGAGGGTATAAATAAGACTCCACAGTTACAGAGACAGCGCTTGGTGTGCTGGTACAGCTAGCTATGCAATGCTTGTGGGTGTGTCTTCACTGATCTTTGCTTCCCAGAGAAAGGCACAGACTTCTGGAGTTCCTGCTGGTCCCTCCTGCTGACTCAGCCAAGGCTAAGGCCTGCCTGTCTCTGTGAGGTCATGCCATCACTGTTGCTAAATATACTCTACCGAACTGGACGGCTGGTGTAGCCATGAAGTGTTTGCGAGTGGATCGAGCCACCACTGCCTGCTAACCTGTTAACTGAACAGCTGATGTCCAGGAGTTGCTCCAAAGAACCTTTCTAAACAATCCACCCTCTCCCCTACCCCAGCCCCTGTATCCTTTCTTTTCCATTACCTCTGGTGTGTGATGGGGCTACAAGGGAGAAGAAGGGGAGGAGGAAGATGAAGAAGACAGCCTACTTGTGGAAAGAAATGAAACAAATTTGTCCTAAAGAGAAAGAAGGCCCAAGGTTTGCAAAACCTTATCTTTGATTATCTGTAGCACTCTCTGTGCCAAGAATATGACGTTTACTCTACATAGAACTATGACTAGCAAAGACCATTTGTGGAAAATACACTGGATTTCAACTTAATACAACACGAATCCAAAGACAGCACACTCTTCAGAGCCAGGCCCCTCACTGGTTTGGACAGCAGATGACAGCATAAGACTGGACTAAAACATCAAATGCTGTTCACAGTAGCTGACCTGTAATGCACTATCCAACTTCAACAACAATGTTGCTGTTTGCAGACTTTGTCCCTTCCAAACATTAACCAGATCTGACCTCATTTAGCTTCTACTATCAGAAAAAAAGCAGATGAATTTAGAGTATTATATAGCACAGCTAAGTCTTTCTACACCCAAGAACCCAAAATGCTTTCCCACTATCTCTAGAACAAGTGTTATATGTGTATTTTCCTATATTCATTTATTTTCACGCAGGCAAAAACAAAAGTATCATCTTTCCAAACTTTACCTATTCATCCAGAACAAAGCAAAACCCAGTCTTTAATAGAACTTTCCATATTCCTCCTAATCTGATCTTTCTGCTGCTATAAAACACTTCCAGTGCCATATTTTTAGCAATTAGTTGAAGGGCACCTAAATACTTCCTCTTCTTAAACTGATCTTTTACTAATACGTTCTCTTTTATTTTGAGGCAGAGTCCCATGTGGCTCAGTTTGCCCCAGAATTGATTATGTAACCAATAATAATCTCAGAGTTCCCGACCCTCCAGCTTCTACTGTCCAAGTGCTAGAATTAAAGCATGTGCCACCACACCTAGCTATTAATAATTTCTTTTGCAATTGAATTAAAATTTTCTTAAAGGTAAACACTGTAACTATGTTCTGTGTCTTCTACACATCAAGAGGTACAAGACACAGGAAGAGCACGTGGTGCTCCAACATCCCCAGTAATCACTGATTCCTTGGGGAGGTCCAGCAGCACACTGCAGTGCACAGGTAGAGGTCAGAACAGGCTGGGAGCAGTCAGTTCTCTCCTTCTACTTTCCTTCTGAGGCAAGGTCTCTTGTTTCTGCTGCTGTGCTGCCTAAATAAGCCTCTAGCTGATTCTCCTGCCTCAACCTCCTATTACGCTAGGGTGATAGATTTAAGCCTCCACATATGGCTTTCCATGGCATCTGGGGCTCTAAGTCAGGCTGTCAGGCTTAAGGTGGGGCTAATGCTTTTACTCTGAGCTATCTCCTTAGCCCAGGATTTGGCATTCAATACTGGAATCGTTTTAGAACACGCATTTTGTAAAGAGATATGTCTTTATTAGTAAATGGAAAAGTCAATGTGTAAATCCAAATATTGAGTAAAATATATGACTTTTGTCTCCTATATAACTACTAGAATGAGGTGTTACTACCTTGTCTATGTATAAAATTTAGAAATAATATATTCTAGCCACAGAATATTTTTACATAAGTTAGGCTTAGAAACACTCTATGTTTTTAATTTAAACCATTAGGTAAAGATGCCTTAAAGCAAGATGTAGATACCCAAACTAGGGATGGAGAGGTGACTCAACACTTAAAGAGAACTTGCTGCTCTTCCAGAGGACCCACATTTGGTTCTCAGCACCCATATTGAAAGGCTCACAACAGTCTGTCACTTCAGCTCCAGAGGATCTAACACCATCTGTGGACACCTGAACATACACATACACACACCAAAACACAAATGCCCATAAATACACATTTAAAAATCTTATTTAAAAAACAAACTATAAAGTCAGTATTTTAGGGAAATGACAAGATATTTGTTTCTTTATATGTTAAGTGAATTGGAGTGTAGCATTTTCATTTAAGTTTTAATTTGTATATCTTAGAACACAAAAAAAAAATGTGTGTATGTGTGTGTGTCTGTCTGTCTTATTGTCTGTCCTACACAGCCAAAATACATATTCTCATTCTCCAAACACTAACAAACCATGGTCCTTGGTGAATTAAAAAGAGAATCTATTAGCTTAGAAAATGATTTGAAAATTCTTACTGAGGCTTCTGGGTCTGACAGCTCATCTAATAATTTTCTTGCATCCACCACAGCTTGATAAAGTCTTAGGTTTTTGCCATCAGATGCAACAAAGCAAGCACTTGCAGAATTGCAGTATGTGCCTGGAAAAAGAAAATAAAGTCTTTGAGTTATCGTGAGTAATTTATTTTTATTATTGATGGAAATATAAGACACAAATAATTACATCTTCCTTTATAGGTGTAAGTGCCATCCAAAGTCATAGTTAAATAAATACAAGGAGCTTTAACAAAAATACATAAACTTATTAACACTCAGTAGAAAAACTACGAACACATTAAAATTCTAAACATAAGCATGTAAAAACATACTGACAACCTATGCAAAACTATCTAAAAGCAGGAGAGATGGCTTAGCAGTCAGAACCTCAGTTCGACTTCCAGCATCTACACAGTAGTTAATAACTGTGTGTAACTCAGTCCCAAAAGTCTAACACCCTCTTCTGACAGGGAACCAAGCAGACATTTAGGGTACAGATATACATATGGCCAAAAGACTTATACACATAAAATAAAAATAAAATGATTTTTAAAAAGAGCTTAATTATGATAAATATAAATCATTCTGTGAACCAATTATGATGGTGACATCAGCACATTGGAGGCAGCAAGGTCTCAGTGTTTGAGACCAGCATCAGAATGGTCTATATAGAATGCTGCGAGATACAATGGCTCAAAAAAAAAAGAAAAAAAAAAGATTATGAATAAATAGTAATTTTAAAACTTTTATTCACTTAGTGATGGCAGCACATGCTTTTTATCTCAGCAATTGGGAGGCAGAGGCAGGCAGATCATTGAGTTCAAGACCAGCCTGGTCTACAGAGACAGTCCGGACTACACTGTCTTGAAAAAATAAAATAAATAAAACAAAATCTTTTATTCATTTTACAATTAAATAAATACTTACCAAGACAATAACTAGGAATAAGAGTTGGAAGCCATGCCACATTAGAGAAGGCTGAGGTATGTAAAGAGTTAATTCGAGCCAATTCTGAGACTCCGCCAGTATATGACAAAGGTCCGATGGGGTCTACACGCCACAGAATAAGTTCACTGTAGATTGCATTTGGATCATGAAATGTACGGGTTGCTGCATTTCTAAGAGGCTGTTTTGATGAACCTTTTGTGTGTTTTACAGGATCTATTAACCTATTTAATTTACTGTCCGAGTCCCACTGACAGTCTGACTCAGGCGTCAACAGAGCGTTATGGTGAGAAGATGTCAGCAGCAGTGGTAAAACGGAATGGCATGCCAGGCCATTGAGGTGGAATCGGTGACCACAGTATCTGAACTTATGAGATACAGTCAGAACAGTGGTAAAGGCTGACTTATCAGCAAACGTGACTGCCCATTGATTCAAAGACCCGTCTATGTGCTTAGAGACCATCATTACCGTAGGCGCTAAAATGTTCATATCGGTGCTGTGTGATGTGGAGTGTGGTCCATGAGAACTATCTACAGACATCAGCTCAGGCTGTGATGGGGTGTTGAATGAATCTTTTGTAGCATTTACACAAGCATACATCATGATGTTTTTGCTAAGAGAGTTGGCATCCCCAGACGGAAATGCAACAGGAATCCGAGACGAAAAAGAAACCTGAAAACACAAATTTACAATTCATTATAAGGAGTTTGCCTTCTCTCAAAAGTACTTTGCAAATACACTTCTATTTTCAAAATGCCAAATCCTAACCTCCTAGCAAAAAAAAAAAAAAAAAAAGTTTAACCTCTGTATAGTTTAATTCTTCATCTATATTTATATATTCATTTCTTCATTTATATGCTTGTTCTTCATTTACATATTCATATAATAGATCACTAGTAATATCCTAATACAATAATATGTTTGATGAATCACTAATGAATAATACATTTTCAAATATATTGCTTATAGCTTATACCAAAATAACTATAATTGTGTACTTAAATTATAATACAGCTAAGAATGATACCACAAAAAAGTGGCTTGATTTGACATCTAAAACTGAAGATGAGCAAACGCCTATAATGTCAGCACTTGGGAGGAAGAAGGAGACCAGAAGTGAAGGTCATCCTTGGCAATACAACTAGTTGAAGACCAGCCTGCCTACATGAGACCCTGTCCTTATAAAGAAGGAGGAAGTGGGGGAAGGGAGAAGAGGAGAAAAAGGAAATAAGCTGAAAATAAGAATACATCATATTTTCAAAATAGTTCCCTTAGTTGTACTAAATATATTACAATTCTCAGAAAGCATGAATAGTCATTTCAATGCTCAGTGTTTTCAAAGGAGAAAAAAAAATCCCTTTGATTTAACTAGGCAAAAAGTGTGATACTTATCCTCTTTGAAAACAAAAATATGCTTTTTCTTTGTTGTTTATAAAAACTAAATTTTTTAGTAATTCTGAAAATCTGTAAAGTCTATACAGCATCTTGTTATTTTAAAACTGTAATTGTTTTCATGAGGGAAATATACCTGAACTTGTCTAAATATTCCAGGGTTATATTCATCCAAATACTTCACATGCCACACTAGAAAAGTCCCGTCGACAGGGTGTATGGTGAATAACATGTCAGGGTTCTTATTCCACTCCGTCAGCAGCGTTTCGATCTTCCGGTCCAGCAGCACTGTAGGCAGTGGCATCGAGATGCTGGGCCGTGGATGGGCTCTAGGGCTGCCCTCCCGCTCTCCATCTTCATGTTCTGACGACCCTGTACCTGCCTCAGACTCTCTATCCAGAGATAATTCTAAATCAGAAAATATATCTATCAGAACATATGCTACATACTACTATAAAATTCATTTAGAAACTATAAATTACCTTTACAATTTATGGTAAACAAAAGTATTTTCTTGTCCAAACTAAAATTATTATGTCTATTATTTTTAGAAAAATAAAAATTACACCATATTTTCATTATTAAAATTATCAAAACATATTTTCCAAAACAGAATGTGGATTCCAGATTATACTATTCAAGGTACTATAATAAGATAAATATACAGAGAGAGTTTGGCTGGCATGCATACACAAGTTTGTAACCCTATCTATTCAGGAAACTTAGGCAGGAGTTTCAAGCTCAAGCTCAAGGCCAGTCTGGCAATTCAGAAATGTTGTATCTCAAAATAAAATGAACAGGGCTGCAGAAATAGCGCAGTCGTAGACTTGCCTGGCCTGCATGAGTCCACACCATAAACAAAACAAAACATCAGCCAGAGTCAGATGGTGCAGGAACAAGCACAGTGCCTGGTCTATGAGATGACCCGTACTTATAGAGAGAAAAGAAGAAAGAGCTCACACCTAAAGAGGCCCCACAGAAAGCTGCCAACCTCAGTGAGACAACAATGTGAGGAATACGAACCATGGTCCAGCCTCATCCGTAAACCCCTCTCTCTCTCCTCCTGTGAGCGCTCCTCATCTTCTCTCTCGGCATCATCACTTTCATGATCTAACTGTTTTTCAGAAAGTTTTCGTAATTGGTGCATAAATATTTCAGCCGATGATGTGAAATGAAACTCCTTGTTATTTAACCAGTGAACTACAAATCCTCCATTGATATCATCAATATTAAATCCAGTGCCAACCAGGACATTTGGAATATCTGTAGAAACAAAAAAGATTAAATTTCAATATGGTGCTCCAATTTCTTTAAAAATATGACAAGTGTTTATCATGATTTGACATATATTTACACAGAGAAGGTGCGTTAAAAAAAAAAAAGTCAGCATGATTCTACCAGGATTTGAAACAACTTTAACTGAATTTAGTGGTGAATGTAAATATTAAGAACTAATAACATACTCTTATATGAAATTACTGGGTCTCGGATGTGAGAAAAGGGGGTGAACACAGCTCTAAGAGGTAAGTGAAAGAGTTTGGACATGAACTGGATGTTAGACTGTGTGGAATGAACTAACCAGTTCCTAGGCATTGACAACTTTCCTTACTCATAAGGAAATACTCGAGTTCCTAAGGGTAAAATTCCATGATATGTGCAGATCACTTTGAAAAGCTTAAGAAAAAAAGACTCCCACACATGCACACATGATCACATGTGCACACACATATACTTACAAATCCCAAGGGTTAAACCTAAGTGACAAGTATGAAAGTGTTCACTGCACCACTCCTGTAACTTTGCTGAATGTCTAAAACTTTCCTACAAGTTCGGGGGTGGGGGGAATGATGAAAAGGGATGAAGGAAAGAACCAGGGACTGACTTGGTGATTACAGTGCTTTCCCAGCAAGAAAGAGAACCAGACTTCAGATGCCCAGAGTCCTTACATGTAAATGCTAGGTGGATATCATGACCCACCTGAAATTCCAGCAATCAGAAGGCTGAGACAGGATCCCAGAAGCTACCTAGCCAGACGAGCTAGACTGGTGAGCTCTGGGTTCAACTGAGAAGTCCTGCCTCCATAAATATGGTAGAGAGTGATTAAGAAAAACTATGAGCCTTTGTATGGACACACACGTGTATGCATGCACACATGTGTGTACACACGAGCATGTAAACATGCATATATATACATATGTACACACATGACAAAGAAAAAAGACATAATACACAAACACGTATACATTGAAGAAACAAGCAAAAATATGATTAGATATAAATATGGTGAATTTACATAAGTAGTATAGCATTTGTCAGAAAATTCAATTGGCTCAGTGGTAAGAGTACCCATTGCTCTTGTAGAAGCCTGGATTGATTCCTAGCACCCACATGATGGCTCACACCATCTGTAACTCCAGACCTAGGGGATCTAATTCCCTCTTCTGATCTCCTTGGACACCAAGCATGCCTGTGGTAAATACACATAAATACAGGCAAAAATATTTCTACAGATAAAAAAAATAATAAAAGAAATCAACTGTCTTTTGACTATATCACAGATGCAAATGTTTCCCTGGGGGAAAAAAAGGAAGAGAAACAGACTAACGGTACAAAAGCATTTGTGCTTAACAATTAATTTGGTCAACCTATAAATTGTATTTGCAAGAGTGCCTATAACACATCAAGCCAAATGACTTAAAAATTATATGTAGATGGTATGTGGGCGGGAAAGGCATGCAGCACATGCCTTTAACCCTAGCAAGAGGCAAAAGCAAATAGAGCTCTGGGGTTAGGCCGGCTTAGTCTGCCTACTGAGTCCCAGGTCACCCAAGGCTATGTCATGAGATCCAGTTTCAAAATGAAAACAAAATGATGCTGGAAGGCAAGGCCCAATTGCTACAAGAACGAACGTATGACTTCTACATTTATCTATAATAAAGCAACGTGTGATCCCAGCCCATCAGATTTCCGAGTATACACAGCTAAAAGCCAAGCTTCTAAAGCAGATGGAATTTATTGTGATCTAGCCTTAATTGCATTTTTAAAAATTATAGTAAACTCAAGAAAAGCTTCTTTCGAAAGGTTAACACTTTTGTGTGTGTGTTTGTGTATTGTGTGTGTGTGTGTATATATATATATATATGTATGTATATAAAACCACCAACATTTTTAAGTTAAAATAAGTCATAGGACATTCTTAGACTATGATACAGCTTTAAGACCAAACTAAGCATAGTGATATCCACTTATCTATATGGCTAGAACTCCAAAGGCTGATTATGATTCAAGACCAACTTGGGATACACTTCAAGATCATGCCTCAAAAGCTCAAGGTAGGGGCCAAAAGATCAAAAGGATAGGATAAGTAAAATAACAATCACTGTAGCATTACCAAAGAGAAAAATAGAACCACAAATGCAGGCATAAGAGACAGTGAAACATTTAGTGGCTGACTATGCTGAACCTTGACTCTTTCTGTGGACTCTCGACGCTCCCCTCCCATTCCTTTATGTTAGGCACCAAAGCCTAGAAATACTTCCTCCCTGAACTCAGCCCACACAGTGGCCATATCTGACACAGATTTAGGTAGGCGATTCATATTCTCCTTCCTTGTTCTTTAATACAACCACTCCATTACCACCCAACCTGGTAACAACCTGTCTAAATGTGCCCCTCCTCCCACCCCAACTCCAACTCTGGTCAGACTCAGAGTCCTCCTGGTCCTTTCATTCCTGTCTCTCCAGATAATTCTGTCTTACTGTAACCTACTTGCAGAATCCCTTCTTCCCACCACACCTCCAACAACTCTGTGATCCCGCATCTTGCTGTGGATCCACCTTAGCTCTTTCCTGAAGCTCCTCTCCATCTTTTCACCTAGCCCAACTCTATTCCTCTCTGCCACCCAACAACCTACAGACGCACTCTCTACCAGCAACATAGCCACCATACTCTTCTAAGATCCAAAGAGCAACAGACACCAAAGAATAGAAGCCCAAACTCAACAAAGACAGGACCAGATATCAACACTTAGAATCACCTCAATCATCTGAACTCCAGATGCCTAGGCACTATCACAAAATACAAACATTGACAGCCAAGACCATATCCCTCCACCAGAACCCAGGAACCCTGAATTACAGAAGGTCCTAAGAAATGCATTATAGCAGAAGAACCAGAAGAGAATATCAGAATAGCAATTATGAATATGTTCAAGAACCTTAAAGGGGATATGAGTAAATCCCTTAGCTGTGATAATACTAACAGTAAGGTAAAATAACAGAAACGGTTCAAGATGTGAAATCCCTGAAGAAAACCCACCTGAGGAATGAAGACTGTAGTAAGTCCAACAAAAACCTGAGAGGTAGCCTTACCAACAGAGCAGGCGATTCATGGAGGGTCACGGGCACTGAAGACAATGTATAAGAAATGAAAATCCTAGTCAAAGACATGTTAAGCTAAAACAACCCAAGCACAAGCATCCAAGAAATCGGGGACACTATGAAAAGAACAAATTTATAATACTAGGAATAGAGAACCCCAGCTCTAAGGTAAAGAAAATATTTTAACAAAATAACTTAAGAAAATGTCCCTAAACTAGGAGGTTCACTAAGCATACAGAACACCAAACAGATGGAAAATTCCCCCACAATACATAATAATCAAAACTATGAATGCAGGGAACAAAGAATAATAAAAGCTGTGGGGGGACCAAGTAACATATCAAGGAAGATCCATCAGAGTAACACACAACTTCTCAATGGAGACTAAACACTGGGAAGTTTCGTTCCAGAAATACAGGGATGGTTCAATAAATGTTCATCAACAAATATAACCCACCAATAAACACACTGGAAGGCAAAAACCACATGATCACTTCACAAGATTCAGAAATGCCTTTGACAAAATCCAACATTCCTTCATGATAAAAGTCCTGGAGAGACTAGCAATACAAGGGACATACAAACCTCAACATAATAAAGGCAATATACAGAAATACTACAGCCTCGGTTGATTTCCATGAAAATCTGGAACAAGACAAGAAAGTCCACGCTCTCCGTACCTACTCTACACGGTATGTGAAGTCTCAGCTAGAGCAGTAAGACAACGGAAGGAGATCCAGGGGCCACAAACTGGAAAGGAAGAGGTCAAAGTACAGACAAAAATAATTTTATATATGAAATGAAAGACCTTAAAAACTCTACCAGGAAACTTCTACAACTGATACACTTTCAGCAAAGTAGCAGGAAACAAAATTAACACACAAAAATCAGTAGCCCTCCTATATACAAATGACAGACTGAGAAAGAAAGCAGGTAAACAATACCTTTCACAATAACTCCCCCAAACTAAATAAATAAAATATATCAGAATAACTCTAACCAACCGAATCAAAGACTTGTATAATAAAAACTTTAAGACACTGAAGAAGATATCAGAATCTTATCTCAGATCTCCCTTGCTCATAGACTAGGAGGATTAACATAGTAAAAATGGTCATCCTACCAAATACAATCTACAGATTCAATGCAATCCCCATCAAAATCCCAACACTTAGGTCCCAGCACTGAGAGGGCAAACAGGAGCTCTAATCCCTAACCAAGAAGGTGTCTCCAACTGACATCCACTGGAAAAAGAACTTAGTTTTCTCCACTGGAGTCTCACTGAATATATAAAACCACACTTAAGGGCAGGCCCCAAGCCCAGCAGTAGAAGGAAAATACAAAACAAACTCAGTTGTACTTTGGAGAGGTTTTTTGTTTGTTTGTTTTGTTTGGTTGTTTGTTTCATATTGCTTTGTTTGGGCTTTTTTTTTTTACCATACCAGTCTTTTGCTAGTATATTGTGGTATGTGATTTTATGTATGTGCATGTGTGTACACATACACATATGCTTCTTGTATTGCTTTCTGGTTTTTAATTCCCTTTTCTAATATCTGCCTGTTTGTTTTCTAAAGAGAGTAAGAAAGAAAGAAGGCATCAAGTTAAGTGAATGGGGAGGTGGGATAGATCTAGGAAATGAGAAGGAAAAACAATGATCATAATATATTGTACAAAAATATTTTCACATATTATTTATATTTACTAATAATTATAGTAATAGTAACTATGTATATCTAAAAACAGATAAATTTAACTTTTCTTTCAAAAATATGGAAAATGTAATTTCAACAAGTAATTAATAGAAATAAAACTATTAGCAAAAAATGTTTCATTCTTTTTATACTATCATAAGAAATTCAGTGTGTACAGTACAGCAAGCTTCAATTTAGAACAGATGTATTTCAAGATCACTAGACAGCACACATCTGTAATCACTGTTAAAGATCAGATTTTAGGAACTGTAGTCAGTGCGGATCATCATTATATAAACAAGCATTTAAAGATGAAACTCTTTTCACCCTGAAGCAACAGACCTCCAATTGATAGAGCAGGACTAAAGTTACAGAAATACAGTTCTAACACCAATGCAGCACGAAATTTACAGTGTTTCTATATAGTTTTAGACCAAAAGAAAACACTATGCCCTTAAAGAGAAGCTCTGCCAACATAAAACCTGCTCCTGTTAATTCTGAGCCAAATAAGAAGACAAGCTAGAAGATGATACCAGAACTAAAAGAGAAGTATCTTTCTTTCTAAGGACAGGCCATGAGTGTCTGCATAGATAGAAAATAAGCTATGCCAAGATGTAAACCACTTAGATAAGGTCACAAAAGCAGTTCAACCATAAAGAGAATGCTGACACCCAGCTAACACCATTGGTGTCGCCAGGTTCAAGTATAGCTCGATTTACTTGGAACCTCTGTTATAGTCTAGACAAAAATTTCAAATATACTTATGAAAATTATACTCTAAAATCACAGAGACCCAACTGAAGGAGGATTACCTGTGTTATATTCCCACTCTAAGAAGTATTCTGAGGGACAACATAAAATAAAAACCAGGTTATAAAAGTAGCACTATTGCTCGACTTACTTGCCTTACTTCGGCACATTTATACTACACGGTACCTGTGGCAGGATTGATGCTCGCCGCGATATGGAAGTGGCACAGCGCGTTGGCATGGTGAGAGATGTGTCTGTGAACCTCGTGGGTTGCAGTCTTGTCAGGCATCAGTTCAGCATGAGTTACAAGAACAGAAGACCTCCTTTGTCCTTTCCTCAAATTCTTCAAATGGTGTATTGTCTAAAATAGAATAGTATTTCTTAAATCCAACTCTGAAGGGTCTAACAATGCCAACCAGAGAAGCCTTTCCATAACATAGAATTTTAAAACTGCCCTCCTGTGGAACTGATGATTTTAAGATATACTTTCTTGATTTCAGTAGAATAATTTTAGATATATGTTCCACAGTTCTTAAAAAAAATTAGGTTAAGGCAAAAAGTAGTTGCTCAAAAATACTCATGATATCTATAAACTGAATAAAGGCCCCAGTTAAGATTAGGAGATTCAAATTTTGTGGCATGGGGAGATGGAGGGGTGTGTGCTTTAGGGGTATCCCATACTGAGATAAGATTTACTACTCAAAACAACAAAAATAAAGTCCCTGAATCTTTCCAGGGAAAAATGCCTCCCAAAACTCACTTAGAATTATTGACCTAAACTACAAAATGCATGAACCCCAATATAGAGAGGAAAACAAACTATAAAACAGAGTAGGAGCCACTTAGTGCAGGCAGGAATGCACTCACTGAAGCGCTGGCCTAGACTCACAAACTATCTGCTGGATAGGGCGTTACACTTGCAGACCATCAGTCTAGCACTGAACTATCTCCCAAGCCCCTGGCATGTAAGATTTACATTAAGATGCAGTTACAAGGTCAAAACTCATAACAGTAGGCCTGCTCACAAGCATGATTTAGAACATGGAGCCATGATCATTCTTAGCACAACTTCTTCATATCACAACCCCCTTCTTAGTCTATAACTTACCCTACCCCAATACCATGCTTCATAAATCCCCCACTCTTTCCCCCTTGTCCTCACAGTAGTAGTGACAATAAGCTACCAATGCTTTGCTACTAAAAGACTGTATCTAACTCTCCCTTTGAGTTTTCCAGGCCTTATCCCTTTGCTTGCAGGAAGCAGTATCGCTTCGGTGTATGTTCTCTGCTGTGTCCCTGCTACGGAGCCTCTGCTTTCTTAGATCTCCAGTCCAAGCTGCCTGTAAGAGTTTGTCGATAGATACTTGGCATTCTGGGAAAACATAATACTATTCATTTTTCTTCTAGAAAAGTATACATAATTACATAAACTTGGGAGTGAGGGGACTGCAGGAAATGGTAAGCACAGTTCTAGGCAAGCTCTCCCACTGACTTACCTCCTGAGCCCTGGCCTGCAGGATTTAAATGGTGCTGTACCCTACACAGTACACCTGCAAGTAGGCTTTTCTTTAAAAAGCAATTAAACATTACCAAAAACATTGTTACAAGACAGAAAAAGCTTGTCAAATCATTGACATACATGTTTTGTTAAAAAGATGTATATCAGATGTCAAAGAGGACAAAGAGTCACAGAGAATTTATGTATAACTTGAAGATAAAATATGTACAGATATGTAAAAACAAAGTCATTTTGACCATGCAGTCATTAAACTAAGTACATTAACATACAAGTGTAGCTCATAAGAGTGATGTTTATAATATACAAACATTTCATACAATATTTTAATTGTATAAAGAAAATTTATACATATATACATGTATATACATATATACATAAACTCTATTATCTTTTCCGTCCCCCCTCTTCCTAACATAGTTTTTAAAATATGGCTATCTTGGGATGGAGAGATGACTCAACAGTTAAGAACTCTGGCTACTCTTCCAGAGGCTCCAGGTTCAATTTCCAATACCCACATGGTGGCTCACAACCACATGACTCTGATAGATCTGAGGCCCTCTTCTCACGTCTACAAATACCAGATATGCATGTACTGCACTTACATGCATGCAGGCAAACACTGATACACATAAAAGTAAGTAAATTTAGAATACTATGTATTCCTCAATTTATTCCTTATCATTTTATACAATATTAGAAACAAATTTTATCTTATTTTGCTTTGATTTTTATTCTGTTCTATTTTTTCTATTCTGCGACAGTCTTATGAAGCCCAGGAAGGCTTCCAACTTGCTGTGTAGGTAAGGCTGACTTTGAACTTCTTGATCTTGCTTCTATCTCCCAAGTGCTGGAATTATAGGTATGTATACCATAGTGTATATAGAAAGACATATATATTTAATTCTTTTATGTATATTAGTGTTTTGCTCATACATATGTCTGTATATCATGTGAGTGACTTGTGCATTCAGAAGTCAGAAGAGAGATCCCCTGTATGGAGTTATGCATGTTTGTGAGCCACTATGTGGACGCTGGGAATCTAACCTCGGTCTTCTGCAAGAACAAATGCTCTTAATGCCTGGATCATATATCCAGCCTAATCATACTATATTTTTAAAGTGGAAAAATTATTTCACTTTCAAAGTATTCGCAAAAGTCACTGCATAGCAATGATGTGGGGTCACTTGTGCCTAATAGCTGTTTTGAGACAGAGCTTCATGCAGCCCAGGCTGACCTTGAACTCCCCGTGTAGCTAAGGATAACCTTGTGTACCATTCCCCAGTCTCTAACACATCTTTTGTTAGTTTCTTTCTGTTCTTGACGTGCTGCTGCTGTTTTGTTTTGAGACCGTCTTAAATTAAGGCCAGGCTAGCCTTAAATCTCAATTCTCCTACCTCAGTTATTCTCAGTGGAGAATGGAACACCAAACCCAGGTCTACCACCTGGAGCTTCTCTGCCTAAATATTAATAAATAATCATCTGTAGTCTTAAGGAACAAAATAAAATAAAAACAAAACATTTAGAACTAAGTTTAAGGACTTTTACAGAGTTTCCAAACACTCAGTACTCTTACACAGCTTAATATTTGACTTGCAGATACCTGAAAACATCAAATTTATGTTACTGAGACTATGAGCCTAAAGTCATCACTATCATTAGCTTCATAACAGCACACTGAGTAATCCCACAAGAATAATTTACTATTAACCGTGTCACAAGTTCACGTGTACCATACCAGCAAAACAAATCTTCAAAGTCCATTTACCGCTTTACATGATATGATACCTCAAGAGCATGCTGGATTCTGTCTTTGTGTTTTCCGGTCGGAGAAAGGTTGCTGGCAACACTGGAGGTAGTGGTCTCACAAATCTGCTCACCCAAAAGGCAGTCTTCGGGTAACAGTGTTTCTGCCCAGAGCCGACACACACCATCATGACATGAAGTCAGTAAGACATTACAGACAGAGCCCCTAGCAGCAAAGAGAAATACAGCATGCTATGATCATCAGTGCCATCCATGAACGAAATGTTATCCGCGCTGACTCTTCATGTACTAAGATGGCATTGCTATAAAACACTGTGTGAAAAAGTAATCCACTAAAGCCTTAAAATTGCTCCCTGGGACACCATAAGAACTGGGAAACAGTTTTGACAATAGCCCCAGGAATTAGCACTTGACTGTGCATGTGCTATTTAAAACCAGGCTCTAAGGAACATCAGTAGCTTCTAAATGAACTAAGAGCAGAAGGAGCCCAACTGCTCTAAGTTAAGGGATGATCTTAATAAAAAATCATTAAATATAATTATTTAGTTATGGCAGCAGTTCTCACTGAA
Source organism: Micromys minutus (assembly GCF_963924665.1). Classification (NCBI taxonomy): domain Eukaryota; kingdom Metazoa; phylum Chordata; class Mammalia; order Rodentia; family Muridae; genus Micromys; species Micromys minutus. The sequence continues at coordinate 45,476,969 of NC_137985.1, forward strand.
ATCTTGACAACCCAAACAGTTGTGAACAGGCAAATAAAGAAGCACAACGACCATATGAGTATCAATACAACCTGTAATCAATGGCATTAGTTAAAGGCAGTTGACTAATCATAAAATAACGACGAACTGTGTGTGTGTATGTGTGTGTGTGTGTGTGTGTGTGTGTGTCTGTCTGTCTGTCTGTCTGTCTGTGTGTCTGTCTGTGTGTCTGTGTGTGTGTGTCTGTGTTTGTGTGTGTTGTGGGTCAGAACCAGAGCCTTGCGCATACCACGAAAGTGTTCTACCAACAAAGCTATAGTCTCCAAAAAATGTTTCTTTTTTAAAATTGCTTATGGGGCAGGAAAGATGACTCAGTGGTTAAAGAGTACTTGCGGCTCTTGTAGAGGACCAAGGTTCGATCCCAGCACCCACATGGCAGCTCACAACCATCCCTAACTTCTGTTCCAGGAGAGCCAATGCCCTCTGCTGGCCTCTATGGATACTAGGCAAAGATGTGCACAAACATATTTTCAGGCAAACACAGATACATATAAAACAGAAAGAAATAAATCTTGAGACTAAAAAGGTGGCTTAGTGGCTAAGGCACTTGCTGCTCTTCCACAAGACCAGGGCTCAGTCCCTTCGATGGTGGCTTTCAACTACATGTACCTCTGATGTGAAGTGAGCTGATGCCCTCTTCTTGGCACTGCAAGTGTACAGTACACAAGTGTACAGACAGGCAAAACACACATACAAAATTAAAAATTACAAAAATTTTTAAAAATTGCTCTCATGAGACTAACTTTGCCAAAAGTTTTAAAGGTGATTTTCAAGTAATTACAAGAGGTATAAATAACTTAAACAAAATAATCTTTTAGACAGAAAAGAAAGACGTCTACTAATTACTTTGTAACTACAACAAATAAAATTAAGATTCAAAAGAAGATGCGCCCTTAGCAAGACTGGGGACTTCAGTCCCTGGCATTCGGAATCCAAGATTCAGTCTCGCTTTTTGAATGGATCAAATAAATCTTTCACCTGGAGTCCAAAGACAGATAAATTCACTATGTTATCTCCGTATCGTGTGCCATTTCTGACAAGTATAAATGTTTAATTGTATTCTTACCACCATGTACATTATTAACAGTTTATTACTTTTCCTCAGTGGGTACTTTCCCATTTACAAGGAAAAATATACTTTTTAGAATCTTCCACAACTAATGTTACTAGTCATAATACCGGCTAATATGGTCAGGGCAAACACGTGTTATGGCCTGTACTAAACAAATACTTCATGCACACAAGCACGTCTGCCTCACCGCACTCTGAGATGATGCTATTACTACCCTCATCAAACAAAGAGAAAAACTGAGAGAGTTTCAAACATTGAGTCACAAGCTCATGGGACTAATGACAGAGTAGAAGCTGAATTCAGATGGCTTCGCTCCAGTCTATTCCACAACCAATCAGTAGAGGAAGATTCCACTTTCATTATTTTATAAACATTTAAGAAAATTTAACATTGTATGAAACTTGCATCCAACCTGGGCATGTACTTGCTAGTTTTCCGCCATGAGAAACCTGTCACAGCTCGAGGGTGTGCCAAGTAAACAAAGGAGAACTGGGTGGAAAGCCGCCTCCTTTTCACTTCGTGGGGATCTTGAGGTATGATTGAAGACTTCCAGCCAGTCATAGGGTACCACACTTTCAGAAGACAGTCATCCTGCAAGATACAGGTTCATACAGAACTATTTGTTATTCAATGTAGTAGTGTAAGCTTTAACACAAGATATATCTCTAAAATAGAGTATGTAACCCACTTACTAAAGCCAAACCTAAAATGACATTTTATTATTTTAAAGAAATTAATGGGAAATTTATTTATTATCAACCTTCTCTGTATAGTGGCATTTTTCATACAGAGACTAATGTTACATAAAGTCCTGCAGATGAGTGGAGAGTGGGTACTAGACCCTTGGATATAAAAAAGAGAAAAAACCAATGTGTTATCTATTAGTCACTGTTCTCCTGTTTTAAGGTATCTGCAAGGGTAAAGCCATCTTAAATACAGACTTTTCCAAAAAAATAGATGACAATAAACAAGCAGGCTTCACAGGTCTGTGGCACAGATTATTGTTTGTGGGTTTGTTTGTTTTTGGGGGGGGGTTCCTTTTTTAGGACCCTTTAAGAATGTAAAAAACAAACAAACAATGAGGCTGGAGAGATGTTCAGTAATTAAGAGCACTGTCTGCTCCTCCAGAGGACTCAGTTCCAATTCCCAGCACCCACATGGTGGCTCACAACTACCTGTAACTCAAGTTCTGGGCATTTGGTGGAGCCCTCTTTACCCTACTTGAGTACTGCATACATACTCATATACGGCACACATATATGCATGCAGGCATATTTAAATACATGTAAAATAAAAACAAAAAAGTTACAGGTTACAGACAGGAGCTGGAGAGTTGGCTCAGTTAAGAGCTCTTGCTTCAATTCCAGCACCACCCGGTGGCTCACCACCATCTGTTAACTCCAGAATCAAGGGATCCAACACCTTCTTCTGACCTCTCTGGGTATCAGGCATGCAGGTGGTACACACATACATTCAAGGCAAACACTCATACACAATAAAATAAATCTAAAGTATTTTTAAACTACAATATAAAAAACACAAAACAATAAATTAAGGAAACTGTAAAAACCATTTGTTAGTAATTGACTAATAATATGCTCCCTACAAGTGATCTACAAAGAAGGAATTTAGCTAGCCAATTAAATAATTTCTATTTCTAAAGTATTTACAAGTATGACAACAACACTGATTTTATCATGTGAAATGTGTGTGTATTAACATCCATGTTAAGAATGCAGCTGCATGTATCTATGCACACACATGTGGAGGCAGAAGAGCACCCCAGAGGGATTCAGGTGTTTTCCTCTATCCTTCTGTGCTTTGTTGCCTTAAAGCAGGGTCTCTCACTGAGTGAGAAGTTCAGCATTTGCCTGGCATAGCTGGCCAGCAAGCTCTTAGGACCCACCTGTCTCCTCCGCACAAAACCTGGAATCACAGGCGTATGCAGCCATGTCCATCTTTTTATGTGAGTTCAGGTTAAATAAGAGACCATGTCTTAAAATGTAATAAACAAGTATACACAGTAGAGAGTGAAATATAGCAGATGTAGACTTTAGGCTTGTGTGAACATACACGCATGCATACACACACACACACACACACACACACACACACACACACACACTCAACAAGAAAATAGTAGAAAGACTCTTACTATTCAAAAGTCAAAAAGCAGCTAATATTCTGAAATGATAGCAATGTTCTCTAGTACTGATTCTCTTAGTGGTCTTTAAATTTGTCAAAATCCATTGAAAAATGCTTAATTATCTCAATAAGTTAATTTTTAAAAAAAGATAACAAGGTTCATGTATTCATTTTTAACAATACACTTAATGTTAATTAAGAGTTGTCTGAGGCTAGGAGTATAACTCTGTGATACAGAATTTGTCTAATTTGTATGAATTCCATCATAATAATAATGATTATTATCTAAATACAAAAAATACAATCATTTAATAATAATACTAATAAATAGATTTTTCAAGTTGTGTGGCTAAATCAAATTCCACTCACATGGTGGAAAATTATAGTACCCTTAAAAAGACATTAGAGCCAGGCAAGGACACACACACAACACACACATCTTCCAGCACTGGACTGGGAAGGCTGAGCCAGCATGAATTGGAGTCTACCCTGGGCTACATACTGGAGACTATTAAAAAGAAAAGATTTAATCAAGTAACTTGTGAGTAAAAATGGTTCATTAATAAGTACAATTTTATTTAAGCTCAGATAAAACTTCCAAATATTTTTAAACCCAAGAAAAATGTAATTCTACATTTATAAGAAATGAATCTTATCAGTGAAAGTTCCCAGTAATATTCAAAATCCTGAAAGTAACTGGAGTCTTGTAACAGCTGAAGTCCTGTCGGTGTGTGCTGCAGGAGTGGGAAGTGCTCTCTGGAGAGACACACCACCCCCATCTGCCTCATCAGATCACACAGACTGCCTTCTCAACAGAACAGATGGGGGTTTGGGGACAAAATCTGCCCAGCATTCCAAAGTCAATTTCTGTTCTTTTCTCAAGAGAATCTAAATTAATATTTTATCTTTTCAAAACCTGAGGAAATAATTCTCTTAAATCCAACACATTTGCTAACTAACCCTCATAGGATCCTTACCAATAAAATACTCTTATCATTCCTTAAGAATTACTAAACACCTCTTTGGAGAACTGAATACAGGCTTAGGAAAATATAATTAAACAAGTAAAAATTCTCAGTAATCGTCTAAGGCTGTGTATAATAAAAATTCAAAGACAATGATCCTTGGTTCCTGAATATATAACCAAGATAAAGGGCCTTGAGGAGCTTCAAATCTAATCACCCACTGAAGGGAGATATGCTTTAACTCTGTGACTTAGTCCTACACAAAGAACAAATGATTCTTTCAGATTAATGGTGAGATTTCAATTAAAGGTTCAAATAATGAGCCTGGTTATCCTACAAAAGTCCTTAGCGGAGTCTACAGTGCTAAGCGGGTAAGCCTAGAGGCTCGGCCCCACCAACCCAGCTGCAGGGTAAGAAGAGGCTGGAAGATCACAAGTACAAAGACAGCTCTGGCAACTAAGACCTCCTGAGTTCAAATCCCGGCAACCACGTGGCAGCTCATAACCATCTGTAATGGGATCTGATGCCCTCTTCTGGCCTGCAGGCATACATTCAGGCAGAATGCTGTATAAATTTATATATATAAATTTATAAATAAAGACCTTGTCTCAATTTGTTTAACTTTTTAATTACACCTTACTGTTTAGTGTGTCTGTGTCTGCAAGTGGGCACACACACATGCCATGGTGTTCAGGTAGAAGACAAGGGACAACTTTCGGTAGTCAGCTCTCTCCCTCAGCCACACAGGTCCCTAGAATCAAATTCAGGTTGTCAGACTTGCTGACAAATGCCTTTACCTGATGAGCCATCTCTCTGACGCCCAAAATATATTTTAAAATTCGGAAAAGGGTGGGGCTGTAGCTCAGTAGTAGATTTACCTTGCTTGAACAAAATCCTACATTCAATGCCCCATAGCACAAATGAAATAAGGCAAACACTCTGTCAGAAGACCATACACCCAAACCTGTGGCGCATACCTGTAATCCCAGGTTAGGGGAGGTAAAAGGACCAGGAATCAGTTACAGATGCATATGAGGTCTGTCTGAGCTATGTGTCAAAAAATAAAATAATATCACCAGGCAAGATCATGCACATCTTTAATCTCTGCATCCAAAATATAGAAGCAAACAGATCTTGGTGAGACCCAGCTGTCTACATAATTAGCTTAAAAAAAAAAAAAAAAAGTCCATCCTATGAGGCTCAGAGGCCTATACACACACTCAGACCAATGCTCTGCCACTGAGTGACAGCCCAGCTCAAAGGAGCCTTTCTTGATTCAACTGTTAAACAGTTTTAGTATTTCAGAAGTGATCATTATACTATATTTATATCCATACACAGACTTATTAAGCCAGCCAGCCTCTGCCACGGATGGTGTCACACAGCTTTAACTTCAGCCCTTGGGAGGCCAAGGCAAGTAAATCTCCGTGTTTGATCTTCAGGACTCACCCAATAGAATGAGCTTCTAAAGGGCAGTCCTTTGGCCTCCGTACACTGGCACATACATGAGCTCCCAGCCCCCAACACACAAACAAAATTGGTTTAAAAAACTCATAAATTATACTATTTTTCAAATTATTTTTTCTATGATCTTAAAAATAACTTTCCTTTATTATTAACTCATTCTTTTCTGACAGTTTTTTAAAAGTTCTCTATGAATCTATATAGAAATTATATTTTCATTATTCTTTTTTTTTTAAGGATTTATTTATTTTATGTATGTGAGTACACTGTAGCTGTAGTCAGACACACTAGAAGAGGGCAACGGATCCCGTTACAGATACAAGTGGTTGCTGGGAATTGAACTCAGGACCTATGGAAGATCAGTCGGTGCTTTTAACCACTGAGCCATCTCTCCAGCCCCCCTTTTTATTATTCTTAAACAACTGAACAAGCTTATCAAATTTTCAGGGTTTTATTTCTCATATCTAATTTCAGTAATTCTTTTCCTTCACATTATCTGTCCCATCTGTGACTGCTCCTGTCTTCTCTGACTCCTGCTTGCCACTTAGGTAAAATTTATTTGGGAGTGGAAAGAGAGGAAGCCCATCCAGCAAAGTGCTTCCATAGCCTCCAGGTCTGGAGGAGGCATCAACCAACTTCATCCAGACTGCTGCAAGAAATCAACTCTGCCCACTGGAATTAGTTTCAAGCTGATTCCCTAGCTATGCCTCCAGGTGAGAATCCAGGCTGTAAGACACTTTCATTGGAGCATTTATACCCCTCATCAGAGAACCTAGCCATGCCAAGACTCCTACTCCAGAGCTGAGATACAATGTGTGGTGGAAGATGCTGCCTTTGTAGTAACTGGTCACACAGTAAAAAGAAAGCCAATATAGATGCCTAATGATAAATATTATAGATAAAATTAAAGCAGACAAAGGATACAGAGAATATGTTGGAAGGTAAGGTACAATTTATAAAGGGGTGCCTAGAGAAACCTTGCACTCAGCATGACATTCAGAAGAAAAGGGGAAAAGCCATACAGTCTGGGGATACAAGGCTGGGGGTACAGGCCTAGCTGGCTAGAGTCAAGTCTACAAAGGGATGAAATAACGGGAAATAGGACTGAAGGAGTGATCCCGAGACCTACACAGTACAATGTGTATGTGGGTCAGTATACAGCTTCCAGCTTTCCAAAATGAAAAAGAAACCTCACGGCAGGTTCAGAGGAGCGTTGAGACAGGGTCTTATTTTGTAGCTCGGGCTAACCTGACACACATAACAATCTTCTTACTTTAGGCTTCTCAGTGCTGAAACTAAAGGTGTGTACCACCTCTGATCTTCTGGCTTGAATTTTTAAAAAGCACACTTTGAAGAGACAAGAACAATTCTGGAGGAGTTGTTGTAGTAAATGCTTAAATACAGGAAGTATATAATGGTGGCTTGTATCTGAATATACCATGGAGGCAATCAAGAAGAGCACAGGGTTTATCTGGGTGAGCTAGTGAGTACATTATGAACTTATCCTAAAGGAGAGCCACACGGATAAGGGTGGAAGTACAGATGAAGGGGAAAAGGGAGAGGGGCAAGCAACAGACAAAAGCGTTTCATCAGCACTTAAAAGATGCCATTTAAAAACTAAGAGATTTAGAGAAAAGTCCAAAAACTGAACCTGGGTACTGCAATAGTAAAACTAGCAGACACAGTTGGTGTGACACACACCCAAAATACCAGGACTTGACAGGTAGAAACAAAAGGATTAGTAGACCATCCTCACAACCTGAGATCCATGGGGCTCTGCACCACCGCCACCATGAAAAACAACAACTCTGCCCAAAGTTGCAGAAATAAAATAATGCAAAAACAAAACTCTAAAGGACAGTCAGAATTACAAATAGGCAGAGGAAGGTGTTCTGGGACAGTGAGATAACTCCACACAATACTACAATATGAGATCCATATGCTTATAAATGTACCCAGGCCTGCAGGATGTACACAAGACTGAGCCTTAAATAAAACACTGACTGGGTACCAACAGTTGTCAGTGTGAGTTCATCAGCTGACATAAACGTGGGCAATACAGGAAGATGCACATGTGTAGAAGGATAAGCAGTAGAGATTTCTCTGCACCTACCTCAGTTTTCCCGTGAATCCAGAGTATCCCGTTTGTTTTAAAGGGGGTGGGGAGCTTTAAAAAGAAAGAAGTAACTACTGTATTGACTCATGGTTATAGGTTAAGTAAGAATTAACCACAGGGTTTAGTAACAGGAAGTCTCTGATGACCACTAGAAGAGTGCTGGTAGGTGGTCTCAACTGAAAATGAGGAAAACCCATGTAAACAGAAAGAAGGAAGCACCCTTTCTAGGTTCCACAAAGAGGCAGGGAAACATGGCAGAAACTGAGGGTCTTTCTGTCATTCCTGCATGCTGGAATAGGCTCCAAGCCATTCTCCTGACAATACGATAAAGCTTGTATTTAGCATAAGCATCCTCCTGGCTCAGCCTTCCCACTATTAGGATTACTACTAGCGGGCACCACCTAGCAAATGAGAAGTATCTAGACTTGTTTTTAAAGCACAGCAACTACGACAGTGGCACAAATCCAGTGAAGGAACACATTGAACAGAGCCCAGATGCAAATGCACAGAAATGCAGACATTTGCTTTATGACAAAAGTAGCTCCAGAGAGCAAGGAAAAAGAAGCTTTTCAATAAACGATGTAGGGCCCCTGGATATATAGACAGATAAATAGAAAAAATAACTGCCATTGTCCAGCCATTCCCCAAAATTATGAGATTTACTAAATGTCAAAATACAAACATAAAATGCCCAGCATCTAAACCAGGGGTTCTCAATGTAACAGATGCCTTTGGTCCATCACCGGTACTCAGCAGACTTAGCAATCTGGTGTGTCAGTTTCAATTGAAAGTATCTACCTGCATCTTAATTTCTGAAGCATCTCAGCTCTGTCCTTGCCAGTCCTCTGCCAATTATTTATATGTAAAGAATATGAATAAGAAATGAATTTGGGAGGGTAGGAAAGTGCATAGAATCTGGGAGAAGTTGGGGAAGGAGAAAGAATATGATTAAATACACTATATGAAAAATCTTTAAATAATTTTTTAAGATTATGTACAAGGAATACAATGTATATAAGTAATGCTGGTTCTCAGAGTACCCATAGATATAAATCAATTAATACACTTAAGAAAAGGCATACAGCCATGCTCCTTAAGAATATACCTCAATCCAGTATATCTTGTCATTTCCCATATGATGACTTGTCAACTGTCAAGGTGGCAGAATCTAGAATGGCCTGGGAGATAGGCCTCTAGGCATGCATATGAGTGACTGACTAGACTGCACTGGAGGGGGAGACAACCGCCCACTGTGGGTAGCAGCATTCCCTAGCTAGGATCCTAGACTACATTAAATGGAGAAAAGGAGCTGAGAAGCACCATGCACTTGTCCCTCTGTTTCGTGTCTTAGGATGGACGAAATATGACCTGCCTCTGCAAGCTTCTGCCTCTGTAACTTCCCCATGATTATGGTCTGTAACTCAGAACTGTAGCCAAAAATAACCTTTCTCCCTCAAAGTTATTTTGTCAGAGTATTTTATAGCAGTAGCAAGAGAGAAACTAAGATGCCTCCCATATTAACTACATGTATCTTTATCTCAATGTGATTCTAGAGAAGCACAGAAATTAAGACCCAAAGTTCAATGAACTTGAAGAACAATCACCTCTCTGCTTCCATAACTACTTGAAAAAAATGCTTCAACAAAGGAAAGCAGTGTTAACAATCCATGTGATTTTTGCCTAGAAATCAAATATTTTGATACCACATGATGGTTGCTATATACCTCAAAATATTTTCACATATTTTACTTAGAAATTTTTAGTGATCAGAACCACTGCTAACCTGAATATGATTGTAACCTGCCTGTCTAAAATGTGGTACAGTTTTCCTGTTATGTTCTTACAACTCTTAAGCAACTACCTCTTGCCAAGCTACAAGACTAAGCTACAAAACAGCAAAGCTGGACAGTTTCACAACTAAAGACACCAAAAGGAATCTAAATCAGCATACTACAAAGAGATGCCTGCATACTCATGTTTCCTGAACACTATATATACTGAACACAATGACCAAGGTCTGGAAGTAGCTCAGGTGTCTGTCAACAGATGAGTGGATAAAAAAAAATGTGATATATATATATATATATATATATATATATATATATATATATATATATATATATATATATATCATACATACATACATAATTATCCAGGGCTTGTCTTTGTTTTTGTTATCTAAAGGTCTTTTTTATGGGAAGAAGGTAACATTACTTGAGACTGGTTCTCACTATATAGCCATGGCTGGTCTCGAATTCATAATTTTACTGCCTCTACCTCAGCCTCCTAAGTGCTAAGATTATAAAAACAATGTGCCAACACAGCCTGTCATGAAGGAATCATTTTAAGAATTTTATTTACTTATTTTTCTGTTCATTGGTGTTTTGCCTGCCTGCATGTCTGTTTGAAGATGTCAGATCCTGAAGTTACAAACAGTTGTGAGCTGTCACATGAGTGCTGGAATTAAATCTGGGTCATCAAGAAGAGTATTCAATGCTCTTAGCCACTGAGCCATCTCTCCAGCCCCATTTTAAGGTGTGTGTGTGTGTGTGTGTGTGTGTGTGTGTGTGTGTGTGTGTGTGTGCGCGCGCATAAGCTTACATGTACCACCTGTATGCATGAGCCCACTGAGCCCAGAAGTGGTGGTCACTGGATTCCCTGGTACTGGAACTACAGGCAGTTGTAAGCCATGTGGTGTTGGGAACCAACCCAGATCCTCCAATGCAGAAATATGTGCTTTTAACCTCTGAGCCCCCTCCCTAACCCCCACAATGGAGCTTTGGCCTGTCATTAAAAGTAAAACTGTGATTTTCAGAAGAACAGATCAAACTGGAACTCCTCTCACACTAAAGACAAGTTGTTGTCTGCATGGTGTGCACGTATCTACTGTATGACAATTTTGCCAAAAGGAAAAAAAAAATGCCAAGATGTCCCTAATGCTCAGAACGTACAGACCTAGGAAACATACTTGAGAATCAGCCCAGGTTGCATTTCTATCTGTGAAGTGTGTACAGTCTTCTACAAGAATAAATGTGCAATTTCTTTCCCCAGTTTATGAAATGGCAGAATTGAGTATGGATTTTTAAAACTCTAGAAACAGTAAAATAATTACATAATTCTGAACTCTAGTATCCCACTGAGGAATAGCATAGCAATTTTAAACCTGAGTTTAGATAGCAAGTGACTACAGGGCAGACCCTAGAAGGTTTAAATAGACCTTCGGCGTCTGGAAAAACTCACAACACCTAGAAAGAGCCAGAGAGTCTGACTGGTTGCTACTCTTTGTAAAGCAGGTAGATACGGTCCCTCCAAGTAGATCGAGACATCCCAGTGGGTTTCTAGGATGAGCATTCACGGAGACCACTCAGAGAATCAACACTCTGAATTCCCAAGTTCTGACAGCACCCAAATAGTCAGACTGAACAAATCTGAACAGCTTGCAACCTAAGAGTCTGACAATACTGGCCTGAGCAGGAAGAAAGGCAACGGTGGTGAGAACAATAGTTAGCAACAGCAGCTTCGCACAACTAACTGGCACTATCTATGAAGGCTACAGAGCCAAACAGCCTAGGACCCAGGCGGTTCTACGCATGCCTAACAGACGTGTGCAAGACCCTCACTGCAGCATTACTAAATTCCCATCAGGAACGGCACCGCAGGGTGGTGAAAAAAGAACGAAGGAGCCAGTAAGCCATTCAACAACACAGCTGAACTCAGGACTTCGTTCTGGGATGAAATTAAGTTTTAGAATAAAATAATGGATTACTCAAACTACAGCCTATACGCCACTCTAATGAGTCCTCTCAGTATTTGCTCTCACTGACTCTGTTCCTCTAGAGAACCCTGACTAATGCATGCCTGGCAACACTGTCTGGGAAGTGAAGGAAGGAAAGAAGGGCAGGGGAAGTGGGGAGGAGGAGGCAGAGAGTGTCATGGTACCCAGTAGCACATGCCTACTTTGTTTCCTTGTCCTCTTGGAGACTGGGTTGCACCTGCAGCTCTGGCTGGTCTTCAGCTCACAGAAACCCATCTCCGCCTCCTGAACACTGAGGTTAAAGGCAGGGCTGCCACCTTACAACCCCTGACCTGCCTGCTTCCTCAGTGCTGAGATTATAGGAGTGCTCCCTCCTGTCCAGATCAATTCTACTATTTAAATAGAGCTACAATATACTCCTGCTACAGAGAAACCAGGTAAATAGAAAGAAGAATTTTAAAGTCGATCATGCTCCGATGGATGGCTATACATTTAAAAGTTTATTAGTAGCACAACTGGACTCACTGGATTTTTGTTGGTTTTGTGGTTTTGTTTTTGGGGGGTTGGGGGGGGTGTTTTTTGTTTGTTGTTGTTGTTTTTTAGACAAGGTCTCACTTTATAGCTCTGGCTATCGAGAACTCACTCTGTAGACTAGGCTAGCCTCAAACTCACAGAGATCTGCCTACCACTTCCTCCCAAGCTCTGGAATTGAAGGCATGCACCATGATGTCCAACTTAGGGCTCATTGGGTTAGTTTTGTTTTGTTTTTTAAAAAAAAAAGGACGTGAAGTTGAATGAGAATGGAACGGGAGGTGAGTCTGGGGGTAGTTGAATATCATCAAAATACCATGTATAAAAGTCTTAAAAGTTAATTTTTTAAATTAAAGGTAAATGCACAGTGAGCAAGATTCCCAGTGGATAAGGCCCGATGGCTTTCGTTTGCTCCCCAGGACCACGTGTGGAAGCTTCCGTCATCACCCTCCCTCCCCCGCTCTGGCTCTCATGCACACATATACACAATAAGTGTGAAAATGTTTTTCATATAATTGCACTAAAGTAAAATAAGGATAATAACAGCCATTATTCCCCCAGTGTACAGTATCTCTAGAGATCACCCAGACCTTTTAAAACTATCTCCCCATTTTACAGAGCTGAGCACTAAGCTCAGGACTGCAACAATGTAGCCACTGCTCGCCATCCCTGAGCTACAGCTCTAGCCTCACAAACATTTTCACCTCAGGACTGCAACAATGGTGGCCACTGCTCGCCATCCCTGAGCTACAGCTCTAGCCTCACAAACATTTTCACCATACTTCAAGCAAGTTTTGCAGAAAAATCTCAATTAATGGAAGACAGAACAGGAAATGAACATAAGGGATATTTCTAGTGCTTTGTTAGAGTGCTTTACTTTTTGGCTTGGTCCCTTACCTTTCCAGCAGTAGCAAAATATTCACCATCAGGAGACCATTCCATCAGATGGATAGACACTGAGGTTCTAAGAACAAACAAAACCAGTGTGTTCAGAACAGTGTGTTCTATGTATAAATGGTCAAAACAAGATATTCCTAGTATCAATGTCACAATCATAGCAATACAAGGAATTCCACCTTCCTAAAAACATTAATAAAAACTAATCCAACATATACTTTCAAAAACAAAGGATATAATGCCCATGCATGATATAGCTACATCCATGTCAATCAAAATCCTCATTATAACGTGTTGCAGAGTCTCACCTTCCCTGGACAACTGGGTCTCTTTCCATAACCTGCGCTGACACTAGATGTCATTGTCACATTCCAAATGGTGGCTGGGCTCCCAAACCTTTCCTTTACTCTTATTTCAACACACTGTATCACTCTGTCAACTCAAGGACCGAACCCTAAATATGATTTTTTTTTTTTTTTTACTTTTGGAAGAACAATTAACTAAAGCACAGGTTAAAATTAAATAATGATAATATAGTAAGTTTTAGTTTTAAAAAAAAAAATGCCACCAAAAAATAAAGAGCTCTGTAAGAAAGGACATAATCTAGGAAGCATCCGTGAGTCACTATCAGAACAGACGTAGACACTAACTTGCACTGCCAGATGCACTTCCAGTCATTTAGGACAGGGGGGACTTTAGAATCGACTTCTTCCTCCTCTTCTAGAACATCGCTTCCTGGAGGAGCCCACAGCTGAATCGAATCAGTTGCTGTTAGCAATCTGTTATCTGAAAATTCAAAAGTGGGTCATGTTAGGTCTATAAACTAGTAAGTTTTGAAAATATACAATACCAGCTATGAAAAACAAACGGGGTCAGTTCAAAAAAAATCGCCTAAAAGATGAAAAGCAAGAAAAAGAACCTAAGCAAGAATTACTATAGAGAAGACTTGAGGGGAAAGAAACAAACCACTGGCCAGGGCTTTGTGTGTCAAGCAAGCCTGAGAGGATGTGAGGTGGAGGAGACTGTCTCAGACACTGCTACTGTGTGAGCATTCTCAAGATGTGATCAAACTAAAGTGAGCTTTTTACACGGAATATAAACAACCCTCATTAATGGTGAGTATAAAGGGGTGACGGCTATGGGTCATTACAGTTTCTAATCTTTGCAAATTAAAGACAATAATTTCCTGAAATATACCATGACAAAATAAGAATGTTTCCACCCCTGTCCTATTTATCATTTTGTAGATAAAATAAGAGTAAATTTCATCGTATATTAGCTAAGAAAATAAAAAAAAACGACTGGTTCTTGAAATAAAACAGTAGAAGGCAAAGCTAAAAAGAAAAGGGAAGAAAATTAAGCTCTGTGCAAACAACAAATATAAAAAAGAAAAATCTTATTTTCATTCATCAACAAAAATACATTTGTAGCTTTTTTATCATCAAAGATTATGACATTTTAATTATACATTAAATCAAATGCTTCATTTTAATAATTTTTAAGTATAGCTGCTAAATACCTTGAGGGTCCCATGCTAAGTTGTATGTCACGGAACTCAAAAAGAACTGCCCAGTTTTAAGCCACTGACACTTGAGTTGCTGAACCATGTGGAGAGAGAAAAAAAATAGGACGTTTTTAAAATACCCCCAAATTTCACCATTTTGTCACTTTTTTCAACTTAAAATAAACTTATACAGATTTAAATTATTTCATTACTATTTTAAAATTACTTCAATAGGCCCACTGACAGGTCATACTTCCATATTAAGCAAACTGCTTGCTGTGCCCAACTAAACATGTTCTCGCAAGTTTCCTTCTGTCTACAAACGCATTTCCGTACATGGTCATCCTTCCCTCCACTTCTCCATCTGAGAAGCCCTATCTTTCCTAAGGATTTACCTAAAGCATGACCTCTGTGAACTCTGACATCCTGCCAGCGTCTAAAACCCTCCACACTGTCATCACAGCACTGACTACGGATCTGACTTCCCTACTAGACAACAACCCTTTAACACAAGGAAGGATGTCGCAACTGTTGGGGATTTGTCACTGTTGCTTGACATTTTGTGTTTGTCTGGTTTTTTGTTTGCCTGATGTTTGCTTTAAACAGGGTCTAGTCTCAAGTAGTCCCAGCTAGCCTGAAACTTGCTATGTGTCCAAGAAATGACCTAGAGGTTCTGACACTGTCTCCACCTCCCAAGTGCTGTTATGGGCACCTACTAGCATGACCAGTATACCTGCTTGTTGGTAGGACTGGGGTTGGGAAGGGTGTGAGTGAATTCTAGTTTTGCTTTCCACCTTTTTGTTTGTCTTTCTGTCCCTGGGGTTTGAGGCAGGGTCTAGCCATGCAGCCCAGGCCTAGTTGTGGTAATCCTCCTGCTTCTGCCTCTAAGCTGGACTACTGCTGTAATCTTCACCTTCAGCTCATGCCATGCCTATTATAAAATCCTTATGAGGGCTGGAGATGGCTCAGCAGTTATGAGCACTCACACCCTGTTCCTAACACCTAGTTCAGGAGCCCTACAACCACCTGCAACCTTAGCTACAAGGGAACCTACACTCTCTTCTGGCCTCCATAGGTACCTGCACACATGCGCACACACAAACACACACACACAGAGTGAGAGAGAGAGAGAGAGAGAGAGAGAGAGAGAGAGAGAATAAAAACAAATCATTTTGAAACTTTTATTAATGCACAGAAATGGACTCACTGTCTAAACTAAAACTAGATAAAACTCCCAAGAAGACAACAGATTTTAAATATATATGTAATTCACAAATGTGATATGTTATACTGGAGCAATTTCTATCTAATCCTTTCCTTCTACAAAGTGATTAAAAATCTAAAAACCAAATGTTATTGGCATGGAATATAGTATTCTAATAAAAGTATGTATTTCCTTATAAAAAATAAACAACACAGTACAACATAGTCACCACACACATGTGACATACAGAGATCAGAGGTTGTGAGCCTCCTGTGGTCCTGGAACCTAACACACATGGACTCTACACGGTCCTAAGTGCTCATAAGCAATAAGCGCCTCTCAAATCTTTGAACCTGAGAACCTGAGTTTTCTTGACTGTGTTCCTGGTCAGTCTTTACTTGGGGGTTGAAGAGATCAAATCCAGAGCCCTGTACATATTAAGCAAGAGCTCAGCCACTGATCTAAACCTCTAGATGACTCTTAGACACTGTACAATTTAATAACTGTTTTTATAATAAAAAACTGATATTTTCATTTAATTTAGAAATATAAAAACTTGTGTAAGATTTCAATGAAAACTGTAGTTTAGAAAACGGCTCCCATCTGCAGTTCCAGCAACAGTCTGAGTCTGAGACTGACGGAGAACAGCTTGAGCGCAAGCATTTGGACCAGCTTACACTGCTCAGCAGACCTCGTCTCAGCATAAGTAAGGAAGAGAGAGAAAAGCTTAGCGTTTTTATGGGGCTACTGATGTAGCTCAGTTGGAACAGTGCTTGCCAGGGACTCCCATGGCCCTAGGTGACCTCCAATACCAAGGCCAACCTGTGTGAGTACTAAAGCACATGTGTGGACATCAGAGGACAGCCTTGAGTGTCCAGTTCTCCCTTCTACCTTATTCAGACAGGGTTACTTTGTCATCTGCCACTAAGTACACCAGACAAGCTTCTGAGTCTCCTGATTCCTCCTCACATCTCACGACTGCTCCCAGATTTGCACAGGTTCAGGATATTCGAACTCAGGTCCCCACACTTGTACAACATCTAAGCCTTCTCTAGTCCATGTGTAAAATTTATAAACTGGTTGATGATTCTAACCATATAGGATTTTCTTAACATTAAATAACATAAGATACAGCACTGAGTATCTGTGTGAATGGTTCTTAATATAATGTACAAGACCATTTGTCTGGTTAGTGAGCTGACCTAAGTGTGTAACTCCACTAAACAAATATTTAGGGAGTTCTAAACACATTAGATAATATTCTAAAAAATTGGGATGTAACAATAATCAAAAGAATCAATCTGCCTACTTGTAAAGAACGTTATGTTCTAATTATAAACAATAAGCAAACTAGTGCAGTGGGAAAAGATTTAAAATAGATAATCAGATCAGGGTACGGTGGCTCACACCTATGATGGCATCACAAAGATAGCTGGTGCAAGAGAGAAAGGAATAATAAAAGGATAATTTGCAATTTATAGTATAGTAGACAGGCCTCCTTGAAGAGGTATTATTATATGAGACTTCAAGTCTGTAGAAGCCAGCCCTGATCCTGCACAGAGATGGTAGCACCCACAGAACTAAAAGGGAGGGTAACTAAAAGCAACAGACACGCAGGTGTGGCTGGAGTTGGAGATGGATTCTGAAGAATAGTGTGGGGCTGGAAGGAAGAAGGGAGGTGAGAGGCTACTTGCAGGTTTACAATCTGCAAGAAATATGGCACTCTTAGGGAATTATAAAAAGAGAAGTTATACACCCTCTCTACTGAGAAGAAAGAAAAAAAATCAGAATAGAAAACTAGTACCAGAGACTAGAACTAACCCAAGCAAAGGGAAGAGCAGTTCAGACTAGGGTAGATCTCAACACAGCAAATGGCAATTAGCAATATTCTAGAAACGTATTTCTACAAAGCCTTTAAACCTTCGCAGATATTCCTACCACCGTCCGCACTGCTTCCTATGCAGCTCTCTACTGCAGAGTCTAAGGAAACAAGAAACTGGTTCAAAGTTGCCCAACACTGATGAGAACAACAGCAATAAATGAGGCTAACCAGACGCTTAGGATATTTTACTACCAGTGAATACTTACACTGTTTCTCTTATGAGAGTTTACTCCCAGGGGCTCAAAAATGCACACAGCATTCCCATATGAAGCTGCAACCTAGGAGAATGAACATGATGTTAGTGCTTAGGAAACAGTGAAATAGAGGCGGCCTTCTCCATACATAACGTATAAACTAACTTCATACAATTCAATTCCAATACATTCATGGTTTACTTCTACAAATAAACATGGCAATATAGTAGATTTAACAATCTCTGCTACCAAAAACTTCAGCAGCCTTGTTTTAAAGTTACGAAGGAGACAAGATCTCAGGCAGCCTGGAATAGCCTTGAACTTGATATGTAGCTAAGGCTAGCCACAAACTCCTAATCTTCCTGCCTCTAATCCTGTTGGATTACAAGTATGCATCTCAATGTCTATTTTGAAAAATTGCATTTTCTAGAAGAATTTATTTTGGGACCAGAAAGATAGCTGAGTAAAGGTACTTGCCACCAAGCCTGATAACGTGAGTCCAATCTCCACAACCTACATAGTAGAAGAGAACTGACTCCTATAAGCTTATAAGCTGTCCTCTGACCACTACACACACACACACACACACACACACACACACACACACACACACACGGTAAATTAACAAATGTGATTTTCAAATATTTAATATTTTTAATATGGAGATAACTTTAGTGACAAAAGTATATCTTAGCATCTTTATTAGCAATGTTTATAATCCAGTGGAAAAATGTAAAAGTCGTGAGAAGTTTTTAAAAATATATCAAACAATAACAGGCTTTAAGACTATGTCAGAAAAATGGTGTAATTATACCATGTAACAGAAAACACCAATTGGGAAACCACCTAGAAGAAGGAACAGAAATAACCAAGAGGAAAATCGCTGAACTATGCAGAGCAGCAGATGGAGCAGCTGCTGGGGTCTCCACTGAAGGGGTGTGAGGGCCAGGACTGCTCGGCTCCAGATCACACCTGATAAGGACAGCAAGTCCCTACCAGAGCACAAATCTAACAATTCCTGGAAGTAGTTCCCAATTCATCATCCTCTTGAGGAGGAAACAATCAGCATCAGGAAACAGACCAAAGCCTTCCCCTCTAACACCATATACTATGATTAATCCATAAAACTAGCTTTCCAAGAAGGTGTTAATCCACAGTAGGGCAGGGGAGCTACTTCAAATGTGGGGCTAATATGAAGTCACAAATGTGACAATTACTACCACAGGAGCTGAAGATAAAGGACTAAAATACAAGAACATGGCAGAAAAGATGCAATACTTTAACTGTCTTTTCCCAGGTGAAAATAGAAACAGGCTTTTTTCTTGTATTAATGAATGGAACACAAACATCTTCCATTCATTAGCGATCTTTCTGTTTCTGAGATAAAGTCTTACAGTGTTGCCCAAACTGGTCCTAAATTAGTAAGTTCAAGCAATCCCCTAGGCTCAGCCAGCTTTATTGTATATATTTTTAAAATCCTTACTCTCACAAAATGTATTAATTGTGATTATCATGAATACTTGAGTAATTTATAAAAACTGGTTGGCAATTATCATTCAACCCTAGGCAAGCTTAAAGCTACCTTGCTTGGCCTAGAGAGAAGACTGATCAAAAACAAAAAAAAACTGAAAGAAAGATGGTCCTCAGTGGTCTCTAAATTAAACACAAGCAATGCTTATGGAAAAATACTTAAAGTTAGAAAGGCAAGAAGCAAATATCAGAAGCTACCAGAAAATATAGTGTTTCAAGTACCTTACTACCAAATAATGGTGCATTTATATAACTAGGAATCTTGATACAAAAAGTTGAATAAGACAGGAGAAATGGAATAATAAAGTAATAATTCAATATTAAGTATAAATTTGCATGATTGCCAGGGAGATCCTGACTTAGCATGTCCTTGATAGAATACTTTCCAGTAAAGAACAACCTCTAGAAAGCCAAGAACGATTAAATACCATAATTATCTACCATAGTTTTAAAACTTCTTTTTATGATCTTGTAATGATATACAACTGTCATATATATTGCTCTTACTGAATTCATAGAATATATACCAAATATACTTTATTAGTATTCATTGTATATTGTTTAAAAATGAGAGAGGAAACAAAGAAAATCTGAGACAAAAGACTTTAGATAAAGCTTTATTTCAATTAAACCCCCAGTTCCAAAACTGGAATAAATTCTTAAACATTCACTCAACAAACTTTCACTAAATTAACAAGTGTACAAATCACCTACGTGACACTTGTTATATTAGACACTCCCTGAACTTCCTGATAAACATCTACTGCTACTGCAGATGCAGGCTCAGGTCTACTGCTCTGGCTCATGGCAGATGCTCAACAGGAAGCTGACTAGTGTCCAGGAGTGAAGAGCAGCCTGCACACCACAATGAGACTTCATCTCAACAACAAACGATGCTGTGACTGGAATTTGGAGGAAACGGATTCCTCCTCCCTTGATGGCTTAAAGGCTCCAGAGCTAACAGAACAGCGATCCTCAGACTGTGAGGCGTCTCCACGAAGCACATCCACGGGCAGAACAGTGCCAATCATCAGTGTTATAGCACATCACAGTTCATATACCAATATTATAACATTTAAATAACATTAATTAAGTGATTGAATCTCTTACTCTGCCATGTTGATTGGAGCATTCCACACAACTGACTTGAATGTTTCCATGCTTAGCACCAGGGATGATCTGCACACATTCAAAGTCACTTGCCAGAATAACAATGTCACAGCCTGATCCATATGCCTGAAAAGGAAACATTTTCTGACATTGTAAGAGATATAATGTTGAATTATTATTACATATTACTTTATCTTGGATTCTGTTACTAATATAAAGATATACCTTGACATATCTTACAAAATAGTTAATACACAAATAAGAACATTAAATATTATATCAAAGAAAACATGCTTTTAATCCCTTTAATGCACTCATGAGGCAGAGGCAGGTGGATCTCTGAGTTCAAGGCTAGTCTGGTCTACAGAGCAAGTTCTAAGACAGCCAGGGACACACATAGAAACCCTGTCTCAAAAAAAAAAAAAAAAAAATCAAACAAAAAAATCCTATGAAAAAAATAAACCAATGGCAGTCCATGTTCTGCCATTCAAAAACTGTTTTCCACAGGCAGAGGTTCTTCCTGTTTCTATACACTACAGCGTCCGTTGCTGCAGCAGAAGAATTACTGTTTAGAGTTTCTCTCTAGAGCTCATCTCTTTTTTATTGTTTCCTAAAGGAAGTAATAAAACCCCCACTTGAAAATACTAAAGTCACTGAAAACAGCAATGATTTCAGCAAATATTCTCAGGGTTCAAACCAGATTTAAGAAAAATCAAGATAGATACCAGACAAGCACTTTGTATCACAAGCTATAACTTAAAGATCTGGCAAAATCAATATGAAGGCACAAGGTAGGCTGGCACACACTTAAGACATGACTAGGTAAATAATGCACCAAAAACAATGGTTAGCTGCCATGTCAGAGAGAGCTACATGACAGGGGCAAAAGATAGAGACTATACTACTTACAAAGCCGTCATAGTCTCTTTAATCTCAGGGGGAAAACTCTAGAAGGCTGATATTTATACCACTACTATTCATCATCATCATCGTCATCGTATAAAGAGCTAAGTTCATTAATTTGCCCAGGAATAAACAAGAAAGCGTCCAAACTCGGGCCTTATGATTCGTACACTCTTCCCTGAGTTACATGCTATGTAAAGACTATTCAGACAGGAATGTGCTGGAGGTGGGGGGGGGGGCTTCAAGAATGGCTTCTGTTCATAAAAGAGCCAAAGGAACCCGGGGTGTCTGCAAGGGTAGTGAGATTTTTCTGCAGGGAGAAATGGTGGAGGAGAACTGAGAGCTGCTTTCCCAGGTAAGCATCAGTCCAGCCGCTTCTCCAACGGGCTGCTGCTGACGAAGGCCGCACAGTCCTCGCACTGCCCAGTCCCTGCCGGCACTTAGTCCTCGTCATCTCCATGCACTGAGTTTACTAATGGCCCAGACTACCCCATCTCAAGATCAACAATTCAATCACACTTGCAAAGTTCCTCTGGTCAGAAGGATTGGCACACAGCCATCGTGGGGGTGGAGTGTGGTTTCTGTCTGCCATTCAGGACCACAGATGAACTAGACACTGAGCAACAAATTTGAGTGGACTGAAATCATGTAACTATTTTCTCTCATCACCTGAGCACTAAGCAAAGAGAAAAATCCCAAGTATTTAGAAAATATACTACTGAATTACATCCCTGACAAAGAAATCACAAAGAAAACTCAAAAATATCAGGTACTCCATATAAGAAAGACATTTTAATATGTGCGTGTGTGAGTGTGCATGTGTGTTTCCATATGTTAAGTGTGTATGTGTAGGGGGCAGGCAACTGAAGCACTGTGTGCACACAAGTCTATTATCTTTTAATTCTTGTAGTAGCAAAACACAAAATTATTAATGAACTAGGTTTTCACCCAAGCAGCCAGACAAGACAGCTCATAAAAACCAGTAAGTTCAAGTTAGTCAGCAGGGCAGAAAGGGACAAGTATAAGGAAAACAGAAAAGGAATTTTTAAAGTTGAATCTTTGAAAACATTCAAAGGGAAGCATGTTTCTAATGTGCAATGGCTCTCAAACCTGGCTGCACTGAACTTACCTAAGGAAAATTGTTCAAAAATACATCCCAAACGTATTAGATAGAAGAGCACGGGTTGATACACAAGGATCGAGGCATAAGCTGCACAGTAACAAATGAAACCACTTCCGAACCCAAAACTAAAAGAGCAACAACAGACTAGGCATGGAGGAAACAACTTGTAGTCAGCCTTAGGGGAGGTAGAGACAAGTCCTCTACCTAACAATGTGTGGTTAAGAAAAATCTAAGTACCCCCCCCCAAAAAAATTGAAAAAAAGAAAGGAAAAGAGAAGAGAAGAAAAAGAAAAAAATCGATCAAAGATCAAAAAAAAAAAAAAAAAAATCAAAATGCAGGGTTGTTACTCCCAGTCCTGAATGCATGATTCATCTATAAAACAACTCCAAAAGCTACAGCCCAGGAATTTTACAGAAGAGGGATTTACATCTGTGAAGCCTTACCACCTACCTAAACATAAGCTGAACAAAAACAACACCTACAGAAATGCCAAAGAGCACAGAGGAGAGCCCATAAGTCCTTAGCCCCATGCAAAGAACTACAGGCAACTAAGAAATGATGAGAAGAAAATACTATTGCTCCCAGTCAGCACGTCTTACTTCTTAGCTGCCTGTAGTTCTTTGTGGGGAGAGCGCAACTGGTTACCCAATACCAAGTGGCCAGCCCTGATCTCATAGAAATACAGCTAATATACAGACTGAACAGGTTATATTTAGGAATGTGCATATACATATGCATATATGTGGAGGGCAAGAGGAACTTTGTTACCAGACACTGGGAAGGTTGAGCAGATTCAGAAACCCCGGTAATTCTCATATCTGAGAATGGTGGGCATTTCACCTGTTTCCGACCCCGGACTCAGTTCCTGTCCTGGAGCACCTGACTCCACATGAGGATCCTGACAACACAGGTCAGAGTTCTCCATGCTAATGAGGTATCCAGATGGCTCCTGAGGGTTTAGCCAATTCCTTCCCAGACCTTCCTTCCTGCAAAAGGTGTTTAATCTCTGGTCCACCCTGAGTAAGTTGTATGCATTTACTCTTCACTATGAGTAGAATAAATAGTTTGGACAAGCAAGAACTGTCTCATCATAAACCGCAGTTGGGGGAAGCCTTTGTCATACTTAAGCTGGAGTTCCCCCCCTCTGCCCAGGCTCATTACAGGCCAAAGGCCCCCTCCATTCCAGACTTCTTGCAGTTCCCAGCAGCAACTGGGGGTACCCAGGAGTTAGGAAACCCCAGCTTCAGCCCCAGACTACATCATTTCTCACGCAGGCTGGGGTCCCCGTCTTAGACTGCATTCCCCCATCCCCAAGCAGGTGTGAGCATTCCAACAGTCAGCACCACCATGGCTAAGAGGATAGAATGTAGCCTAGTGTCTCTGCATTCTGAAGATCTGTAGGGCAGAACACCTACCCGCATGCAGTAACAATAAAAAAAGGTCATGAATTAGAACAAGAGAAGGGCATATGGGAGGGTTTGGAGGGAGGAAAGGGAAGGGGAAATGATATAATTATGCTATAATCTCAAAAATAAAAAGACACCCTACCCCGTTCTTCATTTTAGTAAAACCTAACGCCTTAGAATATTCTCAGACTTAAAAATTGGCTGGGTATCTGTGGCACATGCTTGTAAATCCCATTACTCAGAAAGTAGAGAAAAAAAACACATAAATTTAAATCATAAAAGTATGACACCTCATTACCCTTGATCGGCTCCCCACATAAATAAGGAGCAATCACTTAGTTATAAACAGGCCCTTCAGGAAATATTCTGTATAGAAGGGTAACTCAAATCAATCTTCAACATAAACAGGATTCTACTGGACACAATCATGAAACCTCTTTTCATTTAACTAATATATCTTGAAGAACTTTTCATTCCATCTCTGAAATAGCTCACTTTTATAAGTTTTTTTAGATTATAATTACATCATTTTCTCCTTACCTGCCCTTACTGCTCCTATGTTCCCTTCCTTACTCTCATTCAAAGTAATGAGCTATTTTCCTTAATTATTGTTATATACATGTCCTGTATGTATACATATGTATATATGTGCACATATATTTCCAAGTATATGTTTATATTTGCAAATATATAAATATAGCCCATTCTGTCCATATAATGTTTCCTGTGTATGTTTTCAGGGCTGACCACTTGGCTCTACACAGCCAACCGCTGTCTCCTCCTGGGAAACCGTCCCTCCTCTCAGCACCCCTTAACTGCCTGTAGCTTTCTACATGGGGTTAAGGTCTCCTGAATGCTCCCCTTCCACATCACTATGTCTGTGAGTATCACCCTTGGTCAACCTTCTTTTTACTAGGTGCATACTATGCCATTTTATAGTTTTGCCATAATTTATCTGTTTCCTATCTTTTGCTACTGCAAATACTAGTAAGAATCTAAATTACTGTCATGTGGCATATACCTTTTGTATTAAGGAGACCGAAGAAAAGTATCTAGGGGTTAAAAAGGCTCAGCAGTTAGGACCCATCTGTTTTTTCTAGCCATAATAACTACAAAAGCCCCAAGTTCATCTTCCAGCATCCACAGGGGCTCACAACTAACTGTAATCCCAGCTCTTGGGAATCCATTTTCTCTGGACTTTTGAGCACCTACACTCACAAGCACTCACGCATGCAAATACTCACATCCCCCCTGCACATGTGTGTGCACATGTGCATGAGTACACACACACATACACACTCATACATCCACATACACACACAATTAAAAATAGTAAAAGCAACCAGGTGTTTCAGGAAGCAAAAGCAGGCTCATCTCTGAGTTAAAAAGCAGCCTTGTCTATAGGCCAAAAGAATTCCAGGCCAGCCACAGCTATAAAATGGGACCGTGTCTCCAAGTCCTAAAAGTTCTTTCCACACTCCTACAGACATACTTTACTTCCAATGTGTAAGTGAATCTCTCCAGTGGCTAAATGTCCACTCAAGAATGCTAACTGGGCAAAACACATTTATAAATGCAGAAAAAATTATCCTAAGTCAAAAATAAGGGAAGCAGTGAGCAAATTATGTCATGTGTGGCACCCAAAAAACCCTTCACTTCAGAAAAAAGAATGCAAAAGAAACAGAATACTTGAAAATAGCAATACAGAAAAACTTGAGATCTGTAGAGACAAAAACCTACTGGCAGAAAAAGATAGGATTGGCCATTTGAAAGAAAATATTTTTTGATTAAGTAGTAATAACAAACCTTTCTCTGAGGCACAGCTCAGTGAGAGAGAACATGTTTGCCATAAACTGGGTTCCATCCCAGGACTTTCCCCCTCAAAAGAAATGCTTTCTTTCATAACTTTTTCTAAAAAATACTTTTAGTCTTACAATTTTTAACAGGTCAAACACTAGCCAATTTATATTAATAACAAAATACGTGGAGCTATAACAAATGTCTAAATACTGAGTTGAGCAAGTAAGCCAAGTACTGAGGTACAAACCTATAATCTCAGCAGTGAGAAGAAAGACAAAAAGACTGCTGACCTGGCCTAACGCTGAGTTCCAGGCCAGCTAGAGCTACAGACTAAGACTCTTGTGTTAAAAAAAAACCTCACAGCCCAAGCTAAGAATACTCCTATATTTCTGACAGAGAAAACATGTTTACTAATGCTAGTAATCGCTGAAGGAAACATGAGACCTTGAAAAGCAGATATGTAATAATTAATTAACTTGTTCTAATTAAGCACTACAAAACCAGCTGTCTCCAGCCTGTCCGCACTCTCACTAAAAGGTGGGACAGTAGAAAAGAAATTGTAAATAACTACTTTGTATGTCAGTGCTAAGAATAAGCTTTTCAAAGTCCTAATTATGAAAAATGCTAAAGTAAACCACAGTAAAATGAGCAAAATAGCAGCCCCAGGAACTGGTCAGCATATAAAAAATCCGATGTTCTTTTGGGCTCAAATTTGTTCTCTTGGGCTTAGAGTACAAAACACTTGTCCTGCAGAATAACAAAGTACCTCGGAGTAGAAGGGCCAGAGAGAAAGGCCAGAGTGTAGAGGAAAAGGAAGTGGGAAAGGGGACGTGATCAAAGCACGACCTGTGGATGGGTGGAAATGTCAACAAGTACAACTCGTAATGCTCATTTTAAAGGTGAGTGACCAAAACATTTAGTTAAAAGAAGAAAAACTCAAACAAAATAAAATAAAATGGCTTCTTCAAAAAAAAATGGAATGAACATTTTTTTCAGATATAGAACTATTATTAGAAAAAGGTGACCAAAAAAGCTTTTCTCTCAAATTCTTTGTCTTGTTTTGTTTTTATGTGTCCTGCCTACATGTATGTCCGTCTATGTATCATGAATACCTGGTGGCTGAGGAAGCCAGAAGAGGTCATCAGAACCCTAGAATGAGAACTACAGATGGTTGTGAGCACCAGATAGATGCTGAGAATTAAGCCCAGGTCCTCTGGAAGAGCAGCCAGTGTTCTCGAATGCCAGCTCGCCATCCCCCAATTTCCAGTTTATTTCTTAGACAGTTTCACTGGATAAACCAGGCTGCCCTTGAATAGCAGATCCTCCTGCCTCAGCTGGGATTACAGGCATGTACAATACTTGCCTTAATTTTGCTCTTACTTATACATGTCTCATCCTGAGCAAAGAAAAGTAAAGCTAAAAGAAAGACTAAAGATATTCAGAATGGAGCTGTAAGGAAAACATGAACTGTGGCAGGGAATAAAAACCCCAGGGTCACAGCCCAGAAGGACGCAAAGTAGAGAGATGATACAGTTCCTAATGCAATCTTGCATGGTCCCTTAAACTCAACTGTGTAGCTAAAGAGACTAGGGCTTTTTGGTGCATTCCTGTAATCCCAGCACTCAGACAGAAATGGGAGAACTGCCTCAGGCCAACTTGGTTAAACACTGAGTTTCAAGTCAGTCAGGGTGACATGGAGAAAGCCTACCTCAAAAAAAAGCTGGAGAGATGGCTCCACGGTTAAGAGCACTGGCTGCTCTTCCAAAGGTCATGAGTTCAATTCCCAGCAACCACATAATAGCTCACAACAATCTATAATGGGATCCTATACCCTCTTCTGGTGTGTCAAGAACAGCATGCTCATATACATAAAATAAATAAATCTTTAAAAACAAATAAAAAACGATGGCGTGGTGCATACACTTGTAATCCCAGCACTAGAGAACGAGATGCAGCGATGCAGAGACAGAATCACCACTGAGTACCACACAGGCCACAGGCTCAACAACAGAGCAAGAAAAGGCCAGCCAGGGCTACACAGTGAGACTGTCTCAAAAGCACAAACAGAACAAAACAAGGCGTGTGGGTTGGTGTTAAGGTGATATATGATTGGACAGTGGAGAGGAAGGCAGGAAAAGGGCTAGGAAACCAGAAGAGGAGAGAAAGGAGATTCCAAGAGAATCAAGATGGAGCTGGAGAAGAAAGCTCTAGATCCAGGTGAACTTAATTGGCGATAGATAGAGATGAATATTTTTAATGGGTTCTATAGGTCTTTTATCTAATATAGAAGGGTGGTTTGTATCTTTGTCCATTGGATGTAACCTTATTGGGTAGAGAGTTTGTGGCTTGAGAATTTAACATATAAACCTACTTGAAAGCTACTGGGCTTTGGAGTCATGTTTGTGCTGAGCACTGGAGGAACAGAACGTTCCAGGGCGGTCATATCTACCGGGGACAGAAGCAACAGAGCGGGCAGAGTGAACTACTTGGGAAGGGAACCATGTGGAGAGTGCAGCTTTTGGACCAAGTGACAGCGAGACCTCAGGGGCCAATAAAAGGTTAAGCCTTCTTTTAATATTTACTGCAACAAAGGTAGGCATCCCTGAAGGAGTGGGTGGTACAGATTTCTAGTCAACAGCGTACCCACCCCTTTCATCAGGGTCATTGCAGAGAGCCTGCAATGAATAAGCAGAAAGATGTTGGTCTCAAAGACCTTAGCTGGGATACCAAGGTCTAATGAAAGTATGGTTATACATTCATCTCCATTTGTACTGTATCCACCTGGCAACCCTTTCCTTAATAGTGATCTGAGCACTCCCCAAAGCCCACACATGCCTAACTACAGAAATGAAGAGAGAGCTGAGTTCCCGTCTGCTTTCTATTCTATTGTGATGATCTGACTGACATCACAGACTCTGGATGAAAATATTTCTATTGTGATGATCTGACTGACATCACAGACTCTGGATGGAAATATTTCTATTGTGATGATCTGACTGACATCACAGACTCTGGATGAAAATATTTCTATTGTGATGATCTGACTGACATCACAGACTCTGGATGGAAATATTTCTATTGTGATGATCTGACTGACATCACAGACTCTGGGTGGAAATATTTCTATTGTGATTATTAACTGACATCACAGACTCTGGGTAGAAATATTTCTATTGTGATTATTAACTGACATCACAGACTCTGGGTGGAAATATTTCTATTGTGATGATCTGACTGACATCACAGACTCTGGGTAGAAATATTTCTATTGTGATTATTAACTGACATCACAGACTCTGGGTGGAAATATTTCTATTGTGATTATTAACTGACATCACAGACTCTGGGTGGAAATATTTCTATTGTGATTATTAACTGACATCACAGACTCTGGGTGGAAATATTTCTATTGTGATTATTAACTGACATCACAGACTGGATGGAAATATTTCTATTGTGATTATTAACTGACATCACAGACTGGATGGAAATATTTTAATAGCCTTTCTAATGGTTTTGGTATCTTCTTTTTATTTTATGTCCTTACTTGCATGTAATGTGTGTCTGCCACTGCCTACATAAAGATTAAAGAGCAACTTGTGGGAGTCGGTCTGTCTTCACAGTGGAGGTCTGGGGAAAGAAACTCAGGTGTTTGGGCTTGGCAACAATTCCTTGACCCATAGAGCCAACTCCACTAGCTCTAAATATTACTCCAGCTGATTCACTACGTAGTCAAGACTGACCTCTGCCTCCCCAGTGCTAGGGCTGCATGTGCTACCGTGCCAGCAGATAAATGGAATTATCTTAAAAGTCAGATGTAGATAAGAAAATATGTCAACATGTTTGTCCAAGTGTTAGAATAACAGGCATACATCACCATATTCTGAAGTCATTGGGAAATTTTTCATGTCACTGTGGAAATGACCACCTACATGGGTAAAGATAAACTAAGAAACAGAAGCATACTTATGGTTACAGTTTATTAAAATATAGAAATGCCAGTCACAGGTAGGAAAACACATAGGTAGAACCTGGAAAACGTAGACTTCTAAGGTTCTCCCTCCTCAGACGTACATGTAGCACCTTTCTTCCTCCACAACATATGTGAGGTGTTTTGCCAAGAAACATGCACTTATGACTAAAAGCCTAGAGCTGTTACACCAGCCTTTTGCCCATGCACAAACAGCCACAATAATCCTAGCATCCCAGAAGGGAAACAAGTTTATAAATTATAAACCATATTGTTCTAATGAACAATCTAGACAGAGTGTTGAGTAAGATTCAGTACCCTGGGCATTCAGACTAAATTTACTAGTAAGAATATTCCAGTACACAGATTCCCAGAGGCTAGTCAAGCCAAAGGTTATCTATGGTGACTGCCTTTTCTGTGTACTTTAACAATGGAATCCATGGATCTTTTTAGACATTGAATAGCTGTTGCCTATCTAATTTTATGTTGCTACATCAGCTTGTGAAGAGCTTCTAAATACTAACCTATTTTAATACACAATATCAAAATATTATACTTTATAGCCAGACATGAATGCACACATCTGTAATGCTGTCACTAAGAAAGCAAACTCCAGGCCAGCCACAAGAGTTGTATACTTCTATAGCATCATTGATCGCAAAAGTAAAGTCTTTATACAGGGAAGCTATGATGTTCATTATACAAGTCCAGTTTTCCAAATTTCTAATTGTAGCTTGATTTTTTTTTTTTAAGTATCTGAATAGCTTTGGTTTATCAAATGGTCTTCCAAATAAAAATGGAGTTTTATGAAGCAAAGGGTTTTAGCAGAGCTCCTAATTAAAACATGTCCTTAAGTACACACTTTACATGTATGTGCATATCATTTGAAAAAGCTCTACATGGTAATGCAATTCATTTTGATAGTGAGCCCAGGTGTCTGTCCTCTTTACTTTTTTTAGTCTCACAGAGGCTCACTAAGTTCCCCAGGCTAGCCTTGAATTCCCTGTGCAGTCTAGGTTGCCCTAAAGTTATTGCCCCCCCAAGTAGCTGCGCAGCTCTGTACAACCAGAACCAGTAATTATTTCATTCCTGAATTACGGCTACTGTATAAACTACATATGTCTGTAATCTGAGTAAACCGAACTCTTCATGTGCTGGTTCCTTGAGTTTGGGTTTGTTGTTTTCATCCTGTTGGGAGTAGGGCAGTGCCTGTGCCTGCACAAGTGCCACCCACTTACCAAATACCTCAGACTTCCTAAAGTCACAGAACAGAAACATCACGATTTAGTTTAACTTACTATTATACGGAGAAGAATCAATATCTAGAGGATGGGAAGAAAATGCATCTATTTGCAGAATAAAAAGAAAGGGGAAAGAGGAGGAACAGGAAGGGGAGGAGCAGGAAGGGGAGGAGCAGGAAGGGGAGGAGCAGGAAGGGGAGGAGCAGGAAGGGGAGGAGCAGGAAGGGGAGGAGCAGGAAGGGGAGGAGCAGGAAGGGGAGGAGCTGCATGTGGCTGCTGTTTCTCCTCCAGCTTCTGCTCCTGTTCCTCCCCCATCCCATCTAAGATATTATCATTTGTCCTTTAAGTCACCTCACCAAATTACCATATTATCTGAGTGTCAGACTATCAGAAAGCCCTTTCTAGCACAGACTTCTCGGTCAGGAGAAGGTTAACTGTAGGTGTGTAGGATTAGGGAATCCTAAGCACCCAGACAAGAAGGGGATCAAAAGTACAGAAAACTGGTCTGACATGTACACATGCATCAACTCCTAGGATTACAATGAGCTATCTCTAAAAGAAAAAGAAAAGCCATACAACCTGTAAAAGTTGTATCTGTTCCTTAATAGCAGGCTCATAAATTTACAGTATAAAAAGTTCCAGATCAAAACTCTTCCACAAACTCTAAAATTGAAAACCCTAAAATTTATACTAAAACCTTAGAATCTTGCTTAAAAAAAAAAAAAAAAAAACTAGACATGGAACCGTAGAGATGGCTCAGCCATTAAAAGCACTGACTACTCGTCCAGAAGACCTAGATTCAATTCCCAGTGCCCACATGGCAGCTCTCATGAATGAGTAAAAGATGAATTGAATCATCTCTAACTCATCAGATCCAAGGGATCCAACATCATTGTCTAACCTCCTTGGGTACTAAGCATGCATGTGGTGCATAAACATACATGCAGGCAAGCATTCATACATATAAAATAATCTTTTAATTAAAAATGGGCAAATAGGGGGCTGGAGAGATAGCTCAGTGGTTAATATCACTGACTGCTCTTCCAAAGGTCCCAAGTTCAATTCACAGCAACCACATGGTGGCTCACAGCCATCTATAATGGGATCAGATGCCCTCTTCTGGTGTGTTGGAAAATAGTGTACTCAAATAAAACAAAAAATTTTTAAATGGGCAAATAATGCTTTGAATTCTATCATCTGAAAAATTCAACTGGCCAAGCAAGACTCATTTACTATGGTTGTTAACCAACATTCTGTGCTCCTTCTGATAATCAAATACCAAGATTCTGATTCATTATAAATCAGTGGTTCTCAACCTTCCTAAACTGAGATCCTTTAAAATAGTCTCTCATGTTGTGTTGACCCCCACCATAAAACTGTTTTCATTGCTACTTCATAACTGTAATTTTGCTACTGTTATGTGTTGTAGTGTGAATATCTGACATGCAAAACATCTGATATGCAATCCCTGTGTGAGGGTTAACCTCTAAAGGGTTTCTGATCCATATTGAGAACCACTATCCTAAATTTTCCCAAGAATGGTTTGTAGAACATGGCTGTTCCCAGCATTTGGGAGGCTGAGATAGGAAAATTGCCAGTTAAAGAACAGCCTGAACAACACAGCAAAAAGGGGAAGTGGGGATGAAATGGTTCAACAGGTAGAGGCCCTATTCCACCAAGTCTGATGACCACATGGTAGAACGGGATAACCAACTCCTACAAGTTGTCCTTTAGCCTGCTGTCTCAGTCAGGGTTTCTACTCCTGCACAAACATCATGACCAAGAAGCAAGTTGGGGAGGAAAGGGTTTATTCAGCTTACACTTCCATATCGCTGTTCATCACCAAAGGAAGTCAGGACTGGAACTCAAGCAGGTCAGGAAGCAGGAGCTGATGCAGAGGCCATGGAGGGATGTTACTTACTGGCTTACTTCCCCTGGCTTGCTCAGCCTGCTTTCTTATAGAACCCAGGTCTAGCAGCCCAGGAATGGCACCACCCACAATGGGCTGGGCCCTCCCTCCTTTATTACTAGTTGAGAAAATGCCTTACAGCTGGATCTCATGGAGGCATTTCCTCCTCAACTGAGGTTCCTTTCTCTGTGATAACTCTAACATGTGTCAAGTTGACACAAAACCAGCCAGTATAATTGACCCCTTGTCAACTTGACACACAAACATATTTCCATTAAGCCTCAACCTTTACTTTCTTATTTATCCCCAAGATCTAAATAACCTAAAGAGTCCCATAGTCTTCACAAAATCTTGCATAATAAAATTTCAATCACTTTAAAATCTCCAGTCTCTTTTAAAAATTGAAGTCTTTTTTCAATTCAAAGTCTCTTAACTATAAGCCTCCACTTCTTCCTTCAAGAGGGAAAAATATCAGGGCACAGTCACAATCAAAAGCAAAATCAAACTCTAACCATCCAATGTCTGTGATCCATTCACAATTTTCTGGGCTCCTCCAAGGGCTTGGGTCACTTCAGCTCTGCCCTTTGTAGCACACACCTTGTCTTCTAGGCTCCAGCTGCCTGTTCTCCACTGCTGCTGCTGCTCTTGGTGGTCACCCCATGGCACAGGCATCTCCAAAACACTGCTGTCCTCCACTGCAACTAGGCTTCACCAATAGCCTCTCACAGGCTCTCCTCATGGTGCCAAGCCTCAACTCCTCTGCATGACCCCTTTAGTCCTGGGGCATTAATTGCAACTAAGGCTGCATCTTCACCAATGGCCTTCCATGGCCTCTCACAATGCTGACTCAGCTGCTCTCCATGACCCCTTCAATCCTTCAAAAACAGTACCACCTGGGTGACTCTTACACATTACCAAGTCCAGCCACAGCAAGAGATACAACCTTGGCTATCTCTGAAACACATTCTCTTTGTGCTCTCAGAAAACACTTCCCAGAAGATTTCACCTCAGTGATGCTGGTCTCTTCTTAATTACCACTAATTTCTTAGCTCCAGCTGGCCAGCATCAATAGTCCCAGTAATGCTAAGGTTTTGCTTCAGTAGTTCTGGTATCTTGTTAATCACAGCCGATTCATCAGCCCCAGCTAACCAAAACCACAGAACCTTCACAATCAAAACAGCAACAGCCCTGATAAGAGTTTTTAATCTTCCCTCTGAAATCTCACAAGCCAGGCCTCCATCTTCTGCACTGTTCTCAACATTATCCTCCAAGGTCCTACAGAACATCCCACAGAGCTCTTAACATCTCAGGGGCTCTTCTAGCTCAAAGTTCCAAAGTCCTTCCACAGTCCTCCCCAAAGCATGGTCAGGTTGTCTCAGGAATACCTCACTGTGCTGGTACCAATTTGTCTTAGTCAGCATTTCTATTCCTACACAAACATCATGACCAAGAAGCAAGTTGGGGAGGAAAGGGTTTATTCAGCTTACACTTCCACATGCTGTTCATCACCAAAGGAAGTCAGGACTGGAACTTAAGCAGGTTAGGAAGCAGGAGCTGATGCAGAGGCCATGGAGGGATGTTACTTACTGGCTTGCTTTCCCTGGCTTGCTTAGCCTGCTTTCTTATAGAACCCAGGTCTACCAGCCCAGGGATGGCTCCACCCACAATGGGCTGGGCCCTCCCCCCTTGATCACTAGTTGATAAAATGCCTTATAGCTGGAGCTCATGGAGGCATTTCCTCCTCAACTGAGGCTCCTTTCTCTGTGATAACTCCAGCTTGTGTCTAGTTGACACAAAATCAGCCAGTACACTTCCACAGGCATGCCATGGCACATGCATGTCCACATACACACATACACACACACACACACACACACACACACACACACACACACTTAAGTAATGTAGTATTTTTTTAAGGAAGTTTTTTAAAGCTAGGCAGCTGTGAGCCTGCTACTTCATAAATTCTCTGAATGGGATTTTTATGAAGCCTGAAATTTATCGCCCCACACTATGGGGTCTCATGAGATAAGGCAACCATCAACTACAACCCAGAACTTCACCATTTTATAGTATTGGCCCATCTTAACTCTGGCCCCAGAAACTTTCTAAAGAACCTCACTAATCGCATAGAGAGCACCTAATTCAAGAACTACTGTTTACAGATGAAAA
Source organism: Micromys minutus (assembly GCF_963924665.1). Taxonomy (NCBI): domain Eukaryota; kingdom Metazoa; phylum Chordata; class Mammalia; order Rodentia; family Muridae; genus Micromys; species Micromys minutus. The sequence continues at coordinate 45,511,901 of NC_137985.1, forward strand.
ATACAAAAATGATTGGGTGACTTTTATCAAGATCATACAAGTACTTACACATTCAACTCCCATTGTGGAGGACGGCATTCAGAACCACAACAGAGTTCCTGGGAAAAACTACTAATCTGTCCTCCATCAGCACAAAAGCTAATTGACAGTCTACACTGGGCCCAGTGTGGGTATACAACTCTTTAAACTCCAGCACCAAGGAGGCAGAGGCAAAGGAATCTCTGTGATTTAGAGGCCAGCCTTGTCTACATATCAAGAGCTACATAGTGAAACCCTGTCTACAAAAAAAAAAAAAAAAAGAAAGAAAAAAAAAGAAACCAACCAACCCACAATCTACACAAGGCCTTAGAAGGGACTTAGAATTCATATCCACATACCAAGTGACACTAATTGTAAGCCCACAATGTTTGAAATACTACCTATCAACTCAAAATCAAGTGGGCTAGTTTCTCTTGGAAAAGAAATCTCTTCTGAATCTTTGACTTGTCTTCCCCCCACTCTAAGCACAGGTAATCAACAGATACATGAGGTGATACACTTATTAATAACTAGCTAGTTCAGTAGCGGTTTTTCTATCCAACTCTGATACCCTGTCCAAAAGTAGCCTCTCATTTCTCCTGAGACCTCACCAGAAGTTCCTGGTCAGCTGTGGCTAACATATTTAAGCTTCTGGATTTTTAAGTTCTACATTTCTCTAATTGTCTCCCTTGAGTGAGGGCTATGTCCTTTGGGGTTTTTTAATCTCCACAGAGTCTAGCCACCTATGTATTCTACAAATGTGCAAAACGTATAAACAGGTTGATCATTATTCTGTTATTATTTATTATTATTTTCTTGAAAAAAGCCCTTACTTCTCTAAACACTAAACTATTAAAACTACCATAATTCTAATACTAAAATGTTACTCTACAATAGAAATAACATTATCTTCTAACCTTTTTGTATTTTAATTTATTTTTATGTGTAATGGTGTACATATACATGCCTATGAACCATATGCATGCCTGTGCTGGCAGAGGATAGAAGATATCAGGCCCCCTGGGACTATAGTTATAGAATATATATGTGTGTATATATACATATATATGTACACACACACACACACACACACACATACACACACACAGAAAGAGAGAAGGAGGAGGGAGAGAACACAGCCATGTGAGGGCTAGAACTGAACCTGGGTCTTCTGAAGGAACAGACTGCTCTGAACTGGTAAGAAATCTCTCCAGCCCCTACGTGCTAATTCTTAAAGGAACAGTTTTTCACTCAGACCAACCTTTTAGTGGTATATTAATTAAAATTATCTTTTAACTGAAGGCCAAACATGGCGGCACATGTCTGTAATTGCAGTACTCCAAAGGCAGAGGTAAGAGATCAAGCTCAGATTCAGTCTAAGGTAGCCAGTAAGACCCCATTTCAAGAAAACAGCAACAGAAGGCTATGAAGAATGTTGTAGATCATGTATTTCAACATTCAAAGGGTATTTGCTTCCTACTGAAGCCCTGTGGCTGATAAGAAAATAAATCCCTACAGAGAACAGGCCTAATAATCAGCTTTTGTATTACTCATCGTCTCGTCCATCTGCCTACCTGTACGGTGTTCGCCATGCGTCTACCAATCTAAACTCCTGAAGAAAGAAAATGAATAATTTTGTAAACTTGGATCCAAGTGTTAAACTCCTGTGAAGCTGAAATAACATCAACTGCCCTCATATATCTAAAAACACACACGGGACTAACTAAGGACAGATGGTGAATTTTAAAACTGTATTAATAATCAGGTATTACCAACATTTTAATAGAAGGACTATTTTTTTAAAAAACTAGTAAGTTAGAACCCTATCTCTAATTTTAAAAGCCTCAGAGCATTCACTCATCTAAAGAGTATGTAAAGGCAACATACACACAATAAAGCTCAGAGCCGGTAGAGCATTGGACTACCCAGGATCTATTTCTTCAGAATAACTATTTCTAAAACCTAGATGTTCACACACACACACACACACACACACGACAGAGCAGGCTGTTATGAAGAAAGCTTCTGACAAAGCCCACCAAATGAACAGTCACAAGACTCATTCCAGCCATGCCTAACAGTCCTCTAGTCACCTGATCCAGAACGGAAGACTTTCTTATCCAACATAAATTATAAAATCAACTGGCATGCTCTATACGAAGAGTATTTTCTGTAATTTTATCTTTACTACATATAGTTTCTGAGGTATTTCTTGGTTGATTCTGGAATGCTTGAGAACAGATAACTACTGTATCTTTAAGCACATATGTTTTCATAATGCCCAGCAGATCCTTTCTAGTTCACAGCAAGATAACTGGAGCATGGCATCCATAATTAAGATATTAAAATGAAACGTGTGCAAACAGATTTGTATTTGCACTTGCCAAAGGGTCAAAATAACAGTCATAGCCAACATTCTAAACCAAATAAAGGCTCAAGCTGTAGCTGAGGAAATACTAAGCTAGGCTGTCCCGCTGAACATGAATAATGACACAGCTCAGTGGTCAAAGGCTGAGGACTTCAAGTGTGACCAGCACCCGTGCCAGGTGGCTCACAACCCCTTATAACTCCAGCTCCAGGGAACCTGACCCCTTCCACCTATAAGAGCACCTGTACTCACCTGCACAGACCCAAACACTAATGCACACACATACACTTAATTTAAAACAAAATATAAAATTTTAAATGTAAGCTTCGGTAAGATCACTATGTCACTGGGGGGGGGTTGGGGGGGGCAATGTGAGCAGCAGAGTCAAAGTGAAAGACAGCAGGACATCTGTCTGACAATGACTCCTTAATGTGGCTACCAGGAGCAGCTATATATTCCCAGGGGAGGGGCATGATGGAACAGTACTCAACAAAAACACCCTAGCAGCGGCAAGGAGAAATGATCCGCTGGGATGAGTGTAAGGACTCCCACTTGGAAGCTTTCACACTAACACAAGGTTCTCCAAGGAGCTGGTGACTACAGACATTGAAAGGGGAGAATCTGACAGACATTACACAATCAGACCTGGTGACAGAATGAATTCAAGTGGAAACTGTGGCCACTGAGGGCTTGTGGCCCAGCCACACCTGCAAAGCCCTGACAGTTCTTACACTGGTCTCTCCAGGCGGCATCTGCTTCAGCTCTGTGAACCAGCTCTGCAGGGAACTAAGAGGAGCACTGTTTGCTGGTGGTGTTTCATTCATTTTAAGCACAGATTCATAGATTCTCTACCTCCTAAGTACTGCATCCCAGGTGTGTGTGTCACCACATCCAGCTAATGCTTCACCTTTAGATGTACCAAGAAACTACCATCACCCCACCAGGGGAAATACCCATACCAGATTACTTCTTGAAGGAAACCTGCTCTTGTGATCCTAAGGGACTTCCTCCTCTGCACACCAAAAGACACAAGAGTATTTTTTCCCTCTATTCTCCAAACAGTCTCCATACACTTAAAGACCAAGCTCCAGTCTAGAATATTATTGAGTTGGGTTTTTTTTTTTTTAAACAATTTTCATTGTGGGGGAGGGGCAAGCGTGAATGCCACAGTAAGCATATGGAGGTCAGAGGGCAACCTGGCATGAATTTGTTCTCTCCTCCCACCATGTGAGCCATAGGGAGTCGAATTCCAGGGTCTAGGTCTGTTAGCCAGCCCCTCTGCCCAGCAAGCCATCTCACAGGGCCCTGTACTGATGTTCTAAGTCACATGTGTAGCAAACACAGCAGCACTGGTCGTGACAGAACATGTCGAACAACCCTGTTTTTAAAGGATTCTTTCAAAACTAGAACCAAGCTGAGCTGACTACATTTAAAAATTAATAAGGCCAAGAAGCAACCTTGTTGGGTTTTTTTTTTTTGTTTTGTTTTGTTTTGTTTTAATGAATCACAAAACATTAAAAACAAAGTGTTCCAGAATGCAGTGCTGCATAATGATTCTGCAGTTTTGCTGTAATATTTTTTCTTTCTGTAGTTTTAAAAACATGCTGCTGTAGACATCAAATCAAATGGCTTTCATTGTCTAAAAAACATATCACTAAGCAATATCCGATTTTATCGAGCATGATTATCAATATGTGCTTAACAGAGGTCTCACTAATACCATTCCTTCTAAAAAAGGATCATGTATTTATTTAATATTAAAAACTCACATCAATCTGTGTAAGCCCTAAAGAAATAATCTCAAAAAAAAAATAATAATAATCTCTAGGAGGGCTTGATTTTAACAACCTATTCTCAAAAAAAAAAAGGACTGATGAATCCAACCCGTCTGAGAAACTGTCTACGTCTTGTAGGTAAGTGCTAGTTTCCAAAACGTTATGTTTACAAATACATCTTTATCACAAGCCCAAGATAAGTCATAAAATGTAACACTGCTTCAGGCTAAAAAAAAACCTACCGTGCAAAGATTAAGTTATTACCTAAAAGGATTACCGAAACGGAACCTTGAGCTAGATAAGATAGGCCACTCAAGAAAAGGTGACTTCCATCCTAACTCTCTCAGGGAGAAAGCAGATTTTTCTATTCCCTTGTGTTAAGATTCTACCTTGGGAGACACAGAGGGCGCGTTTAAAGCCGCAGGCTGGTCCGGGAGCCAGGGAGCAGCACCGCCTCCGTATCGTGAGACCAAGACCCTTAGCTGCCAGCCAGGAGCAGGTGGAAACCGCCCAGGGCTTCGGCCGCTGCCACCACCTCCGGGCACCGCAGACCCCGGGGCTGCCCCGAGCCTTCCATGCCTGCCACCCGCGCACTCACCCGGTGGACAAGGGCGGCGATTCCTTATCCTCGCCCCCTCCCGCCCCCGCCCAAGCCCAGAGCCCAGGGGGCGTGGGTGGGCCCGTCGCTCGCGGCCCACCGGGAGGCCCCAAGCTCTGCTCACCGTGAAGGGGACGTCCCCGACGCTGCCCACCGAATAGCAGTTGTCTCCAGGGTTGACAGCCCCGGTGAGGACCTGATGCAGATGCATCTCGGGATTCCAGCTGCTCCGAGCTCTGCGCCAGAGGAGGACGAACCCGGCGCCCGGCCGCAGCCGCTTCCTGTGCGCCCTCGGGACTCAGCGCCCCGCTCGCCTGTCGCCTGCCAGCCGCCGCCCGGCCATAAGAGGCTCTGGCCGCCGCAGCCCGACCGCCGCTCGGCTGCGGAAATGCCCGGATGCTCCCACGGCCTGCCGCACCGGCGCACAGTGCGGGCGCAGGACCGCGGCGCGTGCGAGGCGGGGGCGGCGCTGGGGAGCGCGCAAGCCGGGCGGGCGCGTGCGGGGCCGTCACGCCGCGCGCCAGGGAGAGGCCAGCGCGCGCGACCGGCGCGGGGACGCGGCGCGGAGGGAAAAAGAACGCGCTCTCTGCACCGCGCGTGCGCGCGCGCCACCGTCTCCAGGACAACTGCGCGCGCCCGGTCGCGCGGACCCGCTTGGGCCGATTGCGCGCGCAGGCGTGCCAGAGTTCCCTGCGAGCCCGGGACCCAGACCTCAGGGGGAGGTGCAAGGGGACCCGCCTGTTTTGCTAAGTGTTTAAGCGTCTCTAGGGACAGCGCGTCCTGGTCAGCACCGCTGACCTCAGGGGAAAGACATTACCATCACTGGACAATCTCATGATCTTAAGGTCCTGTCTGTTTTAAAGTACCCGGCCGGCATCTTACAGCCTTTAAGGGAAGCTGAACTCCCCCGACAGCAAAATGTTTTGCTCACACTTTTTTTTCCTCTCGCGTCTGAACCCCTAGAGACCAGTGATCCCTCTATTAGCTGTGTTTTCCCCCCAGGGTGTGATGTCAGGAAGTCGCAGAATCGCCTGCTTTTCCAGGCTGTCTGCTAAATTGAAATTAGATGCCCTGCCCACCCCCACCCCGGGTCAATTCATTGCGATTATTAGCTCGGGTTGTAGAGAATAAACCGCAAAGTGAAACAAGGGTTAACGGGAAAAATTTGAAGACCAATCAAGCCCAATGTTTACACTAGCTAACAAAAATCGATGAGGTCACAATTATGTTAACTAGGGGGCTGGAAGGATCCCTCTGAGGACATAGAGTACAGAGTCCCTTGATCCAATTCTGACAGACTAGGAGCAACTAGAAATGCAGCGTTACAACAGAGAAATTAGAGAAAGCTAGGAAATAAAATGGCTGGAGGTGGGGGGCACAAGCACAAAATGCTTGAGGCAGGTGGTACTGTATATCAGTTAGGGGAAAGATTTGATCGTTAACAAGAAATGAACGCTCCCAGGAGGTCTGTGTCTTTGGGCTTGCCAAACTCTGAATCCACTGAGAAGCCTAGATTTTGTTCCGCATGTCCTGAAGGCTAGCTATCAGCTACTTCTGAGCTGAAATTTATAATCAGAGCCGCTTTGAAAAGGTGACCGAGCAGAGAGCATCCGAGCGTTGCCGAGGGTGGGGAGAATGGAGGCAGATTTGGCATATTTGCCGTTCTGAGGAAAACAACAGAAGTAATCAACTAATTCCCAATGACCTAAGGCTCATCCCTTTACTCTATAGTGGCATGAACCCCGAGGCTAAAATCTCGGAGTCACTCCCCACCTCCACCCATCTGTTTCTCTTTGAGGTTCACAATCCAAGCCCCTCATCAGTCCCCAGCCCTCTTCCCGTGGTTGTTCTGCCTTTACAGTCTCTCACTTAACTACCCTAGTCGCCTCCCATGTGCCGTCTTCAGTACGTTTCTCTCCAATCCATTCGGAGAAACATTTTTCTGTTTGGTTTGGGGCGTGCTGGGAAGCGAAGCCAGGACCTGGCCCTGGCTAGGTAAACCCTCTGTCACTGAGCTACTGCCATTTTCATCAGTAGCAGCTCCCATTCCCTAGGGGTTAAAGTCCACATTCCTCAGCGTGTTTGACAAGCCATTCAATCTGATTTTGCCTAATCTGTTTTATCTCAGGCTGTTCTATTACAGGATAGTCTCCAGCCCCGCTGAATTAAAGCCCTCTCCAGAGCATTCTGGGTATGTTTATCATGCTTCCTTGACTTTATTCATGTCTTTGTATTCTCTGGAATGCCTTCCTCCCCTTTTTGACCTGACCTGAGAAACCATATTGTAACTCTTAAATTACCTTGACTACCTGCCGAATACCTTAAGGATTATTCCTCCTTTGTAATACACACACACACCACAATAATATGTTTGTCTATGCTGTGTGTTTGTTTACTAGATTCCATAGACATTTCAAGTTAAGGTCAGTATTTAATTTTCCCTAGTACTGGAATTGTAGTATTTTATTGACATATAAGAGTAAAATATAAATAACAGCATCCAGCCAGGCATGGTAGCACATTCCCAGAATTACAGAGCCTGAGACGGTAGTACTGCTTTAACTCAAGGCTAGCCTGGGCTACATAGTAAATTAAAGGCCAACCTAGAATACATATCCAAATCCTGTCTAAAGTTTTTTTAAAAATCCTTATACTAAATTTATTGTCATTTCTATCTTTTTATTTCTATCTTTTGACAATATATACAATTTACTGAGTTCTGGAAAATCATTGATTCTATGTATTTAGTGATAGCTGGCCATGAATAAAAGATAGAACACTACGTGACTAAAAAGAAACACATTAAAGATAGAACAGACAATAAAACAAAAGTTATCATAACAAATGAAATTCCATGTTGTACATGAATAAACATGAAAATAAATACTAGAGTTGTTCCTTTGTCATAGCAACTTCTATTGCATATGCAGGCATAGCATGTATCTGTAAAAACTGCATAAAGTGGTTAAATAGAATTAAAATACATTTCTGTATAAGAAAGTTTAATTCCTGTAGATAGAAACTTTCTGCCAGGCAGTGATGATTCATGCCTTTAATTCTAGCACTTGGGAAGCAAAAAAAAAAAGTGGATCTCTGAGTTAGAGGCCAGCCTGGTCTACAGAGCAAGTTTCAGGACAGCCAGGGTTACACAGAGGAACCCTGCCTTGGGTGGGGGGGAGGGGAATCAGTAGAAACTAGAAAAAAAAAACAGCAGAATAACAATTTGAAACAATTCTAACACTATATTCATAAGCAGAGGCAAGTGTTTTGTTAAGTGTCAAATAGTAAAAGAAAAATGGATTTTTTTTTTATAAAAGCCACTTATGAAAGCCAGTTTTAGGAAGAACAAATATTTAGCAAGAAGGAAACAATGTCAGGGAGCTCGGTGTGTCAGCTCACCCTGCAATCCAGCTCGAAAGAAGCTGGCCCAACCCATCCTATCTCCAAAAAGCAAACAGTCTCAATCTCCACACTCACAACCAAAAGAAATGGCATCTTAAAGCCTGAAACCATGCTTCAGGGATAGCTCAGCCAGTAAAGAATTTGACTCAAAAGCAGGAAGATTTGAGTTCAATCCCTAGACTGCAGTTTTAAAAGGAAGGGGGGAAAGCAGGTATCACAGTGGTACATGCTTGTAATTCCAGCACTGGGGAAGACTCAGGGCCTGGCAGATCCCTGGAACTCACAGTCCAGCCAGCGAGAGACCCTGTCAGATAAACAACAACAAAAGATATCAAACTCCTAAGGAAAAATATCCAAAGTGGACTTCTAGACAGACAGACAGACACACCACACCACACACACACACACACAAATGCATTGTTAATACGAGCCTTCACTGCATTAGGAAACAGACAAACCCGCGATCAGACAAATCATCCCAAGACTAACTAAAGTGTTACTGATTTCTCATCCCATAAGATTTCCCAGCTGGGTCTTGCTTTGTAACACTCCATGATGTTTAGATCCATTGACAGAACTGTGAAGCAGAGCTCTTCCTTCTCCTCACTGTATCAACCCAGAAATCTAAAGCCAGCTTCCACCTTTCCCTTTTTCCCTCTGGAGTCCTTCAGTGACCGTGTCTCAGGATTGCAGATGGCAAGTTAAGTCTCCATGACCATGACCGATATTGTCCAGTCTGGCTGCCCCTAAACTCACTGTCAGCTAATGGTTCCTTTGATGGTTCCCCATTTCATTTCTTCTTTATGCATCTGCTCTTCTGCATGGACCTAAAAATAAAGAAGGTTCTTGCTGATTTGGAAATGGCTGTCTGGCCCGGAACTTTTGAGGTAGACTAGGCAGGCCTCAAACTGACAGAGATCCACCTGAGCCAAGTGAGATTAAAGCTCCTTTAAATTAACAAAGCGTGTGGCTCAAGAGACGGCTTGGTGGTTTAGAGCTCTGGCTGCTCTTCCAAAGGACTCAGGTTTGATTCCCAGCACCCACATGGCAGCTTACAACTGTCTGTAACTCCCATTCCAGGGGATCCAATGATACCCTCTTCTCACTTCTGCAGGCAGCAGGAATACCTGTGGGGTGCATGCATGTAAGCAAAACATTCATACAAGTAAAGTAAGTTTTTTTTGTTTTTTTTTTTTAATTAACAAAGCAAGCCAACACAATTGTAAGGTAACTGCCTCATGTCCTCAGGTTTTGTTTGGTTTTGAGGCAGAGTCTCAGGCAGCCCATGCTAGTCTCTAACTCAGGGCGTGACCTGAGCTGAACTTAACTGCTGCTGCTGCTGCTTGTTTCCTCCTAGGGTTGGGACTACAGGCATTGCTCCACTACAGCCACTACCAGCTCTACAGGTTTTAATAGTAAAGGCCTGAGGGTTGGAGTTAATGATATTTTTAACTGTCAGAGGGCCGTAGCTTCCCAGTAGTAATCACGAAGCCCACACCCAAAATTTAGTGGCTGAGAATTACAATAAGCAGTATCTCAGTGTCTGCGGGTAGAAAATTCAATACTAGTTTAGGTGGAAGGTTTGGGTTCAGATGCAGTAAAAAGGTCAGCTCCATATGGAATAAAGAAGCTGGATACAAAAGCCTGCGTACCAATGGATTCCATCTCTGTCCCATTACACAGTACATTGATATGGTTTCCTTGGACAGAAAGTGGAACAGAAAATAACTCTTAATGGGCACGGAGTTGCTTTTTGACATGATACAAATAAATGTTTTAAAATAAAAATGCTGTCATTGTATCTCTGCAGATTTACCAGAAATCATTGAATAATATAGCTGGAATTAGTAGATTCCGTGGCAAATAAATTATAATCTTGATAAAACCATCTTTAAAAGAAATATCAACCTAGCCTAGAGACATCTGAAGGCTTCCAAAACAGCATACTGCTCTGGCTAGCTAGCGGCTCCTCATAGCTGGCTGACAGACACAATCCTCCCTGTGTGAGTCTCTCCGCAGGTCTGTCCTCAGAATGCCACAGATGATTTCTCCTACATGAAATGTAAGAATGAGATCAATAGAACCCGTAATGACTTTTATAGTTTAGCCTGAGGAATCACACCGTTGAGGCTGAAGATGTAGTTCAGTTAGCAGTGCATTAGCCTAGCATGCGTGAACCCCCTCGCTAACATCACAGGAACCCACAGTGGCACACACCTATAATCACAGAATTTGATAAGGAGAGGCAAAAGAATTGGGGGGGGGTTCTAGAAAAGGCAACAGGGGGAGCAGGAATATGGGAAGGGGAGAACTAAAGAAATATAGGGGGCTAGAATGATGGCTCAGTGGTTAAGAGCACTCACTTAAACAGAACCCAAAGTCCTGAGTTCAATTCCCAGCAACCACATGGTGGCTCACAACCATCTGTAATGGGATCCGATGCCCTCTTCTGGTGTGTCTGAAGACAGCAACAGTGTGTTCATACATTAAATAAATAAATAAACAAATAAGTAAATAAATAAATATTTTTTAAAAAAGAAAAGAAGCATAGGTATCTGGGGGAGAAAAGAGAAGGAGAAGGTCTAGAGAGATAGCCCCATGCTTAAGAGTACTTGCTGCTCGGGGCTGGAAAGATGGCTCAATGGTTAAGAGCACTGACTGCTTTTCCAGAGGTCCTGTGTTCAATTCCCAGCAACCACATGGTGGCTCACAACCATCTAGCTACAGTGTACTCATATAAATAAAATAGATTTAAAAAAAAAAAAAGAGTACTTACTGCTCTCCAGTAAAGTGGGTTCAATTCCCAGAATCCACAGCGTCTGTGACACCTTGGAATGTAAGAATGGGAATTTCCGGTACATATGATATCTTTTCCCAAGCCTCTGAAAGCACAAGGCACATACGCAGCACATAGACATATAATGCAGTCAAAACACCTATATGCATAAAAATAAATGTAAACAGAAAAAGGGAAAGGAGAAAGATTCTTGTGAGGTGAAAGAGCTCGAATTTGCTTTGCTGCTCTCCTTTACATCAGCCTACAGTAACTGGCTTGGTGACCTCCCGTGCACTTGACCATTTAACTTAGACCTTAGGTCTCTAACTTGTTTTCTCACGCCAGGCAATTTTCAAACACCCCTCTTTGAGGTAGTGATGACTCTTTGTGAATAAAATGAAATTCATGCTTTTATTTTTATATGAGGGTGAGTTTTCACGGGTTACTTTGTTACTAGGCTGCAAGAAGATTAATCATCTTTGGAAGAAGATGAAAAGAATGGCTTGTTTTTTGCAAACTTACACTTACGCTCTGAAATCACACTGGGGTAATGGTGCACACAGACAATCGCAGGACAGGAGGCAGAAGCAGGACAGTCACAAGCTGAAGGGCATCCTGATCACAGCACAAGTTACAGGCCAAGGCTATATAGAAAGACCCTGTCTCAAAACGCAAAAACCAAAGGACTGATTTACTTCAAATCCTTTCTTCCATCCCTCCCTCCTTCATTCCTTCCCTCCTTCCTTCCTATATTTCTTTTTTAAGACAGGTCTCTCTGCCTAGTCCTGGCTATCCTAGAACTCTAGACCAGACAAGGGATCTGCCTGCCTCTGCATCCTGTGTGCTGGGATTTAAGACATGGACCACTATTCCAGACATATGGATTTCTTATAAATTAACACTTAAGTGGAAAATAATTTTCAAAATATCTTGTTGTTTAATAGTTACTATGTAGAGATACTACTTACCTTTCCTACTTCGTCTTTCACAAGACCTTTGATCTCTAAACAAACAGTCCCACCACCACACTGGGGTGGAAATCCCGGTTAATCTTTCAAGCCTGTGGATACTGGTTACTTCTCCTTTCTAGAAGCTTCCTCGTCACCAGACTAATTGCCTAATGTATACTCTTTTTTACACAAAGTTTTGAATTCAGGTCAGAGGCCACCATCTCTGTTACCCACCCACACATTCTCTCTCTCTGGCTTAGATTCCCTCTTTATGCCTTTCTTCACTCTCTGTCTTAAGAGGGGAGATGGCCTTGACCATGCCAATCACTGGTTGTCTTTCCTACTGTCTCCTTTCTCCCCATCAGGACCCCAATTTTTATGTGAAAAATAGAGAGAAAATGAGAGAGAATTGTGTTCCCAGACCACCTTGTTGCAGTTTAGACCGATGGCTACATTATAATAAATGATCCAAAATAAGGTGCTTTCTGGAAAGTTTTCTTCTAGTGCAGTTGTGCTGGCTCATTTTTATGTCAACTTAACACAGGCTACAGTCATTTGGGAAGAGGGAACCTTAACTGAAAAAAAAAAAAAAAAAAAAAACACTCCTATCAGATTGGCCTGTAGACAAACTTATGGAGCAGGGATTTGTTTTTTAAATCAATGGTTAAAAGTTTGAGAATCCAGGCCATTGTGAACAGTGCCATCCCAAAGCATGTGGTCCTGGGGTATTTAGAAAAGCAGGCTAAGAAGCCATGGAGAATAAGCCAGTAAGCACCGCTTCTCAATGGGATTCCTGGACTACAAGCTGTCAGCTGAAGTAAACCCTTTCAGCCTTCCCCCAGGTTGCTTTTGGTCCTGGTTTTCTATCACAGTGATAGCAACCCAAACCAAGAGGGCAAGCACATCCGTTCTATTGCTGCCTCGTTCTCCCCTGTTTCCTCCAAACACGGATGTGATGGATTGGAGCTCCATCCACCCTAGAACGTGAGAATGAGGAGCCAACACTAGGAGTGACAGAGAAGAAAACTGGAAGTCCCAAATGAGTCCCAGGAGATGGGGAACTTCAACCAGCCCTGGCCTACTACAACCGGGCTGTTGTTGTTGTTCTTATTATTATTACATTTCCTTATTGTGTGTGTGTGTGTGTGTGCGCGCGCCATGGAGCAGGTATGAAGAAGACAACTTTGGGGGAGTCAGCTTTCTTCTTCCTTCATATGTGATCAAACTCAGATCATCAGGTTTGGCAGTAAGTACCTTTATCTGCTGAGTCATCTCCTCAGCCATTGTCACCACCATCATCCTCACCATTATTATGCTTTTGATTGTTTGTTTTAATGCAAGGTCGCATGTGGCCTATGTTAGTCTCATCCTCAGTGTAGCCAAGCATCACCATGAACTGATCCTTCTGCCTCCGACGTCCAAGTTTGGGGATTGTAGATGAGCATCATCATGCCCAGATTAAGTTGCTTGGTTCCTGTCGCTGTGTTTTTTGCTCTCTGTTAAAGTTGATGCCCCTCCCTGTTAGCGCTGCTTTACCTCCTAAAGCCTGGCACAATCCTTGTTACACAGCAGGAATTCAAGAAATATTTACTGCCAGGCATGTGCACACCTTTAATCCAAGCACTGGGAAGACAGAAACAGTGGATCCTTGTGAGTTTGAAGCCAACCTGGTCTGCAAAACAAGTTCCAAGCCAGTCAAAGCTACACAGTAAGACAGTGTCTCAAAAGAAAAGAAAAATGTTTACTCATCCAAGTATCATGGGTAGTTCAGGATTTGCATACGTTCCTGAAACATCAGGAACAAAATATTATATCGTATGGGGAAGACCAGATAGTGGCTATGGAATTGGGGGAGGGGGGCATTGATAAAAGATTAGGATAGAACAAAAGTTAGAATTAGTCACTGAATTAGTCTTAGTCTAATGAAAAGACAGCAGGCCATGTTAGGCCTCAAGAGAAACAGACTGGTTCTGCTGGGATGGAGCGTAAGCAGGATGTAATTTTAAATTGACAAGTCCAGGTTAATTTGATCACAGACTGAGAGAGCAAAAGGACCTTGCTAGGTTCTTCTAGTTGCTGAGAAAAAAAGTCAGCCATGCGATAAACAAGCGTTGTGATATTATTGTGTTACGGAGATCTCCAAAGTAACCACACTCCGCAGGACGGAACAACACAGGCAGAGGCTGGATTTCCTAACACCACAGGGACAGGCAGAAGTGAGAAATGAAGAAATGGTGTTCTCTCTTGCATGGAATAATTCATAGCAGAAACAAAGGGTATGGAAAGCTCCGGATCTAGGGTTTGGTCTCTGACCAAGGGAGACTGCGTATGCTCCTGCATTAGCAGTGAACAAAATAAACGAACCAACAAAACCTGATGCTGTCAACTGTCTCAGCTTTATTCCTTGCTGTAAGTTCTTCAAGTTTGTTTGTACAGACATATCTCCATGGCCATTAACACATTCACCTTTGAAGCAAGATCATTTAAAAGGATACATGAAAGGGTTTTTTTTTTTATTAAGTTTTCCCCCCTTTTACTAAAAAGAAATTATTTTCCTCATGCTATATAACCTGATTACAGTTCCCCTCCCTGAACTCCTCCCTCCCCCCCTCCCAGCCAGAGCCACTCCCCTTCTGTCTTCTGTCAGAGAACAGGCTTCTAAGAGATAACAAGATGTAACAAAATCAAACGCAGTAAGTAAAATAAAAGCCATCACATCAAAAGTGGACAAGGCAAACCCACAAAAGGGAAACAGGACCCAAGAGAAGGCACAAGAGTCAGAGACTGAGAGTCCACACACTCAGCAATGCCATGGGAAAAAAAAAAACTGAATCAGAAGAAAGATAGAATATACCCACAGAGGACCTGGTACAGACATGTGTAAGGCCTCGTGCTTCTGGCTTCATTCAGAAAGCTTCGTTCATGTAAGCTTTGATCAGTTGATTTAAAGGACCTTGTTCTTAGTGAGCTTTTCTTTTTATTATTCTTTTTTATTGGATATTCTCTGCATTTACATTTCAGATGTTATAGCAAACATTTTTCTCAATTTATTTTTCAGTGAGTAACGAGATGGATATTAAGCTAGTTTAAGTGAGAATGTGGCCTGCGATTGCTCGTATTCTTCACCTAACAAAGGTCAATTTCCGTTGATTGCTTATGAAAATTAATTATGAAGGTAAGGGAGGGTTAATCAAAACTCAGTAGCTATGGAAATACCACGGGAAACCTGCTACTGTGTAAGCTAATTAAACATTAATTTTTAAATGAATTATTTGTATCCCTATTAGTTTTCAAACATTTTGTCTTTATTCTTGCAGTGTTTCAAAACACCCTGATCAATAGCTAATCAATCCAATGGAATCAAATGGAACCCCCTAAGTTAACAGTGAGACCCTGGCTGACAGCATGTCAGCTCATCTTGCTAGCTTGTTTCCAAGTCTTGGATCATTTTGCTGACATTTGAGGGCTTAGAGCTTTGCCTGCAGATCTAGTACATCAGCCCAGAGCTAGGTCTTCAGATAGGGATCAAACGCTCAGAATTCCTTCATGCCGTGCATCAAACAAAACACCTGTGAAAAGCAGAAAACATCTTCCTCTGACTTCGAGGACCAACTCCATTCAGTACATATTAAAAATGCATAAACAGACAGCTGACTTACATCTATAATGCCAAAACTCAGGAAGCTGAAGCAGGAGAATTGCCAAAGGCGTGTTGAGAAGCCTGAGTCACGCAATGAATTTGAGGCCAATCTGGGCTTCAGAGTAAAAATCTATTCAAAAAAAAAAAAAAAAAAAAAAAAAACACTTAAGAAACCTATATAATAACAATGGATTGTAACTGTACTTTTAGGAGGGAAGTCCAGGGCTAGAGATGTGGCTCAGTAAATAAAGCCTTTGACATACAAGCCTGAAGTCCTGAGTGGGGGTCCCCAGCACCAATATAAAAAGTCTGGCACGGTGGCACACACCTATAACCCCAGCACTGAGGAGGCAGAAACAGAAGGATCCCTGGGAATTTCCTGGCTAGCCAGTCTAGTCAAAGGACAAGTGTCAGGAAGAGACCCTCAAAAATAAAGGGGAAATGGCTCTTGTACACAAGAGTTTGACCTGAATTTGTTTCCTGGACCCTGCAAAACTGCAAGAGAGGACCAACTCCAAGAGTTCTCTGACATCCACACGAATTCACATGTGGGTGTGCACTGTGAGTGAAAGTTCCTGGGAAGAAACTGTGTCTGCAAATGCTGACCAACTGGTGAACTTGAGCAGGGTAGAGAAGTTGGATTTTTCTACTTACAATTTATCTTGGGCCATCCTTAACCCCCTCAATAGCCTTTTCTTGCCCAGCATTTTCTCAGGTCCCACATCCTGTGACTAACAGACAAAACCCTTTTAGAATGTGTTAATGAACCTTAGTTTCCTCCATTCAAAGGGCTAAGTCTGCTGTTGAGTAGCTTCAAGGTCTTTGCAGAGATTACAATCCGTATCTCCGAAGTTTACACACCAATGAATTTTTTTAAAAGACTTATTTATTTATTTTATTATATGACTACACTGCCACTGTCTTCAGACACACCAAAAGAGGGCATTAAATTATATTATAAATGGTTGTGAACCACCATGTAGTTGTTGGGAACTGAACTCAGGACCTCTGAAAGAACAGTGTTCTTAACCACTGAGCTATCTCTCCAGCCCCACAGCAATGCATTCCTTTGTTCTGCTACTATAAAAGTTCATAAAATTGATTCTGCATTGGAACATGAAATTTGTAGTGACCTGATTCTGTGTTCCTGAAATAGTCATTCACATTTGGCTCCAAAATAAACTATCTCTTTTATCCCCTTTTGAGGTGAGTTCTGGTTTTTGTATACATGCACATATACACACACTCATGAACACTGCAGGAAAATAGACAAGAATGCACAGACATATGTATGCACATTAACACACTTGCACAAACATATACATATATACATGCAAATTTGTACATGCATACATACACACATGTACACACATGCACACATTCACACATACACAACTCCTGATATGAAATCCCACCTACACTTTCCCTACCAGGAATTCAGTCTGGCCACACACATAAAAACGTTTTCAGAGACAGAAGCTGGGGGGGGGGGTTGTGTTAACGATAATATGCATTGCTGTCTATAAATATATAGATACTTTATGAATTCCTTTTTATAGGTAAGGGTACTGAATTCATATGATGCTAAGTCATGCTAAAAGTCCATTGAACTAGGAAAACTACAAAAACTGCAGGTAACAGAAAAAAGCATTAACAGTACTGGTAACTATGGTAAAATTATGAATCACATCGAATATACAGGGCGTATTTGGAGATACTAATACAGACTGTGTCCTTTGGGTTGCCTTCACCCATCACGCTGTTGAAAAGGTGAGCCTAGCTGACCCTGTTTTCTCTGGTTTCCATGAAGGCTCGAATGAGCTAACTAGAACCTGTTCAAATGAGAACCAACGCAGTCTGGGCAGAGCCAATCAGATCCTCTGAGCTGGGGATGTGAAATTGGGACACAGAGCTCTTGGACTGGACAATGGTGTATAAAATACTCTAAAGGAGCACAGGGACTGACCAAATCACACATCGGAGGAGTCTAAGTGAGCAGGGCTGCAGCGAGAAGTCGGAAACACAGCTGAGCACACTAGGAACCAGAGAGCAGCACCTGATGCTGCACAGGGGGACCCATTCCTCGCTCCCGGGGAACAAATTCAGAGCAACACGGCTGCTTTTCCTTTCATAAATGGCTGACAATGCCTGTTATGTTCTTTTTGTGCTGTTACCGGCTTTACCTCTGAGCTATATTGTATGTGTCCTTTATATAAATCCTCTCTCGGCATTTCCGTTTTATGAGATCAACCCCTAATTGGTTTTAAAGTATTCTCTAGGCAAGCAACGGCGAGGAGCATGTGCAAAGAGCCAGGCGATGGAGGACGCGGCTCACTCAAAGGGCCAAGCACCTTACAGACGCTGAAGGTACTGCGGCCTCCGCAGTGCAGGCTGCTGCTCAGCTCAGTCAGTACTTGTTTGCCTAAACTCACCAGCAATTTCTTCCTGCCTCTCTGTGTTCTCCAACCGAGCCAGCCTCTGCCCTCCCACACGTCTCTATTTCGGGCTGCATGAGTGACTTTTTCTCCGGTTTGAGTTGAGGTTGGCGCATCATCTGAAGAGTCCATTTAAAATCTGAGATGCTAGGTCCTATTCCTAGAGATTATAACTCAGTAAACAGGGTAGATAACTCTAATGAACTAAATCTAGTGGAAGGCAATTCACGTAGCAGAAAACCTAGGGAAAGGTGCTGAGTTCAAATCCTAGCTCTACCATTTGAGGATGGCGTAATCTTGGCAAGTTAACCAAGCCACACCCCAGCCTCTTAATCTACAAAATGAGAGTGATAAGAGCCCCCCCAGGGTTTAATTAAATAACACACTGCTTGGCGTAGAATAGAGGGTCAACATGTGTTTCAGGTCCAGCTTATTAAGAAACACAAAGTCAGTATCACTAAGGAGACACAATTAAGAGAACTGGGGAAAAGAATTAAAAGACCAATTATCTCACTTTGCTTTGGATCAAATGCTGAAAATGTTGCTCCTGTCTTTTGTGTGTTGGAGAATTCAACTGAAATTGACAATAAAAGAATCCTGTCTCTGCCTACTAATGGCGTGAGCAGAATACGTGATTGCTCATTTGTCTCAAGCAAAGAGCACATACATCTCCCATAGCTACTAGCCTCCATGAATAAAGTAGGTTATGGGATATCTCATTCCAGACCTTCTTTGTTTGATTTTATTTTACGAGGAGGGGCTTCAGCGTGTAACTGGGGTTTGCACACTCAGTCCCCCAACTCCACCACACCAGTGTCTATTTTTGGTTGTCGTCAACAAGGTTGTGTTCCAGGACCGGACCACAGTACTCCTTAGGGGCCAAGCACTTTGGTTTAGGTTTGGGGTTGAGATTGGCTTTTGTTGTTCCTGCTGTTGTTCATTTTGTTTTCATTTTATTTCATATTTTCTATATTTGTCTTCTAGAATTACCCCCCCCCCCCGTCCCGTAAATGTCAAGCGCTATCCATTGGTTATAGTTTATTACTGACTGATAAACAGGTTCATCTGATTTTGTGGTGATTTTTACCTGGGTCTCCTATCCATCTCTTCAATCATTCAGACTCCTTGCTTGGGTCAGGACTCTGTGAGCAGCCAGGATGACACCGAGTCTCTCCCCTTAGTCAGAATCCAGTGGCATCCTAAATTCTATGAGTGTCTACATTTAAGACCAAGATAAACACTCAGTGAACAGCTTTGGTTGGAACAGTGAGATTTTTGTGTTTTCTTTTTCAGGGTTTCTAGACTGGGAGCTCCTGGTTGAGGCCAACGTCCAAACACTAACAAATGGGGCATTGAAACCTCAAAGGTCAGGCACCGCCTTAAGGAAATGATTGACAGAGTGTAGCTCTCTCTGCGTCACACAGTGACTCTTTAATAAACACCGGACCCAGAAATGCTAATCAGCAACATTTAAAAATCAAATTTAAGGAACTGAGGAGACAGCTCAGTTGGCAAAATGCAAGCACAAGCCTGAGGGCCTGAGTTTGATTCCTGAATCCATGTATTAAAAAATCAAAAGACAGCAAGCCAGGTATGACTGCACCGCTTGTAGATGTAGCCCTGGGGGTGGGGCAGAAACAGAAGTACCTGGGACATACTGGCCAGCCAGTCTGTTCTACTTGGTGAGTTCCAGACCCATAAAAGACCCTGCCTCAAAGATAGATGGCTCCTGAGGAATGACACCTTGGATTATCCTCTAGGTGCCACATGCATGGAAACAGGCATGCACACGTGCGCTGGTGCACATGAACACACACACACAATTGAGGTTAAAGGCCTGTGCGTTAAGCATGAGATATTCATTTAATAGATTGACTTTAACTGTGTCATTCCTGATACAGTTGTAAAAGATTGCTTCTGGGAACCACACAGTCAGAAGCAGAGTGACTATCAGACCGAATTCTCTCATCTGAGACAAATACAAGAGAAGTGACAGCAATGTAGAATAGGCATTGATAGTAAGGTTACCAGCTATTTTTTTTTTTTTTTTTTTTTTTTTTTTTTTTTTTTTGGAAGAGCGATACTTTGTTTTTGAATTGTGATCTTCTGGCTTTCAGGAAGGGAAATGTAACTATGGTGACAATAGCTATAATTAAAAATAATCATAACATTTTTTTCTGGGAAAATTAAAAGTTAGCAACTCTTTTTCTCTCCTCTCCACTCTTTCTATTAATTTAGCTTCCAGATTAACTTATGCTTCCAATTATATTCTGAAATCCAGAATTCTGGAGACTACTGCAAAGTGATATTCAGGGACTTTGAGTCTTTAAAATTTTTAAAAGATTATATATATAGCTGTCTTCAGACACACCAGAAGAGGGTATTTGATCTCATTACAGATGGTTGTGAGCCACCATACAGTTGCTGAGATTTGAACTTTTGAACTCAAACTCAGGACCTCTGGGAGAGCAGTCAGTGCGCTTAACCATTGAGCCATCTCTCCAGCCCCAAACTTGAATCTTCAGTGACTGTCTTACTCCTTTACTCAAAAGATCTCTCTGGGTTGGACTCTCCTGGGTTACTGTGATCACTATTTACAAACCTCCCAAAAAAGGAGCAGATCTTCTGTCCAACAACTGATTTCTCTTGTCAAAATACGATGTGATGCTGTGATTTCCTGAGAGACAAGACTTAGATGTTGAAGAAACAATGATCTCGAAAACTGGACAGACCGTTTTAGTGTGATCGTCTAAAGGGCAGAGCGTGGACTGTAGAGAACATATACAAACATGAGGAAGCATGCGACCTGTGCTGGCCGCTCAGGAGGCTCCTGAAGAGGCTTTCTTCTCTGGTCTCCAGTGCTTTTACCCAAATAATAAGAATAAAACTGCAGTTCTGAAAAGGTGTGCATAAAGGTTAACATTTAAGATCTACAACACAATAGTTACTCAACAACAACAACAACAAAAAATAGCCATTTCTACGGACATCCCTTTTATAAAGAACTTGGAACTTGTTACTGCAACTATTAACACTAATGATAGAAACTAATGAGTCTCACTGTAACATCTCCATACATGCATGTGTTGTGTTCCAGTCATGTCCCCTTCTTTTCTTGTTGAGAGCTTTTGGTGCTGCTTCTAGGAACTTGGCATTTGTCACTGGGCTCAGACAAGGAAGTAGGCTCAGATAAGAATGCCAGAAACAGTGACCATGGGGCTTTGTTTACTACTTTGCTGAATTACTTACTACCTCCTGTGATCTCTTTGCTTGCTATTGTACTTAATTACTATCTTTTGTGATCTCCTTGTAGTAGTAAACTTGGCCTGATTACACTGTCTTTGTTCTAAAAACTGATCGTGTGTTTTGTTGGATGTACCTAGAATGATATAAGAGCAGGCTGGAGAGAAATAAACCTGCCTCAGCCTCAGTAAGAGCTGGAGTCAAGTTATAATTTTGTCTGATTGTTTTTCTTTTTCAATCCTGGCTCCCTTGCTTGAGACCCTGTTGACTGGCTGAGCTGGCTTGGTCATTTTCTGTCCTACCACACCTTCCTCTCTTTCCACTCTTGAGTCTTCTCCCCTTGTCCTAACTGTTCATCTTCTACATTCAGCTCATCTCTTGTTGTTTGTAAGTTATAGAAACCCCGTGAATATCTCTTTTGGGACCTGGCTTATTTTGTGGCCACTGGCGAGCAAGGCTCTACTGGAATGTCTTAAAGATGTCAACCATTTAGGAATAGAATGCGGCAGTTCCACAGGAGGGGACAGTGATCCTGGACTTGTTAAACTATCTTCACCGGTAATCTGTCTTCTGAGCTGTATGTGGAAGGGAAATCATACTGATGCATCTAGTTTTGTCCTTATGAATGAATGAATTGGGGTACACACCTTTAGTCCCAACACGCAGGGGAAAAAAATGTGGATGTTGGTGAGTGCGAGGCCAGGCTGATCTACTTAGGTCACCTAGAACAACATAGTGAGACTCTGTCCCAGATAAACAAACAGTTCGTTATGTGTTTGGTGTGAATTTCCCTTTTGAACACAACCAGGCTATTCGCAGAAAGCAATCATTCTTTTAGCCTATGAAGGATTCTGTGTTAGCTCACAAGGTGTTGTCTAGGAAACCAGTGCATGTCGATGGTTGAGACGCCTGAGGAGGAGGATGACCAGAGTGGTGATTTTATGGTGATGATGACGGTGTTGTTACTATGTGCCAGGCACCATAACAACTCAGCTATGCCTAACCCAGAGGGAAGAGTACTTGATGGCTTTGAACTGCTAGTTCGTCTGCCTCTAGCTCCCAAGGACTGAGCTTACAAATGTGTACCACCATGTCTGTCTTCTGTATATCCTTAACTTTTCTAATTAAAGAATATCTCTCTAATTCAGTAAAAGGATGAATACATTATATTATTTTAACTTGACTCTTAGTAAAAGTGCCTGTTTGATTTTGGCAAATACCTTAATTTTCTGAAGAAATTAGTGAGGATACCGCAACATATAAACTAATAAAATGGGGGGGGGGGGAGGTGTTTAGTAGAGAATAGAGCACAATTTGTATTAATTAAAAAGGAATATATTTATAGATTGCTGTCTGTAAGCAGGTGAGGGCAGGTGAAAGACAAGGTTAGAGCCTATGGTTGGGCCATAGAAAAGGAGGGCTGGGAGTACAGAGGTGGGAGTACAGAGAGGTTGGAGGAACAAAGATGGAGGAAGAGCAGGACGGCCTGTGTGCCTTTAAATAGCCACAGGTAGCTATGAATGTCTTATAAGGGATGGATTTATTACAGGGCAATTTGTCTTAACTAGGTGGACAGTTTATATCAATATCAATTGGCTCTGAGTTTATTGTGTAGACATTTTGTGGAATGAGAATTTACTGATATAAATATGATTGATAAATTACAAGCCTGTAGAGTTTTGATTTTACCAGGTTCCTGGGAACTGTGACTCTAACCACAGGGGCTGGATGGCTGGGAATGTGAGCAGAGTCCACAGCAAGAGAGACACAAGAAGGGCAGTTGCTACATGGGGCAGGTGTGGTAGCGACCGGCCATGGGAACTTAGCAAGTTGGGTGGAGAGATTTTGGAGCATAGGATCCGAGAGTCTGCAGAAATGAGAACACCCTGCCAGTGGCCCGCCGGTGTCTGGCATAGGGTGAGATGGTGCATTTTTTATTTTTTATCATTTAATGCAATATATATTTATTAGGACCTAAAAAGAATTCACTGAAAACAAATGTCAAACTCACTTGAATCTACTACCGCATAGAATAGAATAATACTATTAACAACATTCAGTGAGGAATTTGACCAAAATCCCTACAAGATTAAAACCCCAACACATATACACTGCTGTGATCCTCCTCTACAAAAGCTTTAGGCCCCGTGATAGAACTAGTATTGTTGAAAATCTCATTGTAGCCTAACCAGTGAACCGGGAACTCCATCTTGTGTACACTAAGCTCACAAGAAGCTAATGATTTAAAGCAGGCAGTCTTGTATGTCAATAATTTAGTCTTGAAAAGTATTTTACAGGGCTGAAGAGATGGATCAGTGGCTAAGAGCGCTGCCTGCTCTTCCAGAGGTCCTGAGTTCAATTCCCAGCACCCACATGGTGGCTCACAGCCATCTATAATGGGATCTGATGCCCTCTTCTGGTGTGTCTGAAGACAGCTACAGTGAACACATATATAAAAATAAATAAACCTTTCAAAAGTATTTTACACAGAGAAAATAGCACACATCTTCAGTGTTGGACTTTTTGGGTGGAGGTGGGGGGTTTCAAGACAAGATCTCTCTGTAGTCCTAGCTGTCTTGGAACTCACTCTGTAGACCAGGCTGGCTTGGAGCTCATAGAGATCTGCCTGCCTCTGCCTCCTGAGTACTGGGATTAAAGGTGTGTGTGTCACCACAACCATCTCAGCCTGGAAATTATGGCACATGTATCTACTGATGTAATATCAGAAATATTCCTCACCCCCTTTTCTAGTCAACATCTCTACCTCCCAGACATACCTCTTTCCTGGTTTCTATCATCTTGGATAAGCTTTAGCTAATCTTGAATTTCACCTACATGACATTACATACTACTTGATGACCAACTCCACATAATCTATCCATATCATTGCATTTATCAGAATGGTCTTAAGAACTGCTCAGCAATATTCCTTTGTGTATATCTAGCACCATATATATACACACACATATATATGTATATATATATATATGTATTGTTATGTATGTATATATGTATATTATAGGCATGGGAACAAAAATACCATGTTATTAATTTTCCATGAGAAATAAAACAGGCTGGTGGCCAATCTGTTCTCTACATGTACTTCATACATGGCAAGCCTGACTTTTGAGAAAGAGTCTGGGATCTGAACAAAAGGAGTCTGTTGGATGATGTAAATATCCAACTCCTAACCAGGTGTCTGTCAACACATTTGGCATTAGACACATGAGACTGACATTTCCTTAGGGATTTTTTTTTTAACTTTGAGTAATTACATTGCTATAATCATTGGGCATTTCTCCCTTCCAATATGCTCTGCATATTGTAGCATTCAGTTTTGTTAAATTCTTTGACATGTCCCCCTTTCCTTCTACTCTCAGGTCTGTTTGTCTGTCTGCTTGAGACAGGACCTGTAGTCCAGGCTGACCTCCAACTATGTGGCTGAGGATTACCTTGAACTCCTGATCCTCCCGCCTCTACCTCTCAATTTCTGACATTGCACACGCTCACTTTCACGCCCAGTAATCCCCAGTCTTACCTGAAGGATTTGATAGTCCTCTGGCCTGAGGGTTTACATACACGATCTAATCCCCAAGTCTTGGCTAGCGACTTGGAAGAGAGCCCCAGGAGTCGGTCCTCATTTATGCTTCAGTGCTAAAGGTCTGTACAGAGACCCTGAGCTGTAATTCTAAAATCTGTAATCGGTCAAAAGAGTTCATACAGCCGGTGACCAATTCAAAGTAATTCGGGCAAACAGAAGCAGAAGAGCAAACCAACATATGAAAGACTAAGTAAGACAATTTAAAAATTAATCAAGGGCTGGAGAGATGGCTCAGCGGTCAAGAGCACTGACTGCTCTTCCAGAGGTCCTGATTCAAATCCCAGCAACCACATGCTGGCTCACAACCATCTGTAATGGGATCTGATGTGTGTCTGAAGACAGCTATAGTGTACTTATACATAAATAATTAATTAATTAAAAAGTTAATTAAAGGTGCAGTTTGGGGGCTGAGGATAGAGTTCAGTGGCTAGAGTATTTGTCTGGCATGTCTGAAGCCCTGTGTTCTACACACAGCACCTGATAAACTCAGAATGCTAACACTGCCGGAAATCCCAGAACTCAAGAGGTAGAGGCAGGAGGATCAGAAGTTCAAGGTTCAAATACATAGCAAATTCTAGACCAGTTTGGGCTCCATGAGACCATGCCTTAGGGGAAAAAATGTGGCTTGGGAATAATCTGGTTGACTAAAATAGTTATTTATATCCAAAAGAGAAGAATGACTTTAGCCACTTGCTTTATTCTGAATACTTAAAGTTTTAATTCTAGCCACCACACTTTAAGGCATTTCCTACTAAGTAAGTTACTATATCATGACGTTCCTAACTTATTCATTCCACAAATATGAGCCTATTTACTTTGTGCAGGACCTATCGTATAGATGAGGATTATTTACTCCGACAACCTCCAATGTCTGATAGTCCTCACACAACGGGAGCACTCAGAGTCTAGAACTGGACCAAAAGGAAATTGCTACCATCCACCTGGTGGCAGTATTTCCTAGTGTTTCCTGCATAACCAGGACTATTTCAGAGTATTTTCCATGGGAATCCAATCCTCTTCTAAAAGGATGTCCAGTGTCACGTGAATGGAAGGTTTGTTCCAGGGAATGCCAGGTCAGTACAGCCACTGGGTAATTCTAGATGTTTCCTTTGAGAGGTATAGCACTTTTCCCACTAAAATATAATCAGCCTATTATTTCTTTTTGATATATATATTTTTTTCTTCTTGAGACAAGATTTAATTCTGTCTGGCTTTGAACTCATCATAATCCTACTACCTCAATCTGCCAAGTGCCAGAATTACAGGCATGTTGCCACAATGCTCGGTTCTGATTCTTTTACAGGCTCAGGGCAGTTTGTTTGTTTTGAGACAAGGTACCTGGTTGGTACTCACTACATCGACCAGGATGGCCTAGAGCTCACAAGAGCTCCACCTACCAACATGCCCACAGTGCCCATGCCAGACTCAATATAGCATTTGGGTCAACATGTCCATATATTCCTTGTGACAGTCATCAAAATTGGCATATGGGCCACATATCCATACACACCCAAAAGTGTCATGTGTGCTAAGAAGCCCATACATCTTCCCACATATAATCAGACTTAGATATGGAATATGAATCAGCACGCACATATACACCCCTATAACTGGATACAGAACGACGGTTACTCAGCTCGCCAATGTGTCTCCCGTATAACCAGAATCTGAGATGGCGTGTGACCCAGCGTGCCCATACATTCTCCCATTTGACTGGATTCAGAAATGGCCTAAAGGCAAACATGACTAGACATCCAGCCCCCCTGAACCTGGGCTTAGAAATGCCGTGTGGGCCAACATATGTCCCATGGAACAGAGCTTGAAAAGGACATGTGGGCCACTCACCACCCCAGTGTGACAGGGCTCAGAAAAGGGTTGTTATCTAACATGCCCACCCATACATGACCCCACCCATGATTTTTGGCTCAAATGTGGCATGTAGGACAACATGCACATACACACCTGTGTGACTGGTCTTGGAAGTGGAATTTGGGCCAACATACCTAGACACCACCCCAGTGTGACCGGCTTTATAAAGTTTTGTAGTTTTTTAAAACAAAAACAAAATTAACAAACAAATACCCCATATGACTGGGCTAAGAAATGGATTATGGACTAACATGTCCATACATATCTCAGGAATGGCATGTGGGCTAACTTGTTCACACACACACACACACACACACACACACACAGAAAATGGCATGTGAACCAGCACACCCACACTTCTTCCATGTGACTGTGTTCAACATAACTATTAAAGTGCCACCCCACACATGACGGGGTAGAAAAATAGGCCTAAATGTCTATGTACTTCTTCATGTGACAGCCGTCAAATTTGGCTTTTGGATCAACATACCCATACAACCTCCAGATGACCAGGCTCAAGATGACATGTGAACCAATATACCCATCATCCCAGTGTGGCTAGGTTTGGTATGTAGGAGAATATGCCATATTACTCTTTACCCACACGACCAGTCTCAGAATTGGCATGTAAGTCGGCATGTACATACAAACTCCCACAAGACGAGTCTTGGAAAGGCATAAAGACCAATATGTCCCACACTCCCCCATGTGGCCAGGCTTAGAAAGGGCATGTAAGCCAAAATGCCTATATACCTCCCCGTATGACCATATCAGTAATGGGATGTGGGGATAATTGCCCTACCTACCCCAACATGTCCCAAGAAAGAAATGGCATGCCCAAACAGCCAGGTGTCCATGGGACCTGACTCAAAGTAAGCATGTAGACCAACATGCTAATAGACCCCCATGATGGGTCTTAAAAATGTGATGTGGGCATGCTCAAACACACACACACACACACACACACACACACACACACAGAGTATAATCAGGGTCATATATGGCATGTGGGTCAACATGGCCATACAGCCCCCTCCATGTGTCAGAGTTTGAAAACAGCATATGAATCCATGTTCCCATGCAATATTCCAATGTCATTTGTGGGACAACATGCTTATACTTTCCTGCTATGACCTGGCTACCCTTATGACCAGGCTAAGAAAATACATGTGGGCCAACATGCTTATACACACTATTACGGTGTGATCAGGCTCAGGAATAGCATGTGAGTGAACATGTTCAAATGCCTACAGATGTGGCTGAGCTTAGAAAGATCAGCTAGTTGCTCTGGCTTCCAAAGACTGGGGTGGACCTCTTTCTTAATGTCCAGCGTCCTTTGTCATAAGATTCAGTGCACTAAGTAAAAAAATAAAATAAAATAATGATCAGCTAGACCAACACCAACTTTGGAAATGGTGTATGGCCATTGTCTTAGTCAGGGTTTCTACTCCCTCACAAGCATCATGACAAAGAAGCAACTTGGGGAGGAAAGGGTTCATCCAGCTTACACTTCCATATCGCTGTCCATCACCAGAGGAAGTCAGGACTGGAACTCAAGCAGGTAAGGAAGCAGGAGCTGATGCAGAGGCCATGGAGGGATGTTACTTACTGGCTTGCTTCCCCTGGCTTGCTCAGCCTGCTTTCTTATAGAACCTGGGTCTACCAGCCCAGGGATGGCACCACCCACAATGGGCTGGGCCCTCCCCCCTTGATCACTAGTTGATAAAATGCCTTACAACTGGATCTCATGGAGGCATTTCCTCAACTGAGGCTCCTTTCTCTGTGATAACTCCAGCTTGTGTCAAGTTGGCACAAAACCAGCCAGTACAGCCATATCACCTCCTTTTAACCATGTGACAGGTTCAAAAATGGCCCACGTATCATTTCTGAGCCTGGTCACATTGAAGGAGTGGATATGTGCTTTCTCTTTTTTGTTTTTTGTTTTTCAATTTTATTGGATAGTCTCTGTATTTACATTTCAAATGTTATACCCTTTCCCCCTACACTCCCCTCCCTCCTCCCCCTCACCTTGCTTCCATGAAGGTGCTCCCTCTCTCTCCACCTCAGTAGTGCCTTGGCTGTTGATGATGTTGTTCTTCCCATGAGGTTGCAAACCTTTCAGCTCTTTCAGCCCTTTCTCTAGCTCTTTCATTGGGGTTCCTGTGTTCAGTCCGATGGTTAGCTGCAAGCATCTTCCTCTGTATTTATATGACTCTGGGAGAGCCTCTGAGGAGGCATCCATATCTGGTTCCTGCCAATAAACATTTTTTGGCATCAGCAATAGTGCTTGGGTTTGGTGGCTACATATGCGGTGGTTCTCCAGGTGAGGCAGTCTCTGTAGATCTTTTCTCCAATCCCTGCTCCTCTATTTGACCTTGTATTTCCTTTCCTGTTTTTTTTCTCCCTTCGAGGAAGGACTGAGGCATCCACATTCTGGTCTTCCTTCTTTTTGAGCTTCATAAGTTCTATGGATGGCACATGCCACTTTCAAACCCTATCACCTGGGGCGTGTTGGTCCACATATTATTTCTTTTCTTAAATATATTTAGTATATATATAAGTACACTGCAGATGTCTTCAGACACACCAGAAGAGAGGCATCAGATCTCATTACAGATGGTTGTGAGCCACCATGTGGTTGCTGGGATTTGATCTCAGACCTCTGGAAGAGCAGTCAGTACTCTTAACCACTGAGCCATCTCTCCAGTCCCACATATTATTTCTAAACTTGGTGTGTATCTGGGCCCTGACATATCTTGAGGTTGATAGAATATCACTCACATGCTATTTGCAAACCTGGTCATATGTTGGCTGGCACATATAAGTCAGGTCATATGTCAAGAGCTTATGTTCATGGTGGCCCACTTGTCATTTCAGAACAGGGTGACATGGGGAGCATATGGACATGTTGGAAAGTGTATAGGCATGTTGAACAAAATCCCATCCCTGAGGGAGTATGTGCGTGTTGCTATTTCAAGTCATATGGGGAGGGTGTATAGGCATTTTGGCTCACATGCAACTTCTAATACCAGGCTATGTAATGGCATATGGGCCTATTCACCTACATGCTATATGGAGCTCAGTGACATCACAGGTGGCACATATACCATTCCATAGCTGGTTATATGGGATGGTTATGGCCTACATTTTGGCCTACATGTGATTTCTGAGATTGGTTGTATGGTGGGTATATGAACTTATTTTCCCCAAGTCATTTCCAACCATGGAGATATAGGAATGCTATGAGAATGAGAAAATGGCTCACATACCACTTTCTACTAATTCACACTGGGAGTGAATAGACATCCAGGCCCTCATACTGTTTCTTAGACCAGTCATATAAGGGGTACATGGGCTTCTTGGCTCATACACCTTTCTGAACCAAGTCACATTGGGTAGTGTAAGTATAAGTTCGTCCACATGCCACTCTGAGCCCTGTCACATTGAGCAGTGGAATTTAGGGACATGCAGGTTTCATGCATGGATTAGCATGAGCTCCTTCATGATGAGGGGTATATGAGAATGTTGATCCAGATGCCATTCAAGACCCCTGCTATAGCTCGAGGTATGTGGGCATATTCACCCACATGCCATTTTCAAGGCTGGTCAAATGGAGAGGTATGTGGTGTGCTGACACACACGAATGTTTTGAGTTCAGTCACATGGAGGTATGTATGCTGACCCACATTTCGTTCCAATGTCATTAAATATGGATGGTAAATTGCAGGTTGGCCCACATGCTGTATCCGAACCTAGCTACATGGGGAATGAATGGGTAAGCTGGCCCACATGCCATTTCCAAGTCTGGTCATATTGGAGGACTGTGTGTGTGACCATGTTGACCGACAAGTCCAATTATATTGGAAAATGTATAGGCGTGTTGGCTCACATGCCATATCCAAGTCAGACCATTTGGGGGAGTGTATGAGCATGTTGGACCACATCCCATTTCTGACCTAAATCATGTGAAGAGACAGAGTGGACATATTGGCGTACGTGTCTTTTTTTTTTTTTTTTGTAGGAGCATGTTGGTACACATATTTTCAAACCCTGTCACAGGGATGGGGATCCACATGTCATTTTGAAGCCTTGTCATAAGAGGTGCAATTACTAAGTATGTTGTCCCTCATGCCATTTCTTTTCTGGGGGGGGGATGATATATGGTGACATTGGTCCACATGCCATTTCTGAGTTCAGTCACATTGGGATATGGGCATAATTATAGTGAAATACAAGTAGAACACTATACAGGTGGAAACCTTTTATATAAGCAAGAAAAAAATTAAAAACATACCAGTAGTCCAAGATGCTCTGCACACTGAAGAGGAAAGATCACTTGAGTCAAGAAGTCTGGGAAAGCCTGGGCAACATAGTGAGGTCTTGTCTCGGAAAAGGGGGCAGGTAAGTCAGAGGTACTAGTGTATGCCTTTAATCCCAGCACTCGGAAAGCAGAGGCATAAAGATCTCTGAGTTGGAGGTCAGCCTAGTCTACATAGTAAGTTCAGCAAGAGCTAGGTTTACTTAGTCAGACCTGTCTCAAAAAGGAGTGTGTGTGTGTGTGTGTGTGTGTGTGTTTGTGTGTGTGTGTGTGTGTGTCCAGTGTGACTCCAAGAGAAGACAGTGGAGGAGAATGAACCTGATTGTGTAAGGATTCACACAGAATGATGTGCCTGGGGGTTATGGTAAGTCATGGCCATCCATTAATTCTACCAGATGGAGCTGAACATTTTTAACCTATTTGACCAAATTTTAACTGGGCATCTGATTTGCTTTTATCTGCTCTACACAAGCTAATTAGTTTGTTAGTAATAAAATACATAAAATCAATCATTGGTTGCCTGTCCCCCCCTCAATGTCTGTTCTATCTTTCTTTCTTGAACATCTTGTAGGCAGAACAAATTGTAGGTGTAAGGTTTTGTGGGTGGGTTGGTGTCCCCCTCCTTCCACTGGGAGTCCCACCTGGCTACAAGAGATGGCCACTTCACGCTCTATGTCCCTGGGTGCTAGGAGTTTCAGCCAGGGTCACCCCCATAGACTCCCAGGAGCCTGCCACATCCCAGAGATGCGCTCACCTACCACCAATTTCTGTTTTCATGTTCTCTCTCTCTCTCTCTCTCTCTCTCTCTCTCTCTCTCTGTGTGTGTGTGTGTGTGTCTTAAGTCGCCTCTCCTTTCTTTCTGTTCTTGTGAGAGCTGGGCAGATTCTACTCTGTCAGATCTCTCTCTGATCCATCACTTTGTCTGCCACTCAATTAGACATCACTTTCAAACATGGCTGCTTCCTCCTACAAACTAACTTTACCGTCATTGTTTGGGATTAAAACTGTGTACTGAAGTTGTGTCTGTATTCCAGACAGAGGAATTAAAGGTGTGTGCTAAGGCTGAGCCACACCACAGACAGAAATGGGGTTTTCCAGTAAACAACACAGAGACTGAGCCACCAACCAAAGATGGTGCTTGGGTTGGACCTAGGCCCCCTACACATATGTCGGAGATGTGCAGCTTGGTCTTCATGTGGGTCCTCTAACAACTGGAGTGGGGGTTCTCTCACTCTGTTGCCTGCCTTTGGGTCCCCCTCCCCCTAGCTGTGCTGCCTTGTCTGGCCTCAGTGGGAGAGGATGACTTAATCCTGCAGCAACTTGATATATTAGGGCAGATTGGTACCCATGGTGCAGGGGTGGGGGGGTCTCCCCTTCTCTGAGGAAAAAAGGGGGTGGAGGAGGGGCGTGTGAGAAGGACTGAGAGGAGGGCTTTAATCAGGATGTAAAATGAATAAGTTTTTAAAATGTAGTACTTTTTAAAAAAATATATAAATGTCATTTGCTTTAATAATAATTTAATATGTACCTATGGCTTCTGTGCCAAGCACTCACTGTTCTGGGCATGGTACCATGCAGAGAATGGCAGACCCTTCAAAACGAAGGGTTGTGGGGGTGAAAAAAAATCAAGTCATCCTTTTTTAGTTTCCAAGTTCGTGGAGCAAGATCCTTTCCTATCCACAGAACCTCCAAGGATATGAAAAGGTAGTGCTTATACCTCAGACAGGGTTCTGGTGGCCAGCAGCACCCCCAGTGTACCCCTTTACTACTCAGGAAGGAAGCACGAGCCAGCCGTGCCAGCCAAGCCAGCGCTTGCCCTGTCTCCAGGCTTTGTGCTCAGTCGGGTGGCTGGCAAGACACTGTCTGGAAAGCTTAGCAGAGATACCTCAGCCTTGCTTCCATGAGTCACGCAGGCTAAATGCCTTTAGGAGAGTCTTTTGCTAGATAGTCTCTCTTTGGAGAGCAAGGCCTTGTGGGATGAGCACCCAGGAGAGGGGAGTAGTGATAAAGATAGGGCATCAAACTCCGGCAACCTATGGTATTTTGAAGCCAAGCTGTAAAAGATGCTGCAGCCACGTGTAACCATGCCTCCTGGCCACTGAGCTGCGTATGTTAGCTCATTTGCACCTAAACCCTATCGTGTAGGTATTTCCCCCTTCCCCCACAAGTGTGTTGCACACAGATGCATGTGCACACCTCCCTTCTGCTAGTCTTTGCTTTGTTTTGTAAAAAGACTTGTCCGTTTTTATTATAAGTGTATGAGTGTTTGCCTGCATGTTTGTGTATGTACTATGCGCGTGCCTGGTATACACAGAGGCTAAAACCAGATGTTAGATCTCCAGAAGCTACAGTTACAAATGGCTATGAAGCATCAAGTGGCTGCTGGGCACTGAACCTGAGGCTCTGTGAGAGCAGAAGGTGCTCCTGATGCACGAGTCACCTCTCCAGCGCTCCACTTTTTTTTTTTTTTTTTTTTTTTTTTTTTTTTTTTGAGACAGGCGCTTCCACTGAACTGGGAGCTCATCGATTCAGTGAGTAGCTGGCTACTGAATGCCAGAGATCTTCCTGACTCCATCTCCCCGAAACTAGGCTTAAAAGCACAAGCCACTACACCCAGCTTTTTCCATGATGGGAGGGATTCGGGTCCCCACAGTTGTCCAGCCAGGACTTGACCACTACACTCCATTTTTACAGACAAAGAAACTGAGACACAGCAATATCACAGAGCCGGCCAATGGGAGCTGGCATTCTGAGACATTTAGCCTAACTCCAGAACCTGTAGTCCTGACTCTATCCCTACGCTTCTGGGTCCCAGGGAGCAGAGGAAGGGGTCTACTCCACAATATTCTCTCTATCTGGGTTCACCATCCTGCAAGTGAACATGCAGTGAACACGTTCTTCTTTCTAAACAATTGTTTCCTACCCATAATCCCTTACATGGTGTCCCTAGTTCTCTCCGAACCTGGGCTTGGCCCCTCCTTGGTCCCATATTTCCTCCGATTATAAATACAGAGCTCTCCTTATTTGCCTGACTCTTAGAATTGTCACCTGCTCTACAGCCATCTGGGCTAAGTCCTTTTTTTAAAAAAATAAAAAAGCCTTTGTCTTCTTATGAAAATGATGGGGTGCCACCCATAAATGTATCCAGCATTAATGGTGGTGGAGTGAGACTTGCCTCATGGAAAAAGAGCAGAGTATTTCTTTGCATTTGAATACTTCCAGGACCTTACATTGGTAGCAAACCAGCTCTGGATTGGACCCCAGAATGTATGGTGCCAGGGGCTTCTGGAAAACCTACTGAGTCTTGTGTGTTTCTTAGATATGTTTTAGTGCACAAGATTGGACCTATAGAGGAACAGTAGAATTGGATTATGTGGAAATAGGGTCACAAGAAAATACTGGCAAGGTAGCACCATGTTTTTGCATTGCATTGGAGATTTTGCACTGGGTTGAGGTTTTATAATTCTGATATGGTGAGAAAAGTGGTCTGTACATACTTATCTGCAGCTGCTGTCGTGAGATGGGGAAATCTCTATGGTTTCTCGGGGTGATGAAGTAAGAGCTGCTGATGTTAATGGGGTTTATTGCCTCTGCTCACCAGGAAGGAGATGCTGGATTTCAATGAAAAGTTCGGAAAAATAAGCATAGAAACTCCTGCCTCCTCGAATATGCGTTCTAGAGAAA
The DNA here is from genome assembly GCF_963924665.1 of Micromys minutus. Classification (NCBI taxonomy): domain Eukaryota; kingdom Metazoa; phylum Chordata; class Mammalia; order Rodentia; family Muridae; genus Micromys; species Micromys minutus. The sequence continues at coordinate 45,546,578 of NC_137985.1, forward strand.
TCTAGTCCGTGCCAACTTGGGTCAGGAGACTCCAGACCCCATGGTATCCCTGGCTTGTCTGTAATGGGGAGACTGAAGAACAGGTTCAGAAATGATGCCCCCCTCCTTTGACACTCTCACTGTCAAGGCTGGAAACCAAGAATTTATAAAAAACAAACAAACAAACAATAAAACAATGTTCTGAGTGCTGGCTCTCCAAGGACACTTGCTATGCTGCCGTATGCCTGTCCTTGTGCTACGAGATGCCCATGAGAGGTGAGCACTGTTACTCTGTGCAGATGAAAAAGACAAATGAGGACGATTTGACTGAGAGACAGAGAGTGAGCTTCCATGTTCAGATGGCAGGTTTGCCTCATGTTCCTGCCTTCCCCATAAACCAAATGCACCCTACTTGTGCCCCATAAACCAAATGCACCCTACTTGTGCCCCATAAACCAAATGCACCCTACTTGTGCCCCATAAACCAAATGCACCCTACTTGTGCCCCATAAACCAAATGCACCCTACTTGTGCCCCCATAAACCAAATGCACCCTACTTGTGCCCCATAAACCAAATGCACCCTACTTGTGCCCCATAAACCAAATGCACCCTACTTGTGCCCCATAAACCAAATGCACCCTACTTGTGCCCAAACATAATCCTCTTGCTTAGTGCTGGGATTACAGGTGTACACGGCCACCACCTCCCCCCTTAACACATTTTATTTTAGACTTGAGATGACTCATAATAATGTTGTAGTAGCAATAGTAGTCTACCAAATGGGGTCAGACTATGTATACTTAAGAATCCCTATATCATCATTGGTATCATGACCATCAGAGCAATGGTTAATCCTAATCACTTATTTTATTCCAAATAGAGGAGCTCTTGTTTAAAGGGGTTAACTCATCTGACCTCTCTAACAACAAGTTGCTATGGTTTGGATGTGGCTTGTGCCCTAAGGAGTTCTGTGTTGGAAGCTTGACCCTCAGAGTGTCGATGTTGGGAGGTGGTGGAACCCTGAAGGGGGGTTAGAAGAAGAAAGTCATTGGGGAGCACTGTCCTGGGAAGCCATTGATTAATTAAGTTTTTATGGGACTCTAGAGAGTTCCAAATAGAGTGGGTTATTACAAAAGCACTAACCTGGTCCTGTCTGGCCATGTGATTGCTCCTTCTCAATTATGTCCCCATGATGGCATCCAAGGGGGCCTCTGCCAGAACCCAAATAGGTAGACCTACCCAATCTTAGCCTTCTGGTATCCACAACTATGAGTTAAATAAATTGTTTTTCTTTACAAAGTAGCCAGCCTCGGATATTTCATTGTAGCAATAGAAAATGTACTAATACCTGGGTCATATTATCATCCTCGTGTCAAAGAAGAAGACACTGAAATTGAAAAAGTTATAGCATTTGCTTAAGGGTCAACACAGCTATCAAGCCAGAATCTAAACCATGAAAATGTGGCTGTGGTATCTTCCTCTTCTTTTTCAGTGAATCATTTTCACGAAAGTAGAACATATAATTAGCAAAGAGCATAAGCTATGCTTCCATGAATTTTCATAGTGAGCACACCACCCAGATCAGAAAGTGGAAACGTACCAGCCCACAACGGCTCCTCATCCCTTCCTGGAAGTCAATAAACACTGCCCCCCCTGGGGGGGGGAGAAGCACCACCATAGCCTCTGCTGCCTTAATTTTTAGCATCATTGATTAGTTCTGCCCTGCTTTGAATGTATGTAAATGATCTCTTGTCCTGTACCGTTTTGCTCCTACCCATCATAAAGGCCCTGGAGTCTAAACAATAGCTTCTAATTCCCAGCCTATGAGGAAACTGAGGTATCACCAACAGCTCAGCCACTCTCTGATACCCTAGGCCAAGATGTGATAGAAGTAGGATTCTAACCATGTTGGGGGGAAAGGCTGACGGCTTCTGCCACCTCAGTGTCCTCCGGCCTCAGTTTCAGCTGTAGAATGACACTGGGGGTTGGGAATATTTGTATGATAAAGTGTTCTACTGCCTGCCTTAAACTGATGTCAAACCCCTTTGTCCTCATTTTCCCCATAGTTGGCAACAGCCCCTCTTCACCTGGTGCCTGGCTTCCTCCTTCAAAGATCCACTATTGGGCAAGACCGACTACAAAAATAGCATGCAGTCAACACCCTCTGCCTCCCACTCCCTGCTTTCTGCAGGCTGGATTCAGCTGGTACAGTGTTGCACATGCAATCATGCACATGTATTGTAGTGCTTGACAAGCGTGAAGACCTGAGTTTGGAGCCCCAGCACCCACATAAAAGCTGATCACACTGAGAGGCAAGGATGGGTGAATCCCAGGAACTTACTGGCCCAACAGTCTACCCCAAACAGCAACTCCCAGTTCAATGAGAGACCCTGTCTCAAAAAAAAAAAACCAAAGTGGAGAGTGACTGAGGAAGATACCTAATCTCAACCTCTAACTTCCAGACTTATTCATGGATATATACCTGTGTGCATGTGTACACATGTGTGTGTATGAATACATACACACACTGCACACATACAAAACATGTTTTCCCACCTCTTATTATCTTATCCCCAGCTACCTGACACACTCTGAAATAGAAGGAAAATTTAATCAGTATGGAACTTCCCCACCAAAACACAAAAGTCCCCATGAGGGCAGGAAACATTGAATGTAATTCCAGGGTTCTGTTCACAGAGGCAGTGCTGTGACCATACCTTGTGTCTGCTCTTCCACTGAGGCAAAGACTAGAGTTTGGGAGAAAAGAGCTCACGGTCATCAGCTCATGTGCTGGCCCAGAGATCATGGAAACCCTGTCTGATCCTCACCAGGCCGCTACGGTAGCCCCCTGCTAGTGACTCTAGCCAGCCAAAATGCCTGGCCCAAAGCTTCGCAGAGGAGAGCCATTCAGAGGTAATGGGACTCCTGTGTGCCGCGGGCCTTGAGGAGGGTGTGAGTACAGGCAAATGAGCCACATCACACACCCATATAAAGGACGGCAGCCAACAGGACTCATGTACCACCAGTGCACACCAGGATGGAGGGTGGCCCAGAGAAGCTCCATCTGGACAAGGCACTAGAAGAGTCAGGGGATGGGCGGGCCTTGGCTGAAATCCAGGAGCTGGCTCTGAAGTGGTTCATGGAGACACAGGCCCCCTCTATCCTACAGAATGGAGCTCTGCCCCCCTGGTTTCATGGATTCATCACTCGAAAGTAAGACTGCCCCTGATTGCATGACCAGCATGGCTTGCAGCTCTTCAGGGACGGGACTATGACCCAAGGACTCTGGAACTCTGGGCTCCTGACCTTTCCCTCGTTAGGCAGGACCCCAGCATAGAAGGGACAGATCGGAGAAGCTTCTGAAGGCAGGTGTGGAGGGCATTTCTCTAGCGGGATCTTTGGTAGTTGCAGCTGTGGGAAGGACTGAAGTGGACGGTGTAGGAGCTGAGCTTGTTTAGATGAGTTCTGAGCATCTTGTTGAAAGTTAGACCACCATGCCGTGTGCCAGCACTGGAATGTTGTTGTAACTGAGGTAGAAAACTGTCCAGGAAACCTAGATACATGGTTATCCCGGCATTAGAGGCACAGATGTGGGATTCAGATGGTGGGCTAGATTAACTTCCCAACTACTAGATAGAAGCAAGAATGAGAAACAAAGCCCACCAGGTCCTGGCCCAGTGCCTAACACAGCACCTGGGACAGCTTTGCAGACCACAGGAAGCTGTGATCAGGGGACCTGCAGCTATCTGAATGCTCTGTGTCACTGTCTTGACATTCTTTGTTTGGAAGTCAGGGGTCCCACATATTCATGAAAAATATGAAGGCAGTTCTGACTAGTGACGTATTGGTGAATAAGCAGGTAAGAAATTATATGGTCTGTGTTCTTCCAAGTGAGACAGATTTTCATCCCCTGATAGAGAATCTTCAGAGACCTTTGGCTGACTCTGAGGCCTTTCAAGGTGCTGTTTGTGGTTGGTCCTGGCTCAAGTAAGCAAACTGAAGACAGTGTTAGATGTGAGTCCCCAGGCCACAGGTACCTTTCACCCCCACCCACCAAAAAAAAAAAAAAAAAAAAAAAAAAAAAAGCTAGAATTTTCAACGGTGTCTCAAAAACACTTGGTATTGTATAGAAGGACCTGAATGGGTGGTGGTGAGTTCCTGTAAACTTCTCTTGTAACCACGCTTGAGACACAGCAGCAGCTCTTTGCTACAGAAACGCCTATGCAGTGGACACCTTGCACAATTGCACACTTAGTCCCAAGAGAGGGATTCCCACCAACGCAGAAGTCTCCAGTATCCATCTGTCTATATAGTTATGTGGGTGGAGAGCAGGAAGCCGCAGGTAGTGTCTATTTCTCCTGCTGCCAAGGCTACGTTGGTGGTGAAAGGTGCCTGTGCCTTGGGGACTCACATCTAACACTCACATCTACAGACTGTCTTCAGTTTGCTTACTTGAGCCAAGACCAACCACAGACGGCACCTTGAAAGGCCTCAGAGTCAGCCAAAGGTCTCTGAAGAGTCTCTATCAGGGGATGAAAATCTGTCTCAATTTAGGACTCACAGCCTGCAAGGATTCTGAAGCAGGTCTAACTCAGCTTGCTTGGTTACTGTGAGGGTACAGACCCCAGTTAATGGCATGTCCTTTGTCCAGGCAGACAGAGCAGTTACTCAGGGACAAAGCTCTCGGTTCCTTCCTCATCCGCCTCAGTGACCGGGCTGTTGGCTACATCTTGTCTTACAGGTAAGTGGGAAGCCATCTATGAAGAGACAGGAAGACTCGGGGTTCCATAACCCCGAACCTGCTGATGAACACACAGGTTCAGAAACACACTGTCCAGTTTTCTCTGGGCCTTGACCCCATGATTCAGTCATCCTCTGCTTAGCCAACCCTTTCAGGGTACCAGTACTGACTATATGCCAGGGATGTTGCTGCAACCTTCAAGGGGATGAGGAGAGCCAGATAAAACATCTTCCCAGTGGGCACGGATGAACTCTGAGCCCAGTAGCGGAGGAACAGTCTTGCTCGTGGAAGAGGGCATGGTTAGGTATAAGAAAGTCTTTCTAGTAAGTGGCCTGGCATGAGCAGAGTACAAGATTCTGAGAGCCACAGATCCTGGGGTGCAGCAGGACACGTCTCTGGGGACGGGATAGCCGTGGATGACCACAAAGAAGGGATCCAGGCAGAGGCAGGACCCTCTAACTGCATGAGGGAGAACTGGAGACGGTCTGGAGGGGTGAGGGCTGTGGGAGGCCATGCCATTGGTTGGGTATAAAGATCTTGGGTCTTATGGATGTAAGGCTATGAGACTAAAGAGGAAGGGACATGTACAAAGGCCTGGTGCAAAGTCAGATGTGATGGCTGTGGACCATGGTCTGAAGTCAGGCTCAGATGGGAAGGTAGAAGGCTTCCTCTAGAGGCCTGGAAGGAGGCCAGGGCTGCAGGGCAAACTTCCAAGTCTTCAGATTCCGATTCAAATTATGTGCACAGACTCTCCTTGTTCAGATCCTAACCTGGAGGAAGCTTTTTTGCCTCTCCGTATCTCTGCCATCTCATATGTAAAATAGGAGTGCTCTAGTTACCTAACAGGACTGTTCAAGCGCCCGATGAGATGAGGCTTTTGCAATTGCCCCGCACAGTGAACAAAACATGGAAGGGTTAGGCAAGTGTTAATAACTGCTCGATGTCTCCAGATACTGTTTGGGCACTCTGAAATATGATAAGCATTTCCCATATCTCATTCTAGTTTTCGTTTTTCTTTATTCTGTGTTTCTTTGAGCTTTCCTCTCCCTCTCTCTCTCCCTCATGAGACCTTAGGCAGAAAGCACTTTCTACAAGATAGCAAGAAGAATGCTCAAAGAAGCATAAATGGCGAAAGGGACTAGAAGGGGGCAGAGACAATTAGCATGCTGACACCTGGGTCCGCATCAGAGGCCACAGTCATCCCTGGTATCCATGTAATTGACGCACAGCACTTGGATATCCAATTGGAGAGGGGGGAGATGGTCACTGCCTCATACAAGGTACAAAAATGAATAATTCTTCATAGGTCCAAAATAGAAAACAATAACCATTATAAAAGGAAAATATTTCCATATATAAACAAAGCCCATTAAAAAGGGGTAATAAAACTTCTTGGACACATAAAGTACTCACTATAAAGGACTGACGTATTTGGATGTGAATGCAGTCTGGCTATGACATCTGTTACCCAGCCTAGTACCAGCATTCACTCAGCTGATCTGGCTGGCTAGAAAAGCACCTCCTTCCCTCGCTGAAACATGTGCCTCCTAGAGCACTGTTTGTTAAAGGAAACAACCTTCCCAGAATAGAGAAGGAACGACCCTTGGTCTAAAACGTCCAAACAAGCTCGTAAAAGAGTGATAAATTTGGTTTCCCTAAAATGGGGGGGGGGGGGGAGAGAGAGAGAGAGAGAGAGAGAGAGAGAGGAGATTGTGTGTGTGTGTGTGTGTGTGTGTGTGTGTGTGTTGTTCCACCTTGCCTCTGCTACCCTTTGGCATATTCTCAGTAGAAACGAGTAAATGCTTTCACCAAAAGACAGCCTAACAGCTGCATTTGTAACAACCTCAATAAACTCTCCACCTAACTTTTGAAAAAAAAAAAAAAAAAGAAGAAGCTAAATCTACTCGGGCCCAAGTGAATCTGAAAAATGCGTTGAGTGAAGGAAGTGAAACACAAATGAGGGTTTTTGCATAATTTTCCTGTATTGGAAATTCCACAATGGAAGAAACGAGCTATGGCAATAAGGTCAGGAGGCCACCTGTGGGACACGGCAGGGAGGGGCCAGGTGAGGTTTTACATCCTGATCTGCGTGCGGTTACATGAGCATTTTTATGTGTACAAATTCATCTTGCTATACACCCATGATGTGTGTTCTGGGTTTAAACCATTCTTCCATCAGAAAGGACAGTGAGGGTGGGACTTTATAAGGGGGGGGGGGATTCCTCTTGCTCCAGAGGATGGGTATTAGGTGAAGCTGAGTGGTAAAAGCACAGGGTTGGACTTTGTCTTTATTGGAAACTTTGATATCTTCTTCCTCTTTTCTCTTGTGTTTGTGGTTTTACTTTGTTTTTCTTTTATTTTGATCTTCTGAGTACTGTCTTAGCCAAGCAGGGTAGCTCATACCTTTAGTCCCAGCACTGGAGAAGCTGAGGCAGCAGGATCCACTGAGTTGAAGGCCAGCCTGGGCTATAAAATGGGATCTTCTCTGAAAAATAAACGAGTAAATAATTTTAAAAATTAAAGTTAAAATAAATAATTAAATAGGGCTGAGGGCACGGCTCAGTGCCATAAGATTTGTGCAGCATGTGGGGGGGGTACCTAGATTTGATCCCCAAAACCACAAGAAAAAAACAAAAACAAACAAACAACAACAACAACAACAAAAAAAAAAAACAGATACACTATTGCATTAGTAAATAGATGAGCAAGATTTTGCATTTTATTTAGACACTCTATGAGTGTCTAAATCACACTAGTCCTAGCCCTGCGCTCCGGAAGAACAAGATCCAAGTTTTGTTCAAGATTTGAAGTGCCCCCCCAGCTCTCCAAGTAACACCGTAGATGCACGTGGGGAGGGCAGCCCTTGGTCAGATGAGTCCGTACCGGAGAGATGATCCTCCAATAAACAGGGGCAAAGCTGGCCTGCCCGCTCGTAGCCCGACCCGCCCACGGCTGAACTGTGTTACAGGGGTAGTGATCGCTGCCGCCATTTTGTCATCAACCAGCTGAGAAATCGACGTTACCTTGTCTCCGGAGACACCCTTAGCCACAGCACCCTGGAAGAGCTCCTGCGCCATTACCAGGAGGTGCAGCTTGAGCCTTTTGGGGAGACCCTTGCTGCTGCTTGCCCACGGGTAGGTGCTCTTTCTTCCCGGGTGAGGGTGGGGGGATGGGGTGTCTGGCCTTGGGGTAACAGTTGCACAGGGGTAACAGTTGCACAGGCACACGCCATCAAGGGAACCGAGAGGCACCCTGGCCCTCAATCGGAAAGAATCTTACCGAAGGTCAGAAACCTAGTGGGATGTGCTCATTCCTTCTCTGCAGCCCCCGGCAGGCAGTTGAAGGCTGCTAGTGTATGACCATAAGCCTGTTATGTTTGCACTACCTCCAGCTAGAGGAACATGATCTCTACGATGCCATCAACACGGGCCTCCAGCAGACGAATCTAGGCCTGGAAATCCCGACCATGGAATTTCCCAGCATGCTCCCTGACAAGGCCACCAGCCCCCGCCTTCCTGCAAAGCCTCAGGTCTCCTTCCTACACACCAAGAAAACCCTAAACATGAGTTCCCGGACTGTCTCGGATGAGGAAAGTGCAGAGGTGAGGAGGAGTCTGCACCACAGAGTCTAGGCTGGGATGTGCGGGTCATACTAGAATCTGGTTCTTAGAAGCCACCAGAGCAGTGTCCCCAGACATGGCCGCTGAACGTTAGTGTAAGAAGCCTAACCTAGAGTCTGCCTCCAGTGATCCACCAATGCGCTGGTCAGCCCTGGTCCGCTGGACTGATTTCAAGCCTAGACTTTTCCATTTCCTCAGTGTGAGGCTTTGCGTGAGTCATGTGCTCTCCAAGTCTATTTACCATTCCTGAGGTGTCTGTGAGGGCTCAATGGGAACCTTAGGAGATACTGAGTATCATTTAGGAAACTGTAAAGTGGCGTGTCTTTATATGGGATGGACTAAAAGAATGCCCTTAGTCATAGACCATGGCATGCCAAGGTCTTCTTACATTCAGAATAGAACCTAAAATCTTCAGGTTCTACAAGAGCCTCCCCAGTCTCTTGAACCTCCCTCCCATGCTTACTGTGGCGCCATTGACCTTACAGATCTTTCTTAAACCCATAAGGCTTTTAATTTGCTGTATACTCTGCCTGGACTCTCTTCTTTCCAGAGAATAATGTCATTCATACTGTATCTCATCTCTCCTCAAAAAGGCCACCTGAGCTATAGGGCATGTCACCTTTGCCACCTGACCTACAGAACATGTCACCTTTCCCTCCTGGCCTACATACCGGACATGCCACCTTTCCCACCTGTTGTTTTTCTCTTCTCTGTTACCTGCTTTGCTCTCCATAGCACTGATCATGACCTGACAGGACATTTCTCGTGACACATTCATACCTCATATACTACATCAAATCCTTGTAGGCACTGTACCGCAGCCCTATGGTGCTTGTTTCCAGGTTAAAATGTAAACTCAAGCTGGTCGCAGAACTTAGACTGTCTGCCATGTAGTTGGAACTCAGTAAATATCTCTTGAAAGGTTCCATGAGTGGAAGGAAGCCACTCTGAAGGGGTACACAGCAGAGAGTGGGGGGACTTATGGGGCCTGGGGGGAAAACAGTGAACCATGATGGAGGCAGGAGGATCAGGCAGAATGAGTTTGGGTTGGCTGTTGAGCTGGTGACCCAAAGCCTTGGTTGTCAAGGCAAAGACTGTACTTACAGTCGGAACCAGGAAACCTGATGGCTGTGAACCAACCCTTGCATAGGACAGGCAAACTGAGGCAAAAGAGGGAGACTCGATTTATAAAGATAGCTTAGAGGGTCTGAGGTCCTGGTAGTGATGGTTGCTTTTTAAAACATTTTCTGTCCCTCTCTCCCAGGTACCCACTAGAGTGCCCCCCATTCCCCAGAGGAGTCCCTCTCTTCTGGATGAGTCTTTTTCAGGCCCCAGTGGCACTGTCTACGCAGAACTGAAGAAGATGAACCGGGCCCAGCTAGGCTTGAGCACAGAGGTATGGGGCAGGCACAGGCTGCCTCCTGCTGGCAGCTTGGCTTGTTCCCCAGGCAAGGAGTCCTCAAGGAAGCTCTCAGATGAAGATCAGAACAGGCCCAACAGCCCAGGACCTGCCCCATCTGGGGTGAAGCCAGACCAAGGCTCTACACTGCCTTATACTTCCTTAGGATTTCCCCTGCCCCCCAATTCTGAGGCCCTGGGATCACGGGCTGCTACTTGGAAGCAGGGATTTCTCAAGCTGAGCCACGAGGCTCAGTCCTCTGAAGCCAGCTCTACAGATACCTACAAACTTGTTGAGGCATCAGGCCTACGACAAGAGGTTAGGGACAGACCAGACCAAAGAGGCAGTACTTATGAGCAGATTCCAACCTGTTGGCATGACACTGCCAAGCTCCCATACCCTGGAGTTGGTCTCACGTACAGCCAACTGTCAGGGCCGATGGACTACGGCTATGAGAAGACTTCAGAGACCTCGCAGCTTCCAGAGCCAGGGAACACCTATGAGCAAATCCCAGCCGCCAAGAACAAGGACACCGGACGAGTGCACAAGGTAAGGTCCCTGAGGGGGTTGGGGGGTGGCACACACCTTTCATCCTAACACTAGGGTAGCAGAGCCAAGAGGGTTCCTGTGAGTTCGAGGCCAACCTGGCTTACATAGCGAGTTCCAGGACAGCCAGGACTATATAGAATCTGTATGGTTCTCAAGCACAAACAGGTTACTGCCAATGCTCAGACGTGCCCAGAACTTTCCCCCTGTTGATTTAAGGGTGGGAGAAGCAGCTGCTAGATTTCAGGGTGAAATCACCTAAGAGCTCCCCCTATAGTAGGGCACTCCCTGCCTTTCCTGCCACCCACTGGGAAGCTGGGAAAGAGGCCCTTGGCCCTAGTCATGAATAAACAACTGTAGCTTCTCTGGTTTGGGCCAAGACAATTTCTCTGATTGACTATGGCTACCAAAACGAGGCATCTAGTTAGATTTTAATTGTATATAAACCAGTAGCTTTCATACATCTCAGACATTACAATGACAGTCTGGAGAGATGGCTCAGCAGTTAAGAGCATTGGCTACCTGGATTCAGTTCCTACCCCCACAGGGCAGCCCACAACTATCTGTAACTCCAGTTCCAGGGGATCCAACACCCTCACCCAGACATAAGAGCCATACATGCAGGCAAAAAAAAATGTGAAATAAAAATTAAAAAAATAATTTTTACATTTCCAAAAAAAAGAGAGGAAAAAAACAAAACAAAAAATATGGTTTCTTATTTTCCTAGAATTCAGATTTAACTGGACAGCCTATATTTTTACTTGGCAGCCCTACCCAAACTCTTCCTTGTCTGTAAAATGAGCTGATTATTTGGCTGTGCTCCGGGCAGCTGCCCAGGGAACAATGCACCACATACCCTGTTGACAAGACACCGTCAGTGGCTCTTGGCTCTCGGAGTGACTGTCTCTGAGGATTCATGATAGAGAAGAACATGACGGGGGGTGGTGGTGGTTGGCATGGGGCTGGACCTGAGTCCCCTGAGATGGCAGATGAGCCTATGACCCCCTCCCTGTCCCCCAGCTCCCTATACTTTTGTACAACAGGAGTGACAAAACTCCTTCATGTGGACACAGCCTCAAGTCTGGGGGAAACTTGAAACTCCCTCTTGTAACTTAAACAAGGACACCCTGAGCTTCCAACCAGTTCTTCCCTAAGGGCAGGGTTGTGTTTGCCCCCATCTTGTCCTCCCCTCCCCCACCTCCATCATCTCTGAGGTGTTGATCCTCTAAGAGTTAGGCAGTGGACAGTCCATTATGGACCTCAGAGGCCATGTCTGCACCTCCCCCAGATGTCCCTTGTCTTCCTGTAACCCTGGTGGCCCTGTACATAATCTGTCTTCCTCTCCATCCTTTGCCACCAGGGTGTAGCAAGGCCCCAGATGGGTAGGAGGTAGTAGGGAGCCCAGCACACACTCAGGAGGGAATGACGCTTTGGTATTTTCTGCCTCCTTCCTCACGACCCATCCTTAGCCAGTCAAAGGTAAATCGTCATCATACATTGGAAGACCGAAAGTGGGGTTTGGGGCCGAGAGAGGCATGTGGGAGCCATGCGGGCATTGTGTTCGGCCAATTTTTTTCCAGCTTGGGCTGACACCCCAAGCCCGAGCTAAGAGCCTCTGAGCCTGGGTCTCTGGTTTTCCTCTCTGCCAGAGAGCCTAGGCCCCAACATCTTTTCCCTCCTCCCAGCCTGACAAGTTCCGGAGGCTCTTCTTCACAGACAGGAAGCACAAATTCTGAAGAAAGGCCTAGCGCTCAGAGGGTTTGGTGGTATCCACACTGCACCAGAGATTACTGGACAGCCTTGGCTCACTTGAAGGTGTGACCCAACCATCCGCTATGAAACCAGGCTTCAAGATGCAGCCTAGGTACTTATCCGGAAAGGCATGGGAGAGACTGTGCAGCTGCCGGCAACTCCCGATGTCTCTTCAATGCTGTCCATCCACATAATGACAGAATAAGGGCAGCAAGAGCGGGGACTGACTAAAGGAAGGGTTGGATGAACATAGAGAGGTATGGGCTGATCGATCAAGCTCATCTCACCCGTCAGATACTTAACGAGTATGTGGCAGGCCCCTTGCCAAGGCAGACATTTTCCTGACTGGCTAAATGATATCATGCTATTACTTCTGAGAACAAAACCAGTTCCCTTCTTCATGGCCTTGCTTGGAGATAGGAGGAGATGGCCAGGAACCACATCCTCTGCTCCTGCCCCAGAAGGATTCGGTCCAGAAGCTTGGGATACAGCAGCAGCCAAGATCCAACCTCAGAAGCCATGGTTCTAACCCAGTAGCAGGCTGGGCTCCTGGAAACCGCCTCTCCCCCACCCCCAGCCCTTCCTGTCCCCACTTCTCTATCTTTATCCTAGTTTCACTAGGCTTTTGCTACAGAAACTTATCTGAAGACACAGCCAGTGAGGGTCTGAACCGAGACCCCCTGAATAAGGCAGGCTTAAGCTTGGGGGTTACTGGTGGGGAGCATCTGGAGCCAGTCAGGAGACATTTGATGCTATGCCTATGTGAGCAGGTCACCCCTACCTGCCCTCTGTCTCCAGCCAGTCCCGACCTTTGGAGCAACTCAGATTCCTCCCATGCAACCCACCGTGAACCCGGTGGTTTCACCTCAGAGAACTTTTAGGAGTAGGGCTTTGCTCAGTCACCAGGTTAGGAGTAGAACATTCTTGTTCCTGCTGTTCCCTTGGCCACGGTGGCTCTTCCGGGGTTTGTTCCTGTTTTGTACTGCTCCCCTTCATCCATGTGTCCCCAAACCCACAGGGTGAGCAACTGCTCTGTCGTCTTCTCTCTACCTTGTCCCTGCAATCAGGAGGCAGGAACCAAGACCACAGTCCCCTCCCCACCTGCCCCTACCCAGGCCCTGGGCAGAACTGGCTCAGTGCACACCAGAGAAAGCCAGTCTTTGGTAGATACCCGGTTAATGTGCTTTTCCCTCTGAATGCTACAAGTCTCTATCTACTAGGGGTGGGGGTGAAAGGTTTAAGAATAGCAGGAAAACCCAGAGCCCAACTATGGCGAGCTCTCTGTTGGTAGACAAATCTATTACTAGGGAAATGGAAACAAATCCTCATCCAACATCCTGAAGCCAGCATTAGCAACTGACACCCAGGCCAGTGCTTCACCTAAGGCTTCAGGGACATCCCGAAAGAGTACCAGCGAACACTCCTGATGCTGACAGACACGGACAGTGCAGGACACAAAAGTGTTTTATTTCTAGGAATTGACAAATCTGAGGTCAGCACACATCAGTGATACCATGTCATCCGGGAGCTGGGGCAGGATAGTGTTCACGACACAGGGGCGGAGCCCTTTGGACCTAACGGCTTATGTAGCTTCACATTGGGAAAGCACGGGGTGGTGGGGGGTGGGGGGGTACAGCCCAGCCTTGGCTTTGGTAAAAGATTGCATAGCTTGTTAAAACCCCTGGCTGTTTTTTTTTTTTGTTTTCTTTGTTTGTCTGTTCAGTTTTTTGCACTTATCCCTGGCTGGCTGGGGTGTCTGCTCAGCGCGTCACCCTCCTGCTAGGTTTTTCCACCTTCTCCTTCTAGGTGAGAAAAGGATGGGGGGAGGGAGTGGATGAGAGGACCCACAGGGGAACTGCAGGTCTTGAGGGTAGTAGACACTAGAGGCCCAGGGAAGGGTCCTGCTCTTGACAACCCCGTTGCAGTTAGGTTTTTTATTTTTATTTTTAATTAATTAATTTTTTTTTTTTTTTTTTTTTTTTTTTTTTTTTTGCTGAAATGGCCACAGGAAATGTCTATGGGTGAGAACCCCAGAGGCCACAGCTCCTTTCCTGGACCACTTGGAAACCATACCTGCACAGACAGCAGGCCAGAGGATGGAGTTCTAGGCCCCCCGCAGCCTTGGCAGTGTCCTCAGATTCGGATGTGGAAAGTGCTGTAAAGAGAGAAAGCACAAAGAGGGTCAGAGACTGAGGGCTGGGCAGAGGCTCTGTAGGGAAAGGTAACCTAGCCCGGCATCTCCTTAAGGAAAGCTGCAGAGGTCATCACAGGAGGCGAGGAAGGAGCAGTTGTCCAGTTTTCAGCCCCCCATGATGAAGGTCTAGACCGCCCTCCCTCCCTCCTCCCCCTAAGAGTCTTGATCCCTTCTGTACACCAGGGAAGGTCTTGACCTCTCTCGTGATAGGAAGAGTCATACAAGAGCCAGTCAGACAGCTGGGAAGCTGGCCTGCATATACCCTCATCTGTGGAGATCCCATGTGACCAGGCAGCCAGCCGTGACCCTAACATTCTGGTCTAACCCAAGCAAGCCCAGCTCCTGGCCGTGACCCTAACAGTCTGGTCTAACCCAAGCAAGCCCAGCTCCCGCTGTGACCCTAACATTCTGGTCTAACCCAAGCAAGCCCAGCTCCTGGCCGTGACCCTAACATTCTGGTCTAACCCGAGCAAGCCCAGCTCCCGGAGTAACAGCACCTGAGAAAATCAGGGGCCTTGGCGATCATGTCCTCAAAGTCAGCAAAGCCCAGTTTGCCGTCACCGTCCAGGTCAGCTTCTTCAATGACTTTGTCACACACGAGCACCACCTCATCCTCATCCAGCTCTGACTTAGTGAGTCGGGCCAGCGTCAGCTCTAAGTCCTCTTTACAGATGAAATTGTCAGTGTTGAAGTCTGAGGTTAGGTGGGATGAACGGAGACCATCAGAAGAGGGCTCAGTCCCTCCAGGCGCTTCGAGGACAAAGGCGTCCTACGTAGCTGACCACACTCATCTCTCTCCCAGCGTCTGGACTCCCCAAAGTATCTATGAACTCAGAGAACACTGGGACCCTTGTCCCCAATGAAAGGAACCCACAAGTTCACACACAGGAATATTTTAAACATCCACAGGCAGCAAATTAATATTTGAGGGACCCACAAACCCCCACGATGAAGGTGGGTACAGCCACAGCCCAAGCACTCCCAAATATGAACTCCCTGAGAACTTCCCACTCAGGCGAAGAGTCTTTCTGACCTCACCCCACACTGGACTCCTAGAGCCAAGGAAGACAGGATCCAGAGAGGCCAGTGCCTGAGTCCAAGTCTGAGATCCAGTCAGGGATGGAGCAAGGATTCTGACTAGGTCTGTTTACCTCTAAGACCCATGTTTTCTTCATGGCACCTCATCACCCCTGGTAGGCCCACACACACCCATAACTAATTAACAATATGCAGACTGTAAGCGGTAATCATGTACAACTTAATCTGTCAATTAAGAAAACATAAATCAAGAGATATGGAACCCCCCCCCCCCCCCCCCGCTCAGAGAGAGGCCGATGCAGGAAAGGCCTTTGTGGATAGAATATGGGTACTGTTAGGTCTCCTGGGCAAAAAGCACTCCTACTATCCCCAGAGCATTACACGGTGGCCCTGTGGGCTGGGCCAAGTGCAGGTTCATCATGATACACTGTTGCCCCTCCTACTCTCAGTGAAGCTGCCCCTCCACGCACTTGGTTTCCCATGCCTCTGATGTCTTCCCCACAAATACCCACCTGGCCTTCAAGTTTTTTCAAGCATCATTTTCTAGACAGACAGTCCCTCTAACTCAACGCCTGCTGCCCACCAGGCTGGCATAAACGGTATCTTCCTCATCTGTATAAACCATGCCTGGACTCCAAAAGCGGGAAAAGCAGAGCTGAAGAGGACAAGGACCTCCCAGAGGTCACAACCATGGCCAGGGTCAGTTTTAGAGCAGAAGCCCTTCAGTGTAACCTGAGCTGCCTACCTCGGTCCCTGCCTCCACAGTAGGCACGAGATGGGATTTATCTCTGCTCCTGAAGGACCTGCAGAAGGTTCCGTGAAAAGACCTGCTATCTGGCAAGTGGGCTGGATAGATTCCAGTAAATTTAACAGTCATTTAACAGTAAAAAGCTGAGACCTCCGCATGCTCTGCCCTTTCTTCTTGTAGGAAGACAACATCCTTTCCCAGGGGACAGCACTGCGGGGGGTCCTAGGCTTAAGGAAAATGGGTGCAATTTTCAAAGCTATATTTATGGATCGTGGACAGGTAGGGTCTGCTTTCTCATATGCAAACACCACGTGTTGCACCGTGTGTCTAAACCAAAGTCCTTTGAAATAAACATGATAGCACAAAATTAACAGACATCCCTTGATGGGCCCACGGCTTTAACACCCACCAACTTCTCAAAGGTGCAGGAAGGTCTGTAGTCTTTTCATATGGCCCAGTAAAAGTTCAAGGCACAGCAAAGTGAGCTCCCATTTAGCTGTGGGAGAATTGAGTGTGCCCAGCGCCCTCTAGTGGCCAGTGTGTCAGCAGGCTGGAAAAACGGAATGACCCTATCTCTGGCCTGTGAGGGGGAATCTTCAGGATTTCTCCGCCTGGCTCATCATCATGTGGCAAGAAGTTTGACCCCTAGATTTAGCCTGACTTTTCTAGTTCACATGCCGAAGTTTCCTAGTGATCTTTCTAGAACACAACTGTCCTTCCCTGCCTGCCCTTCCCTGTCTGAAGCTGTGTCCCGCGCCCAAACTCCTCCGGGAGATCTCTGTACCATCACAGATCCCTCCCACCACATCTCAAACCTCCCTTACTTATATTGGCAAGCCTTGCTACGCACTCTGTTGGGGTGCCTGTCCTGCCTCAGGCATGACTTGCGACCCCAAGGAAGGCATTTCTCAAAGGGTAGCCTTAATGCACCCAGCGATAACTGGATGGCGCACCGGCGCGCAGCTCCTTGGAGCAAGGCTGTTCTGTCCCGCTGCCAGCCCTTCCTTACCATAGATCTTGAAGGCATAGTTCGCCTTGAGCTCCCGAGGCGCCGACTCACAAAGCACAGAGAACATGTCCACAAAGTCATTGAAGGTGAGGTTCCCCTCACCATCCTCAGAAAAAGCCTCCACAATCCTCTCCTTGAAGGGATTCTCCTGAAGAAAAAGCACAGCCATCACTTGGGGTAGGTGAGGCAGGGGGCTTAAGCCAGCCTGAGGGCAGCCTGCGACAGCTTGCATGTGTGGCCTTCAGAAGCAGTAACCACAGCTACTTGACGGGTTGTTGGAGGAACTGCCAGGTCAGGTGTATAAGGCGTGTGATCTAAGACCTGGCTCAGAAAGCATCTTCTCGAGCCACACAGGTTTCGTTCATGAGCACAGCAAGCTGAGAAGAGCCTGCATGCCGACTGTCTTCAGAGGCACTCCCCTCTACCTACTGGACTGTGTCCCCATCAAAAGAACACAACCACTCCGGGAAACCTTCGTCCCGGGCTAATTCAGGCCAGAGAGGTGAGAGGTAGAAGTAAGGCCCCAAGATGTCAGGTAATTGAACCAACACAAGCAGCAAGAGGAGGTTCTGACGCCTCCAGCCACGCAGCCCTTTTGTTCCAGCACCCACCTCTGTTCCTTCCGGTGCTGGCAAAGTGCCCAGGACCCACATTCCTTCCATCACTGCTCAGCAGGGGTCAGGTCAGGGACCAGGAGACAAAGACCCTGCAGTGCCTCACATTCTCCCTTTTAGACAGGCAGCCATCTCTAGGGCTAAGCCTCTGCTTGTCATCTCTCAGGACAGAGTAAAGATGCAGGTCCAAGGTGACACCGTGGAGTGCTCTTGTCCTAGTGTAACTAGTGTAAGCCATACATCCCAGGCCTGCCAAGTCCCACAGAGCTGTGGAATTGTGCCCAATGCTTTCTTACTGTGGGGGTAACCTTTCTATAGCCCATGTTGGAAAACTCAAGAAACTTTCCATGTGTAGGTGGCCCGAGGACCCGCACAACAGCCTTACTGGGAGCTGGCTGAGCCTACCCCACATAGCTCAAATACTAATGGGCATTCTAAAAAGACCCCCAGGAAGTCTATCATTAGAGATGACCAAGAACCCATGACCAGACAGGGGAAGGAAAGACAAATTATCTAAAAGAACAGACCAAGGCTTGCTGAGTACAGCCCAGAATACTCCACACAGGGACATGCAGGTGGACACAGGCCATGGCTGGGCAGGGGCAGTGGGCAGCCACAAATCCACAGGACACCTACCAAGCCCCACACCCTTCCATAACCTATTTATGCAAAGTATATATTGGGAAACTGAGGCACACAGAGCTTCAGTGGTCCATTCAGGGCAATACATTCACAGTAGCTAGAGCCAGGTTGCAGCCTGGATCTGGGCCTCTGCTCCCTGCCTGGGTGTGGATTTCCCATGCTCCAACCCACCAGCAGCAGCCTCTCACCTACCCGGAGCTCCGGCATCTGAATAATGAGGCTCATGGGCACATGGACGATGGGACTCTTCCTGTAGTCCATCGGGACGAGGTTGGGAGCCAGCTCATAGAACCGTGCATGAAGCCTTTAGAGAAGCAGAGGAAAGGAACTGGAGGCTACCAATCCTGCACTCCAGTGACCCAGTGCCTCCCTGTCTAAGTCCTTATCCGGGATCTAGTGAGTGGCCGATAAGAGGCTGTGTGTTCTGTCCAGAGTGGGCATAGCCTGGAGGGAAGCAGGCTCTGGCAAATCCCTATGCAGATGGCCCAACTGCCCAGGCCCTCCTTGCTTCCTAAACACATTGGCACGGGCGCACGCACAACACACACACACACACACACACACATGCATACCTCCTCCCCCCACCCAATACTTCCTCCCTGTCCCTCAGCTGGGCAACTGTCTCCACCTCCCTCTTTCTCTGTCTCTCTCATCCTCTCTCCCCTCACCCTCGTGATTTTGTTCCTCTCCAGGAACACATCTCCATCAAAAGACCTAAGGTCACAACAGATAGAGCAGAAAAGAGAAACCCCCAAATCCTATTCTTTGTGTGAGAGAGGGTCAGAAGACAACATGGTGGCCATATAAAAGCTGGGACTCTCTGCAAGAGGACACTCGGGTTTTCTGTCATTTCCTGCGTTGAGGAATATTGCCCTTCTTTTTACAAAAGTCCTTGCAACAGAATTTATATATTTTTCAATTCATGTGCTTTTTGGAGGAGGCAGGGGTTGACAGAGTCTTACCATGTAGCCAGGCCTCGAAAGCCTCCCCAGGCTGAAGTTGCCACACTTGGCTAATTGGTTCACCTTTGACAGATCCACCGTGTTTCGGATTACATTTTGGACTAGAACTGAACACCACTCCCCTCCCCCTGTGCTAGGAGTGATGACACATGCCCCTGGACATTAACAAGTGCCCCCAAAGTTGTGGAGGTTGCTGCAGTAGGAGCTTCAAGTCAGGCTGAGGTTGGAAATGCACCTAAACCACACACTAGCTAGCGGGGTGACCTTGGGTAAAAATGGAGTAACTGCAGAGAGTAATTTTCAGTCAGATCCTGAGGGCAGGCCAGCCAGCCCTGACTTGATAAGGTCCAAGTCATTGAAAAACTCTGTCTCAAAACAAAAAGGGAGGTGCTCGAACAACATCTGAGGTTCTTTTCTGGCCTCCACACGCATACACATACTGATGTGCTCACGCATACATGTGCACCTATGCGTCAGGGGGTAGGGGGGTACACACCTTCAATCCTAGCACTCAGGAGGCAGAGGTGAGTGAATCTTTTGAGCTTGAGGCTAGCCTAGTCGATAGAGTGAGTTCCAGAACAGCCAGGGCTACACAAAGGAACCCTGTCTCAAAAAAAAAAAAAAAAACCACACACAAAAACATGTGCACTCATGCACACAAATGCATACACAAGTGCATATAGACACATAAACCACCTGGCATCTGACTGTAGCTATTTCTACACTCTCATTTGCCTGCCAATGATGCACCAGAAGAGGTAGGCACGGGATCAGGTTATTGGAGCTCCCAAAGAGTGAGGAGCCCAGGGTTCTGCCTGGTATCTTGTTCTAAAACAACAACTAGGAGCTAGAGATGACTCTGGTTAAGAGCATGTGTTCTTCTATAGGATCTGAGTTACCATCCCAGCATTCACATAAAGTGGCTCATAACCACCTGTGACGCCAGCTTCAAGGGATCTGACACCTCTGACCTCCTCGGGCACACACACACACACACACACACACACACACACACACACACACAAATAAATAAATAGGGCTGGAGAGAAGGCTTGGCAGTTAAGAGTACTTGTTGCTCTTGCTGAGGACCTGGGTTCAGTTCTCAGCACCCACACTGTGTGGCTCATAACCACCTGTGACTCTGACTATAGGGGATCCAACATCCTCTTCTGATCCCCTCTGCTGAAGTCTGCAGGCACCAGGCATGTATGTGTTATATACGCATACACAAGTACACATGCAGGAAAAAAACCCACTCAATGCATATCAAATAAAGGAAGCAAATCTTTTAAAACATTGAAAATTTTAGAAGTTAAAATAACTAGAACAACGCTGGAGATTTTTAAGGAACTCCACGAGGAATCTGAACACCTGAATCACTGTGGGAGGAAAGTCATCTAAAGAAAGAAAGAACGAATGGACAAATGGATGAATGAATAAATCTGTACCTCTGTCATTTCTTCCCTCCATAAAAAGCACCGGGTTAAAAAAGAGATTTATACACCTGTGTCCTGTCATAACCCAAACGTGCTGCTCTCGCTGCATGAAAGCAGATGTGGAAGCCCCATGGGTGGTTTTGGAAGTTCACAGAGCCCTTCCATACCACTGAGAAGGCTAAAGCAGGAAGAGGAGTCCAAGTTCAAAGCCAGCCTGGGCTGTACAGAATGACCCTGTCTCAAAACCAAACACCAGCTAACAAACCAAAAACAAAACCAAACTCAAAAACCAAGACAAAGTCCCGCTCCAAAACCCCCAAACCAAAAATCAATAAATAATAAATAAACAGACAGAGTGAAGGGGGAGGGAGGCTGATATGGAGAGGAAAGGGAGAGACAAAGCCAAGCTCTCATCTTAGAACCCAAAGAATGAAACAGAGGTAGTGCCAAGGTTTGAAACCAGCCAACTCTCTATAGCAAGAACTTGTCTTAACTACCCGCCTCCTGCACTCCCCACCACTGTGAGAAAACACAAAGAAACAGAAAAGACACCGGCACCAGACTGAGACAGTCGAACTCACGGATTAATGAGATGTAGCCTCTGACATGCAGCGTTTGGAATCATTAGGAGAAAAATGGCTCCCTCTGAAGTCATAAACAGATAGCCCACGTGAATGCCTGGCTCTTACATGGGGTCTTATTAAATATGTTACATTTTTAGAAGAGAAAGAATTAAATTAAATTTTCAAATTTATTTTGCCGACATTTACACACTGAAAGACTTTCACACTGTACATTTGTTTGGTGATCCTGCCGGGGCTGGGAAGTTATTTCTGCAGCCATGATCCAGGGATTGGCTCACTTCCTGTACGCATGGTGCAGGCTGGCCCTGCAAGCAGCTAAGTTTCAGATACCTCACGTACAATTAAGATAAATAAAAAGTAATGAAAAATGATTACATACATCTTCTTAAAGGTTAAGAAGATAAACAATAAAGCAATCACTTAGTGGATTCCTCAGGGTGTCAACCGGACGAGCTTGTCTTTGGCTAGAGGGGACAGGATTCCTGTCCACTCGTTCAGGGACCAAGTGTCACTGAGGACAAGGGATTTGGAGGACTAAGCCCTTACCCACGGGAATCGTGGAAGCTGAGAGGGCGGCAGGATGGGTGGGGTGGGCGGGAATGGAGGAGTTGTGTCTAGAGACTCCTGGGATCTACAGGGCTGGTAGGTAGGGGACCAGATGAGCAGGGCATCATTGTTATCTGTGATCCGAATCACTGACAGAAGAACCTTCCAGCTCAAGTTCCCTCCCTGCCATCTGGACAGTACTCAGGGTGCAGCTTACCAAGAAAGCAAGCAGCTGGCAGGTAGGGAAGGAGGGGGGCAGAGCAACGGAGGGTCTGGCCAGGCTGGTTCTGCCACTGACCTGCTGGGGCATTGCTGGGGGGTCTTTGGTCCTGACCATCCCTGGACCTCACTGAGATGTGAGCCATGAAGAGGGGCTGGCCTGACAGGGCTGTAGGGGTCCGTGAGGTGAGCCTCTGCTGGGAGTGACACCCAGAAACAAGACGGGAAACTGCTTGGGCAGGGTGTCCAGATACCTTGGGGGTTCCTTCACCCATGAGGGGACCTGATGCCGATTCCTTCCCTAGTGTGGAAATAAAAAGGCCACGGCTGTCAAGACTCAGGGACCTCTGCCTAAGTGCCCTCTATTTTCCAGAGACACCCCCAAAAGGCCTGTTAGACCAGCCCCAACTCTTGGCCTGGTCTTGAGTCATCCTTTCCTAAGGAAAACCTTGCTGATCTTGACAGTGACTGGTACATGGCAGTGGGGGATAGGGGGTGAAAGGGAGACACAGACTGTGCCTTTGCCTCTGCATTTTGCTAGCCTAGAACATCCCTCTGTGTCCCCTCATCACTGGTGGCCAGCAGGCACCATGGCCAGGTGCCAGGCATGGGTAGAGACATCTGAATTCTGCCCCAGAGGGAGCAGGTGACTGAGCCTATAAATCTGCGGAGCTTTGACGGGCTTTGAGAACATTGGGTCAGAACAGAGACACTGTGAGCCTCGGTGCACAAGCGGCCCAGAATCAGCATGCACCAAGCTGGGGCTGAGGGGTTGAAAAGCACCTTAGTAAAGGATTCCTATGGAATTCCTACTGAAAAGAGAGCTTGTCCCAGGAACTCTGGAAGGTCAGAGTCAGCACCGGAAATCCTCATTGAGGACACATTCAGGATAGTTCCACGGCTCAGGTACCTTTGACTGCTGGCTCTTGAGAGTGGAACCAGAACCCCAGAAAGCGAGGCTCCAGAGGGCTAAACCTCACTGAGGCCAAGGATCTCCAGTGTTGTGGATGTGGGAGTAGAGCTCAGGGCTGAGACCAAGTCTTTGGGGCTCTGACCCCCCTAAGAGGTGAAAATGAGGTAGCCTGTGTCCACCCAAGTGACAAGGTAGGCTGGAAGAGGAGCACTGTCCACACAGTGGACAGGAGAGTGAAAAAAGAATGCCAGCACAACTCTCTGAGGAGGCTGCACCAGGCTGCAGCCCCAGCCTGAGCATTGATCTCCAGGGAAACTGATCCTGAGACTTTGCTGGCTTTTAGTGACACCGGATAGCCTAGGTAGAGGGGGCCAGCAACGGCTGCAGGTCTCCCCAGCATCCTGTAATAGCTGCTCACTGGTCTAAGACCGACAACACTGCAATCTCTCCTGTTCAGGATCTCTGCCTTAGGTCACAAGGAGAGGGGCTGTCCTGGAGACCCTTGGCAAACAGCTCAGGCACGGTAGGCATGCCTTTGACTTTCGGACATCCCAGGAGTGACGGGCAATGAAACCAGAGAATTATTAGAGCCCCTAGCTTAAAATATGGGGATCCCTAGGGTAGCAGGTCCTAAAAGACCCCACTCCTACCACAGCCTTAGCCCCAGAGAGATAGACAAGAAGCCATACTTACTTGAGGATGTCCTTCTTATTGAAGAAAGTACAGTCCTGTGGAGGGAATACACAAATAGTGTTCTCTTAGAACACTTACAACTATGAGGTCCCACCCAACAGCCCTGGACCCACAAACGTGCCTACTGCTCCTCCCCATTCCTCTCCAGAGGGGACAGACAATTCTAGGTGCAGAAGATGCTTCCAGAAACTTTTGATCCTCAGCCCCTGCCAACTGGACCCAGGAGAGTGATGCATAGGTGGGGTGGGACTGGGTGGCACTCTTGGGGGTACTTAGCAAAGAGGAACACAAGTAGTCACAGTAGATTTGAAGGCCAAGGGGGTGCATTGTGGGAGGGCAGGAGGTAGCTGCTAGACAATTCTAGAGACCACTGTAGAGAGGATCAATGGGGTGCCTCGGCGCACTACCAGAGGCACTGAGAACACCACATCCTGTGGGCAGGCAGTATAAGGTGGATGTTCCGAGTAGCTGAGGGCAGCAGTCCTGAGTCTGGGAACGTATGGTTCCAGGCGTATGATCTGTGGTCTTAGGCTGCAAGGACAGAGGATATCACACTGAGGAGGCAGGAGAAAGATGGAGGGCCGGAAGAGGGGAGTGGACAGGTAGCATCTGGACTCTTTGTAAGGGCCTTCTGGCTGGCAGAGGTATCTATCTGTTCATGGCCTAGAGTCTTAGATAATGTTTAGTATGTCAGGCCGAGGAGACTGGGAAATAAAAGCTGCCCATCAGGACTTAAATTGTCCACCAACGCAGGGCTTCTCCATGTATCTCCTGCTGTCTAGCTCTTCTGCCTTTGCCACTGCTGTAGCCTGAAGGAACAAAAAGCCTCAGACTCTGCAGAGCCCAAAGCCCACAGGGCCTCCTGGGGCCTCATGCTAAGCAGAACTGCTCCGATGAGGGGCCGTAATGGACACAGGGTGTACCAACAGCCAGGCTGGCTCTGGAAGTCCTGGAGCTGCTGGACACAGAGCTGGTTGGAGTCCACATTGAGGTGGGCCAAAGAGGATGCCCGCAGTATGTTCACAAGGGTTTTCCTTGCTGCCTGCGTAGGCAGAGGAAGATGGGTGCAGTCTCCAGGTTCCGGTGAAACCTAGCGAAGCGGTCTCTCTAAGCTACCTGCTGTCTACTGGGAGACAAATAAAGAACTCCATGCAGCTGTGCCCATCCCTCCTGGAGGCCTCAGCTTTGCTCCTGGCGATGTCTCCTCTGCAGTAGTCAGGAAAAGCTCAGGCTGGGAAGCAGCCCCATCCTGACCCAACACAGAATCAGGTAGACTGAGGGCATATGGGCTGGTTCCTCAGCTGTTCTCAGACACCAAAACAAGCAGCAAAGGCAGCCTGACAAAGTTTCCCAGCAGTACTCCCCCTATCTAGAGGGCTAGCTCTGTCATCTGAAAGAACCAAGGGAGAGGGGTCAGGGCTCTGCTAACTAACCTGGAAGCACAGGACTAGAAGGGAGGGAGTCCTGGTTTTAATCTCTCTGCGTTCCTCCTTCATATACCCAGAGTGGAGTTCCTCCTTTATATACCCAGAATTCCTCCTTCATCATATGCCCAGAGTTCTTCCTATACATACAGACACCTCAAGAGTGCTGCTCACAGGATCCCTTGTATCCTGGTCACCTTAGCACAACTAGACTCACCTTCTGGACACTGTTTTTTAAGGAATGGTGCCCAAGCCACAGCAGCAGCCTCCTGGGAATACAGCAGAAGTGTAGACCCTAAAAATCTGTATAGAAGTTGTATTTTAAAAGCACCCCCAGTGTGCCGATTCCTACTAGCAAGAGAGCATCTCCAGGGCAGTGCCACCTGAGGTGCAGTTTAAAATACCTGGACCTTGCCACCTCTCAAACCAATGATATGGGAAGTCCCTGTGTCCTTCAGGGCATCAGTGGCCTTTAGAACCACTCAGTCCTTCTAAACAGACCTGCAATCCCAACCACTTAGAAGGCTAAGGAAGGAGGGTAACAAGTTAACAAGTTCAAGACCTGCCTTGACTACTGAGTGAGATACTGTCTAGAAATGTTATAAGTCAACGGATGGCTAGGCACGGAGATATACATCAGTGATGACAGTGCCTAGTGTCTAGAAAGCTTTAGGTTCGATCCCCCAGAGCTCCCACTTCACCCCATCACTCAGAGATTAGAAAGTACAGCCCAGGCCGAGAACCACCTCAAAGCCAGTACACAATTTCCAAGCACCTTGCATGAGAAACTCTAAATTGCCAACTTCATTTCATCTTTGGCACTATGCTGGTGCTATTTCTCTGTCTTACAGATGTGAAAACTATGTCTGGGGGTGGGGCTGGACTGGGAGGATTGGGGTCAGGATTCCGGAAACACCAACCAGGCCAGGCTGGGATCTTCTAGTTACTAGTAGAAGCCTGGAGGTAATATCCAAATTTACTTCTTCCTTCAATGCATGTGTATGTGACACCAATTCCTCCTCCTCTCCAGCACTTCCAGTCCCTTCCCTCCCCCTCTCAACTGAAGAGCCAAGCCACTATCTGTGCCGGGTAAAGGAGACGGGGCCCCTCTGGGGCTCTGCCAGCCTAGCCTTGGAATGACCCTACCAATCACCAAACGGCTGTAGGTCAGGCTCCAGAATGGCCTTGGTTGATCCCCATCACAGCACATAGCACAGCTGGATTAGTAAGAATCCCCACCTCAGAAGTGGAATCTGGGCCCAGACGAGAGCATTAACTTGTTAACTCCCCTAGTGTTAACTGCCCAACTACAACTTGAACCCAGGACTTCAGAATCCCTATGTGGAGCTCTTTGCCATCCTTGAATTGTATGTATAGATACATCTTCCTTCCTTCCTTCCCTCCTTCCCTCCCTCCCTCTTTCCTTCCTCCCTTCCTTCCTTCCTTCCTTCCTTCCTTCCTTCCTTTCTTCCTTCCTATCTACCCTTTCCTCACAAGCCTCTTCTGTGCCTAGAAAACGCTTCACAGGAAGAGAGGCATGCAGACAGCAACACTGCGAGGCAGGAACCATCCGGTGGCCAGAAGGAAGGACTAGAGAGGGATACCTGTCATAGGCCCACTGCGTACTCCCAGGGTGAGGTCAAGGAACCCTTCCTGGAGATGTGAGGCCTAGAAAGCCTGCTGCTAAGGAGCAAAGACAGGCACCAGCTTGAATGGAAACTCTGCAGGGTGCCTGGGGCTTGAAGTCAGAAATGAAGCTGGGGACTGGAGAGATGGCTCATTGGTTAAAAGCAGTGTTGCTCTTACACAACCCCTGGGTTCGATTCCCAATACCCCCGAAGGTGTTTACGACCATCTGTAACTCAAGTCCCAGGAACCCAGTGCCCTCTTCTGGCCTCTATGGGAACAGTCACACACAGGGTCACATGCATACATGAAAATACCCATAAAATGAATAAATCTAATTTTAAGATAGGAAAGAAAGAAATGAAGCTGGAGACCAGCTGAACCCAGACCAGGTTAGAAATGAGCCCTGTTCTGCCGTTCAGTCTCCCGACACCAGAGGACCTGGAGAGAAGGCATCTGTACCTGTTTTAGAAAGCTCCCTGCTAGAGCCGGGCACAGTGTTTATGTCTGTTCATCCATCCAGGTCCACTGGACGGCTTCTGAGAGCTTCCTACGGGAGCCTGGCTAGGACACAGTCAATCCAACTATAGTGAAGCATGTGCTTGAAAGAAAGATAAAGGAAGGAGGGAAACGGAAGTGGGGGATGGAAGGGGAGAATGAAGAGAAGAAAGACAAGAGAAAAGACTACAGGATCATGGCTGGAGTCAAGAACCCAAGGAGGGGAGGAAGCTCCAGTTAGTTCTCTGTCCCCAGGAGACTTTGGAGGGCTGAAGAACACATTCTCGAGATGGATGGGGGATCTCAAGGTGAGATGCAAAGCAGGCTGAGTCATACTCGGGGCTTGTTCTTCATTTAAGACATGGGCTGAAGCAAAGAGCAGGAATGGCTGGAGAAACGCAATGGGTTCTGGGGAGGGCAGTGGGAGGCACGTGAGAGAAAGAGGGAATGGGTGTGCCGTGTGCACAAGTGGCCAGGGTAGTAGTCAAAGCTTTGGGCATCTGCAAGGGCATCTGGAAACCAGGAAGTGGGGCATCTTGCCTCAGGGAGGGAAGACCATCAGACTGTGAAGTTCCAGGAAACTCAGTTACTTGGACAAGGGGATGTCACCCTGGGGCCCACACCCAGCCCTGGCTGGACATGCTAGACAGCCAGAGGGAAAGAGATGTGGGGCTCTTGTGTTTCATGGCTCTCCTTTCCCTGGCAGGGACTAGCTGGGCAAACTATCAGAACTCAGCACTGGACTGGGTCTGACTAGTAACCCAATGCCAGGCTAGTCCAAGTAGGGGTGCAGGCTCCTCACCCTCCCCAGACCACTCTTCTCTCCTGGGTTTGGGCTGTTTGCCTGCATTTACCTCCACTTAAAACACCTCCTTCCAGAACTTTCTGGGCAAAAAAATCCTGACTTTTCAAGGCCCTGTGCAAACTCTGCCCTGTTTCTGAACCTTCCAAAAGCAAGAGCTATTGCCCTCCCCTGTCTACTAGGGCTCTTCTCCATACATATTCTATCCCTTGGGTCACACTGGAGGCAACCACGCCACGCTTCATAACACTCCTAGCCAGTCTGTTTTAGAAGATACGAAGAAGACTCCACAACTGCACCTTGAAAGACAGGAGACATTACATGGTGAGCTAAAGCAGCTAAGCAAGACTCTGGGCCAGCCAGGAGATAAGGTTTCCTCCCATACAGAAAAGTTTTCACACGGCTGGGGGCTTTGAGATCCCTGATAAGGACAGCTAGCTCTGAAGTTGGAAGAATCCGGGGTGAAAGGGCTACAAGGATCACAAAGTAGGTTAAGAGAGGTGGGTATGTAGAGCCTCCTTCCTCTATAACAGGTAAACAAACACACCCCAACCTGTAACTGCATTTGGGGCCTCTTGTCCTCCACCCTACTCCAAGACCCTTCGGGACTGGGAGGAATGGCTGGGGTCCAGCTTGAAAGAGCAGGACGAAGGTCAGTAGGGAAGAGAAGGAGAGGTGGGTGAGGCGCTTCTGAGAGAATACTCTAACTGGAATGATCGAATGATCTCACATTCCCGGGGATTGGGAAACTGAGGCTCATCAAGGGGAAGTCATCCACCCAAGGTGACGCTGCGCGCTAAAGGCAGCGGCAGAGTTTGAACCTCGGTGAGTCCGCTTTTGCGAGGCCTGGGAAAAGGCCAGAAAGGACTGCAGGGGCCGCGGCTTCACCTGGTAGTTGTCCAGCTGCTCTTCAGTGAAGATGGTCTGCTTGTTCCCCATGGTGACCGCGATAGTATGGATGGCCTCGGCGTCGTCTCTCGCCCTTTAGCGTGCTGCTTCCCATCGGCAGCTTCGGGAGCCCCGAGCCCCGCGCCCGCGGCCCTTGCCAGCCCGGGAGCGGGCAGCGTCGCCAGCCAAGGCTTGCCCGCTCCGCTGGGTCCCGCAGTTCAGTGGGAGGGGTGCAGGGGCTGGGAGACAAAGGCGGGGCCGGGGGCGGTCCTAAGGCGGGGGCGGAGCGAGAGGGGCGGGGCCGGAGGCGGGATTGGAGAGGCACAGCCTGGGGGAAGGAGGCGGGACCTGAGACCTGTCTTGAGCAATCTGGAAGGTGACTTCTTTCTGGGGACAGAGGCCTGTTCAGTTTGTGCAGCTGCAGCACTCTGGGATGGCCAAGCAGTGTCCTCGGAGGGCCGCCTGACTTTTGTCCACTGACTGTGCCTTCCGGTTCCAACCAGCACTCTGACTAGCAGTTCCCGAGTCGGTCCTGGTGACTGTGAGCCAGAAAATCCCATGGATTAGTGTGGTAGAACAGGCAAATCCTCCAGCCTCTGATCCTAGACTGAAAATGGGTGTGTTATTGAGCTTGTGGGGGTCACAACCTACTTCCTGTCAGGCCCATCCTCAAGAAGCCGGTTTAAAAAGTCAGATTGGAAGTTAAAAATAGTAAAAGAAAATTTATTCAGTGTGACCACATTGGGAAGAGGATCAAAGAGACTCAGAAATCCCCCAAGTCTGACTCTGAGGTCCTAAATTGAGATCAACATTTAAACAGATGGCTTAGATATGTTCATCTAAGCTGTCCTGGTCAAGTATGGTCCGGATCACCACTGACCCAACATCATTTGCAGTCTCTTTCAGGGAGTCAGAGGCAGGTGGAATTCTATGAGTTCCAGGCCAGCCTGATCTACAATAGTGAGTTCTAAGCTAGCCAGGTCTATATAATAAGACATTGAATCCAAAAAAAAAAAAAAAAAAAAAAAAAAAAAAACAGGAAAAGAAGGGGAAAACAATTCCTTTCCAAGAGATAAGTTCCCCTCTTGCTAATGAATTTTCCTTCCCCCAGGATGAGATTTCTGTGGAAATTCCCATCTCTTTTAGGTTCATTGTTTCAACAATCTGATTGGCAGATAGGGAGAAACAAGTGTCTCTTTAGAATGTCTGCCTTCCTGCCAGACTGGCTAAAAGAGGATCTAGATAGGGCCAGGTTTCTGAAACCTGTGCTAACCTTGGACAAACAATCCTTTACCAGCCTGGTTGGGGAGGAACAGGTCTGAGATACTGACCTCTGAAATCCTCTTGGAAGGACATAGAATGCTTCCAAAATATTCAGGAGACCCTGGCCTTCATTCCCAGTAGGGAAAAGAAGAAATGGGGCAGAGTAGGGATGGGCGAGAGGCAGTGTAAAGACTCCAAACCTGGGAAGTACCAGGCATCTGACCCAGAGTGTGGAGGAGGAAAGGTGTACCTGGCTTCCTTTGCTACTTGAGAAAATTCAAAGAACTTACCACATCTAGAGAAATGTGACAGAAGCTGGAATTAAAATCTGGGGATTTTAATTAAAGGCCTAGTAAGAGAAATAAAACCCTTTTAGAGTGTCAGTCTGAAGCTAAACACTAATTTGTCATAAAAAACAAATTTAGGGCAGACAAACATACATATTTATTCACTGTATAACCAACTGAGCATGGGAACATGTATAAAAAAAAACATAGAAATCCTGTCTCAAAAAAACATACACACACACACTCACACTCACATACACTCTCTCTCTCTCTCTCTCTCTCTCTCTCTCTCTCTCTCACACACACACACACACACACACACACACACACATTTAATGTTGTTTTCAAAGAACCCAGGTTTGGTTTCCCCTCACCTAAAGAGCAGCCCACAATTGCCTGAAACTCTACCAGGGATCTAATGGGTCAGATGCCCTCTTCTGGCCTCTGTGGGTATTGGATGCATGCAGTACACAAACACTCCGGCAAAACGTCATACAATAAAATAATTTTTTTAAAGAAGGAAACATAGATGGGTGCAGGCTCTGCCTCAGCAGAGGGATGGGCTCTGGTAATAATCGGTTACATTACCCAGCTGCTTCAAGACCTTAAGGAAAGTAACCAGATCAGTCCCTATAGCCACTCTGTTAAATGAGGCTTTCAAGACATTTAATAATGCAGGCAGGGCAGAGGAGGCTAATAAATGATTGGCCAGCTTCAGGATCTTGATAGGATCACCCTATCAAGGTGACCAC
The DNA here is from genome assembly GCF_963924665.1 of Micromys minutus. Classification (NCBI taxonomy): domain Eukaryota; kingdom Metazoa; phylum Chordata; class Mammalia; order Rodentia; family Muridae; genus Micromys; species Micromys minutus. The sequence goes on from NC_137985.1 coordinate 45,577,754, forward strand.
TGGAGAGAGCCTTCCCAGAAACATGGAAGTTTAGGAGTCCTGGCAACCCTGGGACCTATCAGTGGCCCATAAGGAAGGCCACTAGCAATAGCGTTGCTCTTACTGTCTATACTTGGGCCAACCAGACTGCATGAAACCTGAGTCAAAGGCTCCTGGTGACCCTGATGGAAGGTGCTCACCATGGGCTGCCAAGACTGAGATTAGCTACATGAGTGTGGTCCCCTGTAATCCCAGCACTCAAGACATAGAGGCAGGAAATCCAGAAGTTCAAGGTTGTCCTTAGCTACTCAGCCGATGCAGGCCAACGTGGAGTACTCGAGACCTTATCCCAGAAAACAAAATATAGTAACAAAGGTAATTAGCTGGGAAGTAGCGCAGTGGCAAAGAACTAGCCTAGCATGCATGAGGTCCTGGGTTCAGTCCCTAGTACCACCAAAACAAAACAAAAAACAATAAAACCTATATGCCAATATTGCCCAGTTTTGCCTGACTTACACCACTTTGGGGGCCATGATGCTATTCTACTCTTAATTTTTTAAGACTTATTTTTATATGTGTTATATCTATATGTCTGCCATGTGTATGTGAAAGCCAGTGGAGACCAGAAAAAAAAAAGTTAGATTCTCTGGAACTGGAGTTACAGATATCTATAAGCTGGCAAATTCTTGGGAACCAAATTCAGGTTCTCTGAAAGAGCAGCAAGTGCTCTTAACAGCTGAGACATCTCGCTCTCCAACCCTGAGTGCTGCAACTTCTTCATCAAGCTCTTCACTTCTTTTTAAGATTATTATTTTTAGATTATATGTATATGATAAGTTCCCAGTTCTGCTGCGCAACACCTGAACCTCTACCCAGGCTTAGGCTGTGGCTTGTTAAGGGAGTGATTAGAGCTTGCCGGGGGAGAGTGGGGGGCTTCATGAGGGTTTGCAGTTTTTCCTAACTGGTTGGGGCTTTATTCTGTCAGGCCCTGGTTAGTGCAGCAGACAGCCCACCCTACAGGGACTGCATATGTTCCTGGAGGCTTGCAGTCGGAGCTGTGGCAAGGCCAGGAAGCAATTAAGCAGCCCAGGGAACTACTGAGCAGTCTTCAAAGGCCGCCTTACCCTCTTGCACTCAGTGTAGACTAAGAAGACCTTAGCTGTGGGAAAGAAGTTGGTCTGACCTCTAGGATTTGGGGAACCAGAAGCTGTGCATCAGGCAGGTGCCTGTAAGAGACTCTCTCTTGCACTGCCTGTTGGGATTCTGTAAACCCCACCCCTCAATTACCTGGCAGTAGCCGGGTATGCTCCGCCCCAGTGACCTGACACTATAAAAGGGGCTGCTTTCCCTTCCTCTCTCTCTTGCCTCTCTAGGCCTCTTGGCCTCTTGCAGCCTTGCTCTCCCAACCTTACTCCTCCTCTTCCCCTTCCTTTCCCCCCCTCCCTCCACGTGCTTATGGCCAGCCTCTACACCTCTATTCCTCTCCCTCTCTCTCTCTCCCTCTACCACCCTCTTACCTGAATAAACAAAATTCTGTACTATACCATTGTGAGGCTGGTCCCTCAGGGGGAAGGGATTCCCAACATGGGCCCCTCAGAGGCATCTCCCTTGGCCCCAGGCCTCGCCGAACCTCCATGGGCCATATGCCCCCCACTCTCTTCATCCTTCCCCTAACATTGGTGCTGAAATCCTGGACGTCATCTTTTCACAGCTTTGGTGCCCCGTGACTTTTCCTTTCATTGGTGCCCCATCATCTTTTCCTTTCACTGCCCTCTCTCAAAAGTTAGAGTTGGGGAAATAGAAGCCTTTGCCAAACTACAGTTATCATCACAATGTTTTCCCTGTCTTAGAGTGCCCAGGAGCCAGCCCGGATTCCATGGGTTCAGATCCTGTTCTTCGACATTCTTGAGTAATTGCTCATCTGCACACCACACCTTCTAGGTAGAAAAGCCAGGATCTCCGAAAAGCTCTCGGAGGAAACACAGGAAGCCAACTTGAGTTGGGAGTTTTCCTTTTTAAAAATCCCCTCTAATTGCTGTTTTCATTGCCCTAATTGAAGCTCTCTCTTTCAAACTAAGACACTGTGAGGAAGGTCAAGGGATACAAATCCTGAGTAATAGGCCAACTACAAGCTAGAGAGGCAAGGTGACTCTGGACCAGTGCCACAAGCTAGAAGTAAAGAAGTCTCTAACTAACTTCAGCCTCTATGCCTTGTGCCCTGGCCATTCCAGCCGTTCAGGACAGGCCCCCAGCCCCGAGGAGGACAGGCTCCTTAGAAGGAGAAGGTATCGACTGAATATAGTCACCTCAGAAGCACTTCGTCAGTCTGTAGAGTCTGATGTTACTTTCCGATTTGATAAAGAAATGGTCTCAGAGAAAGGCACACAGTGCCACAGATGTTAATGGATGGATCGATCGACTGGTTCTGATTACAATGTTGATTACAGGAACTCACTATGGGGCCCAGACGAGTCCAGGACGTAGGGCAACTGACCTGCATCTGTCCCCAAGTGTGAAGAGTACAGGCATAGAGCACCATGCCAGGCTAGTGTGTGTTTAAATCTGAGCTTTGCTGGTAATCTGGCGTTTAGGAATCTTCAACAGGAGGATAGTGAGTTCCATGCCAGTCTGAACCACATAGTGAGACCTTGTCTCAAAAGAAACAAACAGACAAAGGACAGCTCTGAACCACAATCTTTCCCTGTTCACACTGTCCAGGGCAGGAAATAGAACACACAGAGCTGCCACTGTTAAGGGCTCTGTGCTCCTAGTCAGTGCAGTCTGGTCACAAGTAGAGGGGTGGGACAGGAGACCCTGGGATTTGTAAATGCTTTTGAAATGTTAGCCTTTTGTTTGTTTATTCACATTTCTTTCTTTTTTTGTTTGTTTGTTTGTTTGTTTGTTCTCATTTCTAGTCCTCACAATGAATTTAAAATATAAAAACATGTAATTGGGGCTGGAGAGATGGCTCAGCGGTTAAGAGCACTGATTTCTCTTCCAGAGGTCCTGAGTTCAATTCCCAGCAACCACATGGTGGCTCACAACTATCTGTAAGGGGTCTGATGCCCTCTTCTGGTGTGTCTGAGAACAGCTACAGTGTACTCATATAAATAAAAAAAATAAGTACTTAAAAAAAAAAACATGTAATTGTCAGCAAGTAGCCAAGGCTTGAATTTGACAAAAGGTAAAAAAAAAAGGTGTTGTTCCTGAGAGTCACAAGAGATTTAAAAACAAAAAACCAGTCCCATCTGAACCAAATTTGAAGCAAACTTTATTAAATACCGACCAAGATAGAATTTGGTCAGGACCACTCCCAGGAACTTTTCTGTGAGTGACCCTGAAACACTGTGTTACAGGGGATTATAAAAACAAACCCATGGGCCACTAAACTTTCCCATGAAACGTTTGTTATTTTCCAAGAACTACAACTCCCAGCATTCCAGAGACTTAACTGGTCCCTGGGCGTGTGCAGCTTACAGGTTAATCTTGGGTATAATTATCACCCAGAATTGACTACTCTCAGATCCTTCCCTCCTAAATCTTGAGTGTTGCTGTTAGACCATAATATTCATCCTTATGGGTGATGTCATTTGTACTTTACAAGAGCCTAAGAGAAGTCTGAGTTATCTAAGAGCCAGGCCCATCCTGAATCCCACAGGCAGTGTATTTACCTCAGTCATTCTCCCTAGACTCTCTTCTTGAGACTTGAAGTCAACAAGAGTGGCTTTATTTTATGGAGGAAGTCATGTGTACTTTTCGAAGAACCTCAGTGTAATCACATCTTAGGCTCTGTTGCATTCCTGGAGCTGAGGTAATTGTTACCTGAACATGTTTTTTTTTTTTTAATTTCCAAAAGTGTGCTGTGGTTAAATATGGCTAAAGTAAAATGATCAGGCCCAGACTCTAGAAGTCCTGGTTTATCCATTGATGATTATAATAAACATGGGTGGAGTTTCTTTTTTATCTCTTTCTGGATTGTTTTTCCCTGCCTGCAGTGAAGCCTGCAGGTAATCACCATAGGGTAAGAGGCTTGGGAGTGAAGAAATCATTGCAGCTGTAGGAGCTACAAGGACCCGATGTCTTCAGACTTGTTGACAGTAGCTCACTGAAACACCTTGCTGGCCCTTATTTTGTGTTTTAGAGACCCTGTTTTATAGCCCAGGCTGACCTTGAACTCCCTATGTTGCTAAGCTCCTGTCTTCTTGTCTCTACCTTCCACATGCTTGGATTGTACCACACCTGGCTCCAAACATTTTTCGAAGTCAGACAGCATCGTTTCAATTAATCACTGACCTCTGCAGAGCCTTCTGAGGATTTGATAACTCTTTTGTATAGTGTTTAAGTTCACTAATTTAGAGAATGCCTGAGAACCAAAGCCTATATTTGCCTGGGGATTGCCTACACCTTCTCTGAAAATAGATGCCATATCTTTGTAAATGGCAACAGCTTCTGTCTACCTGTACTGGCTAGTTTGGTGTCAACTTGATACAAGCTGGAGTTATCACAGAGAAAGGAGCCTCAGTTGAGGAAATGCCTCCATGAGATCCAGCTGTAAGGCATTTTCTCAACTAGTGATCAAGGGGGGAGAACCCAGCCCATTGTGGGTAGTGCCATCCCTGGGCTAGTAGACCTGGGTTCTATGAGAAAGCAAGCCAGCTCCAAGATGGCAACTCCCATGCATCGGCTCATAGCTCGGAGGCAAGCTGAAGCCAATAAGCAACATGAAAGATGTCATAAATGCTTGGAATTTGGACACTGGACTTATGAATGCAAAGGAAAAAGAAAGTACCTACACAGGCCTTCGAGAACAGCAGAGCTGAAGAAAGCTTTAAAAGAAAAGGAAAATAGATTATTGCAGCAAAGCATCAGAGAGTCCAACATAGAGAGAAAGACCACAAAGAAGAGGTCCAAGAATGTCACGAGTTCCAGTACCTCTAGCAGTTCAGCCAGTGAGTCTTCATCAGAGAGTGAGACATCTGCCTCATCCTCTTCAGAGGACAGTGACTCAGATGAAAGCCTCTCTAGCTCCTCCTCCTCAGCCTATTCCTCCTCTCTTCCTCCTCATCCTCGTCTTCGGACTCAGACTCCAGCTCCTCCAGCAACAGCAGTACCGAGAGCAGCTCTGATGATGAGCCACCGAAGAAGAGGAAAAAGAAGTAGAACTCTCTTACACTGACCAGTGGGTCCAAAGCATTTGTGACTGTCAGGGGAACTGAAGACATGCTCAAGCGAGCAAGTTAGCTGGTCAGGCTTGTTCCAAGCCAGAACTTTCTAAGTATTCGTCGTCGTGTAGGGTATTTAAAAAAAGATGCTATATATAAAGATGTTTATTTTAGGAATGAATATTGGGCTTTTGCTGTTGCTTTTCTTTTTGTAAAGACTGGGTCTCATTTTGTAGATCTGGCTGGCCTTGATTTCAGATCTACCTGTCTCTGCTTCTAATGTTGGGGCTAAAGATACGTGCCTTCATGCTCAGCTTTTGTTAACATTTTTTAAAAAAAAAAAAATTGAAGTCTATCTGTAGTACATAATCAAAGCTGAAAACCAGAAAATCTATTTCAGTGACAGACAAAAGTCATTTTTTTCCTGCTTATGAAATGAATGCTTAATGTGCATGTACATTAAAGTGTGTATGGGACAGTCTTTGACAATATTGCCTCAGAATATCAGGAAGTTTCTTGTGCTCCTTTGGCTGTGTTTATTATGTGAGATTTAACACGTTGTTGTATGTAGTTTTCCTACTGTTAATAAATGTGCTCTATTTTTATGTTTGAATCAGAAAATTATTCTGATTTTTTTTCTATCCTGAATATATAAATTCAAAGAACCTAATACAGTACATTGGAATGACAAAAAGAAAGAAAGTAAGAAAGCCAGGGGAAGAAAGCCAGTAAGTAACATCCCTCCATGGCCTCTGCATCAACTCCTGCTTCCTGACCTGCTTGAGTTCCAGTCCTGACTTCCTTTGGTGATGAACAGCAACATGGAAGTGTAAGCTGAATAAACCCTTTCCTCCCCAACTTGCTTCTTGGTTATGATGTTTGTGCAGGAATAGAAACCCTGACTAAAAGACTCCACAAGATACTGTGGAAACAGGGAATAGACTTTTTTTATAGTTTTATTTATTATATAATAAGTGCACTGTAACTGTCTTCAGACACACCAGAAGAGGCATCAGATCTCATTACAGATGGTTGTGAGCCACCATGTGGTTGCTGGGATTTGAACTCAGGTCCTCTGGAAGAGCAGTCAGTGCTCTTAACCACTGAGCCATCTCTCCAGCCCTGTTTTTCTTTTTTATGAGTGTAGGTGTTTTGCTTGTGTGTATACCTGTGAAGCACATGTCTGCTTAGAGTCTTGGAGGCAGCTACAGATGACTGTGAGATGCCATGTGGGTGCTTGGAATCAAACCCAGGTCCTGTAAAAGAGCAGCCAGTGCCTTTTGACTGTGTAACCATCTACCCAAACCCATACTTTTTGTTTTGAAACAGAGTCTCACTAAGTTTCCCAGGCTTGCCTTGAACTACATACTTCAAGAAGGCGCCAAACTTCTTCTTCTTCTTCTTCTTCTTCTTCTTCTTCTTCTTCTTCTTCTTCTTCTTCTTCTTCTTCTTCTTCTTCTTCTTCTTTTACTTTATCTACATTTATTTTATGCTGAATTTATTCCTGTGCCATGAGTTTTTGCTTCTTCAGTTTCTTCTGGGATATCTTTTTCTTCTGTGCAACTTCCTCTTCTGGCTTTGGAACGATCTGTTCCTTCTCAGTGAGGATCATCTCAATGTGGCAGGGGGAGCTCATGTATGGGTTCATCAGCCATGAGCTCTGTAGGTTCACCAGTGCATCTTAGGTGCCTTACTAACCTGAATGTGTTCAAGGACTAGAGAATCTACATCTAAACCCTTAAGTTCAGCATTACTCTCTGCATTCTTAAGCATGTGCAGCAAAAACTCAGCACTCTTTTGGCCATCATCTGTGTCCAGCCCCACTGTTTGGTCTGGGGGCACCTACCGACTCCACCATTATACCACCATTGCTTCTTTAAAGTGGCATCCTTTAAATACTTGGTGGCTTTTCGGATATGCATACCCTTGATGGCCTGGGCAGTTTCCCAGGTGTTTTTTAAATGAACAAGGAGGTTTGAACCTCTGGATTTGCATGATTTTGTAGAGTTTTCTGGGTCAAGAGAGTAGCAAACCATCTTCACAGGTCACCTCTGGCTGCTTACAGGAAGAGGAAGCCGGATCCAAACTTTTGATCCTAATCCCTCAGTCTTCCAAATGACTGGGGTCATGGGCCTGTGTCACCAAGCCAGACTCATTCCACTACACTGAGGCCATGAACTCAGAAACTCTAGGTAAAGTCACGACCTGAGACTCAGTATCTGCTCTGAGGTAAGTTTTATTGCTGTTTGCATACCATCCTAAGCCCTTGACCTGTGGACTTGGCAGATAGAACAAAGCCAGGTTCCACCGTGTAAGCAAATTGAGAGAGAGTTGAGATCAATGCAGTTTGAACAGCTCCCATACACTGCATCTCCCCCGCCTATTACTGGGCAACCACAGAGACACTATTCCGCAGATACCTCACTGGGCAAATCATTTGGCCAGGATTCATTAAGTAAAACGATGCATCCATAAGTAAAGCATGGGACTTTTTTTTTTTTTTTTTTTTTTTTTTTTTTTTTTTTTTTTGGATGATGCGTCATTACTCCCCCAGGACAGAGTCCACGACACTCCCGATGATGTACTTGTGAAGATTTGGACTCTGTGCCCCTCCCTACCTTCCCACCAGGCCTTGTGCTCTTCAGCCCTTTATTTCCCCAGATACTATCAGACTGTCATTCACTTCTGGAGCTTTGCTCCTGCTACCCAGGCATGAATGTGAGCAACTCTGTCCCATGGGCGGGGCTTACATGGGATAAACGGGGGGGGGGGGGGGGGGGAGGGGAAGAGCAAGCCAATCATCAGCATCCACCTCTCTAGGTCTCTTGAGCGTACAGCCAGATGCTACCTGTTCCCGGCAGCACATTACCACCCACTCCCATGCCATCCCAACCCACCGTGTCCCTCAATATGCTTTAGGATTTGGAAACCCCACCCCATTTTTGAAACAGGGTTTCCCTATGTGGCCCTGGCTGATCTGAAACTTGCTGTGTAAACCAGGCTGGGATCTTGAATCGTATAAAAAGGAAAAAGCTAGCTGAACACGAGTATGCATTACTCTCTGCATATATATATATATATATATATATATGTATGTATGTATGTATATATATATATATTAGTTTTATTGTATGTGTGTATATTGTATGTATGTACATGTGTGCCCAAGTTGGCCTGAAGAGGGCATCAGATCTCCTGGGACCATAGTTACAGATGACTGTGAGCCACCATGTGGGTGCTAGGGATAGAACCTGAGAACCTAAGCCATCCGGAAGAGCAGCCAGTGCTCATAAACACGTGTAATCTCTCTAGCCCCTTGGACACAATGTGACCAGCTGCCTCCAGGGCCTGCCACCATGCCTTCCCTGAAAAGATAGAACATACTCGAGAATCACAAATCAAAATTATCCTTTATTTTCTTAAGCTGCTTTTGCCGTGTGTTTTGTCACAAGTAACTGATACGTCTATGTCCAACCCCCAAAAAAAATTTTTTTTTAAAAAGAAAGCCCTATGGTGAGTATTTTGATGGTTTATCCTTCTGAAGTTGGGCAAGAAATGAATGCCCAGGAACAGATCTAACTAGGAGAAAGGGTGAGACTGCGGCGTATCGACTCTGGAGACATATTGCTAAACTGTTTTCTCAAAGACGCTTGTGGCAATTCCTCAAGGTCAGCCACAACTTTGGGTGTCACAGTTTCACCATCAGTTGGAATAGCGTATGACTCTAGAGTCCTAAGTCCTCCCCTAGGAATAGAGGGCTTGAAAGTTTCCATGGTTTTCTTGATATGCATGCACTAAGCACAATAAGGTTGGGTAAGGTTAAACTTGGATCTGTGTTGTTGGCTGGGAACCGATTGCTCAGCTCCTTTGTCTGCTTATGGGCTGCTATACTTAATGTCTCTCTTCAAACTTGTTGGATTGTACACCTAAAACTGAGATGGGAATTGTGCTAGATAGTTTTATGTCAACTTGAAACAAGCTAGAATTATCTGAGAGGAGGGATCCTTAATTGAGAAATTGCCTCCATAAGACGGGGCTGTAGGCAAGCCTCTAGGCCATTTTCTTGATTAGTGGATGATGGGGGTGGGCCCATTGCCAGAGGTGCCTTCCCCGGCCTGGTGGCTCTGAAAGCTATAAGAAAGCAGGCTAAGCAAGTTGCAGGGAGCAAGCCAGTAAGCAGCACTCCTCTGTGGCCTCTGCATGAGTTCCAGCCTCTAGGTTCCTGCCCTGTTTGAGTTCCTGTCCTGACTTCTTTTGATGATAAACAGGGATTTGGGAGTATAAGCCAAATAAGTCGTTCCTCCTCAAGTTGCTCCAGGTCATGGAGTTTTAGCAAATCGATAGTCATTGCTTCATTGATGATATTCTTATTCTTATTTTATTTTCTATGTATGGGCACTTTTTATACAGGTATGTCTATGTGCTTGGTGCTTTCAGAGGTCAGAGGAGAACCTTGGTTTATAGAGCATGTGAGTGCTGTGAATCAAATTCTGGTCCTCAACCTAGAACCATCTCTGCAGCTCCCCCTTTAAAAGTTGTTTTAAAAGTATTCTTTTCATGCTATGCATGAGTGTTTTACTCATGTGTGTATACCACATGTGCCCTTGCTGCCCATAGAGTTCAGAAGAAGGAGTCAGATTCCCTGGAACTGTTGTGGATGGGTGAGAGACACCATGTTGGTGTCGGGAACTGAACCACCAGTTTCAGAAAGAACAGTAGGGGCTTTTAATCACTGAGCTACCTCTTAGTCACTGTTCTATTGCTAAGAAAAGACACCGTGACCAAGGCATGGCATCTTTTATAAATAAAAGAAGGCATTTAGCTGAGACTTGCTTACGGTTCTAGAGGGCTAGTCCATCATCATCACATTGGGTAACATGGCAACAATCAGGAGGGGTCCCTAAAAGCCCCCCTTCAGGGGCATACTTTCTCCAACAAGGCCACACCCCTTAATCCTTTTAGTCCTATCAAAAAGTTCCTCTCCTTGGTGACTAATCATAGAGATATAAGAGCTTATTGCAATCAGAGTGCAACAAATACCTTAGTGCATTCACTAGTCTCTGCTTGAGAAACAAAGCATGTAAGAGATGGCCTTGGGGTTGGAAAGAAGGTGGTAAGTTTCTCAGGCTGGGAGTCGAGTGTTTGGTGTTCTGAGTTGACAGATCATGGAGGCATCCCAAAGAAACCAACATCAGAGCTGAGCTTTGACAAGTGGCTGAGACTTCAGCGATGGAGAATGATGCAGAAGGAGGCAAGGGCAGAGGGGACAGAATGGCAAGAGCCTAAGTGGAGAGGGTGGCACATGGAAGACATTTGGGGAGCAGCCAGCATGCCTACTTGGCTGGTACCTCTGGTCTTTGACCCTGGAGTGAGCAATGGAAAATAAGCTGACACAACACACAACGATGGGAGAATATAAGGAAGAATCACTCTTCAAAGGCAATGGGAACTCCAGTCAGAGCTTTGCCTGAAAAGATTGTTCAGTAGGTACAGTGTTTGCCTTGTAACCATGAGGACCTGAGTTCTAGCCCAGAACCTATACAAGAACGGGAGGAAGGGTTGGAGAGATGGCTCAGCAGTAAGAGCACTTACTTTCCAGAGGTGCTGAGTTCAGTTTTCAGCATCCACATGGTGGCTGACAACTGTATGTAACTCCAATCCTAGGGGATCCAATGCCCTTTTCCAGCCTTCATGGACACCAGGCATGAACATCATTCACAGTTGTATGTATGTGAATGAATGTGTGTGTGTGTGTGTGTGTGTGTGTGTGTGTAAAATACCCATATGCATAAATTTTTTTGAAAAAGCAAATAAGAATGTGAATTAATACATAGAAAAAGAATAAAGCTGGGGGTGAGGAAAGCCAACAACCTAGATAAAAATCTTGTGAGGGCCTAGAGTGATAGCTCAAAGTGGTTCAGTGGTTAAAAGCATTGGCTGTTTTTCCAAAGAACTTGGTTCAATTCCCAGCATTCACAGGACAACATGGCAGCTCATGACTGTCTGTAATTCCAGTTTCAGGGAATGCAAAACCCTTGTACAGACATACCTGCAAGCAGAATACCGAATGCACATAAAATAAACAAAGACTATTTTAAAAAGCTTGTAGTATAAATCTGATTGGCTGAGATTCACATCTCTATGGAAGGAGTTCGGTAAGTTGTGCTCTAACCTCACATATGTACCCTAACCCCCACACAATAACAATAAATTAAGTTTTTAAAGCTGGGCATGGTGTCATATGCCTTTAATTCTAGCACTTGGGAAGTAGAGGCAAGTGGATCCCAAGAGTTCAAGGCCAGCCTGGTCTACATAACTAGTTCTAGGCCAGCCAAGGCTACTTATTGAAACTGAAAAACAAAAACCTGTAATTCCAGCTGAAGAGACAAAAGCAGACAAATATCCTTGAGGCTACTGAAGAGTAGCCTACTTGATGAATTCCAGGCCTGTTGGGAAACCTGCCTAAAAAAAAAAAATGTGGACAGTTATGGTAGTTTAAATGTAAATGGCCCCTATAGGCTCATATACTTGAATGTTATTTTCCCAGATGGTGGCCTGCCAAGGACCTGCCTCAGCTTGGTCGGGGTCCTAAGAGAAGGGGTGCCTGGGAGCTGTGAAACAAACAACTAAAAGTCAGATCTTGAGTCTAAGCTGACAGCCTGTGTTCTGCTGGAGACAGCTTCTATACAGCTCTCTGTAGATAGCTCTTGGCTCTGGAGTCTGCTCAAGACAACGTTTGCTCCAGACAGCTGGCTTTCTGCTAGCTTTCTGTTCCAGACATCTCTTTGTGGTTGACACAGCTCTCTCTGCTAGGAAAAATTCTAATAGCTCTCTGTATAGCTCCTGGGTTTTCTGACCAGAATCAGAAAAGCTGCTATAAAAATTTTTGCATTTTCTAGAAAAAAAATTCTAAAAGAGCTATATTCACTCTCCAAGCAGTTCTTTCTGAACAGCTACTAAAAAAAAAAAAAAAAAAAAAAAAAAAAAAAAAAAAAAAATCTACAAAAGATGTGTTCGCTCTCTAAGTAATTCTTGAGATTTCTGATCAAGGTCAGAGATCCCATTAGAAAAAAAATTCTAAAGGCGGTATGGAAGATTTTAAAAGAGCTGTGTTTACTCTCCATGGATTTTCTGACCAAAATCTGAGATCCTGTTAGAAAAAAAAAATTTAAAGAGAAGTTTCTCGCTCTCCAAAGATCTCCAGATAGCTCAGCTCTCTAGAAAATATTCCAAACAAGAACTGCCATTGCTCTCTGTTCTCCCATCTCACACAGACCAAAAGCCCAGTTTTTGTTTTTAAGATTTCTTTATTTATTATATATAAGTACACTGTCGCTGTCCTCAGACACACCATAACAGGGCATCAGATCCAATTACAGATGGCTGAGAGCCACCATGTGGTTGCTGGGATTTGAACTCAGGACCTCTGGAAGAGCAGTCAGTGCTCTTAACCACTGAGCCATCTCTCCAGCTCCCTCCAAGTTTTAAGTTATGTGCAACTTCAACCATTTACTCCAGTTTCCTCTTGACCAGCCCACAAATCAGCATTCATAACCTTAGTTAACCCCTTGACTCTTAGGAAAAGGACATTTTCCTAAGTACATTTCCTAAGCAAGTTTTTTTTTTTTTTTTTAAGCATTGCAAAATAATCCAGAGATCTGCCTGCCTTTGTAAACTTAGTTGGGTGGGATACCATCCTGAGATTACCATTCTGAACATGCTTGAACCTAAATTTGCTGTCCCAGGCTGATCTTGAGCTCAGGAATCTATTCCCTTTGCCTCTGACTGTCTTTGTATTTTTCTGACAAGCTGCCTCATAGTGCAGTTGCTGCTATTTTTCTAGGTTTATGGAGCCCCTCATAAAATTCATATTGCATCCTTAAATTTTTCATAGTTGAAAAGTTACATATTTTGAACTCATGTTTTCAAAGTTCTTTCCCACAGCCTTTAGCATTGTCCTGAAGGTCACAGTGTTCCACCATTTTGCTGAGACATTAGACATACCATCAACTACCAGACTCAGGCTATCTCTGATTACCATGAAGTTATTAACCTAGGCAGAAAGGACATTCCTCCAAGGAGGAACATGAAAATTTGTTTATTATTATACAAACAAGCTTTTGCCCACAGCAACCATCATCATGGATGCTCCCACCCTCCTGGCTCTGCTTCCGGAGCAGGAACCCCTGATTCCATCCCTTACATTGCCAAGCAGAACTGGGCAGTGGCCTATTTAGAAAGAATTAGAAGGTGTGGCTCTGTTGGGGGAGATGTGCCATTTGGAGTAGGCTTTGAGGTGACACAAGATTTGAAGTTTCTCTCTGCCTCCTGACTTTGGACTGGGATGTAAGCTCTCAGCTACTTTTCCAGCACCAGGCCTATCTTGCCTGCAGTCACTCACCCTGCCATAATGATAATGTACTAAGCCTCTGAAACTGTAAGAAAGCTCCCAATTGAATGCTTTCTTTTATAAGTTGCTATAGTCACAGTGTTTCATGATAGCAATAGAACAGTAATTAAGACAACAGTGCTTGAGAAATGGCACATGAGGTTATTTTCTGATCTTCACATTCACACACACACACACACACACACACACACACACACACACACACACACACACACGCACAAATAATGCTGGAAGAAAGTATGAGAAGGGAACCATCTGGGCCAGTCACACATGAGAGCAGTGGTGAGAGACAAAATGGATCTTTTGTGGGGAGGAGGTTGACCGCAGGGAAGGGCACAGGATGGAGTTAATGAAACCCTGCTCCTTTGACAAGGTCATCGATTTAGCTGGAGTTCACTTTATCTCCTTCTCCACCTGGATTTATCACCCTTCCAGGGAGTGGTGGATGGCTTCTGTGGAGATTGAACCCTTTCTAAGAGGGGCTTCTAAAAGACCTAATTTAAATTACCCTGGCTTCCAGCTAGGAGCTCTGGGAAAATGAGTGTGGCTTTTATCTCCTTGAAGAAGCCTATCTGGGTTTAGTATTAGGTCTGAGTTACCTGATCTTACCAAGATCCCATTGAAATCAGGACAGACCGGGAAACAGAAAGAAGACAAAGGGAAGACTTAGAAATATGGCCAAGAAATAATGTTACAAATCAATCAATCAAACAACCCCAAGGGATTAAACTATTTAAACTGTATACTATCTGGGCATGAGTCAGTAATCACCAAACTGGGCTTTGTGCTGAAAGAAAAATAATCCATCTGTAGATATCATGTGTGTCACCGTCTGCAGACACCATGTGTCATCATCTAATAGGAATCAATCAACCTTTGCAAGTCATTATAATGGGTGATAGGAGCTAGAATTAGTTGCCTAGGAGACAAGCCTCTAGCTATGCCTGTGAGGTGTTATATAGGTCAGATCAACTGATGTGAAAAAGCCCATCCTAACTGCTGGACTAAGAAAGAGAAAGAGCTGAGCACCAGCATCTGTCTCCACCTGCTTCCTGGTGGACACTATGTGACAAGCTCCCTGGAGCTCCAGCCATCATGACTTCCCTGCCCCTGGAACTCTGAGCCAAAATGAGCCTTCCTTCCTTAATTTGCTTTTGCCAGGATGTTTTATTATAGTAAAGAGACCAGAACCTATATAGTAATCATTGCTAAAACTAACCTATGTAAGTTTGTATGTCCTCCATAAAATTTAGGACAAATTTTATGCCGAGAAAATTCTGGAAAGGTGACTCAGAGAAACCAGATATCTCCCTCTTGAGTGTCATGAAACTATCTCCAAATTCCTTGTCGGACCTCAGTAGACATCATGTTCAAACATGGGTGCTTCCTTCCACAAACTAACTTTACCTTCATTCATTATTTGGGTTTAAACTGTTGCTATGGTGGATGTGTGAGTGTGTGTGTGTGTGTGTGTGTGTGTGTGTGTTTGGGGGGCTATTTCTTAATTCTGTCTTCTTAAGGGAATGAATCCAGTCAAGAGACACATAGCTTGACTAGCAGTTTACTGAACGACACAGGAGTCTAGTCAGTGGAGCTGAGTAGAGCAGTCCCTGGGGAGAGGAATGGACTACCCCAAGTTGGGATCACAGCTCAGCAGGCAAAGCAAACTCTCCAAAGAGATGAAATAGCTTCCCTGGGGCAAGGAGCTCCATAATGAGCTATGCGTTGTGAAAAGGAATTTTAAAAAGGAAGTTACTATGAATACTTATTGGGTGAATGATATATTTATGAGGTAAGATGACAGTTTTTCCATCTCAAATCAGGAGCAGGATCTTCCTTTGTGCATATTTCTTTCCATGATGTCAGCAAAAGGAAAGGGGTGTCAAACTCACAAAGTAAATGGCATTCTAATGGTGTCGCATCATCTTTTAAGGATGCAAACCCTTTGTCAGTATACATGTGTGGGCAAATGTCCTGTGCCTTAAATTTCTGATATAGCAGAAAAACAGAGACACTATGTCAAGATCTAAGGGTGTTTAATCACGGGAGAACATTCCGATTGTCAGCAGACATGGCTCCTAATGTGTACATGTGATTTTTTGTTTTCCCTTCACCACCTCCTAGTTACAGATGTCTATGGGGGAAGAGGGGGGTATCCTTCCTAGAGATGCTCTCTTACAAACTTTGCCTGTAAAAAAAAAAAACTGTTTTATTTTTATTTATGTGTTTGTGTCTTTGTGGGCATATGCTACATGTATGTTGGTGCCTAGGGAGGTCAGAAGAAAGTGTAACTCCCTGGACCTAGAGTGACAGAGTTTCAGATAGTTGTGAGCCTCCTGCATTGGGTGCTGAAAACAAATGCCAACAGTTTAGAAGAGTAAAAAATCAGGCTTGGGCTCTTTCTTAACTGCTGAGACATCTCTCTATTTCCCAGGAGCTGTTCTTACTTGGTTTAGTCCCTTGTCCCAGGGACTGCTTTGTAGGTGCCAGTCAGTGCCTGCTAAGACTGAGACAGACTCTTCCCTTATCTGGTGAGCTTCACTTCTCATAGCAAGTGTGTGGTTGTTGGTTTTGATTTTTCCAGACAGGATTTTGTAAAAGTAACTTTCATTCGTCTGATGTAATTGTCGTCTCAGAGACTTACTGCCTCAGCCTGCTAACCCAGGCCTAGTCTAGGAAGCTTCTAGCCTTCATACAATCTAATCTAGGCCTAGAATGTTTTCAACCTCTAAGATTTACTGCTGAATAAGGTCACCTTTTCTAGTCCTTTCTGATCTCTGGCTGGCTGGTCAACTCAGTTGTTCTGGTTCAAAACTCTCCGTGCTAACTGATTCAATTCTGGCTTCTCTCTCTCTGCCTCTCCTTAACTGCTCTGCTTGACTTCAAACTAACTATAGCAATTTGTTCTAATCTTCTGGCTCCTTCTCACTCTCTGGCTCATTCTGTGTTTCCCTGTGTCTGGCTTTTTCTTTTTTCAACCTGTCTCTGTAAACTCTCCAGGCAAAACTGCCCCCTCTCTCCTCTCTCTGCCCTGCTCCCTCTATAGCTTCCCTTTCCTCTCTCTTCTCCTGTCCTATTCTGTTAAATCTCTCTCTGACTCAGTACTTTCTCTGTCACTCAATAGACATCATGTTCAAACTTAGGTGCTTCCTTCCACAAATTAACTTTACCTTCATTCATTATTTGGGATGAATGTGATGTGTACTAAGTTGCGTCTGTATTCAAGCAGGAAGGATTAAAAGTGTGTGCTAAGGTTGAGCCACACCACAACTAGAAAAAGGTGTTTGTAGTAAACAACAGTCTCAGAGTTCACTGTGTGATCAAATATCCTGCAACAAGGTTTCTTTGTGTAGCCCTGGCTGTCCTGAAACTAGCTTTGTATGTCCAGGATGGTCTCTAATTCAGATCCAACTGCCTCCTGCCTCTGCCTCCTGAGAGCTTGAGTTAAAGGCATGCACTACTACTCCCAGCTTGCAAACTCTGATTTAATTTTCCCAGTATTCCTATCCTCAATATTCTAACCTTAGCATTTTAACATTTGTTTTAACTCACACACTGTTTTTACCATGTTGAAACCTGGGAACTGGGGTAATCTAGCCTGTGTTTCCTGGCCTTAGTTACTTATATGTGGCCAGAATAAACCTCTCTTACTCTTTTTTTGAGGTAAGAACTATAGTGTGTGAATGTGAGTGTGGGGGAGAGTGAGAGGTTGGGGGAAAGGAAGGGGAAGGGGGAGAGGGAGGGAGAGAGGGATGGGGGAGAGGGAGGGAGAGGGGGTACAGGGAGTTTCATGGCTCCATGGCAGATATTCTTACCTTAGTTTTTGAGGCAGATTTTCCCACTAAACTTGGAACACATCATTTCAAAAGCTAGACTGGCTGGCAAATGACAGCAGGACCCACCTAGTTCTGGATTTTCATTGCTGGGGTTGGAGATGCTCACCCTCTTTCCTGACTCTTTACATGGATGCTGGGTATTGAATTCAGGTCCTCAGACTTTTGAAACAAGCAAATAACCTACTGAGCCATCTCCCCAGTCCAAGAGCTGTTGTTTTCTGAATTTACTTTATGTAAACATTTACATTTACTAAAAACTTCAGATTATACATTTACATAAAGTACTTTAAAAAATATTTGCCTATTTTGTGTATATGTTTTGTCTGCATGTAGGTACATGTATTATCTGGTGCCCTGTGAGGCTCAAAGAGGGCACTGGAACCCCTACACCTGGAGTTACAGATGGTTATGTGGGTGCTGGGAACAGAATCTGGGTCTTCTGCAAGAGTAATAAATGCCTTTAAACTGTGAGCAACTTTGAGTATATTTTATATTTAAATTATACTTCAGTTAAGCTATTAAAAAAATAAAAATTAGCCAGATGGTGGTGGAACACGCCTTTAATCCCAGCACTCGGGATGCAGAGACAGGCAGATCTCTGTGGGTTTGAGACCAGCCTGATCTACAGAGTGAGTTCCAGGATAGCCCAGGCTATGAAGAGAAACCATGTCTAGAAAAACCAAATAATAATAAGTAAAAATCAAGTTAGGCATAGTGATGCATGCCTACAGTCCCAGAACTTGGGAGGCAGAAGCAAGAAAAAAGGAACCCCCCAGCTCTCCAGGGTTCAAACCCAGCCTCAGCTACATAGTCAGTTTGAAGCTCCATGATGCTGTCTCTAAGAAACAAAACAAAACAAACCAATGTTTGGAAATAAGTTAAATATCTGTCTCAATGGAATTACAAAGTTTTAAGGGGCACATTATCCCCCAAGTAAAGAAGGCTGATTGGCCCCTTATAGGTAGGAAACAAAATACTTCACCCAGACAGCCACTCAATGAATGAAGCGGGGGAGGGGGCAAGGGGAGGTGGCTTCCGGGTCGCAGCTGGGCCCTCTCCGCGCGTCATCAAACGATGATTGGTCAGCTAGCAGCAGCTGTGCAGCGGGGTCCGGAGTGGGCGGGGAGAGAAGCAAAGACCCGACTAGGGCGGGGCCACGCGGGGTCTAGGGGCGGGGCCACGCGGGGCGGGCGGGGCGCCGGCTACGCGCATGCGCCTTAGTGTTGCCGCTGTCGGCGCGGTGAGGGAAGTGGACGCGATGGCCGGGTCCGCGTGGGTGTCCAAGGTGAGCGCTACAGGGCAGCAAGCTCGCGGGCGAGCGGGGAGAGTAGGCTGTGATCCCGCCTCACGGATGGCGGGGGCGAGCGCGCGGAGGCGGCTCATGGCCTGCGGGGAGTGTTTCGGGGAATGTGGCCGGCACGCCGAGCGTGTCTAGCTCTGAGCCCGGACAGCCCTGCCGGGCCGGGACGGCGTCAAGGTCAAGGCGGCCGGTATTGCTCTGGGTGTCCCCACCAGTCTCCTCCAGGATAGGAGCACAGGCCTAGTGCGGAGCCCCTGAGGGTCACAGAGAGGCCGCCTAGGCCCCGCGGCCCTGTCACCTGCGGGTCTCGGGGCAGCTTGCCCAAGTCGCCCCTCCCTGATCCCTCAGCCTTTGACTGGGTAAACGCTGGGCGCGAAAGGTTTTTCGAGGTGAGGGAATCCCTGGCCGTCCGGCTGGCCAGATTTTTCTCCCTCTTGGAACTCTTTCTAGTCTGATGCCTGCTGCCTTGGTAGGACAGAGGACACAGGGCATCATGCTCATTGGAATTACACTGAACATTCAGGGAGACCGCAGCATCGTCCTTTTGCCTTCCGTTGTTGGGAACCCTGTAATCTGGGGCTCTCTAGTTCTCCCCAATAGGTCAGGTACTAGAGCTGGAAGGCCCTTCAGGTTACATATGCAATCTTTTTCGCTTTCCGGTGGAGCTGACCTGTCCCCAAAGACAGACTTTCTCAAGGTCATACAGGAGGTCATTGTCATCTTTGAGAGAAACCCGAGTGTTTTGATTTTCAGTTCCCTTCTGTCTATCCAATGGCCAAGGTCACTTTAGCTAATTATGGATATAGTACTGACCAGGCCCTAGGTTATCTGATGCCATTGTGGGTGGTTCCCTAGAAGTCGACTATGAGCAATGCAAAATTTAAAATAAAAAGTTGGCATTTGCCCCCCTCCTTTAAATATAAAGAGAGGTTTGGAGATATACGATTGTTTAAATTTAGGGTCTTAGTTTTAAATTCTAACAAAGCCATTGACTTGTGTGCCCTATGCAAATTATTTAACGTCTGTGAGCCCACCTGTTAGATACCTACCTGTACATGTGTCCCGTCCTTTGTGCGTGTAAGCACCCGGCCCATGTAGAAGGACACAAAAACCTGAAGCTTTTATAGCTATTGCTATATCTGCCTTGGTGGCCATCAAGCAGACAGTGAAAAACTAGGCTTTTTTTGCTCAGTGACTGGCGTCTACTTTGTCACTACGTTCAGACCCACATTTGCTTGAGATGCTGTTAGGTCACATCTGATTTTAAAGGGTAGTAACAAGTCAGTTCTTTAACTCTGGGCTTACACACTCTACCTGTTTCACCTTGTTAGGTACAGTCAGCCTTCACGGAGGGACCAAATAAAGCCACCTGGTAAAGGGTGTGCTGAGAAATCTTTTTTTTTTTTCTTTTAGCTCTGTAAGAAAAATCAGAAATTATTGTCCTTAGCATCAGAAGATGCTCCCCTGGGACTTGATTGCCTGGGTCACCTTTGGCAGAGTGGCCCAGGCTTTGGTTCAGTCTCTCTCAAGGGATTAGGGCCTCTGCAGGGGCTCCTGAGGCCAACTGGAGGTGAAGTACCAAATGGTATTTGGATTTTCATCCTACTGGGCTTTCTCTCAAGGCTTTGTTTTGTTTGAGACAGTGTCTCAACTAGTCTAGCTGAGGCTGTAGGTAAGGCTGACCTTGAACTCCTCCTGATTTTCCAACTTCTAAGTTCTGGAATTAGAGTTGTGAGCTTCCACACCCAGTGCCCATTAAAGTTTTAGTGTTTCTTTTTTTTAAAGGGTCATTTGCAGATCATAGATGTTTCTCACTGAGAAAGTGAAGGTTTTAGAGGTTTTCCAGGCCCAAAGACTATGATGAGCCAGTTTCTTGGCTTACTTCCTACACAGTATCTCTTGGTTTTGGTTGGAGTATGAAGGTAAAAAGGAAGTGAGGAGCCACAGGGTGAAGGTGATCCAGGGCCTAAAATCAAGGTCAGGAAGCTAAGACTAGTTTCTCTTTCCTGAAAACTAGTCTCCTTGGGTTTTATGGAGGTAAAATGGTTCGCAAGTCTATTATTAAGTAAAAGACAGTGTGTCCTGTGAACTTCTCTTTGAATGGACTTGGCCAATGTCTGATTTTAGTCCAAGATCCTAAGAGATGAAAATGTGGGAAAGGCAGTCATTACAGTCATGAGATCTAGGATCTCAGCTACACATAGGACTGAGAATGGTTTGGGTTGTTTTTGGAGGGATTCATTCAACTCGAAGGCAGTACCAGGCACAGTACATATAGTAGCAGACAAATCATAACATGGCTTACATGTCTTGGAATGTTTATTTATTGTTTATAGTGCTGGGCCTTGAGCCTGGTGACAAGGGGTACTCTACCACTGAGCCTAGGCCCTCAGCATCTTAATTTCCCTCCATTTTGATTTTAAGGTCTAGTCTCAATAAATTGCCCAGGTTGACCTTAAAGCCACTCTGTGGCCAGTGCAGCACGCATGACTTTTGTTGGTTTGTTTTCTGAGTAGCCTTGGCTGACCTGGAACTCCGAGAATCCCCCTGTGCCGCCTGGCTCTCCTCTGCTCAGTATGTACACTGGCCTCCCTGGAACTTGAGAAACTATGCATTGGTGCATAGGTTCCATATGGTCTGCGCTCAGTTCTGCTCCCTGTTTGGGCCTTTTCGTTACCCCAAAACAAAAAGCATAGACTGTATGCATAGAATGCCCCTCCAGATCTTCCAGATGTATGCCTCCCATGAGCTGGCTGACATTAAAGATGTGCAGCACCACTGCCTGGCTGGCCTGAGATTTCCATCCCCCTTCTTTAGCCTCCTGAGTATCTGGGCTTACAAGCCCCAGCCATGAGGACTGGGAAAAGAAAAAAATGTGTCTCCTTGCTCTTGCATTTAACATGAAAAAGTTGCATTAATTTTTTTTTTTTTTTTTTTTTTTTTGGCAAATTTGAGTGCCTTTGTTTGTTTTCATTTTATTGTAATAAGACTTTGTACCATTTCTGAAGAACTGAGCTATTACATTTGAAACAGCTTTTTCTTTTGAGTCAGGGTCTCACTGTGTAGCCTAGCACTCACTATGTAGACCAGGCTAACCTCCAAACTCAAAAGAAATTTACCTACCCTGGCTTCCCAAGTGCTAGGATTAAAGTTATACACCATGATGCTTAGCTAAAGTTTGAAATACCTTTAAAAATATGTACATATGCTAGTGGCTATCAGAAAAAAAAATTAATGTTAATGTCTTTGAGTGGTAGGATTGTTCGGTTTATTAGGTGACTTATTTTTCTTTTTTATATCATTTTGTGTTCTCAAAAAAATTAATAATACAGATAAGGCAACACAAGTAAAAGTAGTAACTCTATTCCCTGTGCTGCTGGAAGAACTAAATAAAATATTCGTGAGCCTGGAGGTGGTGCTGCTTGTCTTTAATCCCAGCCCTCAGGAAGCAGAGGCAGGTGGATCTCTATAATTCGAGGCCAGCCTTGTCTACAGAGGGATATCCAGGATAGCCAGGAACCCTGAGGCATTGACATCACTACTGCTAAATAAATTATCTTAGGTTTAGTATAAACTATTATTAATATCCTCGAAAGAGTTGGTATCTGACTGACTCACACGTCCTGGGTCCCCCCACCCCCGCTTTTGTCAGTACTGGGGCATGTACATGCTAGGCAGGTGGTCTGCCTCTGAGCTATGTCCCCAACCTTTCTTAGTTTTTGAGATATGGTCTTGTTAAGTTGTTGTTGCTACCCTTGAGGATTCCATGCAGCCCATAGAGGCCTTGAGCCTGGAACCTCCTGCTTGGGTTTACTGAGTAGCTGAGATCACAGGTCTTCCATTAGGCCAGGAAAAATAGTTTCTAATTTGCTGATTGGTTGCTGGAGAGAGGGGCATATAATAATTCTTAGAAAGAGCTCAGTCATTTGCTGGTTGGTCACTTTGATTTTAGACAGTTCCCTCATTTTCCCCTTCTATCTACAGAATTAGTTCAGGGAGGAGTCATGCCGTGGGTTTGTTAAGGGTCATGAAACTTTTCTTAGAGCCTATGGCATCCTCTGGTGGTCAAGAGTATTAACAAAACTAACCAGGGCATTAGAGAAAAACTAAGGTTTGAAACAAAAACATAGCTCCATTTTATCTTCTCAGTCTTTTGACAATTT
This sequence comes from Micromys minutus, assembly GCF_963924665.1. NCBI lineage: Eukaryota > Metazoa > Chordata > Mammalia > Rodentia > Muridae > Micromys > Micromys minutus. Next base: position 45,600,604 of record NC_137985.1, read on the forward strand.
ACATTATAAGCTCAATTTAAAAAATATCAAAAAGATTTCAAAATCTTTAGTGCTGAGATTGGGGATGGCTCAGTCTGTTAGGTGCTTGTCCTGCAAGCGTGATGAGCTGAATTCACATTTCCTGCACCTACATAAAAACAAACAAGCCAAAAAACTGGGTGGTGGCACATGCTTGTAATTCCAGAATTAACGAGGCTGAGGCAGGAGGATTATAAATTGGTGAGCTCCCTTATCTCAAAAACTAGGAGAAGAGGACACCTGGTGTGCACCTCTGACTTTCACATGCATGCACACATGTGCACATACACACTTACTACCACATATGCCCACACAAACCCCCAAAGAAAGAATACAGAATTTCAGTCTAGCGTTTCAAGTCTGAGCAGGTCAGCCTCATTGAGCTAGTAATATTTGAGACACTAATCCTGGAAACTCTCCAAGTTCAAAACAAAACCTCCAGTTTTTCTGTCTCCCCCATGCAAAACTATCAGAAACAACTCAAATATCCAGCTGTGAGTTCTGTGTGTAACATTTCTTTGTTGATCTCAATGTAGGTCTCTCGGCTGCTGGGTGCATTCCACAACACAAAACAGGTGACAAGAGGTTTTGCTGGTGGTGTGAGTATAATTATGTCTTTTATTTTTTCCTTTTAGAAGTTTCTCAAGAAAGATGCTCAAATACATTTATTACTTAGTATTACATCTTCATTTATTTAAAACTAAAGGGAATTGGCCACACGTCTAATGTATACTAGAATGATTGGCAAATACACAAATCTCTTGTCATTTTCCTATTTAAGAGGAGTCTGTTGTCTCTGGCTATGTAAGCCTATCCCTTTAATATCAAGGAGCCATGATAAAAATAGAAGTTACCCTGAGCCTGTTACTTTATTTTATAATCTCAGTAGTGTCTTAAGACACTTAGGGGTTTTATTTTTTCAAAAACAAGTGTAAGTTGAGAGAAAATTGTTGAGAAGCTTCAAAAAACCTGCTCTGCATTTTTGTTTTCTGAGCTTCCCTAAACTCAGGAGATTGGTCATCAACTTTGAACACCTTGTGCTTCTATGGGCCCTACAGGCTTACACTTCCTTATGTGGTCTGTAGACCCCATGTTAGTGGGTCCCCTAGTGCTTGTCAAATCTGCTGCTTTTGGAACTCCTGGCTTTAGAGTCCTACGCTTGAAAAGCTGATGTCACATTTTTGGAGCATCCCAAGACTGTGTGTCAGTGACTTCCTATTTATTATTTTATCCCCCTTTTTATAGAATCTGATTTCTTTTTTATAATTCCTTTATTCCTGTACTCCTACATGATACTTTATGCCATGAGGAATTGAAGAAACTATGTATATTTCTCCCCCTATATGCTGTCTGTTCTGGAGAAGAAAGGTAGCTTCCCAGAGGCTATTCATTACCTGTGGGAGAACAGGAAGAAGGAGCCTCAGGCCCTGCTTATGCGAGAATGCAGATACGAGCTCAGAGCAGTTGAATGTCTGCACAAGACCCATGCAAGCCTAAACCAGACTAAATCTCAGCATGGAAGGGGGTGTTGGACACAAAATCCCACCTCTAGCTGTGGAGTGATTGGCAAGTATTAGCTGTTGGGAGAGGGAGAGCCTGTAGATACCTGGTCAGAAATCCATGTTCCACTGGAAATCTACATGTTCAAGAATATTTGAGCATTACAAATTGGTCTTGAGTAACAAGAAGAAAAAGGACACAGTTAGATGGGTAGGGAAGGCGGAGGTGAGTCTGGGAAGAGTCGGAGGGAGGTGAATGTGACCAAGACATGCCTTATGGAATTCTCAAAGAATTAATACAGTTTTTGAAAATGCAGAATAAGGCTTGCACTTCAAGCTCAAGAATAGTCACCCCAACATTTCAAACCCATTCTGAAGCTGGACCTAATGGTACAAGTCTGTGATCTCAGCAGCTCAGGAGGCTGAGACAGGAGGATCAAAAAAAGTACAGGGCCTGCTGGGCTCCAGAGAGTGTTGAAGGCCAGCTTGGGAGCCATAGAACTGCCTCAAAATACAAAGTAAGGAGGGCGGGGATGTAACTGTCAGAGCACACGACCCCGGGTTCATCCTTAGCACCAGAGCAAATAGAGAAAAAGAAAAATGTAGCACATTCTGGAAATAGGTAAGACAGTCATGGCTCTTTGCTGGTATTTTAGCCTGTAGGATACCAATTCTTAAAAATATATTAGCCTGGTCAATGAGGCCATTTCGAAAGAAATAAAGTAGGTTTTTTTTTTTTTTTTTTTAAAGATTGGTTTAGTCATATATAAAAACTTGAGAAATCATTAGTCAACCTGTCCAGGTGTCATAAGGCAAAGGACCAGGGAAAGTTGAATTAGTGATCAAAAAATGAAATTATGATATAAAAATATTTTTTTAAACTTTGAGAATTTCATACATGTATACAGTGTATTTTAATTATATTTAATTTATTTTACTCTTCCCTTTCACTTAATAACGTTTTTAAACTATAGTCAAAGCAACTAGAAGTGGATGCTAGGTAAAATGCAGTTCCCAATGAAAAGGAGTCTGGATGAGTTCAGATGCTCTCATCTTTTCTGGTGTGTTTTATCTCCAGTATCTGAAATGCTCGCTTACTTGTTCAGAGCATTTGGAACAAGTCATTGTGTTGTACCATAGACACATTCGCTGTCCACGGGCCCTTGTGGGTCTGACCACGTTACTGGTTGCTGTTGACCCCCATGCTCACTTAGATCTCAGGATGGAGCCAGGTTTATAGAGGGACTGAGGGATGTGGAAGCCCTCAGAAATGAAGTCTGGATTTTCTTGGAGGGTCAAAACAGACCTCTACAATTCTGGAAACATGTTGGAGTTTTATGAGGCTATTTCCTAAGAACCTCCCTAGGATTCCACAGAAAGCTGGGGCTTCTGTGACGAGCTGTAGTGAGGGAGCAAAGCTGAAATGTTCGGTTGTCTTAGGATTTACAGATTCCAGGCAGCTAGTTGTTGACATTTGTCTGAAAACAAGTCAGGAAGTGTACTTGGTTTATTTTTGTTGAAGAGCATCATTTGTGTTACTATTTAAATTTCCAAACTCAGTTGAGAACAGAGACATGGAGTATTGTGGAGTCGGTTTCTGCAGGAGGTTTGCTGTTTCTTTAAAGCATTTGGGTCTTTCAGATATACCCTGGGGAAGTGAGTTTCTCTGTGAGCTATACTCTCTTTAAAAAAATATTTTTAAAGCCAATTCTTATTGTTCTCTTTGATGATTTCTCATATTCAGGTTCAGACAGTAACTTTAATTCCTGGAGATGGAATTGGCCCAGAAATTTCAGCCTCAGTTATGAAGATTTTTGATGCTGCCAAAGTAAGTGTTAAAATTTTTTTAAGGATATTCTACAGAGACTTTATAATCTGTAAATGTTGTTTTTAATCTTCACAGATTTTCTGCTTAAAAAAAAATATTGAGGGCTGGTAAGTTGGCTCGGTGAGTGTAGGCTTCTGCAACCCAGCCTAATGCCCTGAGTTTGATTACCAGCTCCCACATGCAAAGAGAAAAGCTATTCCCTACGGTTTTCTGACCTCCACAAACACTGAGGCACCCACACCCACACAGTCTGTGTGCACAGAAATAAATAAATTCATGAAATTATTTCAAAGCGGAGTGTGCTTGTCCAGACCTTAGTTCCTCCCAGTACTTGGGAAACAGATACAGGCAAATCTCTGTGAGTTCAAGACCAGCTTTGACTACATAGTAAGTTCCAGACCAGCCTGGTGAGACTGTGTCCAAAAACCAAGATTGTTGTTTATCTACTTACTTTTTTTTTTTTTAAGTTTTATTTGTGTATGTCTGTTTTGCCTGCATGTATGTATGTATGTATGTATGTATACCACGTGCATGGCTGGTACCTTTGGAGGCCAGAAGAGGGTGTCAGATTCCCTACAACTGACATTACAGATGGTTGTGAGCTTCTGTGCAGTGCAGAAAATTAAACGGTGGGTCCTCTGTCAGAGGAACAAATGATCTAGCCCCCCTAACTATCTCCCCAGTCCCCATTTACTTTTGAGACACAGTCTTGCTCCGAAACCTGGGCTGGTCTCAGTCTAGAACTTAATGTGCAGCTCAGGCTGGCCTTGAACTTGTAGTGTTCTTGTGTCAGCCTTCTGAGGGCTGGAAGATTGGTTCACTGCCATCTCACTGCCAGTGTGGATAGTTGAAGCTACCACATTGGTGTGTGCTATTTATGACGTAATCAAAATAGCACTCCGGTACTTGTGGTTCTTTAAGCTCTGCGAGGCCACTCACTCGCCTGCCCTATTGTGACTTCCTGAAAGAATGCTTCAGCATTTATATAGGTGATTGTGAAAGAAAGAAGTGTGAACCAAGTCTACATCATTTTCTCTGTTCTCTGTCTAGTTCTGCAGTGTGCTGGCTATCAAATGTCAGTTCTCATACAGACAGTGAAGGGAGAAAGGAAAAGAAAGTGTATGAACATTCATAGGCATTTCTTGTTCTTTAGACAGCTTTACTAAGATACAATTCATATGCTATTCAAATTACTCACTAGGAATGTATGGTCTAGGGCTGGAGATGGCTCAGTGGATAAAGTGCCTGCTGTGTAGGTATGAGGACCTGAGTTCAGGTTGTGTCTGTAATCCCAGTGCTTCTGTTGCCACATGGGAGGCAGAGGTAGGGGAGCCTCTGTTAGTCTGCAGGCCCAGTTAGCCTGGCGTACACAGCAGCAGAGACCCCCAACCTCCACACATTCATTGTGATACAGAAAAGGTATCTGAGACTGAGCACACATCTAGTTCGATGATTTTTGTATATTCAGAGTTGTGCAGCCATCACACAGTCTTAATTCAGAACAATTTTATCACCATCAAAGATAGCCCATAACCCATAGCCATCACTGTAGGTTCCTTTCCCCCTGCCCACCCCACCCCCAGCCCTCAACTCCTGGTCCCGGGCATTCCTTTACTTTCTCTACAGATTTGCTCACTTGTTCATATTAATCGACTCTTACATGATCTTTTCTGGTGGACTTTTTGCTATTAGCATTTTGTTTTCAAGGCTCAGCCATGTGTCAGTGCTGTGAATCATTTCTGTGAACCTTATATCTCCACTTCTTATTATAATATAATAATAGCCACCTTAAGAGTCCCTGTGAAGAAAATAAGTGAGCAGGTGGCTGGTGGGTGTGATGTGGGCCAGGGTAATGCAGAGAATCCCTTTGGACACATTACAGCATGTGAGGAACTTTCAGGACCTTAAGGGACATTGTTCCTGTGTATGGACACTGGTTGTGCCCAGTCTCGATGAACAATGTTGCAGTCTCAGTGCCAGTTTTAAGTCTGTCCAGTTCACTCTGCTGCTGTGTGGCTTCTAGGCACCTATTCAGTGGGAGGAGCGGAATGTCACAGCGATTCAAGGACCAGGAGGAAAGTGGATGATCCCTCCAGAAGCCAAAGAGTCCATGGATAAGAACAAGATGGGCTTGAAAGGTACAGTGGAGAGGCGGCGCTGTGGTTGGTTCTAAGCATCCTATTTTGAGAATACATGCATATAGCCGAGTACAGTCTGACAGTCTATCAGAAGTGAGGACCTCCTTTTATGAAGTATCTATTGTGTTAAGGTACTTTATTAATTTATTGAATGAATGTTTATGTTTTTGAGACTGGTTCTCACAGTATAGTCTAGCTGGCCCACAACTTTCTTTTAACCTGAGTTTCTCATGCATTAGCCTTCTGAGTGCTGGGATTACAGGCATTCATCTCTAGATCCTTCCTTCCTTCCTTTCTTTCTTTGGAATTATATTCTTGGCTCTACTGTGGAATTATATTCTTGCCCTGACAGTGTTGTCTCTTATTTATTTAAAACTGTAGTGAAAACATTGAAGTGTCTCTGGCTAACACCAACTTTACTATGTCTGTTATTTCTAGCTCCATTTACCTTTCATCCAGTTTTTAATGTTTTTGTTATTTTAATACATGCTTAAGGCCATGATGCTGAATAGTTAATATTTGGTGCAGGTTTTAAAACCATGTTCAGATCCAAGCTTTAATCTCATCTTTAGAAAGCCCCGGCTGGTAAATTTAATCCCAGTTCCTGCACTGGGATTATCCACCATCCCCATTTGTACACGTCCCTCATGGTGATGAGGCTTAGAGGATGCTCAGTGCCTGGATCCTCAGTTCTCAAGACAGGAAATGCAGTTCATATTCCAGAAACCTCCCTGAGGATGTGCTCCTCTTGGGTCTGAAGGCAGAGCACCAATTACAGGAGCCATGTAGGTCAGTGGGTTCCCTGAGACAAGTGTCCTCTGTCGTCATCTGTTTGTCCTCTTGTCCAGGCCCACTAAAGACCCCAATAGCAGCCGGCCATCCATCGATGAATCTGTTGCTTCGGAAGACATTTGACCTTTATGCCAATGTCCGGCCATGTGTCTCAATTGAAGGTTATAAAACGCCTTACACGGATGTAAATATTGTCACCATCCGAGAGAACACGGAAGGAGAATACAGTGGGATTGAGCATGTGGTATGTTTATCTCAGAATTTTTTGTTTTGTTAGTTTGGGAGAGGTTTTGTAGTTTTGGGAGGTGCTTTGTTTTGTTTTGTTTTTCATATTTTGAGACAGGGTCTTTAAGCCCTGAGTGTCTGGAACTAACTATGTAGAACAGGCTGGACTAGAATTCATAGGATCTGCCTGCTCTGCTTCCCTGGTGCTGGGATTAAAGACATGCTTACACACCTGATGTTCTTTATTCCCTATGAGATTTCCTTCTGTGCATTTTAGACACTTATTCAAATTCTCAGTTGAAATACCTCCCAAAGACAGATGAGTGTCTCCTCTGAGGAGTTGGTGGGTGTTTGTTTTGGTCATGGATCTCTGGCTGATGACACGTGTAAACGGGAGGAAGAGCCTGGCCTGCTATTGTCAGGGCATAGGCCTGGTATAAACTGGGGATTTGCCTTCTACAGTTTGAGCTCCCACTCCACATGTGTGCCCTTGACTGGTGCCTGTCTCTGTCGGTCACTGTACAGCAAAGCAAGGATTGTTAAGCCTGTCCCCCTGACTGCAGGCTGCCCCAATAATGTGCTCTGTACTCTGAAGCTTGCTGGTACCAAAGTGTTGCCATGCCCCTTCCAGTGAAACATGGCTTCCTTTCTTTCAGATCGTTGATGGGGTCGTGCAGAGCATCAAGCTCATCACTGAAGAGGCAAGCAAGCGCATTGCTGAGTTTGCCTTCGAGTATGCTCGGAACAACCACCGGAGCAACGTCACAGCTGTGCACAAAGCCAACATCATGTGAGTCCGAAGAGGCCCAGGCTGACTAGCTTTGCTGTAGGGATGGAGCTCACAGGACTTAAGTCTCCAGTTTGTTCTCTGAGTCCCAGAATTTGGAAAAGAACTGTATACTGACCAGAGTAGCATTTTCTCCTTTGGGACCTCACTGGGGAGATGATAGGGACAAATGAAGGGCCAGGAGTTCAGGTCCTGGAAGTTAAGGGGGCTGAGCTGTCAGAAGGAAGCTGGAGGAAGGTTAGACTAAGAGAGGCCACACAGTTCATATTTCCCAAGTGGGAGAACAAGGGTGTTTTCTCAAGTGCCATGTACTCGGGGACTTAAAATAGAACAGATACTGTCAGCAGTGTTTCTCTGACATTTCAGGTTCTCAAGCCCAGTCTATTAAAGGCTCCTCTGGTCAGACACAACTTTCTTAACCTAAGAAAGGACTGAACCTGCACAGTAGGAAGCAACTTAACTAACAGTCACTATCCTAAAGCAATTTTCTTTCTTTTTTTTTAAATTTTATTTGTTATTTATGAGTACATGGTAGCTGTCTTCTCTTCACACACACCAGAAGAGGGCATCAGATCTCATTACAGATGGCTGTGAGCCACCATGTGGTTGCTGGGATTTGAACTCAGGACCTCTGGAAGAGCAGTCAGTGCCTCTTAACCGCTGAGCCATCTCTCCAGCCCCTAAAACAATTTTTGTATGAGCCCAGGCATGGATCCATATGTACCTACACTCCCAGCACTTAGTGTGTAAAGCCAGCCTTAGCTACATAGCAAGTTCAAGGCCATCTTGAGCTTCTTGAGACTCTGTCTCAAACAAAATTAAGTATTTCTTAGTTCTTGGTGGATAATGCTTCAAAAATCTAGTCTTCTCTATGGTAAACAAACTGTCTCAAGTCATTATGCTTCTGTTTTGTGTTGTTTCTCTAGACAGGGTTTCTCTGTGTAGCCCTGGCTATCCTGAAACGTACTCTGTAGACCAGGCTGGCCTCTGACTCAGATCTGCTTTTCCCCTGCCTCCTCGTGCTGGGATTAAAGGCGTGCGCTACTGTGCTGCCCAGTATGCTACCACACCAGGCTTTTCCTTCTTTGAACAGACAACTCTGTGTGCGTGTGTATCTCTGTGTGTGTGCATGTGTGTGTGTACGTGTGCGTATGTATGGTGGACAGATATCGGTGTCATCCTTAGGAACAATGTTGACCTTTGGTGAGGCGGTCTCTCGCTGGCTTGCAGTCCCGGCTCGGCTGCTGGGGCTGTGCAGTGTCCTGGAGGCCTTTGGTCTGCATCCCCAGCACTGACCTTCAGCTTTCCTTGGCTGGGGATCTGAACCCTGGCCCTGAAGCCCTTCAGTGAGCCATCTTCCAGACCCTTGGAACTTGAAACTTTCTTAAACTTAATTTTCTTTACTCGATTCTGTGTGTCATTTTTAACAAATCGTCTATTTATATTATTAAATACAGGAGGATGTCAGATGGGCTCTTTCTGCAAAAATGCAGGGAAGTTGCGGAGAACTGTAAAGATATTAAATTTAATGAGATGTACCTCGATACTGTATGTTTAAATGTAAGTATGCATTCGTGCTGGGTGTTTTTCATGGTGCAGTCTGTGTATCCATGATACGCAGACTATGATTGCTAAGTGCACACCTGTTACTCCTTGTAGATGGTACAAGACCCGTCCCAGTTCGATGTTCTCGTCATGCCAAACTTATATGGAGACATCCTTAGGTAAGTCTCACTGTGCCCTTTATACAGAAACATCCTAAAGTGGATCACGGCTCCGTTTTCAGTAACATATTATAAGCTATTGAATCTGCTACAGAAGATGAGCTGCCTCCAGTGTCCTTTTAGTGTTTCGTTACAGCTAGCTAGACTGGTGGTCATTTCATAACATCCCCTCTCTTCCTCCCACCCGTTGGTGCTGAGGCTTGTGCTGAGCTGCTGTGGGCTCCACCCACACAGGCCCAGTCACCATTGACATCATCTCAGATGGACAGGAACCTTACAGCAGAGGCCCAAGGAAGCCCCGTGTTCTCAGTACTTAAGTCCTCAAATGTTGGCGTTTGCCACCTCTCTCTCATTCCTTCCCTTTTTGGATCCTTCTTTCCTACCCCCAAGGGATGTTGGGAAATGTCTAAGCCGGTCCTTCCTTCTACATATCTTATGTGGTGTTCTGTTGAGAGGTAAAGCTTTTCTTTCTCGGAGTCTGTACATAGGCTTTTAACTATGGAGCCTTACACATTATCTGAGGGAGTTATGCTGGGGTTTGGTCTATTGTTTGTTTGTTTTATTTGTTTTAATTTTTGAGGCAGTCTCAGCTGTGTAGTCAGTTGTCTGTATTCGTGTGTGTACTCCTGGATTTCTGCTTTATTCATTGGTAAGATCTTCACTGGCTCAGGTTGTCCTGACTGGGCTTGGTGCCTCCTGTCCATGGTTCCTGTGTCCCTGGGGCTTTGCCTGCCCTTTGAGCCTTGCCTAACTGGTACAGTAAGCTGTTCCGGTTCATCTCCATTTCTGACCCTGAAGCCTGGAATGAGCCACTTGTCCAAGGAACTCTGCTTCCTCTAGTGAGGTCTAATATTTAAACACTCAAATCTAAGTGCTAGATAAATTGCTTTCTATTGCAGTAAATATTAAAAAATAATAAATTGGTTTATCTCTCTACCATCCCTGAGGTCTCACTCCTCAGGCCCGACCCTGATACAGACCTGCAAGCACCTCTGGCACCCGGTCTGAGCCCCCACGGCCCAACTTATCTGTGCAACTCCCTTCCCTTGGCGGTTTACTACCACCTGTTCGCCTCTGTCCCGGGGTGTTTCTGTACCCCCAAAATCCTACAAACACATCTTTACAGCCCGATAGTTTTTCATACAGGTATATATATATATTCAACTCTCAATCCACAAACCCTCTACACAATAAGATTACATCAAATAGACAAAGATACAAACTGCCCTTCTATTGAGATATTAAACCTGTAAAATCCTTAATGTTCAAAGCTTTTTAACACCAATCAATATCACCTGGGTCTAGCTGGTCTTTGGGAAGCTCCATGTTGCCATGACCTTCCTGCTTTGTCCTCGGACCTCCTCGGACCTCTCAGCCCTCTCTACCTCCCTCGCCCCGCCCAGTCACTGGCTTTTATTTTACTAATTAAAATGGGTAGGTTCTGTTGGAGTAGACTAGGCAGCCCTTTTTGGGGAAGTGGAAGTGTAACATTAAAATACAAACAGCTTCAGGACAATCTGCAGCTTTCTTTTTCAAAATGCCCTTTTCTGCCCTTAGTGATCTGTGTGCGGGACTGATTGGAGGTCTTGGTGTGACTCCAAGTGGCAATATTGGAGCCAACGGTGTTGCCATCTTTGAATCGGTAAGGACCCAGATGCCTACACAGAATGTCTCCTTGTGTAGCCCATGCTGCCGGCGAGCTCATGATCCTTCTTCCTCCGCCTCTGGCCTTGGAGCTGTAACTGTATGCCATCACTCTTGGCTTTCAGTTTTCAGGTGTCCCGTCTCAGGCCACCCTTCCTGTCAGTCAGTCCCCTGTCTGTCTAGGAGCCTGATTCCTAAAGTTCATCATCCACCTGGTCCTGCCCCTTGATCACTGTTTGTTTTCTTTCCCTGTCTCTCCTCAGCCAGTGTATATGAAGCTCTGTGAGGCCTGTGGCTTCCTGGAGCGCTCTGCCCACACTTGCACATTGCCTAGGAAATTGGTGTTTATTTTTTATTGTTTTAATTTTTGCAACCTGGTCTCAAAATTCTCAAAAGCCTAGGATAGAATTTGCTATGTAGACGAGGCCGGCCTCAAATTCATAGATGTACCTACCTCTGCTTCCCTCAGTGCTAGTACTAAAGTCATGTGTCACCATGCCCAGCACATGTGTGTGTGTGTGAGTGTGTGTGCGCGCGCGTGTATGTCATGCTTATATATGTGGAGATCAGAGTGTTGCTTTTTTCTTCCAACCTTGAGCTATGATTTCTGTTTTCTCTGCTGCAAACACCAGGCTTGCTGGCCCATGTGCTCCCCAGGACTCCACTGTCTCCACCCCTGGCCTCCCTATTGGGGCCTTGGGGTCACAGATGACTCTGCTGCATGTCCAGCTCTTACATGGGTTTGGAGATTCAGACACGTGCAGCAAGTGTGGGTTCCTCACCCAGCCATCTCCCTGATTTGGACCCAGAGTTTTACACTTGAAAATTAGCTCTTCATCTCTTCACAGCTTTCGGTCATTTCTAAGATCCATGTCAGTGATTGCAGCTTTCAGGGAATATTGTTCCATTAGCAGAAAGCGGATGGAGACCTCAGCTTTTCCAGAAGGCTGCTTTGCCTTTTCTTGGTGTTGAGGATTGAGCCCAGAACTCATGTATGCCAGGCACATGACCAGGGTTGCCTGATCGTATCTCCCTTCTGCTCACTCTGTCTCTGATGCCATCACAGGTTCATGGAACAGCCCCGGACATTGCGGGCAAGGACATGGCCAATCCCACGGCCCTCCTGCTTAGTGCCGTGATGATGCTGCGCCACATGGGACTTTTTGACCACGCAGCAAAAATCGAGGCTGCGTGCTTTGCTACCATTAAGGATGGAAAGGTATCTGTAAATCTAGATGACTGCAGACTGGCTGAAATGAGTTTCTTCTGTGGAAAGAGGACAGAGCCCAGACAGATTTGGTGTTAAACAGGGTTTTTCGTTTTGTTTTGCTTATAACTGGTTTTTGAGACAGGGCTTCTGGCTGCCTCAGCCTCTGCCTCTGCCTCCCAGATCCTGAAACAGATTCTTCATGTGCACTTCTGATTGAGCTTGATTGGCTTATGTGCATGTATGCATTTTGAGGGGGATGAACCAAATATTTCCTCTGAAAGAATTAAGAGGCACTGACGGGCATCAGAACACAGCAGGAAGTGTATGAGAGCCAGAGGCAGGCACAGGCCCACCCAGCTGGACTGCTGTTAGCGCTGCAGTCTGGTCAAGCATTCTTAACATAATGCCTCAAAGCTGGTTCTTTCTGAAACTTACAGCTTAGGATTACTTCTGGCCAAAATACAATGAAAGTATATCTGTAACAGCCTGACATCACTTCAGAGGGCAGGAGCTTTGGTTAGTTATACCAAGTTTGTGTTTGGGAAGTAACAGTCTAGAGCTGAGCAGAAAGGTGCACACGGGGCCTCTCAGTTCTGTAGGATGTAGCTACAAGAGGGATTTAACATACGTCTGTTTGCGGTGAAGAGAACGTGAGTTGTTAGGAAACAGATCGGTTGTACCAGACTCTCTCCTGAAGCAGAAAGTTAGGAGTTCGCCTCCACTTACCAGAACAGACCAAATATGCCTCACCGTCTTTATTTTAGCTTTAAATTTCTCCACAGACGTTATGTGTAGATTTGCTTTCATTTAACTATTCATAACCAACCAGTATTTTCTTGGTCAATAGTTTGAGAAATAAAGAAGAAATAAAGGGGAAATTTTGGAAAACCTTCCTGCTCCCTAAGGAGACTTATTCTTTGAGATGGGTTCTTAGGTCTCTGTATACCCAGGTAGTAATGAGCCCAAGATGCACTATAGAAGGTTATGACGTGCCCCTGTAGTTATATATCAAAGTCCCTCAGCCCACCCATAAGTACTTGTTAAACATTTCCAGGCCCTTACAGCATCCTGGCCTTTCACCTCCTGGCCTCCTTCCTCCCAGATCCCCATTTCTCTGCCTGCCACCCTTATTGTACCTCTCCCACTCCCTCCCTCCCCTGTTTTGTCTGTCTGTCTATCTGTCTCTGTCTCTGTCTCTCTCTCTCTCTCTCTCTCTCTCTCTCTCTCTCTCTCTCTCCCTCCCTCCCTCCCTTCCTCCCTCCCTCCCTCCCTCCCTCCCTCCTGTATCTTTTGCTATTTCCACTGTTCTCTGTTGCTCTCTCACTTCTCTCAAAGATGACCCTGGCCATGACCAGTATGTTTTTTGTTTTTTTGTTTGTTTGTTTTTGTTTTTGTTGGTTTTTTTGTTTGTTTTTTTTCTGTTTGTTTTTTTTCTGAACTCTTCCAGGTGCCTCTGGAAACTTCTCTTTCTTATTCACAATAAGAGCCTTGGCCTTAATGGAACAACCATTTCAGTGGTTCTTTTACTGCCTTGTTTTAAAACAGTCAGGGTCTTGTTATCTACCCCTAGATATCCTGGAATTCAGTGTATAGACCAGGCTGGCTTCAAGTGTGCAAGACTGTTTGCCTCAGCCCCTCAGTGCTGGGCTGTAGCAGTGTGCCATTTTGCCTGATTTGGGAGTGTTTCAGGGCACACACCTCATGGGCTTTCCCCAGGCCTTGTACGGTAGGTAGATAGATGGATGGTGTGTGATGGAACCTCTCTTTCAAACCAGTAGACTGGTTAGTATCTTGCTCAGTTCCTGTTTCACTGAGTGCTCTAAATGTCCTTGCTTTAATTTAGCGTGGTGATGGATGTTTATTTTTCTCTTTCTGTTCTTAGAGCTTAACAAAAGATCTGGGAGGCAACTCAAAGTGCTCTGACTTCACAGAAGAAATCTGCCGTAGAGTAAAAGACTTAGATTAATTAGTACGTCTGCTTGTGGATTTGCTGCAGTCAGTCAGTCACTCCAGAAGGACACCCTGTAATCCTCCTTGAGAGCGCCCACCATTGGTTTGCTTGCTTGACAGAGTACATTTTCGAATCTGGCCTTTTCTTAACAGAACCCCTGCAATGGATGCACATGGCCGCAGGCCTTCACTCGAAGGAGTCCCCAAGTGCTTGTATTTATTGTCTGTCTGGTAAACCTTCTTTTGTAAACTGTAAGTGAACTGTATCATTTATCATTGTTAACCCATTTTACACTTCAGGCAAAATAATTTTTCCTCAACTGTAAATATTCTGATACAGAATTAATAAGAGAAGATATTTAACTTTTTAACAAAAGCCCTGGATTTTTGGTTTATGCAAAACAAACTGGGAATAAAACAGGGTTTTAACAATTGCACAAGATAACATTATTCTAAGACTAGTGGGCACAAAAGAAATTTACTAGGAAAGTTCACAGCAAAAATGGTATATTTCTTAAAAATATAGAAATAAAGATATTTGTCCTATACATGAATTACTATTAATAAAAACGTAAGCTCCAAGAAATCCATAATGAACGATGTAATTTTATTAATATATAGATAATCCTTGTCAAAGCCCCAGATGCTCTGTGTATTTGATTATTTTGTTACCTTGAGATTTACTATTTTGGAGGAAGAGCTCTCAGACAAGGGAGCTCATTCCTCTTCACTAGACAAATCATCAGCACCATGAGCTATCATGAGCTGTCAGTCAGGGGAGCCAGCCACTGCAGACCCCCTCCCAAGGGGCCACTGGAAAGGCCTGGCTGCCCCTTCACTTTCCCTAACGCAGCCAGTCCCTGCCCTCTGCCCCAGTAACACCACTGAAGACTTAATTGCAGAGGTGGAGCTGACTTGGCCCAAACTGACACGAATCAGGCCAAGCTGGGGCTGTGCAACCAGCTTCTGACTATCAGTTTCTGCCCCCCATCCCGTCTCACAGCCTCTGCACCACAGCATGATACCCTTCGGCCCACACCAAAGCCAAGCTGTCTTCCCTCAGCCTTTGTACTAGTTTGCAAACCCATGGCTTTGCATAATGTGCCCTAGTCACAGGGGATTTCTTAACAACAAATACCCATGTCTGGGTCATTTTTTAAAAGCTTTTATTTGGACTTACAATCCTCTCTGTATTTTACTTTAAAACCACTGCCTTCCCTGTCTTACTGGATTGTTCTGGTTACCAGTGGCTTCGGGTTCACAGTAATAAAGAACTTAAGAACTGACTGAGGTGTTTGCATTATCTGCCTATTTCCTGGTCAGGTATCTTAGGGCATTTTGCCTTAGCTTGTTGTAATAGGTGGTAATACAGTTGGCTGCTTCCACCAGACCCCATCCTGCATCCTTGTAGGCCACTTATGATGTACTAATGGCTACTAAAGTGTGAGTTAACTGTTCATGTTCTGCCCACCTGCCCATTGACAAAAGACACCAGGTACTTGTTGCAGATCTGTTAAAAGGTTTAATACTGAAAATTACATATTAAATACAGTCACATAGGCAGCAGCAGTTTATTAAGCATCAAGCTTCTTGTGTGTGAGGTGGCAGAATGCGGTACTAGTTTCCAAGAAGCCAGAATGAAGTCAGGCCATCAGGTGAGCTGTGACTGCTATGTCTGCAGCACACATTAGTAATGGGACCGCCATCTCTTTCCCTCTCAGCCACTGGCCCTGAGAGACCTATGAACTAGAACCTTGTAAATCTGCCTGGACCTGAGGCCAAAGTGAGTGGTCCTTCTCTTTTGGAAGGAGAATGGTCTCATTGGACACCTGAACAGGAGCAGTGGTTAGAACTGAAACTATTTGCATGTGAAGGCATTGGAAACGTTAGTGTTATGCCGTGAACTAAGGATGAAAACAGCTTGTCAGAGGTTCCTGTGCCCACTGTGAGACACCAGGCTCAGGAAGATGCTTGCCAGGCTAGTCTTTCAGCATGGCTCCTGACTACTGTTTTTGCTCTTGATAAAAGGAATCAATGATATCTTTGTACTTCTCCAGAACCGTGAGCCGTTTCAATTTCATGGTAGGTCCTAAAAGAAAAATTGGAAGAAATGAGTGTGGCCTAGGTTTGGTTCCTTGAGAAGGTATTGTTTGGAAAAGAATGACTCCTGTAGGGTCATGTGTTTGAATAACTGGTGTCGCAGTTGGTGGAACTGTTTGGGAAGGATTGGGCTGTACAGCCTTGGGGGAGGTATGTCACTGGGGGTGGGCTTGAAGTTTCAAAAGATTTCTTCCATTTTCCAGTTATCTCAGCTGGCTCTGCTACTATGGATTCATAACGCTCTGGAACTATAAGCCCACTGAACATCTTCTAAGTTGGCTTGGTCATGGTGTTTTATCACAGAAATAGAAAAAGTAACTAAGACAGACGCCATGTGAGATTCAGAAATCAGGTACTAAGCCAGAGAAGCAGGATACACTGTACAGTCTCTAAGGCAATAAATAGTCCTTTCAGCATTATACCCCTTCAACACACCTCCCCCATGTCACAGTGAAGTAAGGTTGGTCTGCAGTCAGGTTACAGAGGACATGATGGATGGGGTGTCACTTCCAGGAGCAGAAGTGACTTGGTTCTTTCCAGTACATAATGAAATACAGCCCTGACCTGTCCTCATTATTATTCTTAACTGATTATCCCTTGAATGAACATGCCCTGTCTCTCAGAATACAGGGGGTATGGGGTCCAAAAACCTTTTCAGATACTGTCTTAGGGTTTACAGTAAAGAGACACCATGACCAAGGCAACTCTCAGGAAGGAAGACATTTAATTGGGGCTGGCTTATAGTCTCAGAGATTCAGTCTTATGGTGGAGCATCAGGCAGGTATGGTGCTAGAAAAGGACCTGAGAGGTCTACACCCTGTTCTGAAGGCACACTGGGTGGAGCTTGTGCAAAGGAGATCTCAAAGCCCACCCCCATAGTTCACCCACTTCCTCCAACAAGGCCACACCTCCTAAAAGTGCCACTCTCCATGGGCCATGAATTCAAAACTTGAGTCTATGGAGGCCAAACCTATTTAAACCACCACAGACACCTAAGCTAAAAAAGTGCCCAAATTCTTTTATAAAACTCTATGTTATTTGTGCAAAGTCCATGAAACTATGTTATTTGTGCAAAGTCCATAAAAATCCATCTTCTTTGAGCCATCTCTACTGCTCTGAATACCAAATACAATGTAAATGCCACATAAATAAACTAGTGTTTAGGCATGATGAAAATAATGTTTGCGTAGTCAGGTCTTTGTGGCCTGAAATCCCGGCTCCTCAGCTGAGACAGGAGCATCACAAGTTCAGGGACTGTTTGAGTTGCGCTGAGTTCAAGGCCAACCTGCAGAATGTAGTAAGGTGTTGTCTCATTTTAAAAAGAGAACCAGGGAGATTGCTCAGTGATAGAGCTCTTGCCTGGCGTTCTGGAGGCCCTAGAGTCAATCCCACTACTGAGGAGAAAGGGGTGGGGGTGGGGCTCTACACAATCCCAAGAATTTTTAGAGTGTTTGATCTGATGTTGATTAGATCCACAGGTGTGGGACCTGTGGGTGTATCAACTGCAAATGACTGTAGCAGTGGAACACAGTTTCTGTCTGGTAGGCACTCAGATCATTCCTTAAAGGGTAGGCCAGCGGCCATGCTAGGATATGCAAGCAGCCTGTGGGGAAATGAGGCCTCTGGCCCCGCCCAGCCAGTTCCAAGTGACCAATTCCATGAGTGTACAAACAGGTGCCTGCCACCTGGCCTGCTCTAACTAGCATCATGGGAAAATCCCAGTCTGGCCACTCAGATAAACTGCCCCTGATTCTTGGCCCACTAAAATAAAGGTAATGCTTAATATTTTCTTGTTTGTTTATTTATTTGGGACGAGGTCTTATGTAGCCTAGGCTGGCCCCAAACTGCGTAGCAGAGGCTAGCCTTTAACGCCTGCTCTTCCTTCCCTCAACTCTTGAGTGCTGGGATAACAGGCTCCATGTCTGGGTTCCAGACCCGGCCTCCAGGTTCTCCCAATAACCCTCAGTCTCCACCTGTTACAGGGCTGTTACAGCTGTCATAGCCAGCTGCCCTCTACCCTGAACTTCCCAGCCTGGGGGCTGGGCTTTCCCTCCTCCAGAGGCTCTTCCCTATACAATCTAGATGCTCATTCGTTCTCTCGCTCTCTTACTCTCTTTCTCTCTCTTTCCCCCTCTTTCTCCCCCTCCCCTTCCCCCTTTCTCTTGCTCTTCCCCCTCTCTGCATTTCTCCCTGCATGCATGACTCCTCTCTCTCCTGTCTGCATGGCAATTTCCCTGGCCGAGTTTCTTGGGACAGGTGAGCCCACCCAAGAGCTACTCCTCCCCAAAACCTGTTTTATATTTTTAGTTTGGCTTGACTTGGCTTATTGGTTGGTGAAGACACCTGTTAATATATTCTCAGCATCTCTGACCCAGCAGAGCAGTGTTGCAGACAGCGTGAGTGGGCCTGAGAGCATCTCACCAACGACCCGTGTTCAGTGTTCTGTGCCATGAGCACCCCGAGATGGCCACAGCTAGGAGACTCCTCTGGCTAGGTGAGGCTGCACAACAGGCTTTTTCTGGGCTTGGACTGTGGACCAGACAGTTCTGTCCTTTTAACATCCACAATGCCAGCAGGGCTGTGATGTGTACCTAACTGGTACACATTATAACTCTGCAGAGACTAGAGACTCATGGTCAAGGCAGAGCTAAACACTAAGTGTTCATTTTGTCAAGCTCTGGCACATGTATGATACACTCGCCCCTGTGTTCACATGTTTCATGAGCTCCCTCAACATCCAGGCCCTCTATTCTACGTATGGGAAATGACATGTATTTGCACATGATCAACACATGACTTCCTGTGTGCTTCTAAGTCGCCTCTAGATGGTGTTTGAAACCAAAGATGCTGTAAACATTTTGTGAGGAGTTACTCAATATTATTTAAAGGATTGGTGGTGGGGGGGGGGCAGCTGCATATGTTCAGGACAGATGCACTTTTTCCTCTTAGTATTTCTAATCTAAGGTGGTCGGTCGGCAGTGGAGGTGCCTGCTTATCACTCAGGCTGATTAGAATCAGGCTTGTGCGCCCAGCACAGATGCTGTTCAAAACCCTGACACCTTCTACTAGCATGTCTACTTCCTAACGGGGCTCCTGCCTGTCACAGCCAGGGGTTTTGCCCCCCTCTACAGCCCCAGGGACAATGAAAAGGAAAAACTTACCTGTAGTGGGAGGTGCTGATACTAAGGTCTGGTTCCCTAATTGTTTCTTGATTTTGTCAATAAAGAAGGCCTGGAGCTAATTGCTGGACGGAAGGTCCGGGTGGGACTTCCGGGTCCCAGGACGAAAAGGCAGAAGCAAGGAAAGAGAAGGGCTTTTTCTGTCATGCCTTGGAGGAAAAGGGATGCTACAATCATATAAGGCCTCGGGGACAGCTAAGGCCAGCGGACTCCTCTATAGATGTGGAGGAGAGACGGGGAAAGTTCATTGATGAGGGCGTGCCTTTCCAGGCAGGAAGTATTTGAGCCCAGCAATCGTACTAGCAGGCAAATTCTAAATAAAGATGAGTGTTTGATCCGCGGAGCAAAGCGGGGGCGGGAGGGGTAGAGAGAGAATCTGGTTTAGGAGATAGCTGTGATCAATCCTGGGTTAAGCTGGATAGGACAAAAGAGAAAGAAGCCCGGAGGAGAGCAGCAGCTCTGGGACAAGCCGGGTAAGTGCTGGCCGCAGCCAATCCGGAGCTAAGCCAGGAGGGGGCTGATAGAGTAGTCGAAGCTCCCGGGCTTAGGCGGTAGCGTGAGTTTTACAAACTGCACACAACACTTACCCAGTTCTCCACCTGAAATGGAGAAGTCACGTTCGAGAATGGCCCACTTCTGGATGTGGTAGGGCCGGGCTGCCGCGTTCGCGTTCACCCTCTGGATCCCTTCGTGAATGGCCTGATACACAGCCTCGTCTCTCTGCCCCACAATCTCAGATACGGTGCTGGCCTTGCTGCCCACCCTCTGGCAGAACTCCACCGCTTGCTCGGTCAGATTGTCGGTTGGCTCAGATGTTTCTGGGTCCAGCGTGCACTAAAAAGAGGACGGATGAGGATCCACCCCCCCCCCCCACACACACACACCCGCCCCGCAGAGCCATGCTCTGGCTTGGGAGGATGTCACAGACAAGACAGGAATTCTGTGGACTGGGTTTCAGAGTGATGCTTCAAAGGAGGTGGTTGAGTCCCAGGAAGTAGTGGAAGGAATAGTGGACTGAGCAGACCTTAGTTGGTGACATTAGCTCCTGTTCAACAGGAGACATCCCCCTGCCTGGCTGTGACGCTCCAGTCTGAGCATGTGGGTGGGCAGCCAGACCTTTGCAAGCTGGAATGTGGCGGAGGAATTTCTACCTACCCAGAACTTGGCACTGGCTCAATGATGCCAGGATAAAGCTGTGAGTACCAGACGTACCGTGGGCTACACCACCGACCACCCTCCTGCTTCAGTTCCAGAGCAAGAGCCCAAGACACACCTTCAGGGTTAGCAGCATGGACAGGAACTTCCTCTGGTCCCCAATCAGCATGGCACTACTGATGATTGGCAATTCCATCTTTACAGCCTCCTCGATAGGAACCGGGGGCACATTCTCCCCACCCGCGGTGATGATTAATTCTGGGGAGGCAAGATAGGCCCTGGCTGAACCATACTCCTAAGACCACAGTTGGAGAGGCCTGAGCAGTAAGCACAGTACTGGAAATGATCATTCAGGAGCCGAGCAGCAGGGCTAGGATAACTTACTACATCTCCCATTCCTAGGCCCTTTGTCTGAGTCCTCCCTGCTCCAGCTGCTCCTCCCATGGTGCTCCCATTCAGCCAGCATTTCTCCTCCCTATTTTAACTGCCTGTTACTTTGAAGGTGGTCACCGCATCCAGGTGACTTCGCACACAGCCATTTCTTCAGTTCTCACAATCAGCCTCCAAGGAAGGCTTCTCTCATTGTGGTTTGCAGAAAGGGAACCAAGGCCAGGGGATTAGTAACTCACCCACAGCAACATGGTGCTAAGTCATAAACCTAAGGTTTACACGAAGTCCAGTTCTGGGCCCCAGCACTTAGCACCCTCTCTCCCCTACTATGGGGTGGGGCTTCTCCTTGCTTATTCCATCCCCTATGGGCAGACCTCTTCTGTCCTTTCCACACAGCCACACCCACTTGTTCTTTCAGGTAGGGCTCAGTGGCCTCTTTCAAGCTTCCCGTAGCCCCCTTTCTGACTGCTTCCTTCTGAGCTATTCTCATACATCTCTTTACCTACCCAGAGCAAGTGTTCACTCTTTTTTTTTTTTTTTACGTGTTCACTCTTTAGCCTGTCTCTGTGGGAGGGGCCAAGGTTTCAAGGTTACATGCTTCTGTTCTGAGTGATGATAGATTTCCGAGCTAGATAGCATTAAACTCAATAAAAGAAAACACTACGGTTTTTCCAGTGAATTTCCGTGCTGGGTGTGAGAGCAACCGGAAACCTTAATGTCAGGTTTCAAACTCAGATAAGCAGCTGCTTATTTTGGACAGGTGCTCCCAACATCCCTCTGTCACCTGGTACAGGGCTCCTCTGGCTGGCATACCCGCCCCTACCCTGTACTTTCCAGCCCAGGGACTGGGCTTGCTCTTCCATATATAATCTGACCGTTTGGTTACTTGCTCTCTCTGTACCGTTGGGCTACCTGGCTGCTGTACCGGCTCATCTCTCTCCACTCCCTCTTCCCTTCCCCCTTTCCTCACACGGCACAACTCAGTCTGGGTTTGTCCACTCTCTGTTCTCCCTCATCTCTACAATAAACTGTCTCTTCTACCATACCCAAGAGCATTTGTTTCCTTTCTTTCCCTTTCTCCCTCCCTCCTTCCCTCTCTCCCTCCTTCCCTCTCTCCCTCCTTCCCTCTCTCCCTTTCTTCCTTCTTCCTTCCTTCCTTCCTTCCTTTTCCATTCAGAGGAAGGGCCACCTCCTAGGACAAGATTCTGACAGATTTTCTTTCCTTATAGACCCACGTAACCTGCTTTTCCATAAACTAGCGGCATGCTGCAGGTGAGGCAGGGAGGGGCTCAGAAGTTTCCCTTTCCCCTTAGCTCCAGCCAAACCGTGAATATGATAAAATTATATAAAGGAAATTCATTAAATTTGAACTTTGACCTGTCTGTGAGAGTGTCTCCTGTCCTAATTTAAAATACGTCACTGGCCCCATTCTGTGCCCTGGCCCAGCCTGATGTCAGGCCCAGCGCAGAGCAAGGCAGTGTTCAGGGTGAACCAGAGCGAAAAGGGCTCAGGATAGTCACACAAGGCCTCCCTGCAAGTGGGAAGCACTCGGTGCTCTGGGGCAATACTTTACAATATCCCAATGATGGAGGGGAAGGCCGTTATTGAGGAAATGAGCTGGCCAGAGAGGAGTCACACAAGAGTTCAAATGATCAGGGTTTGTCTGGAACAGCAGAAGGCAGAGGAAAAAAAAAAAAAAACCCCAGAAATTCTGGGAACATGAAGAGGCGGTTCTAGCCTGGCTCACAACTCCCACTTGCATGCCTCACCCTCACTCCTGCTTGTCTCTGTCAGCCCGCCAGCCCCTTGGATAAGTGCTTAGAACCCCTTGTGAAACCAATGCAGAATGGAACTTCCTAAATCTAGTAAAGTGCATCTATCACAAATCAATATCAGCAATTAAATATGGAGGACGGGCTCTGGATAGGCATGGCAGGGGAAAGTCCTCGCTGAGCAAGTCTGAGGACCCAAGGTCAATTCCCCAACCACGGGTAAAAAAACCCATGTGTATTCCCAACAATCCTACAGTAAGATGGACGGCAGAGACAAGCATTACCCAGAAGCTCGTAGCCTGGAGTACGCAGTGAAGCCAAAACCGACTCCTGAGAGCTGTCCTCAGACCTCCGCACACAAGTCATGCATTCATGCACTGGCATGAGTGTGCAAACAAAACACCAAATTTAAATATCTTTTTTTAAAGACAGGCAATGGTTGGCACATGCCTTTAGTCTCAGGAATGTAAGCCAGGGCATGTGGGGTCTCTGTGTGTTTGAGGCCAGCTGGGGCTATAAAGTGAGTTCCAGGATAGTGAGGGCTACACAGAGAAAAACAACAAAAGGGTTTTGTTGTTGTTGTTGTTTTGTTTTGTTTTTTTAATGTTGAAAATACTGCTCTGAGATCAGGAAACAAAACAAGAACTGGCTACAACACACTGTTTTTCTTCTTTTTGTGGCTGGTGCTTGTGTTCAACCCAACCACTACCGTTTCTGTTCACCGCTGTGAAAGAACAGGTTCTAACCTGAGTGAGAAGGCGTAGCCATGATAATGTCATAAACAGATGACATAATTTTGTCCATAGGAAACTCAAAAGCACACACATGCTAGAACTCACAGGGAGTTGGAGGGGCAGCTCAGTGGTAGAGGCCTTGCCTTCTGTGGGCAGCCTGGTTTCATTCCACAGAGTCAAAAATGAATAGCAGCTATTCATGTGGTACAAAACCTGTGATCCCAGCACTCAGGAGGCTGAGGCAGAAGGATTGCTATGACTTCTAGGGGCTACCTAGCAAAGCCTGGTTTAATAAATGAGCAAACAGCAAACAAAGACAGCCAAACAGACATGACTCTAAAACAACTGCTTTGTGAGCTCATTAAGATCGTTTGAAACAGGGCCTCATGGGTAATCCCAGCTACTTGGAAAGCCTACGTCAGGAGGATGAAAAGTTCGAGGCCAGCCTAGGCAACAGAGCATGACCCTGTCCTCAAGCAAAAAGTAAAGGTCTGGGCTATATACCAGTCAGTGGTAGAATGTTTGCCTAGCTGGCTTGAAGACCTATATTTAATCCCCAGGACAACAACAACAACAGCAACAGCAACAACAAAAAAGCCATTTGACCCAAGACCAATATATAAAACATGAGTAATTACATTTTATATCTCCGGAACAAATAGTAGAAATTTAAATGTCACTATTACCATAGCACATAAATAAAATTCTTTGAATGGGTGTAAAAAGTCTACACTGAAAACTAGAACCCACTATGGAGAGAAAAGTCAAAGACCTAAATAAACAGAAGAGGAGAAACAGCGTACTTAGGAACTGGCAGGCTCAACTCAGAAGGATGTACAACCTCAAAAAACTTCATCTACAGACTCAACAGGATGAAAATCATCATGTAAGCCAACCCATGGCACACACTGACACAGCGAGTCTAAAATTCAAAATTCAAATGAGAGGAATGTCCAAGGTCAACGTGGAGAGGAAGATCAGGCCCAGTCTAAAGCTACTCCAGGGGACACTGGTGCCTTGGGACAGAACAGTCTCACCGTTGACTTCACAGAGTTGCTTGGCAGATGGGAAAGGCATCATGACAGGACCGTGAGAAAGGGCATCTTTTTGGTGGGCAGTACTGCTGTGTTTGTGGATAAAAGGGTATCTGGATTCTCACCTTTCACCAGGCCTTTTAAAACAGTGCCTTCCTAATGCCGTGACCCTTTAATACATGTTGTGGTGACTCCCAACCATAAATGACTTCCATTGCTACTTCATAGATGAGATTATATAAGGTACATAGATGTAATTGTTATAAATCATAACATAAATATCTCACATGTAGGATATTGAATATGGGACCCCGTGAGAGGATGGTCCTGACCCCCAAGTTGAGAAGCACTGACTTAAAAATAGGGCCCTTCCTCCCAGGGCTGGAACACATTTGTCATTATAAAAGTGAACACTAGGTGGTGGAAGGGAACACGGTTACTATAGCAACTGCCTGCTGCTCCAAAGGCAGGGTTTTACAGCAGGGCTCACCAGCCAGTACAGCCTCGTCAATGGGACCTATCTACCTGCATTTCTGAGGGACCAGAGCCTCCTTCAGTTGGAACTATGTTGAGTTGTATCCCTGCCACGTGGGGGCTGTGGGTACTACACAAACATCTTTCCACAGAGGAGTCCCTACACTTCCCCTTTTCCTGAAGAAAATGAGGTTTCATGTTTTAAGTTTTGTATCCACTCTGCTCCAATCTCTACAGGGTCTGTGTTTCTATACATAATAGTCACTCATGCCTTCGGGTCTCCTGGAAAAGTGAGTCCCAGGTCCCCCATTTATTATCTAGGTGACCCTGGACTAATTATCTAACCTCTCTGAGCATCCTTGTTTATTTACTTGGGCAGAGCTGAGACGGATGGAGATGTGTAGCACTCAGTGACCACTCAGGGTCGCAGTGCCAATGAACAATGTTGGGAGCAGGACTTATTCTGCACAGATTGCTCCTCCAATTCCCATGTGCCCCAGGACAGGGGTGCTCACCTTTGAGGCGCCCGGTGATGTAGAGGAAGCCATCAGCATCCAGACGGCCCATGTCACCTGTGTGTAGCCAGCCTTCGGAGTCAATGGCCTCACAAGTTTTGTCCTCCATGTTCAGATAACCCATGAAGATGGTGCGGCCCCACAGGCAGATCTCACCGATGCCATCTGCATCCTGATTCACCAGCTTCACCCGGCAGCCGGGTACCACCCTGCCGGAGCTAGTGATAAAAAAGATAAGGCCAGGGAAAGTCCTGAGTCAGCTCCTGCTGGAGTGCTCCGGGGTCTCCAAACTCTCTTCACTGGTGGTCGGATGTCCCCGCTCAATTGCTTTATAAGACTTAAAAGTAACTGGGTGTGAGCTCACGCATGCACACAGATACCTGTGGTGTCCAGAGGAAGGCACTGGACCCCCTGGATCTAGAAATACATGTAGTTAAGAACCACCAGATTTGGGTGCTAGAAATGGGACGAGAAACTCTGCAAGAGCAGTGTACACTCTTAACCACTTAGCTATCTCTCCAGGCCATTTTTTTTTTCTCAGAATTTGGTACAGTTATTAGTTTAGTGTCAGTACTATTATTGTTGTTGCTACCATTACTTTTTGTTTTGGTGGGTAAATATGCATGTGTACATGTTCACTTGTGTGCACACAAGTGTATGCAAATGTGCTCGTGTGTGTGTGTGTGTGTGTGTGTGTGCATGCTTATATGTGTATTTGTGTATATGCCTGTGTGTGTGTGCTTGTGTGTGCTCATGTGTGTGCATGCTTGTAGGTGTGTGTATGCCTTTGTCTGTATGCCTGTGTGTGTGTGTATGCCTTTGTGTGTGTGTGTGTGTGTGTGTGTGTGTGTGTGTGCATGCTTATATGTGTATTTGTGTATATGCCTGTGTGTGTGTGCTTGTGTGTGCTCATGTGTGTGCATGCTTGTAGGTGTGTGTATGCCTTTGTCTGTATGCCTGTGTGTGTGTGTGTGTGTGTGTGTGTGTTCCAGAGGTCAATGTTGGGTGTCTTCTATCACTCTTGGTTTATTTTTTGTGACAAGATCTCTTACTGAAACTGGGGCTCACTAGTTTGGTCAGAGTGGCTAGCTAGTGAGCTCTAGAGATCTCCCTTGTCTCCATATTCCCAGCACAGGGATTGGGCATGAGCCATGGGACTTAAGACAGGTCTCACACCTTTAATCCTAGTGCTTGGGAGGCAGACGCAGGCAAATCTCTTGAGTTTGAGTCCAGGCTGGTCTACAGAGTGAGTTCCAGGACATCCAGGGCTACATAGAGAAACCATGCCTCAAAAACAAATGTCAACAGCAAAACTAAACTGTTTTATCTTGGTGTTCAAGTGGGAATCCAAACACTGGGATGGGGCTGTCCCTGATCTTTCTGCCTACTTATGGGACCCTTTCCTTTTACTGGGTTGCTTCATTCAGCCTGATGTGATGATAAGTGTCCGGTCTCATTGTAGTTTATTATGTTGTATTTGGTTGATGTGCCTGGGAAGCCTGCTCTTCTCTGAGGGGAGGTAGAGGTGGGCAAAGGGGAAAGGGGATATGAAAGAGAAAGACTGGGGGGAGGGGAGGGAGAGAAACTGCAATCAAGATGTAACATACGAGAGAATAATATTCATAAAGACAGTTTCTCACTAGTTCTGCCTTACCTGAAACTTAGTAGACCAAGCTGGCCTTGAACTCATCATAGTGGACCACCTGCCCCTGCCTCACTCCTGGCTTTCTACATGAAGGAAGTTCCTTTATGAGGGAGTGATGCCTCAGCATCTAAAGTGTCTTCAGCCACAGGATACCTGTCATCGGGGCAAAGACTGACCCTCTAGACGCATCAGGGCAAGCAAGGGACCCAAAATGACACAGTTGACACTTGAGGCCAGGGACCCAATGTGAAAGGGAGACCAAGAGGACCAGTTCCCCAAGTACAAAGGTGTCACCAAGGACATCTGAGCCCTCAGTGTGTCCCAACTTCAGGCCTTACCTGTAAAGCCGATAGTTGTAGGGGCTGGACATGAAGTGAGGGCCTGTGCTCTCACTGAGGCCGTAGCCTGCGTACAGGCGGATGTTGAGGCCCAAGAAGAAGCGCTGTGTCTCTGCTGTCATGGGAGCTGCTCCATAGAAGTTTTTCTGACACTTGGCGAAGCCCAGAGCCTGACGGACCCTGGCTAACACCAGGTAATCCGCCAGTCTGCTTGTGAAGGGCTTCAGGTCACTGTGAGAAGGTTAGGGAGAAGAATGGTCCACAGGAGGAAGAACAAACACACGCGTGTGAGTATACACCCAGCATGACTACCCAAGTTGTCCATTTTGATGAAACCCTTTGTAAATATTTTGGATATTGGCCTTGTATGCTACATGATGTGGGCAAATGTAGGTGTCAGTGTTCCTGACCGAACATAGACATGTTATGAGTCGTGACATCAAACAGGCCAAGCCATCTCTCCCCTTTATTTCTTTTGAGACAGTCCCATGAATTTACTTGGGCCTTGAACTTGCTTCATAGCAGAAGCAGACCTTAACTCTTCCTCCTGAGACCTTCACTCCCAGGCCTGGCTTCATAGTCACCTTTCATGTGTGTTAATGAGCCTGTAGGTGAACAGATATGTCCACATCTCTCACAGAGCTGGCATTACTGGAATGGAACCCCCCCACCTCCGTCCCTCCCCTCTTTGAAGTCAAAAGTTCTGAGCCTAGAGCTTTGTGCCTGTAGGTAAGCGCTCTAACACCAAGCTAGATCCTCAACTTTGAGAGCATTTTTATGTTGAAACAAGGCCAGATCTTGACTGTGTATATCTGCCCAGCACTGTGGGAACTGGGAAAGGAGTCATGCGCTGGATGTGATGGTCTATACTTCTCATTCCAGAACCCTGAACTTTAAAGCAGCCCAGGCTACATATTAAGACTGTCCCAAAAACCAAACAGTAATAAGAGCAGGCAATCAAAAGGGGTTTGAGAGAGATCCCAGTAGTCAAATGCGCTGCTGGGATAACCAGGGTAGCTAAACCTGTATCGCTGAAGACCCTTGTGGAGGTTTGAATAAGAATGGCCCCTGTTGACTCATGTGTTTGAATGCTTGGTCTATAGGGAGTGGCAGTATTAGGAGGTGTGACCTTGTTGGAGAAATTGTGTCACCGTGGAGGCTGATTTTGAGGTTTCATATGCTCAAGCTAGGCTTAGTATGCCAATCTCTTTCGAGTGCCTGCAGATCCAGATGTGGGACTCTCAGCTCCTTCTCCAGCACCATGTCTGCCTGCACGCTGCCACGCTTCCTGCCTTGATGATGATGGACTGAACTGCTAAAACTGTAAGCAAGCCCCAGTGAAATGTTTTCCTTTATAAGATTGCCTGTGGCCATGGTGTCTCTTCGAGGCAATAGAGATCCTAACTAAGACAGCCCTTCTGAAGCCATTACCGAGGGAAAGTAGCTGGCAGGAGCCATCTGTCCTTAGGAGGATGAATTCCTCAGAAGAAGCAAGTCAGTCCTCCCAGCCAAAACCCCTAAATGCCAACTGTCCCTGTTATGTCTGCAATGGGTGCATAGTACAAGCCCGATCATAGACTGGTTACTGCACAAGGTCTCCTCAAACTGAAGTCTTCTGGAACCAGGACATTACTCATTACTGTGTATGAACCAGCCCAGTGCCTCCCCAGGCCTCCTGCCCCCGCCTTACTTGCTAGGGCAGGTGAGGTTCTGTTCCAAGGTGACTGACATGGCCCACAGCAGCATCTTGCGGCGGATGAAACCAGACTGGGCAGCCACCTCCTGAATCCGTTCCATGATCTTCTCCCACACACGGGGCACTCCCATGTGGGATGTGGGCTCCACCTCCCGCAGTGTGTTCACCAGGGTCCCCTGCTCAAGGCCAGAGAGAAGCAGAGGTGGTACTTAGGCCTGGAGACACAGCCTCTCGGTATACATGCTAATGCTACACACAGATGCTCCTGTGGATGTGGACACCTGTACTTGTACCCAGTTTGTGTGCATGTCGGTAGCCGTGGATCAACAGCTGCATTCCACATCTGCTGAGAGAACTTTGCTGTCCTTTGCCAGCCACTGTACTTGATGCTTGGGAAGCCTCTTGACCCCTCGGGTTTTTCTGCTTCTGTCTAAGGCAAACATGATAACCTCATTTTGCCAAGTACAGTGGTTCATGTTTGTAATTCCAGCACTTAAGAGGCAGAAGCAAGAGGATGGTGAATTTGAGGCCCAGACTGGGCACATAGCAAGTTCAAAGCCAGCCTGAGCTATCTAATGAGAGTCCATCTCAAGATAAAGAGACAGAGATACAAAGCAAAAACAAACAGGAAAACAAGGGCCAGCGAGATAGCTCAGTGGGTAAAAGGGGACTGCGGTCAAGCCTGACACCACAAGTTCATTCTCAGAACCATATGGTGAAAGGATACACTTGACCCCTGACAGTCATCCTCTGACCCCACAATGCACACTAGAAACATATACAACTCCTGCTGTACTTCGTATAAATAAAAATTAATTAATAAAAGATGCAGTGGTTCACAACTTTAATCCCAGTACTTGGGAGGCAGAGGCAGGTGGATATCTATGAGTTCAAGAATAGTTAGGACAGCCAGATCACCAATGCACCAATGTCTCCCTCTATCTCTCTCTCTCTCTCTCTCTCTCTCTCTCTCTCTCTCTCCATGCCCCCACACATGCATATACACACACCCTTGTCTCAAAAACAAATAAATAAATGTAAATTTAAAAGAACACAAAGGGGCTTGAGAAATGGCTCAGTCAGGAAAGCATGAGAACTTGAATTCAGCACCTGACTGGATTTGTGTCAACTTGACACAAGCTGGAGTTATCACAGAGAAAGGAGCCTCAGTTGAGGAAATGCCTCCATGAGATCCAGCTGTAAGGCATTTTCTCAACTAGTGATCAAGGGGGGAGGGCCCAGCCCATTGTGGGTGGTGCCATCCCTGGGCTGGTGGACCTGGGTTCTATAAGAAAGCAGGCTGAGCAAGCCAGTAAGTAACATCCCTCCATGGCCTCTGCATCAGCTCCTGCTTCCTGACCTGCTTGAGTTCCAGTCCTGACTTCCTTTGGTGATGAACAGTGATATGGAAGTGTAAGCTGAATAAACCCTTTCCTCCCCAACTTGCTTCTTGGTCATGATGTTTGAGCACGAATAGAAGCCCTGACTAAGACAGCACCCATCTAAAGAGATGGTCCCTGCACATGTGCCTGAAACCCTAAGTTGGAGAGTGGGTCCCAGGGACTCAATAACTAAAAATCTACCCAACATGGGGAACTCTGGGCTCAGTAGGAGGCCTTGCCTCACATAAATGTCCTACATTCAGATAATGAAAAAAATATGGTACAGACATTCTATCATCCAGTTGTCAAGAAAAATGAACTCATGAACTTTGAGGGGAAATGGATGGAACTAGAGAAGATCATGTTGAATGAGGTAACCGAGTCCCAGAAAGGCAAATGTCACGTGCTCTCTCTGGTTGAAGGCTTCTGGCTCCAAATCTTTGCAGTTGCTACAGAAAGCAGGAAAGTAAAATGGGACCATTGCCAGGACAGGGGGACAGGGAGCACAGAGTGGAGAATAACAGGGCACACGTCAGCTGACAGCAGAAATGGGAAGGGGGTGGATCTTTAGGGAAGTACATACAGAAGATGAGTAAAATAATGACACATAGAAAAAAGAAGGAAGAAGGAGAGGAAGAATGTGGTCAGGGCCAGAGGATCAGGAAAACTGTGTTTCCTAGATATGTCAGATGCTACATAAAGTCTTACCAACATGACTGTCCCCACACATGTGAACTGAACAAGGAGGAAGCCAACAGACATACCAAAATGTACAAGGAAAAGCCCCCAAAGCCACAGCCCTACACAAAGGCAACTGGTGGTGGGAGAAGTGGTCCTGAAGGAAGAACTTACTAACTGTTTGCCAGGATCAAATGGTCAGTCTTGAAAGCATAATACAAGTAACAGTATACTGAGCAGGTTACATTTAGGAATTATATGTATTCCTATTTATGTATCCTAAATTATATGCATACAATAACAATTAAGTTTTTTTTTTAAGAGGCCATGAATTTGAAGGAGAGTAGGAAGGGTTTTATGGAAGAATTTGAAGGGAGGAAAAGGAAGGGAGAAATGTTGTAATTATATAATAATCTGAAAAGTTAAGAAATAAGCTAGATGCGGAGACCCATGTCTTTAATTGGAGCTCTTAGGAGGTAGAGTCAGGTGGATCTCTGTGAGTTCGAGGCCAGCCTGGTCTATGTAATGAGTTCCAGAACAGTCAGAGCTATGTAATGAGACCCTGTCTCAAGAGAAAAGAAAGTAAATAAAAAAAACAAGATTAAAAAAATAAATGTAAAAAACTCTCATTTAAAAACATTAGTTGTAAGGTCTGGAGAGACAGCTCTGTGGTTTACAGTGATTGCTGTTCTTGCGAAGGAGCCAGGTTCAGTTCTCAGCCACATGGTGGCTCACAAGTCCTGGCCATGACTCCAGTTCTCACAGCTCCAATGACCTCGTCTGTCTTCTGCCCTCTGAGGGCACTGGGCACATGTGTGCACATACATACATACAGTCAAATTTTCACACATATAAAAAATATATGTATCTTTAAATATATCAGTTGTAAGTTAAAATTCTGTATCTGTAAGGTTGAATTTAAAACAATTAAAGCTAATTTCACTAGATTTATTATGGGGGGGGGGACCTACTAAAAAAAATAGATGAAGTTAGAGTGATGACTCAGCCTTTTAGAGTACTTGCTGCTCTTCCAGAGGACAAGAGTTCAATTCCCACCACCAGCACCAGCCAGCTTACAGCCACCTGCCACTCCAGCCACAGGGATCTTGTGCCTTCTTCTGGTCTCCATTCATGCCACACAAACATAAATTAAGTCTTTTTTTCATCTTTAATTTTTTTAATGTAAAGATGGAGAATTAGAGAAGAAAGCATTGTATGTTGACTCCTAGCCTTCACATGCTTGCACACAAGTGAGCACATAAGCACATATCACACACACACACACACACACACACACACACAGTGACATTAACAACAGCCAAACAAGTGCATTCTGCCTCCTCCTTCCCCTAGAAATAAACATGTGACGCTGTCTAGGCTACCAAGACACCATGTCAGGGACACCAGTGATGGGGTTTCTGAGAATTTTTCCTCGTGGTTAAAGATGCGAAGAGCAGGTATAATTTATAAGATTGGGGTGCAGGGAGCTATGCCTACCCTCTTGTGGTCATGCTCTGAGGAAGCGGTGGCTTTATGGTGTTTGAGACTGAAGAAGGCAGTTTATACAACTTGCCCCAACTGTCCGGTCATCTAAGTCAGGCTGTGCAAACAGCTGCTGAAAGAATTCTGAGCGCTGTACTGGGAGCCAGCAACCTATGGTTGTACACAGGGCCCACAGATGCAAGGGCACACCTGGGTGTGCCCTTGCTCACAGGTTGGACACACACACAGGGCAGGAAGTCAGGAAGACAGACTGACCTTAAGGGCATCCGGATCTGCAAAGCAGACCTGGGCCCCCCACTGGATGCCCGTCCACAGGTCGTAGATCTGGGCAGCAATGTGGCTGAGAGGCAAGTAGCTGACCACTACCTCCTGCTGCACTTCTGCTGGCTGGATGTCCCCAGCCTGACTGCCGTACCGTGCTGTCCACGTGATCTAAGGGGAAGGAAAATGGCCCCAGCAGGTCACACCCAGGTCTACGTAAAGTAAGCTTCCTTATAAAGAAAGCTACCTCTTTATAAGTTCTCAGAGTAGGAAGGTACCCTCTCGGGCATTTCCACAGACTCTGAAGACCTCCAGGAACAGGCCTCCCAGCCACTCCTTCCCTTTTCCCTCTCCAGGGTTCTGTTTACACCACAAAGGGGTGAATGTTCCAACTAATCTATCTCCTTAAGCTCAGCAGCCAAAGAGGCTTCAAGAGGTCATTGAGGCAGGACAGACAGCCCAGAGTCACCCCCATCCCACCCATCCACCTGGGTATTCTGACTATAGGACCACAGCCCAGAGTCACGCCATCCCACCCATCCATCTGGGTGTCTGTCCTACATTGTCTTGACTCAGCATCACGCCCTTGGGGTTTCCTGTGGTGCCTGATGTATAGACAAGCACACAACACTGGTTAGGCTGCTGGGTGTTGATGATGGCATCTAGGGCCTCCTCAGGCACTTCTTGCCCCACTTCTATGAGTTCCTCCATCTGTGGCAAGGTAGGGTAAGGAAGTCAGTCTGGTGCAACCGGGAAGCATAGGCCACACTTATCACCCAGGGCCCACTATTCATACCGTGTACACATTGGCCGTCTTCTTTGGAGGGGGTTCTTGGTATATCACCACTGCCTTTAGGTGAGGCAAGTCTTTCCAGATCTGTATTGGCAGGAAAACAAACTGGGTTTTAGCAAGAAAATGTCACATCTTGGAAAGAACCTCATCTACCTGTGTTAGTTTGTGACCCCTTGACTCCAGTGGGACGTCTCTGTCCAGGGTTCCAAATTATGGGAAGCTGGGTGCAGTGACAGTGGGGATCTAGGGCCTGATTGAACAGGTCACTCAACAGAATATTAGGTTAGTGCAGATAACAAAGTGACAGAGGTACAAAGGGAGATCTGAAGTCCAGCATAGAATGGCTCCTAGGAAATATTACTAAGTGAGAAAGTATATCTTCACCTGAGAAAGGAATACAGAGTGAGCACATGTGAATAACACATGTGGGTGTAAATACACACACACAGACACATACACACATGCACGTGCTTAAGCAAGCAGAGGGAAGGGGAAAATTCAAGCATAACATATAATTTTGACATTGGGATTATGTGAATATTGTAATTTATTTAACAAACCCATTCACATGAAAAAGAGAAAAGATGATTCTTCAGTACATGAGAGCAACGTGAAGGGAGTGAGTACCACAGTCAAGAGTGGAGGTGTGTGCCTTTAATCTCAATGTGGAGGCTGAGGCTGAGGACTGTGATAATTATGAAACCTGATGGTGCAGGGATTATCTGTTAGCATTTTATCTATGTTCCGCCCAGCAGCTACCTAGCCAGGTAAGAGCCTAGCTTGCTATAAAAGGACTGTTTGGCTCCACCCCCACCCTCCCCACCCCTCTATCCTCTCTTTGGCCTCTTTCTCTCCCTCCTTCCCCCGCCATGTCTCTCCAAGTATTCCCAGCCAGCCTCTTCCCTTCTTTCTTCTCCTCTCTCTTTCTGTCCCTCTCTGTCCCCTTTCTTTCCCACACTCCTTCTCATCTCCCTTCTTATTCCCTCAAATAAACTTCATTTTATGCTAGACCTGTCATATGGCTGGTGCCTCAGGGGGATGCTTCAGCATGGCCTGCTAAGGCACACCTTCCCACATCATTATGACACTGCATTACAAAACTTATCAGTCTCTGTTTTTATTTCTTTGAGAATTTTTATAATACAGATTTTAAAACCTAAAGCAGGCATTTTACTGAGGTCCTAGAGGTGGCCCCCATCTTTTTCACCTCTAAGCTAGGGATGGTTAGAATCTTGTAGGTGGCTTTTAAAGCTGTCCAGCCTTCCTCCTCCCAGGATCTAGATATAAGCATGAGAGGGGTCAGCAGAGGCCATATTGCTGGCTACAGGACCCATCCAGTTGGTTTTCCTTCTTGTGAGGGCTCAGTGAAACCACTGACCTAGGCCATTACATGTGTGGGATGGAGGTTTTGTAAAAATGAAATTGCCTCATGGCTGTCAGGTGGTAGAGAGGGTGTTTCAGGGAGTCCAAAGCTGTCTCGGCTACCTGGGGGAGGGGCAGAGAGCAGCAGAGAGGCAGGTGCATCTGTCAGTTTTAAAGAGAAGAGTATAAGAGTGGAAGGGAGGGAGAAGGGCCTGGAGTAGCCTGGAAGTTAAGGTTGAGGGAAGAGGAAGTGTGGAGGCTGGAAGGGCCAAGTGGGTTTCACATGTACTGGAAGAGCCAAGTGGGTTTCACATGCACATGTGTACCATGCCACAGGTTGAGAGCAGATCTGTCTTTCCTCAACCACTCTGACCTTCTTGTCTGAGTTCTTTCAGGGAGCTTAGCCAGTGAGCTCCAGGGATCTGTTTCCTTCCTTCTCTTGCACCCATGGTTACAGGCGCTTGCTACTGTGCCTGGTTTCTCATGTGTGTGTTGCTGATCTAAACTCAGGTTCTCATGCACACCGGGAAGGCACTTTACTCACTGAGCAATCTCCCTGGCCAAGCTAGATTGGTTCTTTTAAAACACAGCCCCTTCTCTTGAGATTATCAATACATCAGTTACCCCTTTCCTTTCCTCTTGTCAAACACTCCCATAAACCCTTCCTAGCTCTCTTTCAAATTCATGGCCTCTTTTTACATTACACACACACACACACACACACACTCCTAAAATACATAAATACAGCCTGCTCAGTCTATATAATGTTACTAGTTTATTGTGTTTTCAGGGCTATTTGGTATTGGATAATTGGTGTGCTCGCCCCTGGGGAGGATTAACTCTCCAGCTCCCAGCATCCCCTAGTTGTCTATAGTTCTTTGTGCTGGAAAGATTTAGAAGCTAGAGGATCAGGGTGTTCCTTGTGAGACTGTACCTCTTGGGAGTGTCAGAAGCTCCCCCCATGAAGTCTCATCAACATGACTACCTAAACATGGACTGTACACGGGCAACACCAATAGGCATGCTAACCTGAATAACGAGGAGAGCTCATGAGGCTGCAACCCTATGCTAGATTGGCTCCTGAAGCATCAAGGTGTCAGGTCTAAGTGGGCCTCGGGGACCCTAGCTCTATTCTGGGTTAGGCTGTAATGAGTAACGAGGCTCAGAAAATGACCCAATGACCTCAGTGCTCCAGACCTCCAGTGAGGCCACTGGGTTATCTGAGGACTTCTAGGTCATAAAAAGTCCCAAGGTGCTTTGGAAATGCCAGGAATATATATCCCCGATGATGACTCCAATAGAGGCAAGGGAAGGCACCTTCCATGGCCTCTCTGGAAATTCAGGTCCCATGGTTCTACAAGGTTGACCAGTTGTCCCTCAGACCAAGCATTTGGATAAGGAGAAAAAAAGAATGCCTGAAGAGAGCTTAGCCCTCCTTGTTTCAGAGTACTGGTTGGGACTGAACAATCTAAACCTCCCTGTCTACACTTAGCCCTACACATTTATCCAGGTTGAACAAATAGAGATGCTCAGTGACATACTGAAGGCAGGGCTCAAAAAAGGCTCATAAAGAGGCGGGACAATCCCTTGCTGGTCAGGGGAGCCATTGGAGAAACCCTTCACAGTGAAGCAGAAGGGAGGGGAAATAGAGTTTCCAAAGTCACTCTAAACTGGTATAAAAGCCTGTGATCATATGTCTTGGACTAGACCAAACCTCCACAGAGTCTGAATCTAGTACAGGGTAGCCAAGTGCAAGATGCAAGGGTGGGTACCTTATCCAGTTACACTGACAAGTTCAGGAGGGCTTGTGTAGTCACACCTGACCAGTTAATTGCTCAACACTGTTGTTTGAGAAATTCTCTCTTAAGTTGATGATTTAGGTCCCTGCTCAGACCTTGTTGGGGGTCTGGGTTCCCCTCAGCTCCTCCCCCACAACCTTCCTGGCTCCCAGTTCTGCATTTCTCCCTGGCCCCTTTCAGGGAGAAACCAGGCTGAGCTTCCTTCCGGCACTAGCATGACCTCAGCAGGTCTGGACTCTGGAGGCTTTCTGAAGGTCTCTGTGAGTTAGTGATTCTCAGTCACGGCTGCTCACAGCCTCACCTGAGGGCACGATGTTAAGTCATGAGGGAATCTTCTTTAGGAGTGTGTGCTGGGTATCTCACCCACAGCCTGGGCCTGCCCTAGGGAGGATGTCTACAGCCAAGTGAGAACTACAAGCTCCAGTTTGCCTCTCCTTGGCTTAAGAGACTTCTCCAGCAGAGATGAGGTGTGGCATCTACTCTGGAGACTCAAGTTCCCTACTTCTGGAAGGTTGAGCACCTGGCCACCTGGAGCAGATGAGTGGGTGTGGCCCAGGGCACATTTCTAGCAAGTAAAGAAAGCCAAAGAGGGGGTCCAATGTCCACATCTCTCCCTTTAGGTGAGACCCTGTCCAGAGGAAAAGCCATGGTAGACAATGGGCTGGCCAGAAGCATGAGTAAAAAGTGCTATTACTCACCTAACTTCCTGCCCTGTCCCTGTCCTGTCTGCCCCTTCCCCACCTCTCTCTCTCTCTCTCTCTCTCTCTCTCTCTCTCTCTCTCTCTCTCTCTCTCTCTCTGTGTGTGTGTGTGTGTGTGCACATACATGCATGCTGCATGTTCATATGGGCTGTAGGAAATAAGGATGCTGGGTGGGAGGTAAAGAATCCTTCCTACACTAGAGTACCTGTTCAGCCTCTAACCACATGCCCACCGCTTGCTCCTTCCCACCAAACCTTCAGGATCTTTTCCAGCTGCTTCTGTGTGTCAACCACAATGACATTGGCTCGACAGTCATGGGCGATGTACTGGCAGGCCTCTGGGGAGCTGGTGGTGTAGATGCCAGTGACGATGCCCCTATATGTCCAAGAAAATCATATCAGGGGAGGAGGAACTAGCCCCTCCCCCACGGCCTCCATCCCCAGGGAACTCCAGAGGCCTTAAGGTAGGGTCCTTAGTCACCCTAGCAGGCAGGGATGAGGAAAAGCAGGCCCAGAAGACCCCAAGGGAGATATGGGATGTTGGGAAGAGAGGGCTTTCTAAGCAGATAATAATCCTCTCTGTACTTTCAACCCGCACAAGGCCTTACCCATGCTCAGCCACTCACCCTGCAAACACTGTACCCACGGCAGAGAAGAACCATTCTGGAGAGTTGAAGCCAAGGATCGCCACGCTGTGGGCACGCTCCAGACCAAGCTCCAGGCCAAAGGCAGATTGGCAGGTCAGCTACACGGAAGGGTAGAAGGGGCCTCCCTCCCCCTTACCCCCACCTCTGTCTTTGCTCTCCAGTAGACTGCAGAGACCCCTCCAGGTCCACCTCAGACTCCACCAGCTAGCTAGAGTACCTCATGGGGAATCAGTCTCTGGAAGCCCTGTTGACCCTTTTTATGGTTTTCTAGGGAGCCCAAACTACTAGGTTTCCCAGCCCTGCTTGAAGGTGGCCTGTGATAAAGGCTCTGTAAATGTAAACTTCTTAGCCCGGGGTCCGGAATATAGTGTTAGCCCATCTGATGGTGTTAGACTTTACAGTGGTGGTTTCTAGGGACCTTGCCTGGTGGGGAGTTGGGGAGAAGGCTTCAGAAAGCTAAGGCAGGTGGGGGGAGGGGAGGACGCACAATGCTGGGCTCCTACCTTCAAGAAGCCTTTGGCTACCTTTCGGGCAATCAGGTAGTACTGGTAGTAAGAGATGCGCTCCCACTTGTCCTTGCGCTTGAAGCCCAGAGCACTGAGGTTCCCATACTTATCCAGGGCCTCGTAGAACATCCGGTGCACCGTATAGGGGGGCTGCGTACAGAGGGGTTCCAGGCGTAGGCGCACTCTCCCATCGGCCCGAGTTGTCCATAGCGCTTCCTCTGCAAGGGGAAAGATGACCACAGTCCAGTCAAACCTACCTTGGGTTGTCTTCAGGGAATCCAGTTCTGAGCTGGGTAGAGCTTCCGAGGCTGCTGCTGCCACCTCCAGGACAGAATCTTGAAAGCGGGCAGGCAAGCCCGGCCCGGGAGAGGGGGTTGCTGGAAGGCTGCTTGGTCTTGGAAGATGAGCAAAGCTCCGGGATTGCAGCAGAAAAAAGGAGACAGAAACAGGCCCTTTTCTGCTTTTATCCAGCTGGAACTTGCTTGCCAGGGATAGAGGTAGGCAGAAGCAAAGTTTGTAAGCACCAGCTCAGAAGAATCAAAATTGTCTCTGGGCTCAGGGTTTCTCTGGCTCCTGCCAGCAGGTGGGGACAGATCCAGTTGTACAGAAAGCCAAGGCTTTGGGGGGACTGAAAGGCACCAGGACTAGATCCCTAGCCAGCAGAGCCTGGGTGCAGAGGACTGTCAACCAAAGTCTAGATGACCAACTATGCTACGGCCTTCTCTTTCCATCTTCGGGGTGTGGACTGAGACAGGCTCAAGTCACAGATGAGCACCAGGGGCCCAGATAGCTTTGCCCACGTTCTCCCTGTAGCACAGCAAAGCTGAGGCGGAGTCAGGACTTGAACTCACACTTGATGTTTTATCCCACAGTTTGGGACACTGTGTGTGGTGGGCAGAAATGGAGCCACAAGGCACCATCCTCTTGGCTGAACTACTTAATATGTGGGTTGAGGCACATACTACGGCCTGAATCAGCTTCCTCAGTGGGAAGGTGCGGCGTTTGCCATTGAGTATAGGCATCAGAAGAAATGTATATGAAGGAGACTCAGGTTCTCACTAAATGCACACTCTCCTCCATTTTCCTGCTTGTAAAGGAAGTTTGCTTGGGTTCTCTGAACTTTTATTGACCTTTTTGGGCTTATTTTTGTTTGTTTGTTTGTTTTCAGGGTCCTCAAATTTACAATCTTTCTGCCTCTGCCTGTTGAGTACTGGACTTATAGTTGTGTGCCGCTATATCTGGCTGGGACATTCCCCAGGACAAGGATGACCATTCTAAAAAAGTGAGCACAAGCTGGTAGAGAATGGGCTGTCCCGGACCCCTGAGGCTTCACTGCTGCCTACTTGCCAGACATACCCCATCAACTGCCCATCTCCCTCCCACCCCCTCCCCCCCACCTCCTGCCCTCCAGAAGCCAACTTCATACCGCTTTCCCCAAGGACGCTATCAACAGGCCATCTTGCCTCTGATCCAATATGAGTTAGACAAACAGACCAGTTGTGTGTGTGTGTGTGTGTGTGTGTGTGTGTGTGTGTGTGTGCTCAGCTTACCCTCTCTTTGCTTGAAAGGAGTAAAAATAGATGGAAGAGAGGAGGTTGGTTGGGCTGCTCCCTCTTAGTCCAGCCATCTCATGAAACAGGCCAGAGACCCCCCTCCTGAGGCCCAGTCATCCTTCTCCCAGGAAAGGCCACCATTGTCACATGTGTTGATGCTGTCTTGCATTCCCACAACCATCTGTCACCTAGCTAAAGCCGTAGGTCGCACGGGGAGGCTGAAAGAACTGGGGCTCGGGGCCACACTGCCTGACACACTCACTGTCTACATCTAGCGAGCTGTTACTCATAGTGGGTTTCACTATAAACCTGCTTCCCACATCTCCTCTGGAGAGAGAAGTGTCTCTCGCCCAAATCCTATCTTTGTAACCTTGGACTTCTAGCCGATAATCTGCCTCACATTCCTCAGACTTCCAAAGTACCCTTTCTAAACCCAAATCAGGTCTGCTCAAAGATTTCTCTCCAGGCGCACTGGACACAGTGTTCTGGCTACTCCGTTGATCTCTGGCAGGCTCTCTCAAGTCCCGTCTCCATAAGCTTGCTGTATTTATCTCATTGTTTCAGGAACAGTGTCTCTTAACAGCATCACTGCTGACTCAGAGCTCCTCACTCCTTCTGTGAGGCAGCACGGCCACCTTTGGTAAAATAATTAGTGTCCTACATTGTATCCTTCTGAACAATGGAGCCTGCATGTCTCTGGCTATGTTCTTGGCTGTTTTGGGTTTTTTTCTTCCATTGTGTACTGATGGAAAAAGACCCACGGTCCAATAGGGACTGGTGAGATGCATCATGGGAAACCAGGGATTCCCCACATAGTCGTTAAGATATCAAAATACTTAATGATACAAGAAAATGTTTATAGTTATATAGCATCAAACTAAGAAAAGAAGTAAAACGGGACATGGGAGATGCCATCCAAGCATAAGGACCTGAGTTCAAATGCTCAGCACCCAAAGAGCTAGAAATGGTGGGAGGGTATTTATAACCTTGGCACTGTGTGGGGGGTGGGGTGAGATGGGGCAGGGGTTGGAAGTCTAGCGGCTTTCCTAAGCTTAGTGACAAGCAGTCTATCAGTCTGTGAACACTGTACTTGGGAGAGCTTGTCTCTAAAATGTAAGGTACAAATCAACAGAGGCAGTAGAAGGAGAGAAATACTGGTCCATGAGTCCTGTATTTGCCCTGTGTCCAGTAGCTAGGAAGAACTGTAAACAGAGGTGGGTAGAGCTATCAAAGGCTGCTCAGAGCCACTCCCTGTCTGAGGTGGTCTGCTAGGGACTGGATAAACTTAGGAAGTCAGGTGGGACTGCCCAAACCCCTCAGAATTCAACAGGCGCATAGCCATCGGCTCTGGGCGATGCTTAAGGTTAATACTGGAATAAAAGCCATGATTTACAGCTAGAAGCCCCCTGGAGAAGACTCTGGACAGCAACTAACACGGATGGTTCAATCTGCCATGCAAACGGAACCAAGCTAGCAAATCACAGTCCAGAATGATCTACGTACTGCCTACCCCAGAGCCAGGCTGCTGAGCATGTGGGGCAGGCTTGTCCTGCACCCTGCCCCCCCCCCCACACACACACATACACTGTCTGGTCTTTCCCTTTCGTCTACTACCTTTCATGTTGCCTCTCATCTTGGCATGACCATGACCCCTGCCGGGTGTTTATCAATCCACCCATTGTGCTAAAGGGTGCGGGGCAGGCAGGGAGGTGTGGTGTGCTCTGGATTTTTGGAACAAAGGCTTCTAAACTGCAGACCGGGAAGGAGAAAAACACCAGCACGGGGTAGAAGGTGAGGGGTGGAGAACAGGGGTGAGGAATAGGGCTGTTTCCTCAAGTCTGTGGGAATAGCCAACCTCAGAAGCCAAGTATATTTGGGGGGACGAGATGACACACACTAGGCCTGAGGACACCTGGCTCTCACACCAGTGACAGTGTTCTTCCCTCCAAGATCACATAAATGATCTCAGAGCTACCTCGCAGCATGGCTTGGACCCATACCCCTTCCCCCAGTGACCTGTGGAGGTCTTCTCACTCAATAATCCCATGATGAGGGATTCCAGGTGATCTACAGGTCCCATTGGGGGACAGGGCTAGACATAAAGAAGGTGCTGAGGTCACATCGGCCTCAGGACATGAAGGACAGGCACGTAGGTCAGAGGGGTCTGTCCAGATC
Organism: Micromys minutus; assembly: GCF_963924665.1. NCBI lineage: Eukaryota > Metazoa > Chordata > Mammalia > Rodentia > Muridae > Micromys > Micromys minutus. Next base: position 45,642,810 of record NC_137985.1, read on the forward strand.
TTGGTGGAAGGACACAGACTATTCTGCTAAAAGTTCAACGATTTTGTTTCTCTGTACTTGGTAGAAAAGCCCCCCCCCCCAAGCTGGCAGATCCCCCACCCCGCTAGGCTTCTCAGTGATGGGTCAAGGGCAGAGTGACCCTAGGCAGATGTCTGCCATTCCTGAGCCTCAGTTTCCCTGTCTGAATAACAAAGTACAGGTAACAGCTAAGAGCCCCTCCCTCTAGGCTTTTTTTTGTTTGTTTGTTTGCCAACTTGAAGGACACGTAGGAGACCCTGGGCTGAGACCACCCGCTACAGAGGAATGAAGTCTGGAATTCTCCTACCTGCCCTACAAGGAAAGTCATCTGGAGAGGGCAGAGGGTCAGGACATGAGGCAGTGTCTGAAGAATGTCTAAGAGACGCCAAGTCCCTTGATCCCTGGAAAAGACTCTCCAAGGACCCTTCAGATGTGTCTTTGGTCAACAGAGATGGATTACCTCCCGGCTCCATTTCATAGATGTGCCTATACCATTTCTCCAGGCCCCGGGGAAGCCCTTCCCACTTTCCCCCAATCCTATTCCTGAAAGGGCTTAAGTGACAGTTGTGTCCCTTCCTGTCTCCACCCCCAGCTTCCTGCTATGAACTTCTTGATATAAGGCTAGAAACCTGTTTCCTTCTGTCTTCTCCAGCTTGGTTCTCCAGCCTGGGCCACAACATGTGTCCCTGGGATAAGAGTAAGGGACTAGGAAATGGTTTAAAACCCTTGGGCCTCGGAGGTCTTCCCCGGCCTAGGGACCAAATTGAGCTTTCCAACCCTCAGCTTGTAGCTCCCCAGTAGGACTGGCAATTTCCTGGGTGGGGGAGTGGAAAACTACCCCAGGCAGCCCCTCTGTCTGCTGTGACCCTGGTAGCTCCTCTCCACGAGTCTCCCCCCTTCTTCAGCTGGGGTTCATGTTCAACCTAGAAAGGGACTAGGAAAAAAAATGTGTCTCAGGACCTGGCACAAGGCTGCCTTTGTGTGGAGGTCAGATTCCAGCATCTGGCTTGGCATCACTGCTGCCTGGGAGTCTAGCCTAGGGACTGGAATGTAGGACCCTCAAATCTCTTGGGAACTCAAGGAGACCAAGAAGCCTCAGAGGGAGCTGCGCTGAACCCTGACTCCAGCAGGCAAGAATCCAGAAGCTCTGTAGCAGCTAGGTAGTGAGGAGGCTGGGGCTGGCCTGACTCCTGGTGTGCAGCAGGGTCTATCCAGGGCCTGAAGGGGCAGAATGGACCCTTAGCAGTCCTGCCTCTAGTAAGGTGTTTGGCTCAGAGAAAATCACTTCTGGTTGTGGAGACCTGCATCTTTCGTTCCAGTACTAAGGAGGCTGAAGCAGGAAGACGACAAGTTCAAGGACTACTGGGCTATAGAGTGGGATGCAAGACAGACAGACAGACAGACAGAGAAAGAGAGAGAAACAGACAGAGAAACAGAGAGAAGAAAATTTGAAAATCACTAAACCTGTCTGTGAGGTTCCTTTTCTCAACTGGAAGCAATTAACGCACCTTTCCCTCTGCTGCTCAGAAGAAGAAAATTAAAAAGTGCTTCAGCAGGGGCCAGGTCACAGGAACAGTTCAACTAGGGGCAGCTGTATGCATGTGCCTCTGGACAGGATTTTCTACCCCATCTGAATCCCATAGATGCCCCTCCCAGGCCTTTGGAATGTCCTGATGCCCACCTGCTTTTAATCTTCTGAAAGCGCTAAGCCATCAGACAGCTTCACAACACACCCACCCAACCTTCGATCCCTCCCCTCTTTTTCCTTCAGTGACTACTATAGCCCAGTCTGCCCCACCCCGACCCCCACGAGCTTCCTTGCCTAATGAGACAAAGGATGCCGGGTCTAAACTCAAGCTCTAGCGTGCAGATGGTAGACACTCAATCCAGTTCCATCTGGAGCTCTGGGCTGTTCCATCGACACCCTCCCCACCCCAGGGACATGGCTTGCATGAGTGGGGCCTATAGGAGGAGCCCATTCATCCTCTGTTCTTGGTACCTGCTGACAGCCATGAGGATAAGAGGTCCATTACCCGTGTGTGTGTGCACCACATCACTCTCTCTCTCTCTCTCTCTCTCTCTCTCTCTCTCTCTCTCTCTCACACACACACACACACACACACACACACACACACTAGTCTAATGGAGCAAGAGGGTCGGTCTGAGGATAGCCAAAGGTCCTCCACATCTAGGATGCCCACACTAACCCCAGCCCTCCTCTATACATGTTGACCCTCAGAGTCTATCTGTAGAGGTCCATAGAGGGCAGGAATGAAACGCATCTAGTTCAGCATCCCCAAAGCCCAGAGCACAAGGTACAGACAGGGCCGCTGGACAGGGCTGGCCTGTCCCTGACAGATTCCTGCCATCCTGCCAAACTAGTCATGGTAGCGTTGTCCCTTCCTGTAACCCCCTCCTACATTAACTTCAGTGTCCTCTCCTTATCCTGCCTGTCTCCCGGTGCTCAGATAGTGCCATGGAAAGGACCTTCACTGGGATTCTACAGTTTGTTCAGACCTGCTTTTTTCCTGTGCCTGCAGCTACCGGGCTAAGGATGGTTGTGATTATAGTTGAGCAACTAAGGCCTACAGAATGGTATCACCTGTCCCTCCAGGGGAGCCAGCTACCCTCTAAGCTCTCCCACAGCAGCTCTCTTCCTTCTCTGTCAGCTGCAAGAATGCCAGTGCCTCCAGCCTCCAGGACCTCTGAGCCCTAGGGCTTCCCTGGCCTAGCCAATGGTTCTGGCACTTGTCTTTCAAGTGCCTCAGGAAGCAATTAAACCTCTGCACAAGCAAGCTGGGTTCGTGCAGGGAGGGGACACTGGAGGGAACACAACAGGTCAGTTGTCTGGGCTCCGGGGAACATGGCTGGGACGGCTGCCTGAGCCAGCTTTCTACCCCCTCTGGAGCCTAGCAAACCAATTCCCTCAAACCAAGGGATGGTCTGGCTCCTTCTGCTTTACCTCCGACTGGGGTGTGTGTTAAAGGAAGCGGCATCCCTGTAAGACCCTCTTGGCCTTCAAGCCAGGCTCTTGCCAAGGCTCCCAGAGGCAGCTGGAAAATGTCAGTGGAAAGCCCACTCAGTGAAGGAACCTAAGAACAAAGTGCCAGAGCCGTGATCCGGGACCTGTATGTGTTATCTGTCTTCGATTGCTATTATCTTTTATAGTGATTTAGAGACACAGCTATGTGGGAACTTGCTCTCTATCCCCGGCATTAGACATGTAACAACTTTCCTACCTTGGCCTCCTAAGTGTTGATACTACAGGAACGAGCTATTGTGCCTCAGTTTCCCTTATGAAAGTGGGCATAGTGACTTCCCTCTAGCCTGTAACAATACTTGTAACACAGCAGAGAAGCCTGAGCCCTGTTTGTTGTCTTTCAGCCACTCTGGGGTCCCAGCAAAGTTCACCCAGCAAAACCACAAGGAAAGAGGACTTGAGAGGAAGGCATGGCCTCCTAGTCTTTCTCTGGTCCCTGGATCTAACATTACTCTGTAGTACAGAGATTTAGAAGCAGCTCCTTCTTCCCTGCCTTGTCCCATTTCACACATTGCTACCCACACTCCCAAACCTGTAGACCCTTTAATGACGAGGAAAACATTGGCATGCTAAATGGAAGGCCATCCAACAAAATACACTATTACTTCAAACACAGCAACTTGTCTTCAACCCCAATCAGCTCCAGCTTAGAGGCCCACAGGGTGGGATGGCCACTGTGGTGTCTTTCTACTCCAGGAGGAGCCTACAGCTGGCAAAAACATCTCTGCTGCAAAGACCAGCAACACAAAGCTTAGCCCTGAAAAGTGACAGAAGCCAGGGACAGTACCTCTCAAGGACAGCACAGACAGTGGGAAGCTACGAGCCTCTGGGCTGGGTGCTTACTGATTTTTTTTTTTTTTTTTTTTTTTTTTTTTTTTTTTTTTTTGATTTTGAAATGCTGCTTTTGTTCCAATGTTGTTCTCCATTAGATAAAAGTGAACAAATGCTGTAGTGATATAATTATCATCCAGATAAATTTTCAGGGTGAATGATAACTCCCTTCCTTGAGGCACAGTTATCTGGGGGGAAGGTCAACTGAGAAAGCATTTGATGATCCAGCTTCCAAAACAAACTGTGTTAAGTTGCATCTATGCCTGCCCCATGCCTCAGTTAACGAGGTCCAAACTCCCACAGTGTTGTTTATCTGGCTGGGCCCCTTTCTGTCCTTCCAAAGCCTAAGCACTCAGGCCCTGCCTGCTAGGGCCATCCCATTGTTGTTCCCCTTTCCAACCTTGCTGAGGAAAGAATCAGCCTTCATCTTCCATCATGCCTGGCCCTAATGGCAGCTGTGGCAGCCATGAGAGAAGAGTTAGATGGAGTCTCTGGAAGGTGGACACAGCAAGATTACATGTACTCTTCCCCAGAGTTCTGCTCAGTGGCTCCCAGCAGTCCCCACAACTATATTCCATTCATGAAAACTTACCTGAAGCATCCAAAGAGCCGGCCCTTGTCTTTTCTGGATCCAAAAGCTCGAGACCATGACTTGGAGACGCTTTTGAGAGTGTCTGCTGATCAATTAAGGAGCTGGTGGGGGAGATGAGTGACATTGGTTAGAACATCTTATGTTCTATCTCATGTCCTCTAGTGACCCGCCCCTTGCCCACTGTAGGAGAACTCAAGTTCTGTCGTTCTCTCATTTGCCTGGTGTCTCTGTGCAAGTTTATGTCTCCCTCTGAGTCAGTGTCCAGACAAGAAAACGGTTGGGCTGTGGCTTTGAGAGACTCTGAGCCTCCATTCTAAGACAGCATAGGCTTTAAGGGTGTGAGAAGCCCTCACTCCATCATTTTTCACACCTATTAGTCCCAGAACTTGCCAAGAGACTCAGTAGAGTAGAGGACATTTCTTGAACTCTCGGAATCCTAAGATTCCATGCTACTTATCCGTATAAGAGCAGAGCTCTGGTTCCTTCTTCCATGTTGTCTGCCTTCAATACTGGTTGCCCGTAGAGAGGACATGAGTCAGAGAGGCCTGGGGCTCTGCCTGTCCTAGCTCCTTCTGGTCTCCCAGGCTGGGCTCACCATCCCTCAGCCCCTCAGCATGACCCGTCACAGGGTTTAGCTGGCTACAGCCCACCTGCCTGGGTAGATGAGCAGAGGGACCTCAATACACACCCTCAGAACTACACAGGGCCACAAGATTGTATAACACCAGGGGCACACCATCATCACAGCTAATGTAAACAAAGTCTACTAGGAACTCGTAGTGGGCAACCTGTAGAGCTGGTCACAGATGCCCCGAGGGAATGACCATGGCTCCAGGGAGTCCCATTTGTTTGTCACGGTTGGGGTTAGCTCCATCCCTACCCACTTCCCAGGAAGCCAGGCCAATTACCTGCTTCGTACATTCGGCCTTATTCCTTGCTGGTACTTCAGGTTCAAACTAAGTTTTCGAACACACCCAGGCCCACCTGGCAGCAGTCTGCTTAAGAACCTGAGATATGTTTTAAAGCAAAACGGAGTTATGAAGGGAGAGGGATGACAAGGGGAAGAAGGAAAGTACTAAGTTGGTCCTTTCTATGTGCACACTATGAATAAGGCCTGGACCACAAGGCTGGAGCATCCCTCCTGTTGCTATGACAACCTGGCGCAGAAGTGGAGGGCTCAGTTGTCTCCTTCTTGTGCACACCTGCTCCAGGGAGGATAGAAAGAATGAGAAAGCCAAGGCTCTTGAGCCTTCTGGATTTATTGACTTGGGAGTATTTCTTAAAGCACAGTGGTTATCTGAGACTACTGGGTAGAAGCTGCCCCACTTGAGGACAAAGACTGTAATGTTACTAAACAAGCCCATGAGCTCCCATGGAGAACTGTATACTCCAAACTTGGGACCTGGACAACAGAGCCAAACCCTGTGCAGAGATGATCCATCTTTGAAAGCACAGACAGGAGAGCCACCACAGAATTACTTGTAATCTCCCAGCATCTTTACAAGCATCTTAACAACCTCTTCTCAACAGGTCTGTTTTTAAGTAGCCACCATTAAAGGTACAGGTGCAGTTCCTCTCCTAATTAAATTTGGGCAAACTGGTTCTGGCTTTCACAAAAGCTAAACAGAGGAAATGAAAAGACAGCCACCTTGGGGAAGTCAGAGGGCTAAGCTACTTATTCTGATGAGAGCAGAGCCCTGGTTACAGAGTGAGGGGAGGCCCAGAACAGGCCTTTCCTGGGGTCTGGCACCCAGTACAGGAGAATTCTCCAACTAATCAGCAAATCTATTCTCCCTCCCTTTAGGTAGATCCTGTTCTTCCTTCAGGACTTGGTGGAAGGGGACACCTCACTTACCCTTGCAGCTGGCCCATATGGTTGAATGGACCCATGAGGGTCCTATTCAACCCTCATGTCCTGGGCTTAAAGAATTTGGGGTACCTGGGTTAAGAAAAAAAGTCAAAAAGGAATTTTCCAGACAAATTTCCCACTAAATTGCTGATCTTCCCTTGCAAAGGTCTTAAAAGCCCAGGCCCTTCAAGGGACAATCACCTGAGTTACAATGTATTCACTATCCTTCCTGCTCACTCAGGGTTCTAGTTAGTGGCAGAAGTGGGTTCAGCTACAGTATAGCAAGAGCCATCCCGGCTAATCCCCAGCCTCACACAGCTTGGCTTCTTTGTTGCTGGAGAAAGCTCAGATTTTGTTATTTGTCTGTATGTGTTGATGTCTAGCAAGGCATCATTTTTAGAGCAGAATAGAAAACAAGAAAGTCAAGTGTGTTCACACCATAGGTTAGACCAGAAGAAGGGTCCCTAAATGGAATGGCTCGTCATTTTCTCAAAAACCCCACTCTTCAAAAACATTTTGGAGTCCTGCGGTGGCAGACTGTGGTGCCATGTGTGAGGCCCAATGTTCAATCCCCAGCACTAAAGGAAAAAAAAAATGGGGGCTTTCCTTTTGACTCTCTGTTCTTTCCAGAAGGACAGGTGACTAGCGATGAGCCGGGAAGGTGAGATGACAGACGTGACAGAACCAAGGTAAGGAGCCAGTCATTTATGCCTGTCATTTAGGAAGGCTAGACACCTCTGGAACCAGTGCTGGAAGCAGATAGGCTTCCAGGAGGAGGAAGTCTCCTCAAGTAATAAAATGACAATGTCCAGCGGGAGAAACGCCTGAGCTGATTCATTTCTGTCTGTGCTTTGAATTCCAAGGAGGAAAGACTCCAAGATGCCAGGAGGCTGGCTGCTTTCACTCACCCAGCACTCTTCTCACACAAGAACAGTGTCCACGTTTCACAGAAAATCAGGTTCGGGGTTCTTTGCCACCTCCCCAGGTGTGCAGGGAACGAGAACACCAAGGTATGTTTGAGCAACTTGATATGATGCTTGCAGGGCAGAGGGGTGTGGCGGGCCTGCTCACCGCCTTCATCTTAACCGTCATCCCACCTCATGTAGGCATCCGGGCTTCCTACAGCAGACTAGTGGGAACCATCTGGATGCAAGTCTCCCTAACATCCCTAGCTCTCCCACCAGGAAGCCCTCCTCGATTCCCCCAACACCCTTTAGACTGGTCTTTGAAGCTCAAACCCAGGAAGTTCCTGGAAAGTAGGGTCATTCCCGATTTGCCTCTGTTCTCTGGCCATGAGTCATGACTGTGGTAGCCCAGTAAATGTTGGTTGGATTACCACACCCACATTGTGTGTGACACCCACGTAAAGAAGAACCTTTGCTTTCTGTGTGAACCCCTCACAAGTGTTTAGATCCATTTCTTACTTATTCTTGTGAGCTATTCTTCCCAGTTAGCCTTCAGCAGTGGTGAAACGGGCGCATAATAAATGTTTTCTCAGCCTAGCACAGAATCTGTCCATCTGTTGAGGTTCAACTAACTTTTCAAGCTGTATGCAATGGTCAAATCACCCTTTGCCTCTGAGCTGTTTTGTAACTCGTGTCCTGTGCAAGAGGATGAGGTAGGAAAAGTGCCCAGTGCAGAGTCACCTGTCATCATTAATTCCTGGCAGATTGTCACGGGCCTCTTGAGAATCGAGAAGCCTGGATAGTGAGGTGGGGAGGGCGAATGAGTAGGAGGAAAAGACTTAGACCCAGGTCTGGGACTCCGGTACTGTGCTAAGTACTGCCCCATGGGAGACGGCAATGGGGCTAGAGGCAGGAGGATAGTGGGACCCTGGTTCCTTACACGGTCCTCAGGATGGAGCTGGCAGACCTGAGAAGAAGCACCTCTGGCATGGTCCCTGTGGGGTGGCTGCACCCCTCGAGCTCACCCGGGAGAGAGGGAGAACCTCAGAGGGTGTGTCACAGCGTCCCCTGGGGAAAGCCACCGCAGCCCCAGAGAGGCCCAACTCGACCAGACCGCCCTGCAACAGAGACACAGGGTGAGTCACTGCCAGGCCTAGCAGGGCAAGGGGTAGTTCCTCTCCTTTGAGGTATGTCTCACCACTCCTGGGGCTGGGCACCTGACTGTAATTTACTGCCTCCTAAACCCACAGGCTCCTTCAATCTTGGAACAACACAAGCTCACAAGAGGTGGCTGCCTTGAGACTCTGGGCTCAGTCTTCCCTGGAGCCAATTGCTCACCTGCAAGAGCAAATCAATCAGAGTTCCAGGACTCCTGCTTTGCAAAGACTTCTGACCACTGTTCTTCAAGGTAAGGTTCAAGTACCCCCTCTGGTACTTAAAGTGTTCATCTTTCTCTGCTCAGAGGCAAAGGGAGAAGGGGCTTCTAGAAATCTTGAGAATGTTGTTAATGGAGGTGTTACCTCAGTGCTACCCTGCATCCTAAAAATCCCAAAAAGAGGAGAATGGTTTCTCCAGACCCTAGTGGCACACACTGGGGCTCCCAAAAGGAAGCTAAGTCACACTTTGCAATACTATTCCCTTGTACACTGGACCTCTTGTCCCAGCTTCATTTTGATCTATATGGACTGCCTTGTTTCAAAGATGAGGCTTCTGAGATCTCTCTCCAGTCTTTGTTCCCACCCCACAGACCCCCCACCAAAGACTCACAGTAGAAGTCTTGCCTAGCAGGCTCTGCCCCAAATACCCCGCTCACCTTCCTCTTCCTTGCGGCAGCAGGCTCAGGGCTGCGTACCCCCTGCTCCTGCAGCTAAGGCATGGTGAATCTGACAACTGGCTGTTGCGGCGGCCCAGGTTCTGGGTGATGAGCCACAAGGGTTGGGCGTGAATGGGAACCCGCCCCAGCCCGCCTTGGGGCTCCTGGCAAGGTGTGGCCCCAGATACCTCTGACCTACATGGCACAGGACCCAGCTGCCCACCTATGTGTCTCTTACATAAGAGGAGCAGAAAGCAGGACAGGGACCAGTTAGTGCAGTCTGAAAGACAGCTTGCTGGCTGCGATCCCTGACAGAGCCTTGGAGAAATTGCTTCTGCTACTGGGCCACACACTGGGGAGCCTGTCCAGGGGCCTCTTGGGTTGAGCCAGAAGATTGACTTGTTCGTTCAATTTTTTTTTCTTTTGGAGAGGTGTTCCCTCTTCATGGTTCCTAAGTACACATACCTTGTCATATGGGCCGGGCTGGTTTCCTGTATCCCCTGTTTAACCTTGTAATGTCAGTGTTATTGATAGCCCCATTTTCTAGACACGTGAATGGAGGCCCAGAGTGCTCCGGACTCACTCCGTTGTCGGACTACTCCGTTGTCGACACAGTCAGCAAGGGGCGGAGCTAGCATGTTTAAGTTGGCTCTGCTGACCGAGTACCAGGACACAGGTTTGTCTAGCACTTGTACCAGAGACTTGTCCATTCTGCCCACACTACCTCAGAGAGCCACATCCATGGGCCTCGCCCTCAGCTTCCTAATGCCCCCTTACTGCCCCAAACACTGGCAGGCTTGCAGCTGCAGTGACTCCTTAAGTGCCAGGAGAGCCCCTGTCCACCTCCCCTTTCAGTTTCTCTTTAAATCTCCTTGTTCCTTGTCCCCCTTGAGAAATTCAACCATATCTTCATCTTTAATTATCCCCAGGGAGCTAAACTCCAGACCCCAAATACTCCCAGGCTGAGGTGCTAGCCGGAAGGCACCCTAGCCAGCACAAGAAACCCTAATTTTACCCACAAAGGCAGGGCACAGGGATATTAATGGGGGCAGGAGATTGTGGGAAGGCCCTCTGCTGACTTGGGTGGCAGAAAACTACCAGCACCCCATTTTAAAAATCATTCTGCCTTCATCCAGTTTTAATCCCTTAACAGATTTTTTCCCAAGTGCTCCCCACCCCACGCTCTTCATCTTGTGACACCCACAGATTTCACTCTGCACCCTGAAACCTGGTGGCAGGCCACTTTGAGAGCCTCCTAGAAGCCCACTTCTCATTCCACACACAGGCTTCTGCACTCAGAAACTCTCTTCCTATTTCTGGGATCCATGGGACCTCAGGAGTCCAGGCCCCACTGACAACCCAATCACGCTAAAGGCCTTCAGACTTGTCTCCCACCTGGAGTGCCAACAATGGAATCTGTGTCCACTGTCGTGACCCCACCCCCACCCCCTCCGACTGTCCCTATACTGGCTGAGTAATGGCATATTGGTTGGGATCAGCACTGCGTCTCACTGTGGTTTACTAGTGACAATGTCTATAACTGAAGGTGAAGGTAGCCTCAGCCTTCAGCCCCCTTGGATGGCTGGATAGGGTTTCTAAATTTGATGAGGTTCAGAGAGCTTGGGAATATGTAGCCTCCTCCATCAGATTCTTTCTTCCCCAAGCCCTGCTTGCACCAAGAAGCACCCTGAGAGGGTCTTCTGATTTCACAGCTCTTCCTGGAGCTGGCTGGCTAGTCCAAGTTAGCATTTAAAGACTGAGAATGGCCAGGAAAGCAAAATTTAGCACAGTCCTTGTTCTCAGAGTAGGAAATAACCTCTCTCCCTGTCCCAGTGATTGACAGCTTCTGAGGAGTCCTCCCTCCTTCCCTGAGTATTGATTCAATGAGCCAGATGGGCTTATGTGGGCAGAGGTGAGCAAACTAGACATGGCTCAGAGATTATTAATGGCTGATGAGCCTGTATGTGTCCAAGACTACCGGGAGGGAGGTGTCATGAAGAAAGAACATTGAGTAGGGTTGAAGCTGATTATTACTTCAAGTGAGGCACGAGGGGTGGGGAAGGGGAAGCTAGCAAGGGTAACAACAGAGCAGGCTGTGGACCATCCAGTTCTCAAACCATGGATAGGGCCTTCGGTATGTGTGGTCTCTGGAAAAGGGTTAGGGTAAGGCATACATGAGCTAACATATGCCCAGGGCCACCAGAAGGGACATACTGGGGATCCAGGGGCCCCTTGACTGACTAGATCCCAGCAGGATTATGTTGTTTACCGAGAGGCCTCACCCTCTAGCATTCATCCTCCCTAAGACTTGGCTCCCATCTCGATGGGTGGGGCAGCCATCTAACCAGTTCACTTTAACCCAGCTGGCACTAGGTAGACTGAGTGTTCAACCTCGTTAAGCCAAACCCCATTGTCTATGTGAGGAAATAAACACGACAATCATCAAGTTCTACGACAAACTCTCAAAGGAGTCAGACAGCAAATTGTTCATACCCAGGGAAGAGTTCCCTGGACATTAATCTTTGGATTCTATTCTAGACTTTGCCTTGACCATGTGACCTCAGAACCATGTGACTGATTCTCCTCCTACTCCATATTCTGAGATGGCACAGATAAAGGGCCTCCCAGTTTCTTGGCTGCGATTGACAACTTAGGGCATGGGCTAGAATAAGAGATAAGGCTACAAGTTTATCTGTTGCCAGGATCCCAAGCCTGAGAGGGCAGGGGAAGCGTGAGGGGATAAAAACAGTATGTGCTAGTAACTTTCCAATACTTCCTAGGTATTGTACAAATCTTTCCATGCGTTATATCTGTGTGGATACATCCATCCTCACGACTGCCCAGTGAAATACTGCGGCTGTTGCATTTTGCAGATGAAGAAGTACGCTCAGATACAGACTCAGGAAGGTGGGCTCCATAGCCAGCCAGATACCCTGGACATGTTGGGTCGCTCAGGTGATTGGAGTGGGACAGGGTGAGGATCAAAGGAACAGTAGAGAATGGACACTCTCATGATCTGCACTAACTCCTGACTTCATATCAGATACCAGTGTCGTGACAGATGTTATGAATAATAAGAAAGGTCGGAACTCCAGTTCCAAAATTCTAATGAAGCTGCTTTTCCTTTTTATTCCAAAGTTGTCTTTTTTCTCCATTCTCCCTCTGTCCCTTTCGTTCTTCTTTTCTTTCTTTATTCCTCTCTCTCTCTCTCTCTCTCTCTCTCTCTGTGTGTGTGTGTGTGTGTGTGTGTGTGTACTTGTGTCTGCACATGTGGAAGTTAAAGAACGACTTACTGGGGTTGTTGGTTCTATCAGATGGGCTCAAGGCATCACCCATACGGTCTCAGGCTTACTTGCATGTGGCATCCATGATAGATACAGTGGTGGGTTGGGTGACCACAGGAGGCCATGTGTGACTCTATGTTCCTTCTGTTCTCAGAGCAAAACGTCACTGAGAGACCCTGAAGAACTAAATAGATGCCTTAGGAGTGGGACAGTGTTGTTGCAGCCTTCATGATAGCATGGACCTGTAGTTCAGCACTGGGGCTTTGGCAGGACAGAGAGGACAGCCTGGGCTGCATTGTGAGACCCCGGATCCAAAATTAGTCAAAGGACTCACACACACACACACACACACACACACACACACACACGGGGAGGGGTTAGGGTTAGACTTTTGGCCAATATTAAATACCCCATCTGAGCCAGGAACTGGAGAGATGGTTCAGCAACTAGAAAAACTGTTGGTTTTTCCAAAGGACCAGAGTTCAATCCCCAGCAGTCATAGGGAAGTGCACAACTGTAACTCCAGTGCTGCCTTTTGACCTCCATGGGCACCAGGCACACACCTGCATACATACATGCAGTCAAGATACACACACACACACACACACACACAATATAATGAATAATGATGATAATAACGATGTTTTTAAAAAAGAAAATCCAAGACCCAGAATAGAACAAAGTTGGAGGATTTACATTTCCTGATTCCAAAACATTTTGAATACCCTCTGTAATCAAAACTATGGTGCACAAGGCAGCCCCAGGTAGACACATGACAAGTGCAGTTGAACAAAACTCAGAAATTAATTTAAGATTCTGTGAGTTTACAGTGAACTGGTTTTCACTAAGATGAGAAGACAACCCAACAGATAATTAAGGGTCTTTCCAACAAGCTGGAGCAGCTGAGAAAGAAAGAAGCCAAAACTCTTCACCAGCTAACCACACACACACACACACACACACACACACACACACACACACAAACCCTCAAGATGGAGCAGACTAATATAAATTATTTGTTCTAATTGTTTAATGTGAACTCAATTATTTAATGCAAAAGCTAAACCTATAAAAACATTGAAAGGAGTAAATCTTATAACTGTGAATTAAGCAAAGATTTCTTATACTTGCCACCAAAACTATAAGCAACAAAAGAAAGGCAGATAAATTAGATGTAATCACAATGAAAATTATCTGAGCTTTAAAAGACACTATCAAGAACCTGAAAAAGTGGGCTGGAGAGATGGCTCTGACTGCTTTTTCAGAGGTCCTGAGTCCAATTCCCAGCAACCACATGGTGGCTCACAACCATCTGTAATGGGATCTGATGCCTTCTTCTGGTGTGTCTGAAGACAGCAACAGTGTACTCTCATACATGAAATAAATAAATAAATCTTAAAAAAGAAGAAAAAGAAGGAGGAGGAGGAGGAGGAAGAAGAAGAAGAAAGAAGAAGAAGAAGAAGAAGAAGAAGAAGAAGAAGAAGAAGAAGAAGAAGAAGAAGGAGAAGAAGAAGAAAAAAAACCTGAAAACAGCTTACCCAGGAAAAGAAGAAAAAATATTTTCTAAATCAGATATGTGGTAAAGAGATTTGTCTTTAGAATATGTCAAAAACCCTTTCCCATGGCTGGTGATGGTGCATGCCTTTAATCTCAGCACTTGGTAGGCAGAGGCAGGCAGAGGCAGGCAGATTTGTATGAGTTCAAGGCTATCCTGGCCTACAGAGTGAGTTCCAGGACAGCCAGGGCACAGACAGAAGTCAAACCAAACCAAATCTACAACAAAATAATCTTTGCCACTTGATAATAAACACACTAAGTGATAAACAAAGGAAAACTGAAAATACTTCTCTCTGAAGAAGATATAAACATCAACAAAATCTTTAAAGATTACTCAACATCTTCAGCCATTGGGAAACACAGCTGACACCTGCCAGGGTTGCTGTAACAAAGGGACAGGTGTGTGGGCAAAGCTGTGGACGAGCTGGAACCATTGTTGCTACAACTGCTTAGACACCAGCTTCTCTAGACCAGTCTTCCTGCTTCTCAAAAAGAGTATGTGTTGAGCTGGGTATGGGATGAACTCTTTAACCCCAAAACTTGGGAGGCTGAGGCAGGCAGGTCTCTGATTTTTGAGGACAACCTGGTCTACACAGAAACTAGCCAAGGTTCCAGAGTGACACCCTGTCTCAAAAAGGAAAAGAAGAAAATTAAAGGTTATGTATTGAATTTCATCTGACCTAGCAACCCTCTCATGGAAATATACCCAGGAGAGACAAAAATAGACATTGGCACCCAAACTTAGACATGAATATTCACAATAGTCTGATAAGTTACAACACCCAAGTGTCCATCGGTGGATGGAGGGGGATAAACAAGTTGTAACATATAAAGAAATATTATTTAGCCAGAGAAGGAATGAGAAAACTGTTGCACTTCGGAGGCTGTAACAAGAGAACTTCTTGGTGTTCAAGGCCAGCCTGGATGGCACAGAGAGAACCTGTCTCAGACCATCCAGTGCACACATTGGAAGGAGATGATGATGAGTTATAGCAGCGGTGAATCACGAAAGCACTGACACTTAAGAGAAAGGGAAAATGGGAATAGGTCAGATACCAGCTTGTCTCAATAAAACGTCTCTGTGGAGACAAATTAGTGGCTTCCTCAGATTAAAGGCATCAAAGGGCTTATTGGTGCAGCTGAAAACAATATTCCAACATCTGTTGTGGTTGTGGTTACACATCCCTGTGAATATAACCACCAAACAAACTATACACTTTGAGTAACTTTTATATATGTGACTGTATTTCAGTGAAGCCATAATATTTTTAAAAATAAAGATTTATAGTGACCTATTAAATACTTTAACATATATATATATAATGAATATATACTTAATGCTCCAATATACATTCACACACTCACACACACACACACACACACACATACACACACACTAGAATTCCAGAGAAGAAGAAAGGGAGAATGGGGCATAGAGACATATTTGAAGAAACCATGTCTACACTTTTTTAGGGTTGGTTTTAAAAAATTAACCTACAAATTACATACGAAAATCTAGAATTTTCATGGAGTTGAGCCTCAGCTGGGCTTTAACGAAAAGGAAAGAAAAGTCACACTTAAACCTATCATGGTCAAACCCCTTGAAACCAAACCAAACACAAACAAAAACCCAAGGGGACAGTATTTTAATAGGGATGGGGGACAGGGAAAAAGCAACAAGGGCAGGAGTGACTGGCCACAGGAAACCATGGAGACAAGAGATGTCAGTATGGCTGGAGCAAAATTTTGGATTAAAGTCAGAATCCTCTTCACCTTAATAAGGGGTAGCCTAATGCCTAGCTTCCAACAAGCAGGGCAGGGAAGTGCCTAGCTTCCAAGGCTAGGTCAGAAAAAGAAATAGTTTCTACCTGACTCTCTCCAAACATGGGACTTGGGCTGTCTGATCCATTATGTCAGAGGTCTACCTACCAGGGAGGTGTGACGATAACATCATTCAGGGAAGGCCCATAGAAAGACATTTGCTGAGGAAGCCCAGAGGGTCACTTTTCAGCAGATGGAATCTTTCCAGCATGGCCTCCAGACATGTGAAATGATTGATTCTCAGATGACTCTCTGGTAGCCCTAGTGACAGAGCCACCATACTGTGAGGACACTGGAGTAACTCATAGATACAGTGGACCATTGGCAAAGAACTAAGGTCTCCAGACAAGGCCAGGATAGTAATCAAAATGTCTTTTCGACTATCTACATCCTAACCATGGGCAATTTGTAAATATGACGTTTTGGGGAGGATGGTGGTTTTATGGATGTGATTAAGGACCCCAGGTTGGGAAGATGATCTTGTATTACCAAGCAGATCCTGAGTACAATCACACTTGTTCTGAAAATGGTGGTAAGCAGTTCAGGATGGTGGTGAGAAAACTCAAATGACCCTTGACAGAATAAAGAATAAACACACTGTGGCACACACAAAGAATAAAGAATATACTGCTGAAATGCTTGACAACGCAAATGACATCTCAGGCATAAGGTACAACAAGAGCCCGGCACAGAAGGGTACATCCTGTGTAGCCTGGCTTACACCTATAATAAGCCAGCATTGTTCGAGAACAGGCAGAGTTGTGGGCATGAAGGACTTTTCTGGAATGATGAACATGTTC
The DNA here is from genome assembly GCF_963924665.1 of Micromys minutus. Lineage (NCBI taxonomy): Eukaryota > Metazoa > Chordata > Mammalia > Rodentia > Muridae > Micromys > Micromys minutus. The sequence goes on from NC_137985.1 coordinate 45,659,320, forward strand.
TATACTCCACTTGGCTTGCTGGTTGCGTGCTGTGCACCTTGAAGTCATTATGTTTCACTGAATGAAGCATTTTCCCCCATTAACAAAACCCCCGCTGCCCATTCAGCTCTTCAGGTGGGCATTCTGGAAGTAGAAGTTCAGAGAGCAAGAGCCAGATGCCACTCCTGTGATCATAACCTTTATGGTTTCCCGGAACTCTGCTCCTAAGGTCTATCTCCTCATATACCTCTGTCAGGAGCCACAGCCAGCAATCCAGGAGACTATTTCTCTTTTAATTAACTAATTTAATTATTAATTTTTAAATTAATGTATCCCTTAGCAATCATTCATATTATATATATATATATATATATATATATATAGATAGATAGATAGATAGATAGATATAGATATAGATAAAATCATTCTGGCCACACTCACCGTCTTACTTATCTCCATTCCTTGTCCCAAGTCTCTTTTCTCAACAACTCTCCCCCTACTATCATTTTAAAAGGGTTTTATTATTATTAATTATGTGTGTGTTTGGGAGTGGCCAGAAGTGTAGGATCCCCTGGAGGTGGGGTTACACAGGGTATGGGGAACTGAACTTGGGACCATCTGCAAGAGTAGTACGTGCTCTGAACCACTGAGCCATCTCTCCAGCCCCATACTATCATGATTGTGTGTGTGTCTAAGCTGTATAAACTGGGGTTGTGGAGCATGCAGAATGTACAACTCACCAGTAGCTGCATTGCTAAAGACAGTGACTTCTGACCACCCCCCCCCCCACAGCCATTGGCTGCCAATAGCATCTGGAGGAGGGAACAGGCCCCATGAGCCCCTCCCTCATCTATGACTGAATGTTGATGGGTCCAGTCTTGTTCCTGTAATCCCAGCTGCTTTGAGTTCCTAAGTGTGACAGCTACTTAGTGCCTAAAAGAGCATCCCACAGGCCTTCTCATTGTCAGGCTTTTCCATTCTTTGGATGTCTTAAAGGACTCAGTGTGAAACAGAACTTTCTTCTACCACCGTCACTGTCCTTACAGAGATAACACACTAGTTAGCAAAATTCCCCTTCCCTGGAGGTATTCGGGTGATTCTGTGTGGGCGGATTAACTTTGGTCCCAGCACCTGACTTTGAACCAGCTTGACTAACAACCCAGGGAACCTACAAGGACCCAGAATTGGCCTGGATTAGTCTGAAGATATCACTGCTGACATATATCTGGAACCAAGCCTGGTTTGCCTCAAGGACTCTGACTTCCCTGCAGGTACTGTCCTTTGGGATCTCTTATACCAACACCTTGACTTCTATGGCTGTTAGAATTCCAGCTCTGCCATGTTCCCAGTGGCTTTGAACACCGAGGTTCTTCCCACTCTTCCGTAGAACACGTTGCCCATAGGGAGATTCTGCATAGTTTTCAGGTCTCAGATTTTTAAGGCTTCTTTAATTCCCAAGACAAAGTTGGATCTCGATTATTTTTTTTTTAATTACCAACATTAAAAACCATTCTTTATTGTGGTAAGATAAACATAGCATAACAGTTGACACGTTACCATGTAGGGTGTATAATCCCCTGGCTCTTGAGTATTTTTTCCTTTCTTTTCATTACTACATTAAAAAAATATTTGTGTGTTCGGGGAATGTGCATGTGGAGGTCAGAGGACAACTTGCAGTAGTTGGTTCTCTTGTTCTACCATTTAGGTTCTGGGGATTGAACTTAAATTGTTAGTCTTGGTTGCAAGCAACTTTTCTTGCTGATCAATCTCACAAGTGCCTCCTACCCCAGCCCTTTGACACTGGGAACAAAACCCATGTCCTCATGAAAACCAAACCAATACCTACCATACACACACACACACACACACACAGAGAGAGAGAGAGAGAGAGAGAGAGAGAGAGAGTAATAACTAATTACATAGTTGTTTATTAATGTCTGTCTTCTTGGCCTGAACGCAAACTCCTAAAGGCAGAGACTTGCTTTGTAGTCTATGATAGTCTCTAGTGCTCAATGCAATTCCTAAATAATCAACAATAATGTTGAGTGAGTGAGTACGTTATAAAACAGGGAAACAATAGAGATATCAGAGCATGAAGAAAAGAAAGACAGACAAGCCATACTTCTGCACTACACAAAGTAGGCAGTGGGAGCCGGGAAGAACTACGGTCCTGAGTGTTCCCAATGCCGAGGACACTTGTAGCTTGTGGTAACATTCCATGCTGATTGTTCCTCTAAGGTTAGCATGCCCCTGGGATGGAAGGATTTCTCCCTGCCATTCTTGGCATGCTTTGCCTGAGAGAACAGCCTGTCTTGCCTAGCTTGCTGTAGTCTCCCGGACTGTCTTCCATGATGGCCTCTGGGGGGTAGGGGTGGGGGATCTTCTTCACACTGGCTCTTTTCAGGCAAAGCTAATAGTGTAGCGTATTTGGCACATGTGGGAGGGGCAACCGTTTGGAGGTAGAAATTCTATGGAGCAATCTTCTGCCTCACCTCTCCCAGCTACCTCATGTCCAGTTCCCTTGTGGCTGCCACCATATCTGTTCCTTACTTCCCACCATGAGTGCCTCTGGAATCTTCCAAGGATGAAGTACCTATCTGCTTCCTCTAGCTCTCTGGCTGGCTGCCCTAGACATGTCCATGACAAGTAGGGCACATCAGACTCTCTAGACCCATGAGTTAGCCTGGCCCCAGCCTGCTGGTCTGATGGCTGCTCCTGTATTCCCCAACACCCGCTACTTCCCTGGGACCCATAGACCAAAACTGTCTCCTTCTTGGGTTCCTCTGAGGACTTTCTTCCATTGAAGTGTTTCTCCCAAACCTGGGCCAAAATCAGGGCATGCTCAGTAAAGCCTCCGGTGGACGACATGGCCTACAGCCTGAGTCTTGAGAGGCATATTGGTTCTAGGCAGCCCTCAGCTGCCCAATATCTGTTCCTCTGCCTGCAACCAAACCCCCTGTAGCTGAGGAGGGCGAGAAGCAAGGGTCTTTCAGCTTATATGGTTTCTGTCACTGCCAACCTTAACAAAAAAAAAAAAAAAAAAAAAAAAAGGATGTGCCTGACCACAAATTTCCGTTTCGGTGACTCTAATAAGAGATCAATGGTCTCTTCTTGCAGCTCTTCTTGCAGGTTGCCATGGTATATTCACCTCCCCTGTTAGACAGATGAGGCTCCGAGAGGGTACGTCTTGCCTTGAATCACAGGATAAGTCAGGACCGGAGTTCTACCAGAGTCCAAGTCAAGAGCTTTGTAGTCTGCTACCAAGATGCTCTGGGGTTTGTTCTGGAGTCACTGTGCCTGTGGTGTGCATGCCCCTGGATCCCTGGAGCCATCTTCATACATGGCCAAGGTCAACAGAGGTCAAGGGCATCTTCACTTGCATAGAGAGACACACTGAAACTCAGAGAAGTTCAACAACTTACCCAAAGTTGCTCAGAGAGCAGGTGGTGGAACCTAACACTCTAACCCTGGCTTCCAGTCCTTATCTGCCCTGCATGGCCCCTGTCCTTCACTCTGAAGCTGGTCCCCAGGTTTCAACACCTCCATCCGTATTATTAGTGGGGCAGACCGAGGGCCTGTGAGCTCAGGTGTTCACAATTCCCTAGTGGCCAAGTCCCTGTCAATATAACCTGACACATGGACTTCAGCAAACACTGGGACCACTGACACTACGGAATGAGATGGGACAGATGGGAAGATATGTGCGCATGCGTGTTCCATTAGGTCCTCGGGACAAAACTCACCAGCCCTCACTTAGTAGAACATGGGACTTTGAAAGCCAGTGTTCTTCATTTTCGAGAGCCGAACTTCTCAGGCATCTGGGAGCATCACCCAGGATGACAGGCTAGCCCCTGCTCGCTGACTTCTTGAGTGATGTTACCCAGAGTAGACCCAGAGCCTAACAGCATAGAACCGTTCAGGGCCACAGTTGTTCCCCTACACTTGCCATTCCTACAGGGGGAAGGGATCCTGTTTCTGGGTGAACAGCAGCCCACTCTGGCCTGACAAGTTTGTCCGGAGACCCTAACAGGGACACATTAACATATCTTCCCATCTGTCACACCTCTTTCTGCAGAGTCCTTATAAGGACAGTGGCTGAGTCCTTGTAGCTCAAACCTTGCAGATTATCAGACCTGGGTCCTTGTCCTTGAACTACCCTGTATACAGCCCAGCTGCTTAGCACACTGCTGTCCCTGAGTCCTATCTTCCACCATTCTGTGTTCTTGCTCTTATGGGACACAAAGGCAATTCCTCTATATCACTTGTCACTGCTCATATACTGACAGAGAGGACCAGAGACTTTCCAAGGTCATAGCTGGCTAGAAACTGGGACCATGGGCGCTCCCTCAAACTTATCAGTCACTGCTCCCCCCACTCCCCCCAAGCAGTGTACCACTTTGCCTCTGACCCTGGGGAAACAAGAACATGTTTGTTGACTGAAAAATGTCTTTCTTAATACCAATGTGACTCGTACCTCAGTTGAATCTCTAACGGCCGACAGAGGGACAGGCAGACTAAAATACACTCCAAAGGATAAATGTCCCTGCCTCACTCCTTTTTCTTCACAGAATTCAGGTGAAGAAACCAAGGCTCAGAAAGACCAGCTTGCCCCAGGTCCTATAGCAGCATGAACTCGGTCCCAAGCTCCACGTGCTGAGACCAGAGCTCTGGACCCACCTGGTGTGTGAGTTGTCCTGGGAGGTCCCCGTGCTGCCACCTTGCTGCTGCTGGTCTCTGCTGTCCGGCATGCTGGAGTCCCTGGACAGACAGCAGTATCCTGCTTCAGAGCTGCGTGGCATCAGCCGTGGGGATTCACTGAAGACAGTGCGCTCTCCCACAGTAAGAGGCTGGCCTTGAGTGGTCAGTGGGGGCGGGCATGGGGCTGAGGTGGGCGGTGCCTGGAGTGACCCGGAGGGCCCCATTTCCTCCCTATTTTCAGAAGCTCAGAATGTTCCTAGGCAGTGAAGTTGCTCAGGACTAAAACTTTCCTTTTCTTCCTGGGTTTCGCTGCACTCCAGGCGAGGAGAATTTCAATGAAGCCAGCCTTCATTTTTATGCAAATTAGCCCCCAGTTCTCCCAGAAGGTCTGGCCAATGGGCTTAGGAACTTCTAGGACCCCAGAAAAACTCCTTACTGTCTTTAAAGGGACACTTTGGAGCAAAGGGGGTTCCCAGCACAAATCCAGACCCTGAGCCTGAGATGGATGTGCAGCCTCGACTCGAACAGATGACGGCAACCCAGAAAGGTTTGCCCCCAGTCCCCAACTCAAGATCCTGTTCAGGGCACCACAGGAGAGCCCACGGCCCCTGCCCACAAAGAGCCAGTATTGGGAGACACGAAGGCGGAATTTCCAAGAAGGAGGACAACTGTATAGTCCATAGAAGCATCTGCACTAAAACAGGCATGAGAGAGAACAGGAAAATGGGGCCATTTGGGGACACCCAGACACAAACAAGGGTTTGCCCCTTTACTTTAAGGAGGAAAGGCTAGTTGGCAGGCAGCCTTGAACAAGAGGCAGGAAATGCACAGGGCAGGCACTTTTCTCTGAATGCCAGAGCGCTTCTCTAAGGCAAATTCTATATTCATTCCTGTGACTTCCATAATTAAAAAAAAAAAAAAAAGTAATCCAGATGGTTTTGGAGAACAAAATTGCATTCTGTCATAGGTTCTGGAGGCCAGGGACCTGAAACACAGGTGTGAAAGGATCGGGCTTTCTCCAAGGCTCACCGGGAGACTGCTGGCCTCTGCCCTAGTTTCAGCAGGTCAGTGCCTCTGCTTGTCTTCCTTTTTTGACATGCAGTGTTCGTAGCCCCTCTACTTCCCGTGGCTGGTTCCCTCTGCCTGTATCTCTGTTCCTTCATAAGGCCATCCAGCATCATCGGGTCCCTCACAATCTGGTATGAGCTCGTCTTAGCTGATTACACCTGCACAAACCCCATTTCTACATAAGGGATGTGTTCCACCTCTGATGCTCTGGGTGGAATTCATTTTCTGGGGGGGGAGGGGACAACAAAATTTTACTCGGTACAAATTTTGGCAGGGATTCCTATTGTTCTTGGGAGAAATCAAGGTTCCCTTTTTGGAGTCTGTGGTCTTGTTAATAAAAGAATTTAGAAATATACACAGAAGGAAGCCCGAGAGCAATTTTTATTATAATTTGAGAGGTAAACGACAAGGTAGGTAAGGTTAAAAATATGTAAATATATTATATATGCATATATATATGTGTATATATATATATATATCCACACAAGCTCTACTGCCAGCAAAGAAATTAACCACAAGCAGTAAAAAGAAAGACTAGTTCAACATGATTTAGTTAGCCAGGCTGGAGTCTGATCAAGTTTATCTTTGGTATATTTAAACACAGTACAACTCTGGGGAAAATTTTTGCCTCGTGGCAATTATCACAACAAAGCTTAAGGCATAGCTACATCTAACCTCCTTTGTAAAGCACATGTTTTTTACAAAGTGCCCGTGACCTCTTCCACAAGAATCCACTCTATTGCCTGAGAAACAATGCTGGGAATAAGAGTCTGGGGAGGAAGGTTTATACTAAACACAAAGTACCTGGGACCTCCTTCCTAAGAATGGATTATTTGAGCGAGGCCTGGCTCTACAGATTGTAAAGGTTACAATGTTACTAAAACATCTATTCCCAGCATTCTGGATGGGAAACAACCATGGTCACGCCTTCTGTTGAAGAGACAAGCCTGCGTGTTTAACAATTCTGGACTCTTTCTCACCATCTGTGAGCTTATGGACATTTTCCCTCTACAGGGTACCAGATGCCAAGCTCTGTGTCCCAAGGCAAAAGATTGCACCAGAGACATGTGACTAGAAACAGACACAGACACATTTATGTAAAAAGGCAAACTGTCCCAGCAAAGAGTGGGCTAGTGAGCCAAGAGAAGCCTCAAGGACACTGGGCCAGAAGGAAGTCTTTATGTGACATTTCCATAGCAACCCCCTTTTCATGTTTGTGCATCATAGGCACAACATACAGGAGTGCATGTTCTGTTACATGAATGCCATGTGGGGAAGGGCTCCAGACTTCCTTGCCAACTAGCTTTTTTCTGCATGTTAACCTGGTACAGCTTTCTGTGATTTCCACGCTGCTGTCTGTCGCTGTAAGAGATGCTCCCAAGAGGATCAACGAGTCTGCTGATCACTGGTGATGCTCTTCACTGAGGAAGACAGGTGGCTAGGAGACACTGGGCTGTCCCCCAAGCAATTCAGGGCATGAGCCACATTCACCCAAAACTGCTTCCATAGTATAGTTGAGGGGACTGTGCAGGGGCCTGAGCCTTCTTCAAGATTCCCTTTAACTCCATACCGATCCTGGAGTCTCCCTGAGCCTCAGTTTGAACTCTTTAGATCATGGAGTGATGGTCTGGAGGCTGGCCAAAGTCACTGCCAGCTCCAAGCGGCCACGAGGAAGCAACAGGCAGAGCTTTGCCTGGGGGGGGGGTGATTGGCCGTGCTGTGGGGGACAGGTAATGAATGTCTGTGCCTCCGGCATGGGGGGGTTACTGGATCAGAACAGGGAAAAGACAAGGAATTGTGGGCTCTTAAGTTTGGAAGCTTGTTTAAGATGAAAGCTGGGGAAAGAGAGAGGAGTGACCTGGGGAGGGGTGGGCGGTGGCAAGAGAGCTGGCTGGGTCTGGAAAAGATCAGTTATTGCTGAGGTCAGTGAGACCTAGGGTGGTGGTACCCAGGGAAGGTCAGAGAGGAGCACCAGAGGGAAGAAGGTACAGGCAGCCTTCCACAGCAGAGCAGGAGGTCGTCTGCCAGTCAGCCGCCATGAGGAGAGGTTCGGTGGGCTGGCAACCGAGGCCAATGAGAACCGTCTCTTAGTCACCTGGGGACAAAGGCTACATGTCTCAACAGAAAGTCAGTACCGGGACACAGTGACTAAAACGCCAGAGAATGGGAGAGGCTGCTCTAGCTGAGTTTGAGACTTTCAATATAATTTCCTCTTGCAAAACGAACACAGCTACCATGGCTGTTATTCTGTCTGCCAGAGTCCCTCTGTCCACCTTCTTGGCAGCTGCCCAAAAGGAAGAGGACTAACCTACGGGAGCCACCAACCTTGGGTTTCCTGGCCTTTGTTCTGTGGGTAAGTTAGGTCAGTTCAGGGTGATGGGGGGAGAGCAGAAGGTGGTAAGAGGTGTTTGTGTGTGTGTGTGTGTGTGTGTGTGTGTGTGTGTGTATGTGTTATGAGTGATACAAGTATCTGTGCTCACGGGTGTGTAGGACTTTAAGAGAGCCAGGGGGTGTCAGGTGTTTCCTATTTCTTTCTGCCATGTTCCTCTGAGTCCTCATGATTATCTATTGAGCTAGGCTGACTGTCCAGCAAGTCCCAGTCATCCTCCTCTGATAGGCCTTTCATGCGTACCGGGGATTTGAACTCAGGTCCTCGGGCTTGTACAGCAAAGCACTCTTGCCCACTTGCTCACTTCTTTAGCTCTGAATTTGGAATTTTGATGTCTCTCCGTCCCTCCCTGTAGCTACACTTTCAGCAGCAGCGAAGTCCTTGTAGCTAGCTGCATCCACCTCTTACTGAGCAGCTCCTCCCTGGCCCTGGAAAGAAGTCCCCAACCACAGAGGGGCCATGGGGACTGTGAGGGTTTGCCACCACTCAGACCTGAATGCAGCTCCTGGTTCTTCAACTTGGAAACTGCATGATCTTGACCATGATGTTCCATCTCTCACGACATTGTAGATAAGGAATGAACTGGGTAACTGGGAAGATATCAGTGGGAAAGGTGCTCTGAGGTCCCATGACACATAAAGTAAAATAAAAATTAAATGATTAAAAGAAAAACCTTGAAAAAGATTTTTACTAAGCTGAGTTCTTTTTAAAAATTCTTGGTTTGACTTAAATTTATTAGTTGTCCTTTTAAAGGGGACAGTGGGCAGATAACAGCCTATAACCCTCTTCTTCCCTTTAGCCCTGGTGTCTGTCTTTGTATCTCTATCTCTCTTTTAAAAGATTTATTTTATTTATATGAATACACTGTAGCTGTCTTCAGACACACCAGAAGGGGGCATTATATTTCATTGTAGATGATTGTGATCCACCATGTGGTTGCTGGGAATTGAACTCAGGACCTCTGGAAGAGAAGTCAGTGCTCTTAACCACTGAGCCATCTCTCCAGTCCTCTATCTCTCTTATAAAATATGATTTAGATTTGGACTTTATCTGTGTGAGTGTTTGTGACTGTCCTGAGTGCAGTGTCTGTAAAGTCCACAAGAGGGCACCAGATGTCCTGGAATTGGAGTTACAGATGGTTGTGAACTGCCAAGTGGGTGCTGGGAGTTGAACCTGGATCCTCTGCAAAAAACGGCCAGTGCTCTGAATAAATGAGCCATCTTTCCAGCCCAAGCCCAGTCTTGTTTAAAGAAATGTCTTCTGCAAGTGACAGGTACTGTCTGGCTACATTTCATGGAGTATACGTGTTGGCTCCAAAGGCATCTTAGTAAAAGCAAAGCAAAAACCTTCCCTCTGAGATCCAGTTTCTGTAAATGAGTTCTCTGTGGTTCACACTGCTTGCTTTTGGGTTCCTTTACACTCTATACTGGATCACCCGCTGGATTTACATATGGATAGTTTACCTGCAAAGTATTTTCCAAATATTGTCATCTTTGGGTGTCTTGGATTCTTTTTTCCATTGTGTGTATATTTTAAGATTTCCAGTAGAGTTTTCATTTGCCAGACTATATGAAAATGATCACTTAATCAATGCTATTGGCTATTGTTATAGAAGAAAGTACTTTAAAACACAAAACCCCCTTTTGTCTTTGTAAACATCTTTGAATGCTTGCAGGTTAAAATTGAGCATAACTCAACCTTTTGAAGATTTAAAATGCAAACAATAGATGCCCAGAATGACATTTTAATTTTTTTATCTCTCTCTCTTTCTCTCTGTGTGTGTGTGTGTGCGCGCGCGCGCGTGAGTACATGGTGTGGCGACTTGAATGGGAATGGCCCCCATAGGCTCATATCTTTGAATGTTTGGTTTCAATCTGATAGACTATTTTGAAATGGTGTGGTCTTGTTAGAGAAGCTGTGTCACTGGGGTGGGGCTTTACATTTCAAAAGCCTATGCCAGAAATCTGAAACGGAACCGTCCAATAAAGGGGCAGACAAAAGCCCTGAACAAGACATTTTTCACCACTGAATGAAATCTCCAGAGTTAGAAATGGGTTGCTAACCAGAGGGGCCCCATGGAAACCCCTAAACAACCCAAGGCTATCGGTGTACCCTCTACAAACTGAAGGTAAGACCCTGTTGTTGAAAGCTGATACCTGCCCAAAGCATTTCCTCTTCTGGCTAGCATTTGTGACTCTGGAAGGCGCTCTACACACTCCCAGGTAAATGCCACACCAGCTACAAACTCTGCAAACCACAGGTAGATACACTGCAAGATTCTGATGCAAGTGTGGCGTGAAGGCTGAGGAAGTGACCGACCACCTAGTCTTGCTCCATCTTGTAGATAAAATGAGATAAGATGTAAGCTCTCCAATGCTTTCTCCTCCTGCCTACTGCCTGGAGCCACAGTCCAGATGATTATGGACTGACCATCGAAACTAAGCAAGCCCCCGAACTACAGGTTTTCTCTTACAAGTTCCCTTCATCTGGGCAGTGGAACAGTAAATAGGGCACAGGATGCGAGTGGAGGTCAGAGGACAGCTTTCAGGAACCAGCAGGTGACATATTCCCGGGATCTGACTCAGGTTGTCTGGTTTGGCAGCCAGCACGTGTTTGCCTGCTAAGCCATCTTGCCAGCCGTAGAATGCATTTAAAAGATAGGATTTTCTTTCTCAATCACCCATTATTGATTTCATAAGTAGATAATGCGGAGGATTACTCACAAGCAGAGAATGGTGACTCTTCGGGTGGTTGGCTTTTGAAACAAACAGGAGGTGGTTCTGGCTGGCTTTTGTACTTCATATCCCTGAAGGAGAGCTGGGCACAAGGCAAGGCGGTCTGTGTCTGCAGCTAGCTGCCTCTAGTGCTCCAACGTTTGGAAACCAGTGTATTATGTAATGGATACTATTGGGTCTGTCGGTCCTTATTTGGCTGGCCTACCTTGACCACAAATTTAGATTTAAGCAGAGACACATACAACAAAGAAATTAATATCCTTCCCTACAACCCCCCCCCAATGTAAAACCCTGCATTGTGACATATTTAAAAAAATATCTGTGTCTCATGAAAAGGTACAAATGTTCAACTAGAACCCAGTTTGTGTGCCTAAGACAGTGGTTCTCCAACTTTCCAATGCTGCGACCCTTCACTGCAGTTCCTCGTGTTGTGGTGACCCCCACTATAAAACTATTTTTGTTGCTTCTTTATAATTTTGGTACTGTTATGAATCCTAATGTAACTATCTGATATGCAGTACAACTGACATTAGACTCCCAAGGGGGCCACAACCCACAGATTGAAAACCAATGGTCTAAAGAAACAAAGCTTTCTTTAAAAAAGCTTTTTGATTTTTTAAGAATCTATTGTTATTACAAGGGGATTGTGCATGTGAGGTCAGAGGACAACTTTGTGGAGTTGCTTCTTCCAATCTACCGTAATGTGAGTTCTGGGGATCAAACTCAGACTCCAGGTCTGCGTGGCAAAGGCCTTCACTCATGGAGACATCTCCAGCCCAAAGATGTTCCCAATAACATCTACAAAATGGAATTAACTTGAAAGATGAAATTTTGGCATTTTCTTTTTAAAGGTCTGTGTTTTCTGGTGATCTTTTCTGATTACTTAAATCTTGGTGCTAGAAAGCAGGCTTGGGCGTTACCAGCTGTTGTCTTCTTGCAATGGGCCTGAGTAAAATTCCCAGAACTCATACTGAAGAGTTCATAAGCACCGTAACTTTATCTCCAGGGGATCCTATGCCCCCTTCTAGCCGCCTCGAGCACCATATGCATGTGAACACACACACACACACACACACACACACACACACACACACACACACACCTGTAGTTTTTATTTGTTTGTTTGATGCAGGGCCTCACTCCAGCCGTCCTGGTTGAACTCACTATGTAGACCACACTGGTCTTGAACTCACAGACATCTGCCTGCTTCTGTCTCCTGAGTGATGGGATTCAAGGTATGTGCCACTACAACTAGCATTGTAGTATCTATTTTAAAGTGGTATTAGCCCACTCAGTACAATACATTTGTGACCATAAATATATAAAACTATATGTCTGAAACATATATATGTGCAAAAATGTACAGAATTAATGCAAAAAATAGCTAGTAAAGCTTTTTTGGACTTCTGCTCATTTCAATTAGTATCATTCAGATTTTTTAAAAGTATTATTTATTTAATGTATATGCGTACACTGTAGCTGTCTTCAAACAGGCCAGAAGAGGGCATCAGATCTCATTACAGATGGTTGTGAGCCACCATGTGGTTGCTGGAATTTGAACTCGGGACCTCTGGGAAAAGTCAGTGCTCTTAACCACTGAGCTATCTCTGTAGCCCCAGATTGTTTTTAAAATCTGCCATTTGAGGCAATCCTGTTATTTAAAAGCTTGGCATGTGTTTATTTGCCCCAAGTAAGTAAATATTTTGTTACTGTATAAGATGCACTTTCACACCAGAAAGTGGGTGTGTTTCTGGTCCCTAAATTCATCAGGTCTAAACTGTTTATTTTTGCCAGTGTTCATCCCAGTCTCGTCCTACTGAGCCACAGATTCTACATCTTGTTTAGTAGGAGAGACTAAGTTGATCATCAAAGCGTGTCTGTGTAGTTCTGCAGTGTTGATGAATTGTTGTGCGCTGTGGGCGGTCTCTAAGGTGCTGAGAAGCGCACTTCCACAGGTATCCTATAAACTTTAATGATGCTAGCCTTTTCCTGGTGCGGTTTGTGATCATTGCTCCTAATTGTAGCGAGGCTATTTTCTTTCTGCAGTGATAACCAAACACACATTAATACTGGACACTCCGAGTCATGCCTCCTAGCGGTTAAAAGGGACACTGGTCACCGAAGTGGCACATCTGGAACCGAGCATTTAATCTTCAAACTAGTTTTAAAAAATATTTTCTTTTTGTTGGTTGTGTTCTGTACAGCTTTGTAATGTTGTCTTTTTTTCTAGTCTATAGAAGTATTTGCTCTTGATAGTTGTATTTGTGTGTGGATGTATGTGGATGTGTGTGTATGATATGCATGCATGTATGCGTGTATGTATGTATTTTTACAGGTGTGTGTGGAGGCCGGAGGCTAACATCTGATATCTTTCTCTGTCCTTGCTCTCCACCTTATTTTTCAAGACAGGGTCTCTTACTGAACCTGGAACTCACCGATTTAGCTAGACTGGCTGACCAATGAACTCCAGGAGTCTGCCTGTCTCTGCTCTACCTAGTGCTGAGATTGCAGACATGCATCCCTGCACTTGGATTCTTGTGGGTGCCAGGGATCTGAACTCAGGTCTTTATGCTTAGGTGGTAAGAACTTTACTGATTAAGCCATCTCCCTAGCCAAGTGAGTACTGCTTTTTATACATTAAAAATGTATGTGTGTGTGTGCATGCATACACGTGCATGAGTGTGTGTGTGTGTTTAGAGGTTAGAGGACAATTTGTGGGAGTTGGTTTCTCTCCTTTCCACCAGTGATAGAACTTAGGTTATCTTAACAGAAATTGCCTTTACCCACTAAGCCATCTTACTGGCCTTTACCTTGTCTCTTGAGTTGTCCTATTGAGGTCATCTAGTTGAGTCTACTCTGCTAGAGCTGCCAGGGTCCACACTCTGACCTTAACAACTTCTGCAACAGTCCAAGCTTAGGCAGAAACCGTGATGTCCAGAAAGCACTGTACTAAATTCCCTTTGGTGAAAATGCGTGTGCATCTTGTTCCTCTCTTGGGGAAGGTGGCTTGGGAGATGGGGAGGCAGTAGAAGGGAGAAGGAGCCACATAGGTTTCAGGGAGGAATACTGGAGATGGCAGAAGACTGGAGCGTGTGTCGAGAGACCAGTCCCTGCCTGCCCTCAGCCATGGGTGCTGGGCTTGATCATCCTGAGCGTCCCACAGGCTGGAGTCATGACGCCTGTGTGGCAGGAAGGCCAGAAGGACTTATTAGAACTCAGATCTGGAAGTGCACTGTTCCTTTGCCAGAAGCTTCTAGAAGCTTCCAGAAGCTTCCAGCCTCACAATAAAAGCTGAAGTTCTTACTTGGGCCATAGCCTTTTATTCTCTGACCTTGGCTTCTACAGCTCAGCTCTCTGGCAACAGTCACACTGGCCCCCTGCTGCTGTGCAAAAGCTATGGGCACACTCTTTCCTCTGGCCTTTCCACCCTCCTTGCCTAGAACAGTTTCCTTCTATGGTAACCGAGTCACCCCTTCGCTTCCTCTATTTCCTGTGTCGCTGTAAATTCTAAGCAAGGCCTTCCCTGACCCCCGTGCCACCAGCATCTCCCATTCTGCCTATTTTCCTCCTTCACCCTGACCAACGGCAGCACGACATCTCGTGTCTTTCGTCATGTGTCCATCAGCTCCTTGGCTGCAAGGGTTTCTGTGGTTCTTACTCTAGCTTCAGTGAACTTGCCTTATCCTTGATGTCCCTTCCCATGGCCTCAGTTACAGCCACCCACGGCCCGGAATAGACGAAATGGGAAATTCTAGAATACATATCGTTTGTACGCTTTGATTTGTGTCTTGTTCTGGGGGACCTGAACATATGTGATACTCAGATGGCTAAACTAAGTTGGTGATCGGGTTGGACATAGGGATAATTCACATCTGGGGCAGAAGAGAGAGGGAGGTCAATGGGATCCCACCACACTGCTCCTAACAGCTTCTCCAGGACTGACAAAGAAAGTCAGTAGAGACAGAACGTAACACACCAGTCTGGGGTAGCTCACCTCACTTCATGAGACAGGCACTGAACACCTCAGATCTTCCCAGAAACCTTGCAAAACTGTGAGACAATTTGAGAGTTAGACTGTGTGTGTATAACATTATGATATGCTACTATAGAAATTCTACCTTTGTTATTACTAATCTTTTACTGTGACTGATTCATGAATTAGAATTAATCAGGGGCGCTGATGCTTAATGTATCTATAAGGTTGGTCTAAGCCATCTATTTGGTGCCTGTCCCGGCTAATTTCATGTCAACTTGATGCAAACTAGAGATTTTTGGAAAAGGGATTCTCAGTTGAGAAAATACTCCCACTAGATTGGCCCTATGGGTGAGACTATGTTATATTCTCTTGTTGATGACTGATCTGCCCAGTCACTGCAGGGAATTTACCCCTGGGTGGTTGTCCTGGATCTTGTATGTTGCTTCTGTGTTCTATAAGAAAACCCACTAAGCAAGCCACAGGGAGAAAGCCAGTAAGCAGAACTCTTCCACAGTCTCTGCATCAGGTTCCAGTTTGAATTGCCTTGGCTTCCGCTATACCAAATAAACCCTTTCCTCCCCTTCTGGTCATAGTGTTTTATCTTAGCAATGGAAACCCTAAGCCAGGGCGTAGGTTCAACCTCAGTGGTTAAGGAACATAGGTTGCTTTGAACGAGTACCTGCTATGCAACAGGGGCTGCAGCATTTGTCAAATGAAGGACCTGTGCCCTGTGAGTGGAAAAGTGACTTGCAGTGGACCAGTGCCTACTGTGGATGCTTTTAATTCCAGGACTCGAGAGGGAGGCAGAGGCAGGAGGATTTCTGTGAGTTTGAGGTCTACAGAGTGACAGCCAGAGAACCCTGTCTTTAAAAAAAAAAAAAAAAGAATAAGAATAAGAATAAGAAAAGAAAGAAAGAAAGAAAGATCAAAAGAACCACTCCAGGTAAAACTGGGAATACAGGGATCCCTCCCCTCTCCCCGCAAGATCACTACATAAAAACAGAATGACTTCGATGAAGCCTCAGTCTGAGATATGATAATAAATGAGGAAAACAAGATGATTGGAAATACCAAGAAAGACACATTGCAAACCAGAGCCGTGACAGCTGTAAGGTAATGGAGCCCAGCCGCCTTCAGAGTCAGGCACACTGTTGCTTGGGAAGCTCAGGGTGTCCGGCACTGGGCTCGGTTACCTTCTTGATTTTTTTTCCTCTGTCACTGTACATCACTACAAATGTTTTCTTGTGTATGTATGTTCGTGTAGCGTGAATGCTCATGGGTGTGCGTGCTCCCATGTGGGGCCACACTTGTGTGCTGTTGAATGTGGATGCATATGGAAGCTAGAGGTTAAATTTGGGTGTCTTTGTTGGCTGGTCTCTATCCCTGTACTGTGGCAGGATCTCTCACGGGACCCAAGGCTCTCCGATCTGGCTAGTCTTGCTAGTCAGCTCACTCCTGGGATTCCTCATCTCCTGTCCTAGAGGACGGGGCTCACAGGCCTGTGGTCATGGACACAGCATTTACACACATGTGAGCCACCTTTAGTCCAATCCATCGGAAAAATTGGAGGAATGATTTTTTAAGAATATTTTTAATTTTTTTTCACAATTTCATATATGTATGTCTCTCCAGTCACACACACACTCTCATACATACATACACACACACACACACACACTCTCTCTCTCTCTCTTTCTCTCTCTCTCTCTCTCACACACACACACACACTCTCTCTCTCTCTCTTTCTCTCTCTCTCTCTCTCTCTCTCTCTCTCTCTCTCTCTCACACACACACACACACACACACACACACACACTGTTGTGTTTTATAAAAAAGTGTTTGGTAGAGGTATGGAATGGTGTGGGCAGAAGGGGTGCTTCTCCAAGCCCAGGCTGAGGTATCACTTGTCGGGTATAGTATAGAACAGAACTTATTTAGGGCATGAAGAGTGAAGTTGAGGGGGTAGTAGACAGAGGAAGGGAGAAGGAAAGAGGGGGGGGGGTGTGGGAGAGGACAGGGGAAGACAGGAAGGAAGGAAGAAGAGCCAGAGAGTGAGGAGAAGGCAAGCAGCCCCTTTTATAGTGGGGCACACCTGGCTGTTGCCAGGTAACTGTGGGGTGGAGCCTAGAAAGAATGCCAACACACACACACACACACACACACACACACACACACACACTCGAGCACTTTTAAATGACCCAGGGAGTTTCAACTTGTGCATCGACTGAGCGGACACTCAGTGACCAGCCCCCAAAGAAAAGTGACTCCCACACCCTAGCAGCCATCAACTGCCAACAGCTCCTCAGCTGGGGCTGAGGACGCATGAGTCCCTCCCCATGTGGACTGGCTTGATCTTGTACAGGTGACCACAGCTGCTATGAGTTCCTCCCTGTCCTCTGACCCTTCTTTCTACTCCCTTTTCCTTTCTGTGGGAAAACTTTTTTTTTTCTTTTTATGAAAGTGTGTTTCAAATTTCAACAATCGCAAAGTAAAGGGGAGGAGGTGGTGGAGACATGGGGGGGGGAGTGTTCTTGAGTATGTTCTCAATATGCAGGAATGCTGTTCAGAGGTGGAGTTAAATGCCAGAAAGGGGGGGCATGCTAAATTAGTTAAGTGCTAGAGAAAAGAGGGGGAGGGGCGAACTTAGTATAATGACCTAAGTCTTTAGGACAAGTGTCTTGTAGATGACTAGCTCTTTAGATTTTTAAGCAAACAAGCCCAGGCACTGTGGCTAAGGGTAACCTTGAACCCTATAGGTCCTCTTGCTTCTTTCCTGTACTAGGATTATAAACCTGTGCCTCTCCGAACACACTCGCATTTACATGAAGCCCGAACCGTACCAACTGAACTGTCTTTAGACTTTTGTCCTTGCTTTTTAAAAGGTGCTTCTAGGTCTTGGGTGGGAAGGTCATTCATTGCCTTGCCCCCAGCTCACACGGAGACGCCCATGCACACGCCCTAGGTGGCCCAAATTTCAAATTACAATTTTCCCCATCCCCGCTCTCCCCTATTCTTCTTCTACTACTACTACTACTACTACTACTACTACTACTACTACTACTACTACTTCTTCTTCTTCTTCTTCTTCTTCTTCTTCTTCTTCTTCTTCTTCTTCTTCTTCTTCTTCTTCTTCTTCTTTCTTCTTCTTCTTCTTCTTTCTTCTTCTTCTTCTTCTTTCTTCTTCTCCCTCCTCCTCCTCCTCCTCCTCCCCCTCCCCCTTCCGCTCCCCTCCCCCCCTCCCCTCCCCCTCCCCCTCCTCCTCCCCCCCCTCCTTTTTTTTTTTTTTAATCAATTTTAAATACTTCGCTTGAGGCCTTTGGCCTGAAGCCTGCTTTACTTCACCACGCGGAAGAATGGCCATTTTGGATCTCTGCTGACCCCTGCTGGCTACAGACCTTTCATGCTCCAGCCAACTGCCCAGCGATGCCCGCCGGCATGAGCCTGCGTGGACGCCTCTGTCCGCAGTACTCCAGAGCCGCGTCCCTGGCTGCTTTCGTGTTCTCTGGTCGACACGAAGTGAATGGAGTGAATTCCAGGTCAGGAAGCCAGTGTCCTCCAGCTCTGGATGAACCTGGAGTTTGCGGAGGCCAAAGGTCCTAAGAAGGAGTCCGGGAGAGCGCCTCCGTCTGGACAGAGCCGTGTCTAGAGCAGATGCTAAGACTTGCCGTGGGGATTCCAGCTGCTAGGGCAGAGCTGGACCACTGAGGTCAGCATTGGAGGAAGAAATCAGAACAAAAGAGCAAGAACAGATGCTCCCCTGACTTCAGCAGAGGGGACACCTGCTTTTCTCACCATGAAAGATCTGGATGGGAGGCCATGACCGCTGTACTCGGGAGTTATGGGCTACGTGACCTGGGCCAAGTCACCACTTTCCTGGTCGATTTGTCTTTGAAAATAGGGACTCGTGGTTCCGAGGTGCAGAAATCCTGTCGGAAACCAGATTAGGTAGAAAGGATAACATGGCCCACAGACTCCAGACAGTGCAAACAATTAAACAGGGTGGGTGAGAGTTTATCTATTCTCTGCCAGCTGTCTATCCCTTCATTTGATCTGCTTTTCTACCCATAACCTGCTGTGTACTTCAGGGAACGGGGAGGAGACCCAGTACATTCACATTTATTCAACTTCTCTGCCACGCCCCTTCCCTCAAGAGAATGGTCAAGGTGCAGAACCAGGACCTGTCCAGAGAGCTATCTCTCTTTTCTTGGTCAATGCTGGGGAGACCTAATTGCGGATCACTGCCACCCTGCCTTTTCTCCCCCTCCCCCTACATCACTGGGTGCTGTACCTGCCCGTCCGGTCTTCAGCCAGAAGCTTCGCCTTGGTACTATTTTCTAGGGAACCCAAGCCAGCTGTGAAAAATGGAATGGAGTCAGAACTCACGGGGTCACACACACATTAAATACGCTGAGAGCAGCCCGCTGTTTTTCCACAGAAGTGAGTGTAATATAACCTAACTTCTCCTGGAAATAAGATGGGAGGAAGCTTGGGCCCAGAAGTTTCAGGTCGACCCGGGCAACCTAGGGAGACCTTTTCTTCAAAATATAAATAAATAAATAGATGTTGGAAAGATGGCTGCACTTGCAGAGGACCTGGGTTTGGTTGACATGGTGGCTCACAACTGTCTACAATTCCAGTTTCATAGGATCTGGTCTTTTTTTGCACCAGGACTGCAAGTTATATACGCAGACATACATACAGGCAGAAGACACACACACACACACACACACACACACACACACGTGGTTTTTAATGATTCCTTTTTTTAAAAATATGCATTGGTATTTTGACTATATGTATTTCTGTGTTAGATCCCCCGGAGCCAGAGTTACCTTAGTTGTGAGCTGCCATGTGGATTCTGGGACTTGAACCAGATTCCACTGGAAGAGCCAGTGTCCTTAACCACTGAGCCATCTCTCCAGCATATGTATGTATGTATGTAATATATACACACATATTTTAAAGAGAGTTTACTGCTCTTGAAAAAGACCTGTGTGAAGTTCCCAGCACCCACATGACAGCTTACAACCATCTGCAGTTATTCCAGTTCAAGGGGATCTGACCCTCTTCAGCCTTCAAAGGCTCATGTACACATGTGGTATATACATAGAGTTCTGCAGAATCATGCACACAGGCATGTACTTTAAAATAAAAGGTAGAGTTAGTATTTGTTCGTAGTACTTTGTGGCTTAAGATAGCATTAGACAGCTGGCATTGAGGCAGGTCATTGAGGGAAACATGGAGGTTGGGGTGACTCTGTCTAGACACAGGCAATCATAGCCCTGGGTCTCCTGGTATACCTGTAGGCTGAACCTCACTTGGCTGGTTGTGTCTGAAATTGGGGGACTGTCCTGAACCTGAGGAAGGCATTCCAACAGAACCTGTTTCCTTCTTTGTAGAGTGGGCAGTGGGCACTCAGCTCTGGGCTCTGAGTGAGAAAGCCAGACCTGGATTCAAAAAGAGTTCTTTTAGCCTTGTGCATTCAATTTATAGGCAAGAAAACAAAAGGAGGGAGGGAGGGAGAGAGGTGAGGGAGGAAGAGCAGAGGGAGAAGAATGGAGACAAGGAAGGAGAAGGGGAGGGAGAAAGGAGGGGAAAGAGAAAGCTACCTCTGCCTCAGGCTCCCCAGATCTTGGACAGGCAAGCCCACCCTAAGTCTGGGACCTCTTGTCTAAATAGCAAGACTCAAGAGTCCTGGCAAGTAGCCTGCAAGCCAGGGACCAGGAACAAGGTTGGCAGAGCAACATTGCTCACTGAAAGGCTAGACACCCAAGCATGGAGAATATACTTCCTTACTCAAATCACATGTCTCACTGAATGACAAACCTCTGTGAGAAGGAAGAGGAGGCAGAGTGGGGGCTCAGGGCCCCAGGGTGTTACCTCACACTGGGGAGAAAGCGATCAGTAAACACACAACCCCCACTATGCTTGCATGACTGGCTGCTGCTTCTTCGTACTCCCAAAGGAGACAGAGGACGGAAGAAATCACACTGGGGCTGACATGCTCAGACCCACAGTAGACACACAGTAGTCAAGGCTTCATGTGTGCCTCTGACAATCCTGCCAGAAAGCCTTACAATACGGCCATCACACCAGTGGAAATGCTCTGAGGGTTTGGCTCCTGCTAGGATTCCGTGCAAGCCAGATATAGATCTAAAACCAGAATTGCAAGAAGGCTGACCCAAGATCTAGGCTTTGATCCCCCAGATCAAGGCCTCTGTGTTGGGCAGAGGGGTGGTGTACAACTCTGCAGTCAGCTATGGATAAGCATTTGTGGCTGTGACAGTGACCCAGGCATGGAACCTCAAGCAGCCCTGTGGCACTTAAGTACAGGGTCATGGATGAATGACTTGTTCCTTTCTCTAATATTACCCAGGAGTCTAAAAGTCGGT
Organism: Micromys minutus; assembly: GCF_963924665.1. Classification (NCBI taxonomy): domain Eukaryota; kingdom Metazoa; phylum Chordata; class Mammalia; order Rodentia; family Muridae; genus Micromys; species Micromys minutus. The sequence continues at coordinate 45,680,557 of NC_137985.1, forward strand.
CTCACTTTCTTCTCCCATGAAGAGTATGATCTTTATGCAGATGCTTTCTTTATTGGGACTTGCCAAGGTAAAATCTAGACAGACTCTGCCCCCTCTCTAAGAGGACAGAGTACCTGCCTTGGCTGGGCAGGGGTGAGGCCAGCCCTTCATCAGTCTAATCTGAGGACCCCTGGGACATAGAGAAGCCACCTTATCCCAAGGGACTTTCCCATCATCTAGGAGTGACGTTAGCCTCATTTGTAGAGAACGCTCCCATTTGAGGTTGTGGGAGGAGATGGTGTGACAATGGGGGGAGGGGGAGCCTAGGAGCTGCCATCTTTGAGGAATGGCCTCCTCTCCTGCACCTTCTCATGTTTACCTCCTCCAGGAAGCTGTTCCCAAAGCCACTGCTTTCACTGGGCCCCTCACACATCTGTCTCCTGGAGACACTTCATTTTACTGCTGTCAGCCAAACTGACATTTCTGCTACTGTTTGGCCTGGGTCTTAGGAGGCAGGTCTTGCTGCTGGCTGTAGGGAGTGTATTCAAATGTGACCATGCCTCTATCCCTCACCCCAATAAAAACCAAGCAGTCTGTATGACTTCTCCTCCTCCTCAGAGGCCGGGAACGAGTAACAGTTCCCACTTGAAATAAGTTATATATCAGCTTGGAGCCCATGGAGATCGGAAGATCTGAGGGAGCGGAGTCTGAAGTGGAAACTTGAGGCTTCTTTGGGAAATCAGTTGGATGGTGTTTTGCTGGGGCAAACCCGTGAAGGAACACAGGTGTGAAAGGCTAAGGCCGACTTGTGAAGGTATGTCTCACCGACACAGACACAGGAGAGAAGATGTTCTGCTAAAGAAAACACATGAAAGGATACCTGATGAAGGATTTTTTGCTAACAACATGCATGCATTGGTCTGCCAGACATTGCATAGTTGAGCTGTGTTTGTTGGGACTCTGTAGAGAGAAATGCACCAGAAACCTTCTGGTGGTATGCTGCGGTTTCTCGCTGCTTCTGCAGACTCGGGCTGATTGGAAGCATGTAATGAGGCAAGACCTGTGCTGAGGTGAGGCACATTAAGGACATGTGATGTCTGGAGGGTATAAAATGGACTGACAGAGACAGACCATGGCTTGTTGGTACATCTCACTGTGCAAGGCTTGTGGGTATTGAGTCTTCACTGATCTTCATTCCCCTGAGAGAGGCACAGTCGAGAACTTCTGGTGTCCCTCTGGGTCCCTCCTGCTGACTGGAGCTGAGGCTGAGGCCTGGCTGTCTCTGCTAGGCCATGTCACTGCTGTTGCTAACTCAATTTTACAGAACTGGACTGCTGGTGTATCTGTGAGGTGTTTGCGGGTGAATCAAGCCGCCTCTGCTTGCTACCCTGTGAACTGAACTGCCAATTTCCAGACAACAAAGATGGGAGCTGCTCCAATGAACCTTTCTAAACAAGTCCATTTCCCCTGTATCCTTTCTTTCCCACTGGCGGGTGGTGGGCTATGAGGGAGGTCAAAGCATTTAAGAACCATCACTAAAAATAAGGTTTGAAATAATTGAAGTTTCAGATGTCCCATGTGGATATGTGCTGTTGACAGGGGAAACACCCATCAAGGACTCAGCCCCAGAGGAGAGGCAAAGCTTTGCCTGGGTAAAGCTCAAAAGGCAAGTTTTCCTCTGGGGTCCAAGTGTGGATGAGTGGCCAGTGTGTGCAAAGACTACATCGGGAGCTTCTTCATCCTCCAGGATCTTCATAGATGGAGACTGCTCACCAACCTGCTGAAAGTAGCTAGTTTCTCCCCTGTGCTGCATCTAATAAACACAGTGAGGTTGCCATCCATGAGAGCTTGCATCCCATGCCCCCAAACTGGCCAGCTTTCCTGTTTTAAGGGGAAAAAAGTACCCAAATATCTCAGTTATTTTCCGTCACTGTGACAAGACACCAATGACCAAGGCCACTTTATTAGGCTTATGGTTCCAGAGGGTTAGAGTCCATGATGGAAGAGAATCAGTGCAGAGGGGTGGGAGTAAAAACCTAAGGTGCTATGAGAAAATGTTGTGAAGGGGAAATGGCTCATCCCCTGTGCCGATGTGCGGGCAAGAGCATGCTTGTGTCTTCCCCCGAGGTGGAAGAGCACTCAGGATTCAGCTAAGAGCCCGACTCCATGCCCGAGGAGGCCTGGACTTGGGAAATAACCCAGAAACTGCATTTCTGACTTGTCTATGTCATAGCGGTGTAGATTAAGTTCTGCCAGGTGAAGGCCTACTGGACTTAAGTCCTCACACTGCTGTCTTTTCATGAGGCTTGGTTACGTTCATCAATAAGTGTTTATACAAATGGCTCCCTCTGTTTTGGGTGGGTACTGCTCTAGTAACCTGGAGTCCCAATGGACACTGTTCACCCAGTCAGGGCAGCCTATGGCCTTATGATTTAGACAGGATTTAATATGGCACACGAATGACCATCACACGTCTGTAGTTGGCAGATCTTTGAATTAGAACAGATATGACTGGGAGTTAATTGGGACCCATCTCCTGGGTGTTTGGACCCACAGTTATGATACCAAGGATGTGGCCCAATTATAAAAGCACATCCTAGAAATGCAAAAGGTTTATGATCAGACTGCCTCTCCGGCTAATGCAAAGATGACCCTCTGTGAGCTTCTAGGCTTTAATTCCTTTAACCTGTTAAGAAGTCCTTTTGTTTTCCTCGGGCTGAGTGGCTGTCTTGCTCCTTCTTCATCTCATCATTACAGTGTGGAACATTTCAGGGAACATCCTAGACCAAGCACAATGATCCACCCTGAACATCTAAGAAATAAAGGAGGTGTTGTAGGCAGTGGAGGAAGCCCAGAGTCCATGGAGTGCAAGGTGAATGTGTATTGTTCACATGGTCACAGTTATGACAAAGATCAAAGCTGCAGACCCAATGGGAAGTTGACAAAGCCTCGGCTCTAGAGGGATGGCAGAACGTTCCTCCCAGGTGTGAGTGTGTGGGAGTGACCAGAGTGTGCAAAGACAACTAACCACAGCTTCCTCCTCTTCTCAGACATTTATAGCCTGAGAATGCTCACCTAAGAGACCTTCTACTGAAACCAGAGATCCCCGCTCCCTTCTACCTAAGAAATATGACAAGGCAGGGTTGCGGGGTCATCACAGGGAGCACAACCCCACCCGATCCCAGCTATCCTGTCTGTGTGTCTGTCCTTTCTTCATTCTTCCACTGCCTATAGAGTTCCAGGATCAAATTGCAAGACACAAGACAGAAGCTTCTTATACAGAAACAATGGAGCAGACTGTGTGTGTGTGTGTGTGTGTGTGTGTGTGTGTGTGTGTGTGTGTGTGTGTGTGTGTGTTCTGGGTATGTGTGTGAACCAAGGGCCTCTGGCATGCTCAGCAGACATTCTACCACTGAGCTATGTCCCCAGCCCCAGACAGTACTGTTTTAAAATCCAGTTTTTACTGTATGTAAGGCTCTGTGCTTTAGCATTTAAAAATATTCATTTTTATTTAATGCGTTATGTATATTTTCCACCCATTTATGTCTGTGCACTGAGCCCAAGCCTGAAGAACTGAGAAGGAGGCATGGATTCCTTGGAATTTGGGTTCTAGACAGTTGTAAGCTGCTGTGCTGGGAATTTAACCCAGGTCCTTGCGGAAAGCACTAAGCACTCTTAACCACCGAATCACCCCATCCAGTCCGATTCTATAGAACTTTATGCATATTCTTTTGTCAAACACACACATACACACACACACAGCCTTAAACAATTTTTACTGCTTTGTAGAGGAAAAGAGTAGAACAGAGGCGCCAGTTTGTCTGAGTTTGTTTACATGAACTGCATAGGACAGATCCAGACAGCCAGTGCCACCAATCCTGTGTGAGACAAAGGCAAGGCGGCCACTCTCATGTGGGGGCAGAAGTGGCTTCCTGGTGCAGGTGGCTTTTCAGTGAAACTAAAGGAAGGACTGAATGTAGGGACCCGTGGCAGGAGGACGGGTGGGGATCTGTGGCACTGGCAGTATCCTCTTCTTACTTTGAGGTTGGACTAAATACCACCAAGCCTGACAAGCTAAGTTTGATTCCTGGGACCTACCTATATGGTAGATGGAAAAACCCAATTCTTAAAAGTTACCCTCTGACTTCCATGAGTGGTATCCTCTGTGGTACCTGTGCAAGCATTCATGTGCATGTGTGTGCATACACACACACACACACACACACACACACACACAAATGTAATGAAATTTTTTTATTATCCTTAATCTTTCTTTTTTCCAACAATTCAGTTCATCCCTTCCTGGTCCACCTTCTGACAGTTCCTCATCCCATTCCTCCCCTAACCCCCATCTCCAAGAAGATGTCCCCATTCCTCATCCCCCACCCCTTGAGATGGATCCCAAGCTGGGCCAGCCACTGGACAGCCTTTCCCTCAGTCTCTTCTCCATTTTTGTCTCTGCAGTTCTTTTAGACAGGAACAATTCTGGGTCAGAATTTTTGACTGTGGGATGTCCACCCCATCCCTCCACTTGATGTCCTATCTTTCTACTAAAGGTAGATTCTACAAGTTCCCTCTCCCCACTGTTGGGCATTTCACCTAGGGTCCTTCCCTTAGAGTCCTGAGAGTCTCTCACCTCCCAGTTCTACAGTACATTCTAGAAGGTCCTCCCACCTACTGAGGTTGCCTATTTCCATTCATTCTTCTGGCCCTCGGGGCTTCTCTCCTGGTTCCCCCACCCCAATATTGGATCATATTCCCCTTTTCCCCTCACTCTCCCCTCTCCCACTCAGGTCTCACCCTCCCTCTGCCCCCCATGATTGCCTTCTTCTCCTCTCTCCCAAGTGAGATTGGAGCATCCTCATTTGGGCCCTTTGGCTCATCAACCTTCTTGAGCTCTGTGGATTATATCATGGATATTCTATACTTTTTGGCTAATATCGACTTATCAGTGAATCCATACCATGCCTGTCCTTTTGGATCTGAGTTCCCTCACTCAGGATGATATTTTCTAGTTCCATCCATTTGCCTGCAAAACTCAGGATGCCCTTGTTCTTAATAGCTGAATAGTATTCCACTGTGTAAATGAACTATATTTTCTCTATCCATTCTTCTGTTGTGGGACATCTGGGTTGTTTCCAGCTTTTAGCTATCACAAAGCTGCTATGAACATAGTGGAGCACGTGCCCCTGTGGTATGGTGGAGGCCTCTTTTGGGTATATGCTCGAGTGATGTAGCTGGGTCTTCAGATAGATCTAGTTCCTGTTTTCTGAGGAACCTCCAGACTGACTTCCAGAGTGGTTGTACCAGTTCGCAACCCCACCAGAAATGGAAGAGTGTTGCTCTTTCTCCACATCCTTGTCAACATGTGCTGTCACCTGAGTGTTTGATTTTAGCCATTCTGATTGGTGTAAGGTGGAATCTCAGGGTGGTTTTTGATTTGCATTTCCCTGATCACTAAGGACTTTGAACATTTCTTTAGGTGCTTCTTGGCCACTCGAGACTCCTCTGTTGTGAATTCTCTGTTTAGTTCTATACCCCATCTTTTGACTGGGTTGTTTGTTTTTTTGGAGGTTAGCTTCTTGAGTTCTTTTTATATTTTGGATATTAACCCTCTAAGAAGACAACAAAAGGAGATGGGGGCAGATACAAATTGGCAAAGAAGACGTCAAGGTATCACTATTTGCAGATGATATGATAATATACATAAGCAACCCCAGAAATTCCACCAGAGAACTCCTGCAGCTCATAAACAACTTCAGCAAAGTGGCTGGATATAAAATTATCTCAAACAAATCCGTAGCCTTCCTTTATACAACTGATAAATGGGTTGAGAAAGAAAATAGGGAAAGGGCACCTTTCACAATAATCACAAATAATATAAAATATCTTGGGGTAACTGTAACCAAACAAGTACTAGTAACACAGTTCTAGTTTGTTACTATGTACAAAGCTCAAGTCCAAGTAGATCAAGGACCTCACCATAAAACAAACACACTGAATCTACTAGAAGAAAAAGTGGGAAAGAGCCTGGAACCATTGGTATGGAGGGGAAGAGAGGGCAAAGGGGGTGGGGCAGGAATTTCCTAAACAGAACTCCAATGGCTCAGACTCTAAGATTAAGAATTGACTATTGGGGGCTGGAGAGATGACTCAGCGGTTAAGAACACTGGCTGCTCTTCCACAGATCCTGAGTTCAAATCCCAGCAACCACATGGTGGCTCACAACCATCTGTAATGAGATCTGATGCCCTCTTCTGGTGTGTCTGAAGACAGCTACAGTGCACTTATATATAATAAATAAATATTTAAAAAAGAAAGAAAAAAGAAAAATATTTAAAAAAAAAAAAAGAATTGACTATTGGGACCTCATGAAACTAAAAAGCTTCTGCAAGGCAAGGGACATAGTCAAAAGGACAAATCGGCAACCTACAGATGGGAGATATTTTTTAAGAAGAAACAAACCCAGAATCATTTATGCTGCATTTGGATTGTGGGATTCTTGCAGAAGTTCAACAAAAAGCTGGAACGAGAGCTAACTTGATGAACGTAAGCAAACAGGGATGCGGGAGAAGTAAGGGGGTGCTCTGTGGGAACTGGGGCTGCTTTACTGTTTCCCCGTCTGAAGGGTCACGGGACAGTTTGGCTCCATTACTGTCGGCTGGATTCCTAGCCCTCGGTGATGGAGACAGGTGTGTGGTGAACTGGAAAGAACATGGTGGGCACAGGGACCGTTTTGTCTGGGTTAGAAGTCTGGCATCATCTTAGCTGTGCGTGAACTTGGGCAAGTTTCTGTCTCCTCATTAAGAACTCAAAGACCCAGTCTGTGTCCACACTTCTGGCAGGTGTGCCATTTACCCAGAAAACCTTCCTGGTGTGGCCTCTGAGCTAAGTGGCTTCCCTGCTGGGCCAGGGATAAGAGACATATTTGATCTTGGTCCAAACTAAACAAAGACGGCACCTACTGCCTTCTCTGAGGCAGGAGGACCCCCAGAGAGCAGATACCTCCTTTCCCGTCACAGACACTTTGTTTCAGGAATCCAGTGCTGCTGTGTGGGAGGCAGGAATTTGCAGAAGAATCATAGAAGGAAAACTGGGAAGGGTGTGGGCGAGTGCTTTAAGTCCGGCATTAAAGATGGGTGCTCCGGAGTCCTTGCTGAGCTGGGGGCCAAGCTCAGCTCTGGGCTTCACACCCCGAGCAGCTGGGCTGTGGGTGGGTGCGGCCAGCATAGGAATGGGGAAGCATCTTTTCACAGAGAGACAGTTGGAAAGCGGGGGTGGGGGTGGGGGGGGCAGAGCAGCGCAAAGAAGACTCAGGAGACCCCGGGGAACGCTGCTTTTCGAAAATCCAATGGATTCTCTGCGTTTTATGAAGCAACTAGTGTTTCTCTTACCCCAGCTCAGAAGACACTCTGCTGACGAACTACTTGCTAAGCTGTTGGTAGGAAAACACCCCACTGCTGCCTGGATTGCGCAGCTGCAGCCGCCGCCAAGGCTACCACCACCATAACAGTTAAATAAGTACCCAGTGTCTGAGTTCACTGCCAGAATGGGAACCTGGTAACTCAGGCCTGTAATCTCAGCTACTCCGGCGACTGAGGCTGGAAAATCAAAACGTGAAGACCAGCCTGGGCACTGTAGTGAGACCATTGCTCAGAGGCAGGAAGCACTGGGTTTGATCCCTAACATCAGGGGGAAAACAATATCAGAATTGTATGGTGAACAGAAGTTGGCAAACTGAAAGAACTATTGTGTTTAAATGGAGGTCAAGAGCAGACAAACTGAGTGACAAAACTCAATAATGAGCAAACTTACAGGGAGACAAGATTGTTCTGTATCTGGTACATCTGGCCCAGGTGGCCCGGTGGGCACCCACATGTGCAAGAAGTCACTGAGTTTGGTGTGTTTTACTATTATGCTGTCATCAAATGCTAAGAAACAATAGTTAAAAGTAGTGTCCTCCTTCCCGGGCTAGATGACAGTGGTCACATGGGTGATGCTTATACATATACATATATATATATTCACACATTTTCCAGTAATATATTTATATATTGCATTACATATAACATATACATAATTACACACTATATATATATATGCATAGTGTCTCATCATAACTTGTGTTTCTCTAGTTGGTAGTGAGGATGAACTGCTAGAATAAAGTCATGAGCCTTTTCGGTTTCTTGTTCAGAGCCTGCCATTCTCTAGGGATATGCTAGCTGATCAGGAGGGAAAATGTATGTTACTGTTGTCATTGCTGTGATAAAAAGCAACCTCAGTGGGGAAGGGTTTGCTTTTTGGCTCATGATTTAAAGTTAGAAATCCAGCATGGGTTGAGAAAGCACGTCAACAGGAACATAAGGTAGCTGCTCAGAATTCAGTCAGGACGCATAAGGGAGACGTACACAGGTGCTCAGCTGGCTTTCTCCCTCCCCTTCTGTTCAGCCCAGGATTCCAGCTCATGGGCTGACATCATACTTGGGGACTCTGCCCTCTCTGTTTACACCTTTCCGGGAACACCCTCAGAGCCCTCTGTAGACCTATCTCCTAAAGATCCCCAACCCAGTCAAGCTGACAATGGAGACAAACCAGCACGCTTTTGTTATTTTGAGACAGCGTCTTCTTATATAGCACTGGCTCTTTACTTGGTGTATAGCACAGGATGCCTCAAACTTGAGGCAGTCTTCCGGCCTTGGCCTTCTGAGTTGTTGGGATTACAGAAGGGTGATATCATGCTCAGCTCTGTTTCATTGAGCCTGGCCTTCAGACTTTCAAACTCCTTTCTAGCTTATCACTTTGTTTTTCCAGTTAAGAGTTTCCAAACAGTTCAAAGCCAGTTACTTGGACCCACAATTTTCAAAACTGCATTTCTTCATGCTTGTGTTTATGTGCATAGGAAGGGTACATGCCACAGCGTAAGTATAGAGGCAGAGGACAATTTTGCAGGTATCAGGTTTTCTCCTTCCATTGTTTGTCCTGGGGCTTGAACTCAGGTCAGTAAGCTTGACAGCAGACCTCCTTTACTTACTGAGCCATCTTGCCAGCCCTAATGCACATTCCAAAATGTTTCCTACCCTCTTCTTGCTAGCAGGACTGCAATGTGTCTGCTTCTTAGTGGACTCCAGGCCTGCCCTTCCAGCCTCCTGACCTGAGGACAGCCTGGGCTGTAGACACTACAGATGGCTCAGAGCAGCTCTTGAGGTTTAAGGTACAGGAAACCTGTATGTTTGGGATGATTTTGCTATTGAGATCCTGGAAATTTCATGATCTAGCTGACACTCAGCTGCAATAGGAGTAGAGTGCCTAGAGGGGCACAGACTGAGGGGCCACGGCCGAGGAGGGCTTGCTTTAAAATAGAGACTATGGCTGAGAGAGCCCAAGGAACACCCCGAGCGTTAGCAAGGGAAAGAATGAAAGAGGAGGAGAGATGATGAACTGAGGGCTGAGCCCACGGGTTGGAGGATGAGGTCAGTTCCACAATCCTGGTCTACAGAAGTATGCAGCTTGCTGGGTGCTCGACCAACCATGAATCATGTTGGTGTAGGACTGACCACGGCTGTGGACTGATCTAGATATAAAACAGTACAATGGAGGTGAATGAGTGAGTTAGCTCCACTCCCTGGGGAAGGGACTTTCCAAACTTCTGCTCTATTTGGCTTTGTGTAGGTATACATGTGTGTGTATGCACACACATTCCTGTGGCAAATGTGGGTGTGCACTTGTCACAGCATGTGTGTGGAGATCTGTAGACAGCCTTGTGTCTTTGTTCTTACCTTTCACCTTTGTTTTGAGACAGAGTTTCTCTGTGAAACCCTGGCTGTCCTAAAATCTGCTCTGCAGAGCAAGCTGGCCTTGAACTCAGAAATCCACCTGCCTCTGCCTCCAGAGTTCGACCTCCAAGCAGGATTTCTGCTGTTTTGATATTTCTTATACCAGTCTGGCTAGCCTTTAAGTTTCCAGCAGGACTCCTGTCTGCCTCTCATTTTCTCATGGAAAGGCTAGGATTACAAATGCTCTCCACCACACCCCTGGCTTTTACAAGGATCCTGAGTATTTATTTGAACTCAGGTGCTTACACTTGTCCAACAAACACTTCTACTCGCTTAACTACTTCTTACCCCCTCCCATGGTTTTTCACATCTAGGCAGGAGTGTGGATCATAACAATGGCCAACACTGACTGCTGTCAGGCACTGCCTGGGGCTTTTTATTATATATCAGAATTCCTTAAAACCCTGTAAGGCAGGTACTTTTTAAAGATCAAAACAAAACAACCAAAGCAATGAAGTAACTTGGAACTGACAGTCAGTATCACACCCCAGGTACTGATGAGTTTATTTTGCAAAGAGCCAGAAAGGGTGAGGCTCCAGCTCAGCTGCTAAGCTGCAAGCTTAGACAGGCCATCCTGAAAGTCTATATGCACTCAGGAGTATATTTTGGAAGTTATGAATATGTTCATTATCTCAAGTAAGGAGATAGTATAATGGGACAATATAAGGATATTCAAATGTATCCAGTGCTATATTTTATGTGCAGTTCATCATGTGCCGGTTATTCCTTAATAAAGGCATTTTTTAAAAACAAACCACAAGTACATAATGGAAGAAAAATATTTGTAATTTTTCTACAATGACTGTAATTTAACCCTATGTGATGCCATCACAGTTTTCAAAGTCTAGTGCATAAAACTCATGGTCATTTCCAATATAGCATTGCTCTGACAATTGAGAACCTTGCTATGCTTCAGAAAATGTCACCAGATTAAAACCCGAAGATACACTGACTCAAGTTATAACCCTACCTTACTAGAACTAGGACAAAGGGTACAAAGATGCTGAGTTTGCTGAAGTTGAATATTTAAGCTTTCCATAAGTGGCATAGTGGCTCACACCTCTAATCCAGTACTTAGGAGACAGAGGTAGGAGGATCTCTGAAATCAAGACCAACCTGGTCTGCATAGTGAGTTCCAGGACAGCCAGAGCTACATGGTGAAACCATATTTCTGAAAGAAAGAAAGAAAAAGAAAACAACAAAGTAAATTTTATGGACTAAATATCAAACAATTTCACCCTTAAAACCTTTTAGGGGCTTCTCTCTTCTCCAAAACGGACAACCTCAAAACAAAGGTTCACATCTCCACTTCTTCTCTGTTCCAGAGACAATGGTCCCTTTCTGTTCCTCTGAAGCCAAGTCTTCCCCCTCCCACCCCCCAGGCCCTTCAGTCTTCCTGGAACTTTCCTCACCAGCCCTGCAGGATCTACTAATGCCAGGGCACGCTTGACTACCCAGAACACAGGAGAATAGTCTTCCCTCCCTACCCTCATCACACACACATAAAGCGTCATCTCCAACGCATCCTTGCCCTCTGTGGGAGAGAGGACAGTGCCAGCTCTCCACTGTGTCCTACACCTTCTATAGCTGGGACACAAAAGGTGTCATAAACACTTGGATGTCACACCATCACTTTCATAGTTCTGTATCCCTAAATAAAGGTGACATCAGCTCTGGGTGAAGGTCAGCTTCCAAAAGGAAGTGGGCTTTCAGAGACCAGGAAACATCAGAAGACACTTGGGCTAAGCCTTTTTGAGCAGAATGACAGTGGGTGATTAAGTACTCTCATTGAGTTATTAAATTTTCTATAGTGTGGAGACCCTGGGTCACCCAGATTCTCAGGTATTTCTAATCTAGGAGCCAAGGAGCCAAGAGACATCAAAAAGAAAGTACAAACAATGTTGCAATTACTTCAGTCCTTTATACAAACTCTACTCAATTTCCAACAGCCTTAGAAACATCTCCTCCCATCCTTCCTCCCACATCCTTTCCTCCACCCTTTCAGTCTTCCTTTCCTTTCCCCATTTCCCCTCCTCTGCCTTCCTCTTCTATCCCCCCCACACACACCATTCTTCTTTTCCCTCCATCCATGGTTAATGCTGAGGATTGAACCCAGGACGTCATGGATGCTAGCCAAACACTTTACCGCCCCTTCAGCCTTCTTTTTGTTATTGGTGGTGATGGATTTGTGTGCCGGGGCATAATGAAGTGTGTTCCACAATCACGCTCCATCTGTTTTTTTTTTTTTTTTTTTTTGAGATGTCTCATTTGAACCTGAAATTTGCTAATTACAGTGTCTGGCCAGCACGCTCCTCCTGTCTCTGCCTCCTCAGTGCTAGGATTACCGGCTGCTGTTGCCATGCCCAGCTTTTATGCAGGTGCTAGGAATCAAACCTGGGTCCTTGTACTTGCACATGTTACAGCCCAAGCCCCTCTTTTCACCTTTGGAGATAGGGTGCACTAAGTTGTCCTTTGCCATACTCTGTAGAGTAGCAGGTAGGATTCTAAGTACTTGAGTATCTGGGATTACATGCAATCGTCTGCTTGGTTGAACTGGGTGCTCCTCTCATTTTGAGGCAGAAGTTTCATGTGATAATGAAACAAGGGTTTGGATGGCAACTGTTTTGTAAGCCATCAAATTTCACTGGAAAGCCCCAAACCCTCCCCTGCCGAATGTCAGTGCTGCTGTGCTGGGCTCTGTAGGACTAGCTAGGTCCTCTCTGTCCTTTCTTGCTGCTCTGATCCTTGTGGCTTCAGTTCTTTCCATTTTCTCGAGGAAGGGTGGTCTCTGCCTCATCAATGGCCAGTGGCTGTTCTTTCTCTTTCCATTTCCTCCAGGTAACTGATCCCCCATGTCTCTCCTTGGCCCTCTCTTCCTCTCTCCACACTTTCTCTGGGCCAACCACTCAAACCTGTCTGTCCAGCTCAGCTTTCTTCGTGAGGGGGGCACACCCAGCTCCCATGGCTACTGCTCCTCCCAGAATGTAATCCTTATTTCCCAAAGCCCATCAGCAGAGAAGCAATGTCCTCTCCGAGGCATCTAGGGATCTGTTCTTATCCCTCAGCCTTTCTCAGAGCTCTCTAGACGCTCTGCCTTTGTCTAGAGTAACTCCTCTCCCTCCCACCTCCACTCAAGGAACTTCCAACTCCTTGGTGTCTGACCTTTGACCCTTCTCTGTGAAGTCCTTTTTGTCCCCCTTCCCAATCAGATGTGGCTCTTCCTTGTCAGAAGACTCTATGGAGAACTCAGGCCAGACTCCCTGGGCAAAAGCTACTGCCATGTTTGCTTTACCTCTTGTTCTGCCCCACTTAAAAAGAATCTAGTACCAGGAGTGGGGAACAAGGCCCATACTGTGCCTTCTGGTTGTGCCCATGGAAAAGACAGTAGTGGAATGGGCCCACATCCCCCAAATTGCACTCACTTAACTGCCACCAGGCTCCCTTGATACTCACAAGCCGTACTATCAGGTTTATTATCTCTAAGGAAACATGGTTCATGGGGAGAAAACCAATGCCATCTGCAGTAAAGATGTGGGGGAGGGATGGTAACCATGAAGATAAACATGTAACTGAGAAGCAAGGTACATTCAGCCTCAAATCCTCACAGGTAAAATTCTAGAGAACAATTCGGGTCATCAAAGTCTTTGTCAAAGACGAATGTGGAGGCAGAAGGATCAAAGTGTTCGCTGTCATTCTTGGCACCACGTCTCAAAAGACACACAAAAACAAGGGAAACAAAGCCAACACGTATATAACTGTTGAGGACCGATTTTGGTCAGTAATAAATTTTGCCAAGAGTTCCCCTATGAACAGATTTCAGCTTCTATGTGTGTAAAGGGACCCAGGCTTTTACAGAAAGGGGGAAGGCAGAGGGGGAGGGACAAGAAGGGCTTCCACAGGGTCCGGGAAGTAAGACATTTTAAAGGGGTGGTTGGTGTAAACAAGACTGGCTACTGTGTGCACTGTGACTGGTCAAGATTCCACCCTCTAGGGGATGGGAGCGGGATGAAGGAAAGGGATAACATCTCAAAGGTAAATATAGAGTATCTAATAAAAAAAATACCATATTAAAAAAAAAGATTCCATCCTCTAAAGGAGACTTGGAGCCAGAGGCCCTAATCTCAGATGTGGGTTAGAATACTCAGTTCTTTGGCAGCCTTGAGTTTTTCAGGTAGGGATTTTAGGGGAAGCAGGGGTCATCTTAGAGATACAGCCTTTACAGATCTAGGCTGGAATATGCTTAGAGGAAACAGTAGAGAGGTTAATAAAAGGCATTTTTTAAAAATAAAATCTGTGTTTAGCTAAGATTTAAATATATATAATTTTAATCCAAGCCTTTAGACATAGCACTTGAGAGTCCAAGATAGGTAGATTTCTGTGAGTTCAAGGTCTACATAGTGAGTTCTTGGACAGTCAAGAACATAGAATGAAACCTTGTCCAAAAATAGAAAGAAATAATGTGCTGGGTAACACACCGCAGTGCACCCGTATAAACCCAACATTTGGAAAGTTAAGGGCACAAGTTTGAGGCCAGTCAGCTATAAACTGAGAACTGTTTCTAGGTTATAACCACACCTAAGCCATCCTTCATCCCTGCCTCTCCTACGCCACTGGTCCACAGAATGGAAGCAGGGTAAAACCGTGAAGCTGCACTGCGTTCCCAGCTCTAGCTGTGGCACTAGGCCCACTTGACATCTTGCCTGCACCCTCCCTGGAAGCTCTGTGGTAACTGCGTTGTAGCCTGGAGTTTTAGAAGTTTTCCAATGAGCTAAGTGTAATGCCTCATGTTTATAATCCCAGCATTTGGGAGCCTAGGGCAGGAGGATCCTGAGTTTAAGGGCCAGTCTGAGCTATTTTGCAAGACCCTGTTTCAAGAGCAACATCAGTAACAAAACAGGAAAAAAAGAAAAATGTTTCTAAGTGACCCCAGGAGCAAGTCAGGTTCCTCACAGGAGGCTTTATAGCCAATCATTGTCTTTGATCCTTTGTCCTGTGAGAATGACCAGAACTTGACAGTGAACATGTCCTGCTAGTGGGGAAATAAGCCCAGATGCAGAGGTTCATGTAGGTGAAAAGATACGGGAATGGGTTCACAAATTCCTGACCTCCAGTGCTGAATCTGCCCAAAAGGGACTGCTCTACAAGAGCAAGATCCAGAATTACCATGTTCCCTGGAAAAGAAGCTAGCAGCTTGGTTTAATTTCTCTTGGTTATTAAGTCGTTTGTATCCCTCTCGCCCACATGAAAGAGCTTCAGCCACCTGATCAAAACCCCGGTCAGGGGACTCCAGGGAGCTGGACAGGGTGGTTTCTTCTCCTGGATAAAGTTTGCACCAACAGAACCCTAAGAAAGCCAGAAGGGTCTGCAGCATTCTGATAGCGCTGCAGTGGCCAGTCCACACCCACTTTTTTTTTTTTTCAGTAGTCTTAATCATGGGAGTCGTTGAAAGCAGCCTAGATAAGTAGAGAACTGGGTCACCCAACCCATTGCTCTGCCTTGGTCCATTTATGTACTGGTGTGTGTGTGTGTGTGTGTGTGTAGTGGTGGTGGTGGTGATTGGGATTCCCATTCCTGAGAAAAGGAGAGACCACTGCCCACCCTTGAAAGACTTGGGAAGATGTCACTGTCCACAAGAGACAGACGTCATCACTGCTCACAGCTGGGAGACGTCACTCCTCACCCTTGGGGTACTTATGAGGTTTCCAGCTGTGGGCTGCAGAGAGGCCGGTGTCCAACCTCAGGCCACCTGAAGGCCGCTGTTCACATCTTCAAAGGCTAAGGGTCACCCAGTTTTCAAGATGCCTAGGAGGAACCAGCAACCTCAGGATCTCAACACCACCACAGAAGGCGGCCATCCACTCCAACACCCACAAAAATGCAACAATCCTAGACAGACCCCAGAGCACACCCCTGCAGTGACCGAACAGAAGGGGGCCACACCCCGAGGCAGAGGCCGGGTGGGGCCGGCACGCACGCTGGCCTCCCAGTCCAAGCTCTCCTCCACCCAGGGTTCGCGCACTCGAGGCCTTCCAGCAGGGCAGCGGATCCCAGAGAGGCCCAACCCCGCGGACCCACGGAAGGACAAGGGGCCAGCCTCGGGGCGGCGTGACAATCGGCAGCGACCGCCCTCCACCACGAAGCTGGAACCCTCCAGGCCGAAGCCCGAACCCTCCACGCCGAAGCCCGAACCCTCCACGCCGAAGCCCTCCAACCCCAAGCACCCCAACATGGCCCGGGGCGGCAGTCAGAACTGGAGCTCCGGGGAGTCGGACGGCCAGCCCGAGGAGCAGACTTCCGAGGAGAAAGGGTGAGCACGCGCGCCCGGCCGGCCGGACAACCGAGCCCCGGAGCCGCCGGAACCTCCGCGAACGTTCTGGGCCTTTGTGGCGTCACGCCTCCTGGCGGAACCTTCCGCCGGCGCCGAATAAAAGCCCGCGGCGGAGGTGCCGGCGGCTCGAGTGCGGCGGTGCCGGGAGCGCAAGAGGGGCCCGGGCGCACGCTCGGGACGGAGCTCCGGGAAGCGGCCGCGACCGAGACGGTGACGCTCAGGCCGGCGGCTGGGGCGCGGGCCGGGGGCGTCGGGGACGCGCTGACCCGCCTCGCCCGCCCCACCCCGCAGAGACAAGATGGTGAAGGAGACCCAGTACTATGACATCCTGGGGGTGAAGCCCAGCGCGTCCCCGGAGGAGATCAAGAAGGCCTATCGGAAGCTGGCGCTCAAGTACCACCCGGACAAGAACCCGGATGAGGGCGAGAAGGTGCGGGGCCCCGCGGGGCGACGGGGTCACGGGAGGACCCGGGCTGTGAATTATTGAAGGCGGCGCAGACGCTCTCTCCAGGCGCCGCGCCAGCCCGAGGGAGGCCGCGGGGCGCAGGCTTTGGGGGCACCTAGCAAGGATGGCCAGTCCCAGAGCCATCCGTGCCTCGGTTTACTCTACAAGTGTTTCTGGAGCCCCTGCCTCCCGGCTGTGAGGACCCTGATGGGGCTCCAGGACTGACCTATGGGAGCCCGGCTCTCCGAGGTAATGCTGGCATTCCTAAGGGAGAGGTCGCCGGCAAACCAGAAACCCTGGTGAACAGAAGCTATGTACTTGGTGGGCACCCTGGCAGCGAGATATTGTGTTTATGTTCCGCGTGTTGCATAAGCCCTAGGGATGAGTTCCTGTGATCTGAGTTGTACCTTAAACAAACCCTGTGTCTCTCTTGAGAGGGACTGAGCGGATTTGATCTGTGAGGCCACCTCCTGCCTGATAAGAGTTTTCAGACACGGAATGGTCACTTTTTTTTGTTGTCTGTTATTAACCAGGGATGCAGAAATCTGTAACCTGACACATCTGTTTATAGTGAGAACTCCAGGTTTCCTGTGACAAATGACCCACAGTTGACCATAAATACAGACAGATAATAGGCTGAAGTGCTCCCCATATTGGTGTCCTAATTTAAACTGTGTCCATCCTGTTTACAGTAATAAGGCATTCTTCTCTTTGTTCCCAAAGAGGACGTGACCCACCTGAATAGGCGACTCAAAGTACCAGCCATTGCAAGGAGAGCTGGCTAGCTATCCTGTTTCTTTCTTCACTTCTTGCCTTTAAAAACAAAACAAACCCCAAACCAACCAACCAACCAAACAAACAAACAAACTGACTTTGGCTGTCCTAGATGAGTCTGGGGAGCCGGTGTCATGGTGGGAGCTTATGGCAGGCACACCTGGACCACTTTTGGGGCCACCGTTCACCCTGTCTAGCATTTAGACCTGTGGAAATGACACTCGGATCAGAATACCTGTCTGCATTAGTAATTCCAAGCGGGAGCAGGCAAGCTGCTAAGGGAAGGTTGGCTGCTGGCGGCAATGATAGAATATTTATATTTAGCCACATGTGCCGAATGTGGCTGTCACAAGTTTAAAATGCCTCCCTGTAAGACCATTATACCCATTTGTGTCCCTTCTCATCTATATTTAGGTGGCTTACTGTAGCTTTTAAAGTCACCAGCTTTCTGCGTTGTGTTGGTGATTCACCGACGTGTTCCCTCTGTTCAGTTATAGACCGCTGAGTTTTTTTATATATATTTTTGTGTATGTGTGGATGTTTTGCCTGGATGTATCTTTGTGTACCGCATGACTGCCTGGTGCCCTTGGAGGCCAGAAGAAGGTGTTGAAACCCCTGGAACTGAAGTTACAGACAGTTGTTAACCACTATATTGGTGTTAGGAATTGAACCTTGGTCCTCTGAAAGAGCAGGATCTCTACATTCCTCCACCTCCGTCCCTCCATCTCTCCCTCCTGCAGACAATTCTTCTTTAGGAAGAGCCTCAAGGTTTCTGAGTTTTCTTCTGTTTCAGCAGGCAATGTGGGGGAAAGCCTTCCTCCACTCTGGTGTCAGGTCACCCCTGAGTCACCAAGAGGTGGTCCCTGCTGTTTGCTTACCATCTGAAAAGAGAGTGCTTTTGTTGTGGCCAAGCTTTAAGAGCAAATTATATTTGCCCTCTGCATGGTGAGTAGCTTTCACCCCTACACACCTGCCTGGGCAGGTTATTTGCCCTTGTTTTAAACTAATATTTATTTATAGCCAGGTACACAAGGTAGTGTCACATAAATAATTCTTTGACAAAGTAGTATGTGGAAGGTCCCTCTTTCTTTGCTGGGAGGAGGGCAGTGTGTACCCACTGTCAGAAATACACTCCCCTCCCCACTTTCCATGAAGGGGTGACCCAGTTTCTTTAGTTCTTTACTAAGACCTTGTGGCAGAGGTCACCCCTGACCACAGACTGGCTGACTAGCCTTCAGCCTTATCACCGAGATGACCCTTAGTGGTCTGATGCCTGTTCCACTTAAGGGCATGGATGAGTCTAGACGGGCCATATAGATGCTAAAATGTTTGTTGGCTGGCTGAGGAATGAGATCAGAAGAAAAAGACTTTAATTCTTTAATTCTGTGTGTAAGCAGGAGACGTCTGACAGTGGGAGGGAGGGCACCGTGAAGAGGGACTGGGGAAATGTGGATTGGCAAATCTGAGGGGACGAGGAGACCGGGGACACAGTTTGTGGAAACTGCTGTGGAATTCCCCAGAGAGCTATTGCTCGTTCATTCTCACAACACACAGCTTCTCTTCTGGTCCTTGGATGCGCTGGGCTTTGTGCATGCAGGCTTTTTCAGGTATTTGTGAGAATCTGTATGTAGTTTTGGACTACTCTGTATGCTACAGGTGGGAATTTGTTTTGTTTTTTTTCTCACCCAAGTTTGTCATGTATTATTAATGTCTTCAAAACTAGACTGAGTGAGTTCCACCAAGTCCTGGGATAGCTGAGAAGCCAGCAGTGTGTTGGTCTTTGTTTTCTGCTCTGTTGTCCTGTGTTGCTAAGCAGTGGGCAGTCTGTGTTTGTTGTCAGCCATTCTGCCCCACATGAAGTCTGTGCTTCTTGTAGCTGCAGTTGGCTTTCTGCAAGACACAGGGTGGCAGGTTAGCAAGAATAGTCCCTTCCAGGGGTGATCGTAACAGATCATTTATGGAGATGCGTTGGGTCTTTTGGCCAGTTTCCTCATACATTTTAGTTTTAGTAACAGATGTTCAAGATAAAAATCTTAGCAGACTGTAACAATGCAGAAAATTTCAGAATATGGGCTGGGGAATCTAGCTCAGTTGGTATAGTACTTACCTATAGCATGCACAGTGCCCTGGGTTTGGTCCCCAGTGCCATGTAAGCCAGGTTTGATGGTACAGCCTGCAATCGTAGCACTTGGGAGATAAAAGCAAGTGGATCTGAAGTTCAAGGCTATTTGGGCTTCATAGTAAATTCATGGACAATCTGGGATGTTTGAGTCTCTGGATGGAAGTTTTAGAATACAGAGGAAGAGCCATCTGGAGCATGTCCAGCCCAACCCTGTGTCTCTCCAGGGTCTCACCCCTCCTTCCTTCCCTTTCTCCCTCCATCCCTCCCTTCCTTTTGTTTTTGTTTTTGCTTTGTTACAAAGTATCAGTAGTCTAGAGGGGCTTCATGCCAACCATCCTGCCTGAGCTTCCTTGGGTGAAGAGATTATGGGAGTGAGCTATTTACCTGGAGTTTTCCCTTCTTCTTAGTACTTGCTCATAAGCACTTTTCCAGGTTGTGATGTGGTTCTCAGAGCCATTTCTCAGCTGAACCGTCTTTCCATGGAAGGTCTGTGGCAAAGACCATAGAGCACTAATCCCAACAGGGAGGAAAGGAGGTTTTCCAAGGAGCTGAATTAAACCCCAGGGTGAACAGGTTCCCTGGAGTAAGGAGGACTATTCCATCAGGTCTGGCCTATAATTGAATCATCCAAGTGACAAGGCATTTTTTTTTCTATTCTTCACTTCATCTGTTAAACCCAAGCCTCTTTGGGGCATCCGGGGTGTCTGGTGAGTGTGAGTGGGGCCCTCTTGAGCACACTGACCTTCAGAGAACCCAGAAGCCCCTGGTGGCAGGCTAGCCTACTTACTTTCTGACCTTCCAGAAGGTATTTAATCCTCATGCCTCCGGTTGGTGGTGTGTTTTTTATGTTTTTGTTTTGCTGGAGAAAACAGTGGTAGTGTGTGATCCTCACTTCCTTGGGGGGAACCATTATGGGAGCTAAACTCAGAATATAAACTGTTGCGTATGTGATGCTGATGGCTTTGTGTGTGTTGGAGGGTAGGTGCACGCATGCCAATGGCATCTATGTGGAGCTGACCTTGTTTTTGAGGCCGGGCATCTTTTGTTTCCGTTACTGTGCAGTGTACTCAAGGCTAGTTGGCCCCAGAGCTTCCAGGCAACACCTCTTGTCTCTCCTCCTACGCTGTAGGATTATGAAAGCTCAGACCACATAAGCTCTTTTTCATGTGTTCTGGGGATCTGAACTTAGGTCAGTATGGCAGGAATGTGTACCTCCTGAATCATCCTCCCCGCCCCATGAAGGTTTTTAATACTCACTCCAGGGGCTGCAGAGATGCCTCAGAGGCTAAGAGCGCCCAATTCAGTTCCCGGCACCCCTGTCAGGTGGCTCACACCCTGTAACTGCAGCACCAGGGATCTGTGTGTCCTCTTCTGGCCTCCATGGTGCCTACATGCACATGTGTGTATTCACATACACACACATACATAAAAGGCTTAATTGAAACTTTTTAAATCCTGTTTTTTTTTTTTTTGTTGTTTTTGTTTACTGATGCCTGTTTGTTGCTCCTGCTTATTATTAGGTCTTGGTCAGGAATCTGTGGAACATGGAGTGACTTAACATCTGTCTGTTTTGTGTCTTTGTGGTATTTATTTTCCCCATAGGTTCTAAGAAGTCATGCAGGATACTTTATACTTCTCTCCTTCCAAGTAATGATTAGCGCTGGGAAGGTCAAGAACCAACCTCGTTTATTCTTATCTAAACTTCCAGAATTGAGCAGTTCGTTTAACAGATAGTTGCCAAATACTGCCCACATGGCAGACACAGTTGTAGGCTCAAAGATGCCCTTGGTATCTCAAGCTACGTACCTTCATGAGGCCTATCTTGCAGTGGGCAACAGTGTGGATCATTGTAAAGCGTGGCAGAAAGAAATGCCTTTGGAAGGGGCTGGGAGACCGTGGGTGGGCTTGCAGTTTGAAAGTTTAGGCTCCCTGGGAAAGGATGGCTTTGAGCAGAAGTTGGAAGACCTGTGTTTGCCGTAGGACCCCTGGGACGTGTGTTATAACTCTTTATAACCATTTTTACCTGTGCATAACCACTCATAGGGTGTCCTTTCTCAGTTTGGGTTTTCTAGTTCTTTACTTACCATTTGATTCTGGTGGTAGTTTTAGAAGGCATGCCACACGTAGGGCATTGTGTCTGTCAGAGTTCCAGAGCTATAGATGGAGACGAAGCAGCACAGGGTTTGTTGGCAGGTGAGGCTGGCATTGCTGGGACGGAGCAGGGAGATGCTGGACAGGCAGGGCTGGGAGGACAGCACAGCTACACAGGGTCTGGCATGCCAAAGGTGCTCTTGGTGGCTGTGGTTGGATTTCACACTTGCAGTCTAGTGAAGCCATTCCTGTAGCTGGAAGCCATGGTAGCACCTGGAGCCCTGGGCTGCAGCACTTGTAAATGAAGCCTTGGGGTCTCCTGCTGGACTCGTGTCTTCTGGCCGGTGCTGCCAAGTGATGAAGAGCTCTCCCTCCCCACTTCTTTCCATCCCTGTTCTTGAAATATCTCCATAACAAAGTTCCTTATGTTTGCCCTTTGACAGCAAATATATAGACCTAACAGTTGGAGGGAGTGGCTTGTGATTAAATTTACAGATACGCTTGCTTATGGGAAAACATTGCAAATTTCCCTGGGACTCATTTATAATCATTCTCTCTCCCTCCCCCCTTCTCTATCTCTTTCTCTCCAAAGTTTAAACTTATATCCCAGGCATATGAAGTACTTTCAGATCCAAAGAAAAGAGATATCTATGACCAAGGTGGAGAACAGGCAATTAAAGAAGGGGGATCGGGTAGCCCCAGCTTCTCTTCCCCCATGGATATCTTTGACATGTTTTTTGGTGGTGGAGGACGGATGACTAGAGAGAGAAGAGGTAAATGGTTTTAATTAATTTTTTCCCATTTGTGTGTGGGTGGGTGTAGGTGTGTATAGGTGTGTAAGTCAGAAGACAACTTGCAAGAATTGGTTCTCTCTTCTGTCATGTAGATTCTATAGATTGAACTCAGGTCTTCAGGTCTGGCAGCAAATGCCCTTACCCTCTGAGCATCTTCCCAGCCTATAAATGCTTGTAAAGAAAAGAAATGTAAGCAAGGTTTATAGTGTCTCTATTGCAGGAGTCAGGATGGAGCATACTTTTCAAAAGTGTAGATATCGGAGATTGTTAGTTTTGAACTTTATTAGTGTGCAGGCCGCTGGAATCTCTTGTGTATTTAATTACCTGACACCTTTCCAATGCCCCATATAAAAAGGAGCAGATGGATTATAGACAGATAGAGGAGCATGTGTATACTGGCACCCAGGAGAGCAGAGCAGCAGTGTTACTGAGTTCTGGGCCTGGAACTGAAGTGTCCAAAGGGGCTGGGCCCCGGCCTGCAGACTCTCTCATTGTTCTGGTCAGGACACTGAATGTTCAGGGCGGCCTCATCCCCAGCCAGCATCAGATGTTCTGAGAAACAGAGTTGTTTTGTAATCTATTCCGGTTAGCAGCTTCAACCCTAGCAGGTAAATGACCCCCTCACCCTCCCCCACACACACTAGCTGGGGTTCAACTGCCCCTGACCCTCTTCCTGCTCCCACCTCCTATTCTGAGTCAGGGTTTAATGTGTCCTAGGCTGTCTCCAGATTCCCTGTGTAGCTGAGGGGTGATCTGGAGCTTGTAGTCTCCCTGCTTCTACCTCAAAGCACCTCATGGAGGGAGCCCCGCCCTCAGCCACACTTCTTTACTTCAGCCTGCTGCTGTGTGGCTGAATGGTCTGTCTCTGCTGATAGCCCCTCCCCTGTCAGTTCACTGCAGATAATCCACCCTGGATCCTAAAACCATAAAGACAGCCAAGCTTAAGTGCACTGCTAGATTGGAGAAGTACACTCATTAGTTTTAAGAAGTGTGTCTTTGCTCAGCAAGAGCCCCTGGATAACTGTATTTGTTCTCACGTTATAATTGGCCTTAAGTTTTTAAAAGCATGGCTGTCAATTCTATGAACATGGTGTACTGAAAACCAGGAAGTGTTTATGAGAGAAAAGTCCTTCCCCACTCCTGGGGGCGTACTGCCGGTTCATGAGCTTGGCAGTGTGAACATGATTAAAACTTTGGGTGTTCTCCTGCCCAGCTCTCTAGCTATCCTGAAATGAAAAGCTTCACACCTTTAATTAAGTCATCTCTCAAAGTCGACAACCAAAACCCAGGACACCTTGTCTCAGTGGCTGCTAGAATGCCCGGGCAACAGGGATGTGTTTGCTGCATTGGTCCCTGGGAGTGGGCACAGGACCAGTGTAGCCAGACTGCATCCTGAAGTCCAACTCCTCCATTCTGAATGCAGATGAGAGATTTGGTCAGAGAAAAGCACTCCTCCCTGGCCATATTCTACAGAAGAGCTTAAGCAAAAGGCTCCGCGCCCAAGCAAGAGTTCCAGTGAAGGAGCTGTAGACTGTCAGCTTCCATCTCTGAGGAAAGGGTTGTGTCCTGTGGAGGACTTAGATTTATTGCTTAACTGACTTTTCTTTCTGTGTCCTCAGAAAAATGAAAATGGACAGTCCTTTTGCTGACTTCTCTAAATGACTGGATAACCAGCTTATAGGTAGACAGCCGTTAGCTCTCCATCTTGGCAGGGACTGATAGGATAGGTTGGATGAATGATGCATTACTTCCTGGGGTGGGGTGGGCCCCCAGAAGCGTTTTGGGGTATGGCGTGAGGTGGTGGCCTAGCTAGTCCCACTAACTGGCTCTTTGTCTCCCGACAGGCAAGAATGTTGTGCACCAGCTGTCAGTAACGTTGGAAGACTTATATAATGGGATCACTAAGAAACTAGCCCTTCAGAAAAATATAATTTGTGAGAAATGTGAAGGTAAAAACTAATATCGGAATGCTTCTCACAGCCCAGATCCTTTTTCTGCTCGTTTCCCAGCTCAGAGAGAAATAACTGATCTTGTCAAATGTGGGGTTCAAGTAGGGCTTATAAGCAGGGAACCCTGAAGCCGTATCTGTCTAAATGCTTTATTTTACTGGGCTGGGCATCTATTCAGTATGTTGGCATTTATTCTAAAAGTTTCAAAAATCTGGACAGTTCTCCTAATGTAGGGGTTGGCAGAGTTTTCCTGTCAAGTGTGAGACAGCAGACATCTTGGTCTGCTATCACAGGGCATGAGTGAGTGCGCCAGTGTCCCAGTAAGCCCTTATTTAATGTTGAAAATGTGAATTTTCAAGAAAAGTAAAATGTGGTGACCCTAAGACCCATGTTGTTACACAAAGAATGCCTGATCTATAGGGTGGCCTGCACTGAGGAGGCTTATGTCCCACAGTTTCCTGTGGTCCCAGACTGTTGTGCACCCGTGGTACAGGTGTGAGCACCCCGGAGGTTAGATGTTAGCATCTAGATATGATCTGCTGACTGTTCTCTAACAAACACCCCACGTTGTCTTAATAACTATAGGATGCTAAGCACAGTGCCCAGTGGGAAAGGCAGCTTCCTGCTGACATGAACACAATTGGTCTGCTTGTCTCCCACCTCCACAGGCATTGGTGGGAAAAAGGGATCCGTGGAGAAGTGTCCTCTGTGCAAGGGGCGGGGGATGCAGATCCACATCCAGCAGATTGGGCCAGGCATGGTGCAGCAGATCCAGACTGTGTGCATTGAGTGCAAGGGCCAGGGAGAGCGCATCAACCCCAAGGACCGCTGTGAGAACTGCAACGGTGCCAAGGTTACTCGAGAGAAGAAGATTATCGAGGTACACGTGGAGAAAGGTGAGACGGAGCACTTAACGCTGGAGGGGCCCACGTGCTAATCATGGCACACGCAGGGTGTCGGTGTCAGGGATGTGGCTCTGTGTGGCAGCATGTTTACCCAAAGGCTGCCAGGAGTCCCTTTTCAGGTCTCCTTCCTATGACCTGGCCTGAAACTCTTAGAGGTTTTCCCGACTCTCTGAAAGTTTTGACCCCCTACTCTGTTCAGCTGCCCTTACCTGTCCTTTCCAGTGCATCCCTTATGAATCTTCTGAAGTATTTTTCCCAATGGCTTCTATTGCTCATTGGCTGCCAGAGCTTGTAAAGGTTTCTGGACCTGTATGCTAGCTCCCCTTCCCCGCCTCCCCTGCGCTGCCCCAGATTCTCCCAGATGCAGTGCCTTCCTTTGCTGTTTTGACTGACACCATCATCTTAAGGCCCACTTCTGTCCCCTCTGTTTTTCCAAAACTCCGGATTCTTTGGCTTTCTGATCTAACAAATATATCAAACCTCAGATGAAACCAAAGCCCCAACTGTCAGCTGCTAAAAGACTTCCTTAACCTTGTGACTATAAACCAACATCTTAAGAAAATCTCCTCTTCAAGCTGTAGAGCCATGGTCCATGTGTACCAGGAAGTGGGTGGTGGCCTTGGCATGTGTGTCCTTAGTGTAGCACAGGGGCAGAGGAGTGTGATGTGACTGGATATGGAATCGTATTTGCCTTTTCCTCATGGCTGTTGATCCAGGGTTTGTGTTGGAATTGAAGCTCTGCTTGGTGATTTTCCTAGCCACTCCACCAACACTGCCCGTGGGAGGCTGGGAGGGCTAATGAGTTAAGAAGACCCCCCCCCCATTTCTGTCCCTTCAGAAGCTCTGAGCTCTGGCTGTGAGAAGCGGCTAATCAGAAGGGTGATGTTCCATAGGTATGAAGGATGGGCAAAAGATACTGTTTCATGGAGAAGGAGATCAGGAGCCTGAGCTGGAGCCTGGTGATGTCATAATTGTGCTTGATCAGAAGGATCATAGTGTCTTTCAGAGACGAGGCCATGATTTGATCATGAAAATGAAAATTCAGCTCTCTGAAGCTCTTTGTGGCTTCAAGAAGACAATAAAAACGCTGGATGATCGAGTCCTCATCATTTCGTCTAAGTCAGGTAAGCGCCGCTTCCGTGTTCTGAGTGTCTGAGTAATGACATCATCTTATTCTTCTAAAGATATACCTTATCTTTAGGTATGCATGTGTGCATGTGTGCTTGTGTGGGTGTGTGTACTAGTGTAAATGTACCCTTGGAGGCCAGAGGCTCTTCTTGGAGCTGGAGTTTCAGGCAGTTGTGAGTCATCTGACAGAGGTGCTAGGAACTGACCTCTGGTCCTGAGCTACAAGAACAGTACCTATTAATATCCAAACCATCTCTTCAGCCCTAAATTTAATGTCTTACAACTTGTGGTGTTGTGTGTGTGTGGAGAGGACAATGTTAGAGTCTATTCTGTTCTCTGCTATCTGAGGCTCTGGAGATAACACTTAGGACGGGTATCAGGTCTGCACAGCTAGAGCCTTACCTGCTGTGCCAACTCATTAGCCCTGCTTATGATAGCCACCCATGGCCAGAGAATATGATGGATTTCTCTAATTGTCCCCTAGCTTAGGAAGAGGACTCTCAAATAATAATTTTTAGAGCCTGGAATTTTATCTGTAATCTTCCAGCTAAGCTTAAAATGTAAACATTTGAGGAGTAGAGCTCAGCCGGCAACAGACCTTTTCTGTCACGTGTGTCTGTCTGAGTCTTTGCATGTGCCTCTGTGTTCTGAGCTGTCACATGAAAACACTTTAAAATAGGATTTTTCTGAAGGGGGGAAAATATTAGCTGGGAGCACGTCTTGAGAGGCTTCCATGGGAACTGACCACACACCCCCATAGGAGCTGCCACTGGGGCTAAAAAAGGGTCCCAGGATCCTGGGTCCAGTCTCTCAGCATTTACAATCACCATATTCTCCAAATCCAGGAAGGCTGCTCTTTACAGAGGTTATGGCTTTATCTGGGCACAGAGCACCTGTCTAGAAGGATCTGAGGCAGAGAGAGGCTAGGCTAGTGGCAAAGGCAGTTGTGCACAGCTAAGATGTCTGCATGCTTCCAAAGAAGCTGAGCAATCTAAGTGTCCTGGGGCCTCAACACAGGCAGGGTTTACCTATGATGAGGGTCTGGAGGTGGGTAACTGGCTGATAAGCCTGCAGCACAGGCCTGGGGAACTGCAGGCAGGTCAGGTGAGCACCTGTGTCTGTGGCCAATCTCCAGGACCTCTCCTGCCTCTGCCCATTTCCCCTTCCTGGCTACTCTTCTCTCCAGTCTTCTGTGGCACCCTTCTCTGACTCCTCCTCATTTCTCCTTTGTTGGAGATGATAGCAAACGAGACTTCATTTCTAAACTGATCTGTTTATAGTGATTTTAATCATCTGAGTTTCAAATTTACAGCTGTGCATTATGGTGTACACACATAATCCCAGCACTCAGTAGGCTGAAACCAGGGATTTGCAAGATTGAAGCTACCCTGGTCCATTAAAGCAAGATGCTATTTGAATGAGAAGAGAGAAAGAGAGAGGGAGATAGAGAGATAGAGAGATAGAGAGATAGATAGATAGAGAGAGAGAGAGAGAGAGAGAGAGAGGTAGCTCATAAGAAAGACACTGTCTTAGAAAAACAGACTTCAAGCTTACAAAAAGTTGTAGAGATAAAACTATACAAGTTCCACCAATATGAGATTTGCCACTAAGTTTTTTACCCCATTTGTGGTACACATGCACATGTGCTTACATAGACTCAGTCAAGATCAGGGACATGTATACAAGTCAAGCCCTGCACTCTGAAGCAGTCTGTGAAGTTCTAATGCCAGAGATGCCTTTCTTTAGGCTCCATTCAACAATCTCCCAGGTCCCTCCTGTCACTTGAGGCATAAAGTTGAAGGATTGCACTTTACACAGGCCTAAGGTCACCAAACCCCAAACATTCTCATATCCCCAGATTGTATAGCCTTTCTGAAGGCTAGGGCTGGCAGCATTTGTGTGATTTCTTTGAAAAGCCCACATTTGGATAAGGTGGATGAAGAGGTCAGGTCATCCTGACAATTCCCTGGGGCGGGAGAGTACTCTGGCCCCCTTCCCTGACCCCAGGCTTGGGGAATCTGGGAGTGAATGATAGAAGTGGGGCTCATGAGGGGGAAGCCCCAGAGGGAAGAAAAATAAATCCTTAGAAACCCACTCCTTGCTTAGGTGAGAGAAATGACAAGGCATCTAGAAAACTTGATGAGATTTCTTCTTAGTATTTCCTTTTCTATTGGTTTATGTTTCATTTTCTCTTTTCATTGTTGAGCTACCTGCCTTGCCAAAGCACTCCCTCTAGAGGAATTGTGGGTGTGGCAGCAGGGGAAGGGCAGAAGTGGAGAGGGGAGGGCAGAGGTGGGTAGGGCTTTTCTCCTTCCTGCTATGCTTTTCCACTCTTGGCCTCTGAGTTCCCAATCCCAGCAAGTCATCTTCCTGTTTCATAAGTCAACCTTCTTTGTGGCAGGTGAGGTGATAAAGCACGGGGACCTGAAGTGTGTCCGCAACGAGGGAATGCCCATCTACAAAGCCCCCCTGGAAAAGGGGATGCTGATCATACAGTTTTTAGTAAGTGTTCTTTACTCTCATGAGACATACCATCACCTACCCTGAAAGAAGAGAAGCCCCATCTCCCTTTGTGCTCACCTCTGCAGGTAGTCTTCCCTGAAAAACAGTGGCTTTCTCAGGAGAAGCTTCCTCAGCTGGAGGCTCTGCTTCCCCCTCGGCAGAAGGTGAGGATCACAGATGACATGGATCAGGTGGAGTTGAAGGAGTTCAATCCCAACGAGCAGAGCTGGCGCCAGCACAGGGAGGCCTATGAGGAGGACGAGGATGGACCCCGCACTGGCGTGCAGTGCCAGACAGCATGACGGGTGCAGTGTGGCATGGCCTGGACTAGTACATGACGAATGTAAACGTGGCACAATGAAAATGGCATCGCTTCAGTAGCCTCGTGTTTGGGGTGTCCTGTGTATGTGTTCAGCAGTCTCCATTGCTGAGCACCTTCTGGGTTTTCTTGTTTCTCTTCTAGTTGTGACTTAAGTTATAGCTTGATTTATATTTAAATGTTTTAAGTTCAATCCCCTCTAGTCTGCATATGGAGTCTGTTCATTTGTATTTTCAGGACGTATTTTGGAGATGCCAGTACCACACTGAGCTTTTGTGCTTCTTAGTGGCTTTGCCATGGTTCATTCCCACAGTAAGCCCAGAGAGCCACACTTGGCCCTTAACAAAGGCTGAGAAGGTGGGTGTCTGGCCCATCTCTAGTCTGTTTTTTTCCTCCCCTTCCTCCCTTGGCAGAGTCACCGAGGGTACAAGCTCAGGTCTGCTAGTAACATTTCTGCACCTAGACTCTAGAACTCTTAGACAGTAAAAGCACATGTATGGCTTGCAGTAGGCCCAGCATGCCTGGTTCATACTGAGTAGGCTGGACTCAAAAGCTGCAGAGCCAGTCTAGGGCCGTCTGTTCCTTCCCTTTGACTGGTTAGAAGGGGGTTTGTCTGAACATCTCTTTTGGAAGTGTCTGAACTTCCCAAGCTTTGTGATGGCAAGCCCATTTTAAAGGATAAGCCAATAAAGCCATTTGCCTGTGACCCCATACCTTGTTCCTTGTGGTCTTGATGATTATCTGTTGACGACCTCTGCAGTGTTGTCCCACCAAAGTGCTTTCCCTAGGGAAGGAAAACCCTTCATATATATTCCTGGCCTCTCTGCAGCTGCAGAACCAACCAAAGGGGAGGGCTGGTGGCTTAGCCCCCAGCACAGCCAGCTTAACATCTTAAGTGTGTGCAATGGCACAGACCCCTCAGTATTTCCACCTTGTTCTCTAGACGACTCCTTCCTAAAGGCTCGTTCTTCTCACTGTTCAGCCATACTACAAAGGGCTTTCTGCTTGTAATGTTTGGTGAGAACCGAACCAACCAGGCTCTGGTTAGCTGGCATGAACATCACAGTCAATGACAGCTGCTTGGGATGGGTCCTACTTATTACTTTATTCCTGGCAAGTAGACTGCACTTTAAAATAAAGGCTACCTCAGCCTCTAGCCATTACTACTCCCTTCTTTTCTACAAATGAAATTAAATATGCTGCTTCTTAAGCTGCTGGGATAACCTGTCTGATCCACTGTTACATGGTTTTTATGTACCAGAGAGTTTGACACAGACCAGGAACCTCCCCTATTGGGGGATGGGGGGAAGGGCAGATGAGATCCATGGCTGGTCAAGTAAGCCAGCTAGTGGGACCAGGCTCCCAAAGAACATTGCTGGCTAGTAAAACCATTTTTTCAAAGTACAATGCTCACTTTGACCACAGGCCATGACTGATTTAAATTAATAATTGGACCACAACTCCAGGGTGGTGTTTCTGTGCTGTGGATAATAAATAAATTACTGCTGGAGAGCAGCTAATTAGCTTGTGGTAGGACAAAACTAGATTCAGCTCCTCCTTGTTATGAATCTACAGGGTGTTGCTTAACCTGCCCACCTGTACATTTTCACTTTAAAATTAAAATTGAGCTGGTATGAGACAAATAAATGGCTTCGCTTTGTCTTTTCTTGAGCACTTAACAGTGTTATGTGCTAGACTATCTCACACTGGTTGACAAAAGTAATAAACTTTCTCCTGGGGAACCTCGACTTGGGGCATGGGATGAATGCAGATCCGATCAGAGTGAACTGCAGTAGAGAGCTGGAGTCCTGGGAAACAAGGACTCTGAGAAGCTGCCATCTGAGGAGCCTCTGAACTGTGAGGGTGTAGACCTGTCTGAGGAGACACTAAGGCCAGGGAAACAAGACAGTGTAGCTACAGGGGAGTGAGCAAGGGGAATGGGAAAACCAACCTGGACTTGTTCTAAGGAGCTGGGCCTGAGGACAGGCACAGTGTGACCAGGCACACAGTTTCGGTAAGAAGCAACAAGTACCAGGATGTTAGTGTGAGACCTTCCCCATTACCATGCATACCCAGTCCAGAGGTGACTGCAGAAAAGGCTTAAGGTGCTAGAACTCTAGTCTGAGGCAGAACAGTGTTCAGCCCTGTCTAAGGGCTCAGGCAGGCTGCCAGCAGGTCAGACCTCCGTAAAAAGAACAGGGAGGAAGGGTGTGGCGAAGGGGGCATTTTAAATATACACATGGAAGGAAATAGGCCAGTGTCACCTGGGACAGAGCTGCCTTTGTAGCCCGGTGAGCACCTGGACCTCTGCTCTTGGGCAGGTGCTCTCTTCACTGTCAGGTGACGCTGCTCTCCAGGGACAGGGTCAGGGGAAGAACACGCTCACAAATGCAGGTAGTTGCATTAAGAATGCTTTATTTACATTAAAATATGAGGAACATTTCCAATAAAACAGGAAAATTTTTTACTGTATCTACAAAATTTCTACAATATATGCTATACTTTAAGTGTGGCAAACATCTGAGGAATGTCATGATCAACCCTGCGTAGTCTGAGTACTGGCCCCGAAGATGCTGGTGTTTAAATTGGGCAGTCATAGACATGAATTTCCTGGTCATCTCCAACAGATACAATTTTTGATCCATTTCCGTTATATTTTACTCCCCAAACCTGTAAATTAAAGAAACAAAGCCAAACCATTCTAATTCCTGTATTTTTGGTAAGGAATGCTTAAGGAATGAGCACTCTTTCTTTTGAATCTAGACTAGCACAAGGTCCATGAGAATGGCACCCAGTCTCTAACTGGGCCACTTCCTCTGGCTATGAGTACGCCCCCTCTTTAAGAAATGACAATCTAGAGCTGGAGATGGCTTAGTGGTTTAGAGCACCGACTGCTCTTCCAGAGGTCCTGAGTTCAATTCCCAGCAACCACATGGTAGCTCACAACCATCCAAAAATGAAATCTGTTACCCTCTTCTGGTGTGTCTGAATATACCTACAGTATACTCATATAAATAAAATAAATATCTTTAAAAAAAAGAAAAAGAAAAAGAAATGACAATCTACCCTTCCACAGACTCAGACCAGGGGTAATGCCGTCAAGTGGACTCCTGCCTGGGCCAGTACTGTGCTTCCAGGAGGAGCCTGTAGGGTGAACTGCAATGCAAACCACTCACCTACCAAACAGGCCAATATTACCCTTTCCCCAAAGAGCCAAGAACAACTGAGCACCACTGATTTCCCTGGCTGTGCACTGAATTGGACTTCACATTTCCTCTCAGAATGAACATGGCGGAGTTAACTGTGTGACTGCTAGGAATTCATCACTGTCAGGCTGTACCCTCACCTTGAGATTGGAGGCTAACCTTGGTTTAAGGCCATATGAAGACCTCACTTCCATGCCAAACATCTTTCTCTGAAGCACCATCACAACTCCTCAAAATAAGCAACACAGCTAGGACTAAAAAAAATGCTTACAGCCAATAGTGGACTAGAGTCAACTCTTCAGCTTCACTACAACAATGTAACATAAAAACAAAGCAGTATGATAGTAATTATGCTAGGTTAACCATAAGATACACTCAAAAAGCATGTAAGATATCTAAAAGCATTCAAATTATTTGCTGTTTTTTTTTTTTTTGCTGCTCTGAGCATTTTCATTTTTATGCCACCTAGTTCCTCCAGACCAATGGCTCTCCACTTTCCTAGTGCTGTGTGTGACTCTAATACAGTTCCTCATGTTGTGGTGTCCCCAACCATAAACTTATTTTCATTGCTACTTCATAACTTACTGTGTTATTGTTATGAATCATAATGGAAATATCTAATATGTGACCCCTGTGAAAGGGATGCTTGACTTCCAGGTTGAGACCATGGCTTGGCTCTTAACCCTTTGCTACCTGGAGAGGCTGGAATCCGCAGGGATAACAACATGCAGGAGGCTGAATCGTAGTCTCAGCAGGGCAGGGATTCACATCTGCAATCCCAGGCAAAGTTCAAGACCAGTCTGGATAAGTGCAGGACTGTTTTAAAATTTCCCTTCCTTTGGTTAAGAAAGAAAAAGACTCTCATGCCCACTAGGCACCAAATGAATCAGAATCCCTTTCCTTCTGCATGGAAAGCTGGGACCTGACACATGCAGGCAAGTAACTGCCGTGTAGACCCTCCAGCTCCAGCCTCCAAATATGGGATTACAGCATGTCCACTGCTCCCAGCTCACAACTGACATCTTAGGATCCCCAGGAGACTCTTACAGTCTCAAGGACCAAGAGAAATCTACAAAGATGTTATCATTTCCTTTGCCTCAAAGATAAAGACATCCTTCTAAGATGGAAACTAGGCTTGGCACTGTCATTACAAGTGAGTCACCTATAACATTTCCCAACCTATATATTAAAATCATATCCCTGGATAACTCCAAAAATGCAAATGATGATTATGATAAGCAATGGAACCACACAAAGAAAGCCTTTTAGACGTACCTAGAAAAGGATTCCAGGCACAGGTGTGTACTTCAAGGGAGTAGGTGTGGCTAAGTTGGCACATATGGGGGGCATGCCTCACAAGGCTGACATGTCCCGGGGCTCTGCCACTCTTAACTCCAACAGAAAGACTAGAAAGGAAACCTAAATGCAAGGGAGTTTAAGTGCCTATCACTCCATACCTGGTCCTGATGGTCAAAGAAGGTGTGAATGCAGGTCCTTGTTCCAACATCCCAAACCTTCACACTTTTGTCAGATGAACTGTTTCAAAGCAAATATTAGCATGAGAACACTGAGTTGTACTACACTCCTCTGCAGACTTACACACTTCTACCTTTAGAGGGCCCCTTGTTGCTACACAGAGCTGGGGTACAGGTGTCACCAGATGACTATTTCCTCACTGGGCAGCCAAGATTCTCCTCATCGGCCTGGCCTGCCTGCCAAGTGCTGTCATCAGGGCCCTTAAGCCTACCTCCCATTCCTGAGAGGGAGGTCTGCAGAAATGTCAAAAGCTCTCAGAGCCATTGAGCAATGCTCATCAGCCCTAACCCATGTTTCTCAACCACCTTGGCCTCCAGGGGCCTGAACACCACTAGCGTCTATAAACACACATTACAGATAGATTCTAAGTTCCTTTTGGAATATGGGGATATGTCAGAGTTACACTAAGTGAAAACCCAAATGTTTACCAAAAAAATCTAATATTCCAATAGTTTATTCAAATTAAAAACAACAAAACCCTTTAAAAACTAAACAAAGGCAATTTTGGGGAGGTGGGAGGGACACAGGATCTCACTACATAATTCTAGCCTGCTCTGTGCTCACTATGTAGACTAGTCTGGTCTTGACTTTAGAGGGCTGCCTGCCTCTACCTCTCCAGGGCTGGGATTAGGGGATTATACCACCATGCCTAGCCTGGGACACTTGAATTCTATTAATTTTAAAAAGTTTTTCATTTTATTTATGCATATGAGTGTTTTGTCTGAATGTATTCCAGTAGACCAGAACAGAGCATGGGATCCCCTGGGAGTAGTTTCATATGCTTGTGAGCTGCCATGTGGGTGCTGGAAATATAAGAGTAGCCAGTTGTCTTTAACTGCTGGACCATCTCTCTAGCCTCAGAATTTTAAATAGTCTGTAGTGTGGTCTTTAATTAAAACACATTACCAAAAGGCTGCTCCCCCTGCCAAGCATTTTAGAAAGATTCCTACATACCTGGAGACAAAGTGGGTGTCATCAGGACAGAACGCAACGTTCAACACCCAGGATGCATGGCCACTCAGTGTGCCGGCCAAATTGGCATGTTGTCTAAAAGAAGAAAGATTCAAATGATGGAGATTCTAACTTGAGGAACTCTAATTGTTGAATTGGTTAGCGAACTGTATCTGCTCACATGGCATGGTATAATATCAGAATAACCATATGTCATAAATTCCATTTTTAGTGAAGCAACATCAAACATCACAGACAAATTTTTAGAGCAGCATTAAGTTAAAAATATCAAGAGCTTGGAGGCTGGAGAGAAAGCTCAGCCAACTTTAAGATGAGGACACAGAGCCCCATAGAGCAAGCCAGCCAGACCCTCCTGTCACAGGACCTTTCCCATGGTGACAGGAAAGCGGCAAGATGCACCCTTCACAGCATATGTGGCTCAGAGAGATCATTTGTAATCTAGTCAAGAACAAGGTAGGCAGCTGGCTGTGGTGGTTGGTGCATGCCTCTATTCCCAGCATCTGGGGAGGCAGAAGCAGGTAGATCTCTGTGAGTCCAAGACCAGCCTGGACTACATACTGAGTTCCAGGCCAGATAGGACTATTTAGTAAGACCCTGACAAAACCAAAAATAAAACCCCATCAAAACAAAAACTACCTTAAAAAGTCAAAACCCCATGTCAGGCCAAATTTCTACAACTGGTTTCATGTTTCTTTTATTTTGAAAAATGTTTGTATTTACATATATGCTCCATCTATATGGAGGTGCCTCTGGAATCCGAAAGAAGACATCAAATCCCCTGGAGCTGGAGTTACAGGCAGTTGTGACCACCAAGTGGTTGCTGAGAACTGAACTCTGCAGGGTGGCAAGTTCTGGTAACTGCTGAACTGTATTTCCTGGGAAACCAAATACCTAAGACAGAAGTGCCCTAGACCCGAGGTCAGCAGTTTTACCCCTAGAAACAAACCTCAGGGAAAGCAGAGGAGGCCCTTGCAGGACAGGAAAAGGTAGACCCAAAAGAATCCTGAGACTCATTATTTCTAGGGCAATCACCACCTCTGTTCAAGGTTCTCTTCAGCAAAATGGAGGCACTAAGTCAAGTTGCCTCGACAGCTCTAGGGAGATCAATAAAGCAGCAATGACAAGCTGACAGAGCTGCCCCAAACGGTCACATTTAAGCCGACTCCATCACTAACAGGCACACGCTACTTTTAGAGTCTCCTCTCTAGGTCTCAGCACTAACGTCAAAAGCAGCATGCCCCTCTGACCAGAGACACAACTCTCAAACAGCTCACAGAGGCACATAAAGGGACAGGGACACATAGAACAAAGGACAAAGAACATGTTGGAGTGAAAAATGTGTACAGCAGAGTAGAGAACTGGGGAGTGGGTAATGAGCCAGAAGCTCACCACTTAGCAGGGAGACTCCTCATGAAACCACGACGACGCAAGGCATTTACTGCAATAGCAGAGGGTGAGCATGTGGAAGGAACTCAAAAGAAGGACAGCGGTGGATCAATGGAGATGGGGACTCTAGCCTGCTCACTCCTACACCGTTGTCCACCATGTATTTCAAAAGGCTCCCCACCTAGATCAGTTCACACAACTGAGGGTTCCCTGCCCAGAAGCCAGCCTGGATAACAGCAGGGCCCTGACTCTAGGTTTCACTGTCACTCTAGGCCAGCGACAGCCGAGAGCTCCATTTCCTCAGGTGTGTACTTCACAGCACACATCTACTCAAAAGCACTACATACCAGTGGCCTAAACGCCTGGCTGCCTGAGAAAGAACAGCAGTATGGACTCCTACTAGGACTACACAGATGCACATTTACTCCACAGAGACCTGGGGACACGCTCTAAGCTCCAGCAGGAGGGGCTGGCTGAGGAGGAATGACTGGGAAGCCCAAAGCCTCAAAACTGAGTCATGGCCATGAGCAGGCAGCAAATTCCCACAATGGCTTCTCACAGTAAGGGAACAAGGTGTGACTGGTGCTGCAACAATTACTTTTGAGAAGATAACTCACACATCATAGATCTTGATGTAGCCATCATCTGAAGCCGTGACGAGGAGCTGGGAGTCAGGGGAGAAGGTCAAGGAGCGAATGGGCATCGCGTGGCCTGAAAATCAGAAAAGCCGTTAACCTGGCAGATGTTGCATGAGCTTCCTGATAACTGTGCTCTTTTAATAACCAATAATAACTGAGCTGGAATAGCCCCGAGGCTTCAGTCAAAAGAGACATTGGCTAGACCCTTCCTCCCATTCCTGTGTGACTCCAGCCTCTGATGGAGCATCTCTTCTTTGTTTCCTTCTCTAATTACCCAGGCCTCAATACACATCACTAAAATAAAATAAAATAAAATAAAGTAAAATAAATAAATAAATAACCTGGAGGGTTAGAGACAGCTCAGCATGTATTGCTCTCTCACAGAACCCAAGTTCAGTTCCTGGTACCCATGGCTCCAAGGGATTAAAAAATCTGGCCTCTGTAGGCAGACATACTCTCCCCCACCCCTCCATCTCTCTCATACATACACATGATGTAAAACCTTAAAATCCAAAAAAACAAACAAAACAAAAAACAAAAACAAAACCCAAAAAACAAACAAACAAACAAACAAAAAACCCCTGCAATTCTGGCTCCAAGGAATTTAAAAAAAAAAAAAACAAACTGCCCGTGTAGGCAGGTGCATGAGCTTGAGAGCTTTTAAGTACAGATACAGATACACACACACACACACACACACACACACACACACACACACACACACACACAATTAAAAACCTAAAATACAAAAGCTCTCAACTATAAATATAGCCAAACATAGAAATACAGACTGCTTCTGATTCGTAAGGTTGGACGAATAACATGTTTCTACCAAATCTCTTTCCTTGGGTGAAAGATAAACTGAGAAGATAGTTTGTGTGCTTAGTTAGAATTACAGATCACACATGAGAGGAATGAGCTCTCCTGTTCTGTCCTTGAAAGATCTTCAGTGTGGAGAGTGAGCACAACTGTTCTCATCTGGTATCAAATAAGCACAGAAAAGGAGAAGCCTTCCAATCACAAAGCTCATGAAGAAAAGAGGAGGGAAGGAGAGAGGAAGAGATCAGACACATATATAAAAAGCAACCTACTTCACTAAAAAAGTATTTGACATCATAAGAACTATTTGTCCTGATCAGACCCACAGCTCTAAGTCCAGCAATAGTGACACTTCAGTTTTCCAACAGAGATTAAAATAATTTAGATTTTAACATTTTAACAAAAGAAGCACTCTTGCTTTGTGACCTGATAATCCATCCAGTGAGCACAAAATAGATGAGTTGTGGATACCTTCCAGCGTATGCAGAAGCTTTCCAGTTGCAATATCAAAAATATTGATGATTCCGTCTATGGCGCCACTGGCCAGGTATTTCCCGTCAGGACTCTGTTGAGGAGAGATGGGTGCTTTGAGATGATTTGGTTAATCTGTCTCTTCTGATGTAAGCCATCCTGCTGGCTTCAGGTCTAACTGGCTGACAGCAAACACACCAGCAGACAGCGGCCTCAGGAGCACAACAGGCTCTGTGCAGAGAGCGACAGCTAAAAGACTTGACAGGGAGGTTTCCTTACATATGCGATACTAAGGATGAATTTTCCTCTAGTGTCCAGAGAATATTCTTTTTTTCCACTTTCCACACCAAAAATGTTCACTTTCCCCATGTGAGTTCCTGTGGCCAGATACTGGGAGTCAGGAGAAAATGCCAAGGTCCAGGCATCCACTAGAAAGGAAACAAAAGGAAAGTACCCAGTGAGAACAGACTGACTTTAATTACAAACTATAGTTTCATCACACAGAGTCTTTCAAGTTAGAGAAACGGTGTCCTGGCTCAGGACCAAATGGACAGTCTTTTAACTTAGAGAAAACATTTCCTGATTTTGGACACTTCTTTACCAAGTTTAAATTTTGGCTATGAGATTTTTTTTTTAAAGATTTATTTATTTCATGTATGAATACACTGTAGCTGTCTTCAGACACACCAGAAGATGACATGGATCCCATTACAGATGGTTGTGAGCCACCATGTGGTTGCTGGGAACTGAACTCAGGACCTTGGGAAGAGCAGTCAGTGCTCTTAACCACTGAGCCATCTCTCCAGCCCTATGAGATTCTTAAATCAAAATAAATAAATAAATAAATAAATAAATAAGGTCTGAAGAATGCCCAGAGCTAACCAGGACATGAGAAATCAGAACCTTCATACTCTGATGGCAATGTAAAATGGGACAGCAACTCTGAAAAGCAGTTTGACAGTTTCTTAGGTGAAAGCAAACACTACAGTCCACTCCCAGGAGCTACACAGGAGATGTGAGAGCATGCACACACAGACTTACGCTCTCATCTCCACAGCTTTACTCATAACAGCTCAAACTGCAAACAGTCTAAGACTGCAACTGGCGAATGAGGGAGCTATGGTGCGACCTCATAAAAGAATAGTTCTGTTAGCATTTGTCAGAGGCTGACAGCGAGCCAGGAACGTGTTAGTGGACATGAGAAAATCGTCTGGGCATGGAGCTTCCATAAACGCACTATAGTGATAGCTGCCCAATTACAGAAATGTATTCCATAAACATAAAATGACAATGTCAGAGTAATTACACAGGTGAAATTTTACCTCATGTAAGCTATAAATAAAAACTACCAAATATAGTCCTAAAAGACTGCAGCAGAGCCCACGGTACAGACTCACAGGCAATGAGGAGTCACTGCGAGGTCAGTTGTTAAGTGACACTATGACCTCAGCTGACTCAGTCCAGTGAATGGGGACTGAAATACCAGTGTCCCTGGCTGGACTGGGCAGGTCTGCACATATGCACATGGTCTTCATCTGGGCTGCCAAGGGTGCTTCCGCACTCCTTCTCAGCTGCCTGGGGACCTGCCTCAGCTCATCCTAGCAGCTTTAGGAGCCAAGTCAGAGACCTAGTTTTTATAGCATGCCTGCTCACTTTCCTAAGTCTCATCTTGAAGAGTTGTCCCACACCAGCACAGAGAAGGGGCTCCTTTCTAAGTCCGTCCTCATTCCTGGGACAGGCTCAGTGATGCTGACCGTGGCTCTTCTGCAATCTTCTTATCTTATGAAACAGTGAAGGAGAGGCAGGCTTAGGAGCTGTTATTAAACATGATCACTTTTACTTACTAAATGTCTGTTTAAAAATAAAATTTACTTTAAAAGTTCTCAACTATTAAGACCTGGAAATGTTTTTATAATCCATTTTAATATTGTTTTCTTTTGTGGTGGGTTCACAAACTTGAATAAGGATGTGTATGGGCACCATAGGAGCACGTGAGCACGCTACAGAACGTGTGATGACAGGACAAGGTCAGGCATCAGCCCTCAACTTGAGACAGGGCCACTTGTTCCCCACTGTGCATATCAGGGGAGCCACCCGGCTCCACCCCTTCCTGCTTCCTCCTGGACTCTGGAGATCTCAAGTCAAGTCCTAACGCTTGTGTGCCGGTGCTTGCTTTACTCCCTGAGCAACTAAATTCCCTAGGCCTCAACAGCTTTCTAGTATCTGTAAGTTGAATGTCAGAGGGCAGTTTTCTTTCTGTTCCCCTATGTAAGAGCAATCCCTAGGCATGGAAGGCCTGAGAGACTTTGCTGTCATCAGCTCCAGTGATCAAACCTGGTTGTCAACTTGACTCATGTGAAGTCATCTAAAACACAAGTGGCTAAGCAGTTCTGTGAAACTTTTTCTTTTCTTTTCTTTTTAAGATGTATTTATTTATTGTATGTGAGTACACTGTCACCTTCTTTAGACACACCAGAAGAGGGCATTGGATCCCATTACAGATGGTTGTGAGCCACTATGTGGTTGCTGGGATTTGAACTCAGGATCTCTGGAAGAACAGTCAGTGCTCTTAACCGCTGAGCCATCTCTCCAGCCCCCGTGAATATTTTTCTTAATTAAATTTTATGAAGCATAAGACTCATCCAATGTGGTGGCCCCTGCTGGTGGCAGCTGAGATGAAAGGGCACAGAAGGGTACATGCCCTCACTCTGTGTGGTATCTACCTTGTTTTGGCATCCCCTTCAGAATTAGAACCTACTTCTTCAGAATGCACTGCAGACTGAGACCAGCCACTCTTTCAGAATCCTCCAGGCCGTCAAGGGCCAGGCTGGGACTGCTGAGCTTCCTGGACTAAGCAACTTCTGGATTCTCAGGCTCTCCAGTGTTCCATGAGGCTGAGGAGCAAGAACAATGCTCCACAGTACTTTAAAAAAAAAAATCCACAAACTTGTTTCTATCTCTCTATGTGCCACACACTAGAACCTAGGCACTTTGACCACAATTAATAGATATAAGCACTGTTCAGACCAGAGGCTTCTGTAAGGCAGTGAAGGTATCTTCTCAGAATGTGTCAGGTAGAGACGAACTAGCATGGACAGCACAGCTCCACAATACTAAACTCTCAAACAACTGGTTTGGTTTGGCTTTCCCATAAATACAGCACTACAATCCATTTGGCAGCCAAATCTGGCGCCTGATATTATGTAAGGTTGTCTTTAGTGTAGGCACATCACTCAGTCTAACTCCCTTGTGTGACCAAAGTGACATCTGGGCTGCATTAGAGTGCCTGCAGTTCTAAACTGGAAATACTCTGTCCTTAGAGGGCTGAAAGGGGACTGTGGATTTCTAGCATCTCCTGAACGGAAAGGTCTTACCTGGTCCCGCATCTATAGATTTCATCTGTTTGCCATTTTCCAAGTCCCAGAGGCGAATATGGGCATCGAGAGAGCTGGATGCAGCAATGGGAAGGGTGTGGCTGATGTCCACAGACACTACCCCGAGTTGATGTCCCTCCAGGCTCCACTGGAGCTCCAGCCTTTCATCACGCCTACAATAGGGATAGAAAAATAATTCTTTACACACAAGATACTGCAGAGGCATCAGAACTCTTACATTCCTGGACATTATCAACAAATGGCCAATGAAATGCAGAAACCTGAGAATACAGAATGTAGCCAGGGTTAACTCTGGGGCTCCCTCCACACAGAGCTTTAATTCCACACATCAGGAAACCAAACAAGGAAAAAAAACTGTTGTTTTAAAGTTACTGTGCTGTTATTACTTTCTTGACCAGTAAAACCAATGCTTTACTTACAGCAACTGGGAGGCCAGAAGCAAAACCATTGCCCAAAATTACCATGGTTTTGAAAGGGGAGAGGTACTCACCATTTCCAGACCTTCACCAGGTCATCCAGGGATCCTGTGACCACCGTTTCAATGTTTTCCTTTTTGTTTGTCTCCCAGGCAACTGACCATATGGCATCATCATGGGCTAGAATGGAAAGTGCTTCACTGAAAGTTTCTATGTACACAACTCCCAAAGTTAGTGTAGTACAGCGTGGCTGAAATACAAGCTGAGAACTGTGAAGTAATGTCCACTTCTATGTGTCTCTTCACTGTACCGCTGGACTTGTGGGAATACACAGGAAAACTAGAGGTTCTTGTTTAGCTTTAGCCACCTGCCCTAACATACAGTATACAGGAAAGGAAGCAGAATCAGAGTAAGACAAGTCTTCAGACTACAAATACAGCCATTGCTCCAATAATCTGCCATCCATCTGACAACCAGACTACAGCAGTAATCAGTTACCAAAATGTCCAAATGAGTGGTGAACCGTCCCTTCCCAAGGACTTCAACTTAATGGGAGCTAAAACCTCAGAGGCCTTTGGAAACCAGGAGACAGTTCTAAAAACAGTACTGGTCTAAAAATGTTTGAGGTATGTTTTACTGTAAATGTCTATTATGCTTAAGACCAGTTATTACATTAATTTTTCCCTAACTGTTGTCTAAATCACAGCTACCTTATGAAATAAGTTACCAAGATCATACCTGTGTCTGTCACTGTGGCACTTAGGAAATAGAGGTGGAGAGCATCAAGAGCCTAAGGCGGCAAGGTCAGAGCAAGCCTGAGGTTACAAGGGAAATCCTTTTCCAAAAATCTAAGAGCTAAGGTGGAGTACTTGCCTAAAGTGGGCAAGACCTGGACTTGGTCAACTGTGTTGAACTTCCCTCCTCCTACAAAGATCACTCTCATTATACAAGGAACTGGAGGCATGGAGGTGCCTTGTTGTTCACCCAAAGGCACAAAGCTAAGAAGGACAGAGCTATTATCCAAACAAGATATTAACTGAAGTCCATATTCAGTCTAAGTCTAAACACTAAATATTCGGTGAGCTATACTGTGGAATCTGCAGAGCTCTAACACATCTGTAAGCTTCAACCATGCCTGGTTACAATTCTCTAAAGCTATCTTTCCACAACTTCCTTATATAGCACCAGACCCAAGCCTGCTAAGCTTGGACCTGATGGTATTAGCGCCATGCAGAGCTGGCACACTGGACAGCTT
The DNA here is from genome assembly GCF_963924665.1 of Micromys minutus. Classification (NCBI taxonomy): domain Eukaryota; kingdom Metazoa; phylum Chordata; class Mammalia; order Rodentia; family Muridae; genus Micromys; species Micromys minutus. Next base: position 45,723,820 of record NC_137985.1, read on the forward strand.
ACTAGTTAACTGAGGAGAATACTTTGGGCTTGAACTGCAGACAACCTAAGTGTCACTTATTTGGAGTGGAAGAGATTTTATTAGGTACCTTACAAACTCCTAGGACTGCCCTACCCCGTCTACACTACTGAGAAGAAACTGGACAGGATTACTTTGTCCATGCACAGGTACTGCTCCCTTGCAGGTCTGTCTCCTCAGAGAGCAAGTCCTTAGAGTGGCCTCAGACCTACTTCCTGCTGCCACTCCCATCACTGCCACAGCCTTGCACTCAAGTGCCTCAACAAATTTTCTGTTCCACCCTCTGCTTTTATAGAGACAATTGTCCTCTAAAAGAGTTGCCATACTTGTAAATGGAGGCTGCTGTGTGAATTCTAAGTCAGGGCCAGTTCTAGGCTGATCTCCACAGTGTACACACATCAACAGGGTTCCAAGTCTCAAATATGGCCTCCTACTCTGGCATCTGGAAAGCCTCCTAAGGTGGAAGAGTTTTCTTTATCCTAGAGTTCTCCATTATGTCATCTAAGACACACACACACACACACAGACAGACACTGTAGTACTGAGATTAGCCCGGTGTATGTGAGGCAAGTGCTTTGCCAACAAGTCATATCTCCAGCCTTCTTCTCCCTTTTTATATTAAGACAAGGTCTCAATATATTGTCTAGACTGGCCTTGAACTCATGATCCTCCTATCCTACTTCTTAGACAGCTGGTATTACAGGCATGTTCCATCCACCAGACCCAAAATTACTATTTACTTTTTAACTGAGTGTATTTGTTTTTGGCTGCCATGGCCAACTCTTCGAAGTTAATGTATCCAGGATCTGTGTATTGGGTTGGTGTGATAAAATCTTAAAGAAACCAGGACAATCTTTTTCCACAAAAGAATTTGAAGAGGTAGCTGCTTACCTTGCTCTTGCTTGAAGAGAATACTGTACTACAGAAGAACAGAAGTCACAGTTAATGTGGGTCCGTTATCGTGCACCCCCCAGCACTCCAAGAGAGACAGTCACTACAGCAGTAGCCACTCCCTATGTCCCCTCCCTGACCCTCCTACACAGTCCTTGCTCCCTACTCATGACACCCTTGTATAGCGACACAGAGAAAAATCACCTCTTCATTCTGTTTTTGAGGTGGGAGGCTTTCTAGGTAGCTGGGGCTGGCTTCAATCTCTGTAGCCAAGGCTTACACTAAACTTCAGCTTTGCCCTAAGTGTTCCCACCATAGGTGTGCAGCATCACACCTGACTACAACGTGCCCTACCCCCACCAGCTACACTTTCTTCACCTCTGATCCAGAAGGAAGCAGAGTCCTATCTGAAGCCTAACTTTTGCTGTCTGAGACAACACAGCCCATACACACACCTTTAAAGGCGCTTATGGACTGTTCTACCTCCTATCCACTTTGCTTTTATCTATACGTTCTTTTAAACCTCCTCAGTCCCCACTCCCCCCCCCCCCCCCCCCCGCAAAACTATGGCAATGGCATGAAGTAATCTTAGTGTGGTGCATTTACAAATGTCTCCTAACTCTGTGATGAGGAGTTACCCAAGTCACCTAGGTCTCTAGGAACAGGAAAAGAATTAAACAGTAGTTCCCTAACCACACACCCAGGCAATCCATTAAGTTTGAAATTTCCAGTAACTAACTGAAGCTTTTCCTCTCACTGCAGACCTTACCTGGTTGGTCATTTCCTTAACCAAAAATGAAGAGTTAAAGGCCAGACAGTTCTGTGAAAACAACACCAGGGTTTTCATCAGTAAGATGACATGATCAACTCAAGGAGGCTACAGAGGCTCCTCTTCACCAAGGCTCTGATACCTTTCTATGGACCAGTCCCTGTGGGTCCCATCACAAGTCCCACCATGTGGTATACGATTTCTCCCAGGGGTCAAGTAATACACATTGCCTCCATCCATGGATTATTTCCCCCAGATCTGAAGAGGCTGTGCAGTATGTGTTCCTTCTTCTAAGAGACAGAATTACAGCCCTTCTTTACTTTAAACCTTCTTCATCTTAGAAAGCAAACAAGGGAGTCCAAGACAGCAACATTCTTATATACATGAACACATATAGTGGTCTCAACCAAAAGTGCCTTTCAAGACCTACAGATATGTAAATAAGGCTGCAAGGAAACAAACTGGTCAATGTTTTCAAAGACTTAGGAAAACACAGGCTCAACTTATTTTATGAGTAGATTTAATTTCATTAAAGTTCTTAATTTTATTAAACTTAAACTTTTTAAGTTTTATTAGATTTATTAAGCATACACACACACATATACACCCATATATTGTGTTCATGGATATGTATGCATTAGTGCATTCACTGCACGAATTATCAAGGGACAGTTTGTAGAAATCAGTTCTTTCCCAGGGGTTGCTTTGACAGAAAATGTCTTTGTGTGTCCAAGGTCTTGATATTTTTGACACACCACTTAGCTAGCAGACTTGCAAAACTTATAAACCTTCTCTCTGGTTGTTTTCAAACACATAAACTACATATCATTAGAAAGAAAACCTAGTATGTTCCCACTCTCTGTGGTAATTACATTCTGTAAAAGCACCACTAACGGTAACAGACCATTAAATGGGCAATATCAAACCACTGCTCTGGAGACCCAAAGGTGGGCCACATTTCTGTCAACTGCTCAATATGTAGCCATATTTTATGTTTTTTTAAATATATATGATTCTGTTTGAATGACCATACATTATTAATTCACTAATATTGAACTCAGCCTAAAGAAAGCTAATCTAAAATACTTATTTTTCTCTCTAAGACTCATCACAGCTTTCTTGCACTGGGTTAAGAACATGGGTTATCACTTTCACACCATGCCAGAAGGTTACCTTCACCACAGGCTCATGAACAAAAACAAGCAAAAAAAAAAAAAAAAAAAAAAAAAAAAAAAAAAAAAAATCCACAGAAATGAGAAGGCATGGCACTAAGGTCCGGAGAAAGGGCACGTTCTTATAATATGAGAGTAGAAACAAGGCAGAGTGCCAACTTAAAACTGGGAATCACATGATTCAAAGCCCTGAACCATATACAAATAAATATTATAGAGTATGAAAACTCACAGAGTCTAGGCATAGGCTCTATGTGGAAAACAATCTTGTCAAAACATGAAAACTAAACTTATGAGAGCAAAACACATATGGCTCTTTATCAACACATTACATAAGAATTATCAACAAGTCTAAAAAAGATGCCACAACCTCAAGAGACAGACAACATTCTGCCTGGAGGTACTAATCCTGACTTTGAGGCAGGACCCTGTCTCAAAACAAAGAGCAACAACAAACCCATCACCACATTCTAATACGAAAATATCTATGATCACTAAAGTCATTAACAAAGTCATACTTAATACTTGTTATGTGAACTCATAATGGGAGAGTATGCTAAATTTTGATTGGAAGTTAACAAATATAAGGGTGTGAATTGTCTTCTAATCCAAGGTCCCAGCCCCTCAATTCCATCCTCAGCTTAACAGGCAGCATAGCTGAGACAGCCAGACTCCTGCTACCTGCTTCAAATGTGTAAACCAAAAAGAATAACGAATGCACACCAAGAACAGAAACTCACACAGACACATGATTCCCAATTAGCTCTGTCCAAAGAGCTCTTAATCAGATGGGCTGATTTGTGACCGACTTTTACTGATTGATGACTCAAAAACAGGACCTTGCCCACACTAGAAAGCACTCATGCAAATTTGGCTGAAACAAGGTGAAACACAAACTCTGCATGAGGACCAGCCCTCTTGATGCAGCCTCCTCCTTGCCCACCTGAACCTCACATTTGGCAATAGTGAAAAACAACAATTTTACAAGCAAGAAGGTTTATATGGAGTCAACTTTTAAAAAGCTACCCTCAAAATAGAATGTGCTGTTTATCAGGCTATTTTAAGGATGCACAGCACCAGGTCCCATTTTAACTATTATTCAGATTAGCTCACTGAACCTTCCTTAACTTCCCTTAGTAGGCATTCTTAACTAGCTCCATTCTTCTGGCCAGAAAAGAGGCTTAGAGCCGTTCATGGACATGTGGGGCAATACAAGCTATAGTTCATACTACTAAGATACATCTCATGATGGGTCATTTCAGAACTAAGAGACCCCCAAGAGGCCTTTATGCCACCTCTCTCTTTAGGAAAATGACCAGTGTTCAGGGTATGACTTAAAGCTCCTTCGGGCTTCCGGAGACTAACCTATGCCTCTGCGAAAGTTTCTCAGGCACGTCAGTAACATACAGTACCATATGGTACTTGAAATAAAGTGAAATAATTCACTCTCTGTTGTTTAGTGTCCAATGATGTGAAGTTTGCTACCTAACAGCGTGGCTAACTACTGGAGAACTGCTATTAAGAGAGTCCCCTATCTAGGGGGAAACTACTCCCCCACCCCGCAAAGAAGTCAGCCCTCGTTTCCGGGATGCACAAAACATTATCTGGGAGCAAAATGAGTCCACCTACCGGCCTTCTGTCTGCCCTCGAGACTCGTGCCTCGCGAACTAACCAGAGTAAATAAGAGTCAAGAAAGACACTCCTGGACTCCCGGAGCCTCCGTGAACAAACCTGCTATGGCGGCCTCCAACCCTCCCTGTTCACTCGCCTCCCCCCCAACCCCCAGTAGGCAGCAGCATTAACGACCCCCGTTCCCCAAACTGCCCAGCGCACCAACTCACCACCTCACAGCCGGCCGCACAGCGAGTCTGACGTCACTGGCGCGCGACCGTGGCGCTCGTGGATGAGCTAACGAAGGGGCGGGGCCTCTCCTCTGATCCCGACCGGGCGAGTACAGCGCTCCCTGCTGCCTTGGCTCACCAGGGTGGAGTCGGGGGATGGAGACCGGGAAGGTGAGCCGGAGTACCTGGGGCAGCCAGCTGCAAACCTACTTCAGAGAGCTTCTCCGATGATTTCCTGGGTTTGTTTTCCTTTTGTTTTTTTCCGCTTTTGCTTTTTCTTCTTCCTCTTTTTCTTTCCTTCTCCCTTTGAGCCCCGACCCTCCTCATCTCCCTTCCTCCTCTTTTTTTTCTTGAGACCAAATCTCGCTATGTAGCCTCAAACTGGACTTGAACTGCTTTTAATTCTCCTGGCTCAACTACCCAAATGTTGGGATTACAGACCAGCGTCCTGCTGTGATGTTTTTTTAAACTGCAGTTTAGGGTCTACGTTTTAGTCCAGTACTAATTTAGTGGGTTTGTGGGTAACATCGTTAAGCAATGAGATGCAGAGAAGTACTTGACCTACTGAGCCTCTACACTATCCAAATCTTGTTTTCCTGTAAGCCGGAAGTCCTTCAAGTAGGCTAGTGGAAACTGATTCTATCTAAGATGGCTTCAGAGTTACAGCAAGACTACCCACCTTCATTATAACTACATCTGCATGCTCAGTGACACCCTAGCACCTTCTTGCCCTGCCTCCACTTCCAGAGTGCTGGGATCACCGCTTTGCCTGGAACTCATGGCAATCCACCTGCCTCAGCCTCTAAAGTGCTGGGATCACCAGCCTAAGCGCCATCAGACCATCACACTGGTCTCTTAAATGTCTTTTGGCATCATTTCTAGCACACTAAGACCCCCCCACCCCCATGTTCTCGCCGACAGATCTGCTTCTTTTCGTTTCCAAATTAAATTGTGGGGTAAAAATTAATTTCATCATCTAAAAATAAAAAAGGGATAGACGGACTTCAGAAAGTTGAAAAGGTAGGTAAGCATGACAAGCAACGGCTATTTTGTAAAAAAATATGTTTCACCTGTGTACATATTCGGTCACAAAAGAAAAAAAACATTGCTTCGTGCTGTGGGCCGTGGCCAGAACTCTGAAAATCATTACAATAAAGATTTTCTAGAACTTCCTAGCTCCGTAATTTAAAAAAAAAAAAAAAAAAAAAAAAAAAAAAAAAAAAACCGCTACATTTTAAGTTTGTTAAAGTCGTGGCCATGTATGGGAGTGCACACACACGCCATGGGGCAGAAATGGAGGGTCTTAGGTCTATCACATGGGTCCTAGGAGGTAGCCACTGTTACCTGCTGAGCCATTCCCCACAATTTTTGTTTTATGGTGAACGGATTCAAACACAGGACCTTGCCAATGCTAGGCAAACATGCTACTGCTGACCTACATCCCAAACTATTTATTTATTTAGACCCAAGTTCTCACTGAGTTGCCTAGACTGGCCTTTAACTTACTCTGTACAATGGACAGTCCTGGAATTCCTGTTTCTTTGGCTTCAGTCCCCAGCATATCTAGAGTTACAGGCCTGCACTACCATACCTGTCATCCAAACTCAAAGCCTAAAAATACCTCAGAGTGCTGTCTCAAGATGCCAAACAGAGAACTCAGAATTCCAGGAGAATTTGGACGTTGAATTACTTGTCTGCTCTTTAGTGACTGACTGGGAGACAAGGTTCCAAATAATTATGATGTGAACTCCAGATATGCTTGTTCAAAGGGTATGTTAAACCCCCACTTCCCACCTCTCTACTCCCAGAACACCAAGCTCATGAGGTAGCATGGTCCAGCGTGGGAACTGTGAAGCAAGAATAACTGTCCTCTTATGTACAATGAAGGTCTTTGACATGCAATTAAGACTATGAGCCCTGCCTTAGAGTAATATTTATAAATGGGTCAATAACCACATAGAATTTGAGGGAAAAAATCCCATCAAAATATCCATAAAATGTGAACTAATAACACATACACCATGTGAGCTCAGCATATCTAATACCTTCTGTGATTTTAAAGTAGCAATGAGCACACACAATGTTTGGAACCATCTTTCAATAGTTGTAACAGAATAGGAATAAAACTATGGTTTGATTTAGTGACCAAGTCACAATTACTGTTAATTTATTACTCCTGATTTATTGTGCATATACATGATCAAGAAAAGAATTACATTTCTGCTAGAAGTTAAGAGAAATAAAAGTATAATTATGTTCCCATCAAAGTTCTTGGATCTCTGATATGTGTGCTATAAAGCAAATCTGGGAGACAGAGTAACTGTGTCACTGACACACCTGTGGGAAGAGCTGTGACCTTGCAGGTCAGAAGACAACGAAATGGTTTCACAATAAAATTTGAGCAAACCAAGGACAGCAGGTGTGACAGCTGTGTGGCCTGCTCTGAAGGGCTCTGAAAGCATACCCAGCCTTCTTTTGGAAGGCCCCAGGGATTCTGCTTCCTCCTTAGAAAATGGCTTACCGCTTTCCAAACAAGCTTGGACAAAGCAAACCCAGAGAACGGATGAAGCAAGCAGAGAGACACAGACCAGCATTGTCCCAGAACAGGCACTATGCAGCCCAGACTCATGTATGTGTCCAAGCATTTCAGGCTCATGCCACACCCGACTCCCTCTTACATGCTCACCACAGAGTGACAGCCTCATCTTGCACCTCCAAGGACAGGGAGGTCACCATGTTCCTAGGAGAAAGGACTGGCACTACTCTGTCAAAAAGTTGGACATATGTAAGTGACTTCCCAGAGAAGACCAGATCAGCAGTCCAAGAGCAGGACACAGAACGGCGTGGGTCACATATGTCCTGTAGGAGGCGCCCAAAGTCCACTGTCTGCGGTCCTCTTTAAATGCCTTTGTTGTAAAGCCTCCTAACAGGGATTCCAGCCCACCTTTCTGATGTTTGTTCCTTTGCCCCATGGCTGGTATTCTGTTTTCTTTCACACATACATGCACACACACACACATGTGCACACACACAAACATTCACACATATGAACACACACTATTTTCTGAAGTATTTCCCGTGATGCCTCTTGCCTTCTAGATATAATTCCTCTAAGCAGCCCCTCCTTTACTCCACCAAACCCCTACTGATGGAACTTGGGCCCCTTCTGTTTCCAAATGGGGCACATAATGGTTTGAGCTCTAGAACCAAATGCCTATGTTTATTCTAAGATAAGTGAGGTGTTTTTTTTTTCCCCCTTGTGGTGGCTAAATAGGGCTTGTAATTAAATTTTCTCACTAGGGCTGATATAAGAACTTAAAAAAATATATCCACTGGATGGTGATAGCGCATGCTGTTAATGCTGGGCAACTTAGAAGTGAAGGCAGGAACATTAGGGGGTCAGAGCCATCCTCGTCTACATAGCAAGTTCTAGGACAGCCTGGACTACACAAGACCTTATCCTCAAAACCAAAGGCTGACCCTCACCAGCAAAACTAAAAAAGAGTTGCTGTGTATGTGAGAGGCTCAGACTAGTATCTGGCACACAGAACATACAAAATACTAGCTGTTATTTCTCTTACAGCTGAGGACAGCACATTGTTTTGTTAGGTTCTTGAGATGGCCCGAAATCTTATCATTTTGATTAGTCAAGAAGAGATACATAGGACAACTTGTAAGAATTAGTTCTTTTCTTCCACTAAGTGGATCCTGAGGACCCAGTTCAGAGATGCCAGGCACCTTTGCCTGTGTAACCATCTTGCTGACCCAACAGGATTTTTCTACACAAGGCCTAGGTCAGTGGGCAGGTTGTTCCTGGAGATGTGCTGATGTTATTGTTGCTGATGAGATTTGATGACGTGAGACGTGGGAGGGGATAAGGTCAGGCACATTTATATTCTGTTGGTAAGAGAGGAGAGATGAATGTAGTGGAGGGGCGGTTTCAGCTGCCCCTTCAAGGGCTCTCCCTCCTCTGGGCTTGCCTTCTAACTCACTGGATTAAAGATGTGGGAATGCTACAGCTGATCTTTAGGGTTATAACGAGGGGATTTCCATCTCTCGTCTTCATGTTTTATTTCTCATTGCAGTGTAGTGGGGGCAGGGAGGGGAGGGAGATCGGAGATCACAAATAGAAAGGAAGCCGACAGTGATGAGAATAGGCCTTGGGCTAAGAGCAGGGTTCTGGGTACAAGTCCAAGCCCATAAGAACACGATTTTTTTCTCAAGGGAACCTCTTCCTCTACAGCCAGGATCCTTGGACTGCAAGACCTAGTCTAGGGAACAGGGGCAGGAGTTTTGTCACATTGGCCAGTGGGTGGCAGTAACGGCCTGCGCACAGCACAGCTAGTGAGTGCTGTTGGAGGGAAAGGGATCTGATGGCTCCTTCCATTGTCAGAGACAATGAGAGCCTTCTGCTAAGTCATTGTGGACTGTGAGCAAGACCCTCTCAGGCTTGTTCAAATGAAGATCATGCTCCCATGGCTGAGCTCCTAGGGCCTTCCAATGTGAAAGCCCCAGACGGAGGCACATCACTGAGGCACAACTCTCAGGCACTGTCCAAGACCTGGAGTCATCTATGTTGGAGGGGCCCTCTGAGAGGCATATGATACAGGCCAATATGTGAGAGCCATTTCTCTGGACCAAATGAGGAAGGGAACCAGGCGCCACCAAGAATTTTTTCTCAGCTCTGGAAAATGCCGGAGTCTCTACAAAGCCTGAAAGGAGGCGGACGGAAGCCCCATGTTTTTTTAGATTCATCAGCTGCTACTCAGAGTGACTCATGGTTGTCTACCGTCCATAGATGCCTTACCACTGTTTACTAAAAGGCCTAAACAAGGCAGGCTGGGGATAGTCAAAGGAATTAGATTTCCTTGTCCCCAAGGAGTTCACAGTGACTCTATCTCAACCAAGACTCTAGACCATCTTCAACAAAAACCATCCATCTGATCAGAAAGGTTTCATTTACGTGATTATCCCTGTATCAAAGGCTTATGAATCACATCTCATTGCTCTATAGAAAAGAAAAAGTGTGGTAAAACCGGAGCACAATAAAAGGAGGCAAAGCCACAGCAGAGGGAAGACTATACCCAGGTTCCCAAGTATCCTTGCAGCCTGGCATTCTGCTCCTGTGCATGAGGTGGTCATAGCCCATGAAGACAGGACAGGAGATTAGGACCCGTGTCCCTCCTCCACAGCCTGCACTGACACCCTACAAAAATGTGCAACAGGAGCTGCAGAGATGACTCAGTGGTTAAGAGCACTGTTCATCCAAAGGTCAGGGTTTTATCCCAGCACTCACATGGATGCTAACTCACAACCATCTGTAACTCCAGATCCTGAGGATCAGATGCCCTCTTCTGACCTCTGCAGGCACCACACACGTATGCAGTGCACAAACAAAAGAATAACTCCCAGGATCGGACTCATCCTTGCTGGAAGCCAAAGTGCAGCCAGAGGGCCAGGCCTAGTGTTGGTGGGAGGACGTTCTGCTGGAACCTGGCCCACACCATTTATTTACACACAGGAAGCAGTAAGGCCAAGCTGCACAACAGTCTGAGGGCAAGAAGGTGGACAAGGGGCTAGCGTGATGAGCCTGCCAGCCCCAAATTGGAGCTATGAGCCTGTGCCAAACTCTGCCACGGATGAGGTAGAGACCTTGCTAGTCAAGTCTGAAGAGGGAAGCCAGGGGGATCCGCCTGGGTGATGAGAAACGGAGTTGCAGAGAGAAGCAAGAGTTCCTGTGGTAGACTGGCAGATGCTGAATAACTCTTGAGGTGGGTGGAAGACAGCAACAATAATAACCACTTTAAAACCCATTGCCAGCTGGGGCTGGAGAGATGGCTCTGTGGTTAAGAGCAGTATCTGCTCTTCCAAGAGGGCTCAGGTTCAATTCTCAGTACCCACATGGCAGCTTAGGACTGTCTATGACTCCAATTCCAGAGGGTATCTGACATCCTCAGACAGACATATGTGCAACCACATCATCCTACACACCTCTGAGTGGACCCAGCGGACCCACCGTGCATGACCCTACTACATCCACTCGGGAGCCTGCCGGGAAGAAGGGTTTTCTGAGGAGAGCTGGGTGTGGTCACTGTAAGGTTGAGAAAAGGGAGTTTAAGACACAGTGGGTACAGTAGGTCTGAAATGCTGAGCCCTCCTTTCTGCTGCTACTTACACAGAGTTGCTGTAAGGAAGGGCTGTCAGCCTGGGAAAGTTCCATAATGCCATATCAAATGCCCTTCTGAAAGACAAAGGGGATTTAAGACACCAAAGGTGGCTTTAAAAGAGCCGAATTACAAACTTCCCCCAACCCCACCCTAACTCAGAGGAGGTAAGTGAGCTGAAGTCGCCCCACTGAAAACCCCCCTTCGCCACTGCTTCCGGATGCTGAAGGAATGAAGGGAATCCTGGGAAATCTTGCTATTCAGTGACACCCAACCAGCCCAGAAGGCTGTGTGGTACATCAGCCAGTCTCCTGTAAGAGCCACTGTCTGTCACTTCACTTCTGAGCCCTAACTGTGAACACTCCTTGGCTTTGAAAGGCAGCAGACTGTCCCTGACTGAGCCCTCTCTGGGTCTCAGTCTCTTCCATTCTTTAACAAGTTTTTTCTCTTGGCTCTGAGAGCCTTTTGATTTCACCTGAGCTTCACCTGAGCTGCACATGGGAATGTACTTCCCCCTGGTGTTACTTATCCTGGCTTGTTTTAATTTATTTATCCTTATTTATTTATTTATTTATTTATTTAATTGGTTTTTCAAGATGGGATTTCTCCATGTAGCCTTGGATATCATGGAACTTGCCCTGTAGACCAGGCTGGCTTCAAACTTCACCAAGATTCACCTGCCTCTGCCTCTGGAGTGCTGGGATTCAAGTTGTACACCATCACCACCTCCGGCTTTAATTTATTTTTTGTCAACTTGGCACAAGCCTAGAGTCATCTTGGAAGAGGGAACCTCGGTCAAGGCTTTGCTCAGATCAGATCAGCCTGCGCCACATCCATGAGAAATTGTCTTAATTGATGACAGATGTGGATGAGGGAGAGCCCTGCCCACTGGCTATTTAAAAACAAAAACAAAAAAAAAAAAAGTGAGCTGAGTTGGGCAGTGGTGGAGCCTGCCTTTAAACCTAGCTCTTTGGAGGCGGGTCTCTGAGTTCAAGGCCAGCTTGGTGTATACAGAATGAGATCTAGGACAGCCAGAATGACACACAATGAAACCCGGCCTTGAAGAGAAAAAAAACAACAACAAAATCCAACCAAAGAAAGCAAGCTGAGTATAAGACAGTGAGTGAGTGACCCAGTAAGCACTTTCCTTCTTGGTTTCTGCTTGACTTTCTGCCTTCCCCCAGTGACTGTGACCTGAAATGAGCCAAATGAACCCTTCCTTCCCCAAGTGGCTTTTTGACCAGAACCCTATCACAGTAACACAAACCAAACTAGAACAGCCACACTGGCCAAGCCTCCTTCCAGTCAGTTACTCCTTACAGCACAGGACGCTTTGTAACCGTGATGGCTAACCTCGGTTGTCGACTTGAGTATGTCTGGAATCAACTGTTTTAGATGCTCAAAGCATGCTTGTGTGGGAATTTCTTCATTGGATTGAGGCAAGCGAGCAGGTTAGGTGGGGAAAGCTGGCCTTGGTTTGCCCTGGCTTCCCTGCAGAAGAGTTATCCGGAATAGAGCTGGAGGTGAAGGGACCAACTAAGTCCTCCATGGATCTTGCTCTAGACCTCTGCAGTGTGTATGAGGATTGGAGAATAAGGTAAAGAGGCCCCAGCCTGTAGGCATCTGCTCAGACTGCTAAGTGGAGAGATAAGGACCTGTTGTATGTCCCGGAAGAAAGGCAATAATGTTGCAAGACACTAGTGCCCCAAGAGATGGATAGAAACAAAACCCTATAGTCGTTGCTGCAGGGACCTGGGAAAGCAGGACTGAGTGGGTGCTGAGCCTCCTCAACACAGTGGCAGAGATACTAGTTCTAGGGGGGAGGTGCATATGAGCTCTGATCTCAAAGGAGGCACAACCAAGGGACCAGCCACAGAAGGTTGTTGGCATACAGGAATATAGGCAGCTGTTGTTAAAGTCAGGCAAGACATCCCTGGGGCTTAAGAACCACTACATACACTTCCTTGGGGAAACAGACTCATGTCTCTCCCCCGTCCCTGCAAACAAGACACCAAGGACAGACCAAAATAAAAACTCCACCCAGTCAAGCCTGGTGAACCAGCGAGTTTATCTGACGTACAGCAGCATGGGAGGGGAGTAACACGCAGGAATGTGAGGGACCCCAAAACAGCTGATCATCAAGAAGTCCTGCTCCAACCTAGATAAGAATCTCCCCATAGCTGCACAGTTGGAACCCCCTCTCAGTTACCCTCTTATACTTCATATATTCTAGTACCTTCTGAGACCACAAGACTTGCAGGTGGTGCAGGTACATGCAGCCCTGTCTTAGGGTTTCTATTCCCACACAAAATATCATGACCAAGAAGCAAGTTGAAGAAGAAATGATTTGGGCTGGAGAGATGGCTCAGTGATTAAGAGCACTGACTGCTCTTCCAGAGGTCCTGAGTTCAATTCCCATCAACCACATAGTGGCTCATAACTATCTGTAATGGTATCTGATGTCCTCTTTTGGTATGTCTGAAGAGAGTGACAGTGTAGCTACATACATGAAATAAATAAATATTTTTTAAAAGAAAGGATTTATTCAGCTTCTTGCACATTGGTATTCATCACCAAAGAAAGTCAGGAAAGGACTGGAATTCATACAGGGCAGTACCTGATGCAGAGGCCATGGAGGGATGTTACTTACTGGATTGTTTCCCCTGGCTTGCTCAACTTGCCTTCTTATAGAACCCAGGTCTACCAGCTCAAGGATGGCACCACCCACAATGGGCTGGGCCCTCCCCCCTTGATCACTAGCTGAGAAAATGCCTTACAGCTGGATCTTAAGGAGGCATTTCCTCATCTGAGGCTCCTTTCTCTGTGATGACTCCAGCTTGTGTCAAGTTGATACACACAAAACCAGCCAGTACGAGCCTGCACAGAGGCATAGGAAAGAGGGACTGGCACCCTGTGTGTGTGGGGGTGCGGTTAGTGATACTCCCTAGACTCTCCTTCTATGACGGGAGGTCAACAGGCCCAACTGATCTTACGGATCTCTTGCAAATAGTCCTCGCTTCTCTGATGAAGGTGGTAATGTCTGTCTGTTCAGAGGGCAGTATTCCAGAGCACAGACTATGGTCTGGAATGAGGCCCTTCTCTCGGGCTCAAAATTCACATACTTCATAATTCAGACCGGTCATGTACAGTCATTTTTTCTGAGAAGTTATATTCTGCTAGGGAGTGCCAGGAATCCTCAGAAGGCCCAGTCCTCAACCTTCCATGCCATGCCTTCGAGTGATAACCTGCAAGGGTTCTGGGTGCAGAAGGACCCTAAGGTAGGTAACCTAGCCTCATGACATGGCTCTAAAACAGGCAATTCGAGAAAGACTCATGGGCAAAGTGGGCCAGGGCCAGAAAAGGATGGTCTCTGGGCCTAGCTCTGTTAAATTTTCTGTGGCAACCAGGCTGAGGCTACCCTGGAAAGCCTATAGGAGATGCTGAGGAAGTCCCAGCAGAAAGTGGGCTTGGCAGTCCAGAACTGGTGAATCTATGTGCTCTCTCTCTGCGCTGTATCCCCTTCCAGCCTGGTGACCACATAGCATCCTCTCTCCAGAAACCACTACAACTCTTCTTCTCCTGCTGGACCTGGACCTCTGATCTCTGGTCCCTTCTCACCTTTGTCCTTCAGCCAGGAGAAAGGCTGCCTCCTAGCCTGGCCTCTTATAAGTGGTTTTCTCCCTCTTTGAGCGTGTTTTCCCCCATGTAAAATGGAGATTGTTTTTTTTTCCCCCTCAGGTCCCCAGAACCTGTAGCTTGTCACTCATCCCTTGGGTCACAAGAAATGCTCCGTATAGTAACAGAGTCTTTGGTTCCTGCTTTGAATCTTTCATTTTGCTAAATACAAAGCCAGTTCTAAAGAGAAGGTGTGGCCGACAAAAGATGCTGCCAGCAACAGGGCAGGAATGTAAACTGGCACCTCTCCCTTCCAGCCTGGGCCTCGCTTCAGCAACCTCTAATCCATGATTTCCTGGCTGCAGGCGCCCCCTCTGTAACCCTGCCAGCAGGACTGGAGAGACTCCAGAGACACTTGTGTCTCTGAGCTTTTGCAGTATCTGATACTGAGACAGTGGATCCAAAGGACTTGGAATTTCCTAAAGAATTTTATGCTGGGGAAAGAAAAAACCAGAGCCCTGGTGCCAGCCAAAGGGAGAGCTCCTTCCCTAGGGAGAAGTGTCGTGCAGTTCCTACAGCTCCCCAGAGCACTTTCAGGAAAGACTGAAGCAGAGATAATGATGGGTGAACATGGCTGAATCCACACCGTGATCAGCACTGCTTAGCTATTCACCCGTCTTGCCCTCTATTTAAATCTAACCCTCGTATCAGGACCCCAAGAATAGGCTTGAGATAAGAATAGTTTCTATACCCCTTTGATTGTTTCTCCTCTCAATGTGGCTATAGTGAACTAATCTCCATGTTTTCTGATTATGATTCACATTCCAGAATTGTTTCTGAATGTGATTCTGACTCTCTCTCTCTCTCTCTCTCTCTCTCTCTCTCTCTCTCTCACACACACACACACACACACACATACACACACACACACACACACACACACACACACAGAGAGACAGACACACACATACACACATATTTTTGAAACAGGGTCTTTGTGCAGCTCTGGCTTGGAACTCACCCTATAAACCAGGCGGGCCTCAAACTCGAAGAGCTCTCCCTGCCTCTGCCTCCTGAATGCTGGGATGAAAGGTGCACCACCGCTGCCCAGCATCTCTTTGGTCTCTTTAATTGGCCTGTTGAGTACAGGAGACTCAGCCACAGGTTACCAGGGCCCAGGCTCTGATCATTAAACTCTGGAAACACATCCACTGTTTCCCCACCCATCCTCCCTGAATCTGAAGCTTAACAGGCCTTCCCATGTCTGCACTAAGACCAGGCCCTTGCTGGCTTTGTGAGAGAAATGGGCTGGAAATGGAGAAGCCTGGCCAGCTTGGCCACCAGGGGGTGAAAAAGCCTAGTTCCAGTGCTGTGTGCTTGAAGTGTATTGCAGTCCCTTGGTCCAGTTTTCTTGATCACAAGTGCATGGGGCCCTTGCAGTGACTATGGTCTCATTCAGCATAGGAGGGCATTGAGCTTTGGCCTAGCAAGGCACAATGCTGTCTTTCCTGGAAATGATGGCTCCTTGAGCCAGGCCTCAGGGACTGGGGTTCCTGCTCTGTAGGAGCTGTCTCCCAGGGTCCCTTGTCAATTAACTTGGCAGCTAAGTGTCCAGGGGCAAGTGGTCTTTGAGAGGCCTAATGTATCCAAGTCAGAAATGAGTTATGGGGCTCGCCATGGGACAGTGCCCACCCTCCCCTTTACCTCCCTCCCCTGGAGACTTGCTTTGTCATCCAGGTCCTGAGTTTGCATGCCTCGTTGCCTGGCCAACCCTTGGTCAGTCAGTGGCCACGTGGGACTCATTGAAGGCACATCGGCTACTAGTTGTGAGGGATGATGGAGAGCCGGCCCATCTGCACACACATCAGGCCCTTTGTCTATGGGGTGAGGGGGGAAGATGAATGAGGCTTGTTGTCAGGTCTCTGCTGCCTGGGGGGACATGTGGGCCCCAGAACAGACCTTGGGCCGGGTGTTGGGAAGAAAGCAGCCTGTGCCCACCTGTGCAGACAGATTGATCCAGAATAAACAGGCTTAACTAGAGCAGCTGAGAGGAGGCAGTAGGGATGAGCAGTCCCAGAAAGTCATGCAAGTCAGGTGGACCTCAGCATGGCCTGTGACCGTGTGCTCCCTGCTAAAGCTGACCCTTGGATTTAGGGCAAAGGCCTATTTGCATTATGTAAATGCAGGCTAATAGTGTTCAGATAGTTCATTCAAACTCACTCTAGGATTGGGAAACCAAGAAAACTGAGAATGTGCCCAAGGTCAGCTCTAGACTGAGTAGCAGGGCCAGGACAAGAACGGCTGCCATGAACTCCTTTAGACATCCTACTCTGTTGGCACAGACCCAACTAAACACAACAATAACACCGAGACAAGGTAGGTTCCTGGGGGTAGGGGTGAGAAAGAACCAAACAGGCCTCTTATCGTTTTCTAGACTTGCAGAATTGAGCCTTGAGCTAAGCTGGCCTCTGGGTGCAGAAAGATGTCTCCTTCAGAGCATCAGGTAGGTACACAATTGCCAAGCAGGTCCTAAATCTAGAGGAACTGCCCCCAGAGGCCCCATCTGGCTTCCTATGATGTGACGAGAATTCACTCAGCAGCTCAACAACCTTCTGTGGCTCTCCATAGCCACAGGGCACAGTTCTAATTCCTTGGTCTGGCAAGCAAGGCTCTCTGGGATTTGCCTTTGGCCCCGCCCCTTTCCATGCCCATCTCTGGAAGGCAGTTCAGTTTAAATGTCACTGGCCCTTGGGATTCAAAAGGTACACAGTTCCTATGACACTCAGCTGCCATTAAGAATTTCTAGTCTCTCCTTTGATGAATCTTAATGTTTTATTCCTGACCTGGATTCCCAGTTCCAAATTACAGTCCAGCTTAGGAGCTCAGTCCAAGGGGGAAAAGAGGGAGGAAGGGAAAGATGGGTGAAGGAAGGAACTACCAGCCCTGCTTTCAGGGAAGCCACTCAGGTTTACTTGCTAAAAGCTACTTCTCTGTCCTACCCTCTGTCCCAAGAATCCCACTCTTAAGGAAACCATCTAAAACTGGGCAGGTATGGGGAGCTCTTTAGAGGCATAGCTGCTCTTTGAAAGACCTTTAATAGTTTTTTGTTGTTTTGTTTTTATGGCAAATTGGGCTGAGACAGTTCAGCAGAACAAGTGCTTGCCTTGAAGCCCGATGGCCTGATTTGATCCCAATACTCATGTAAAAGTGGAATGAGAGGACTGGCCCTGTGTCTTCAAAGCTATCCCCTGACCTCTGAATTCATTCATGTGCGTGCTCACTCTCCCATCACACACACAGACACACACACACACACACACACACACACACACATGCATGCACAACTACTAAATAAATAAAGTGGGCATACCTGAACATACCACAGCAGGGAACAGTGCGAAGTTGGTATCCATCCATATGATGTCATGACAGAGAGGAAGAGAGATTAGCTCTAGAATATCTGGCCATTCTATAAATGCTTTATGAACTCTGTATGTATGTTAAATGCATGCATGTGTGTTTGCCTATGTGAGTACAGGTACACAGGTGTGCGTGTACATGTGGAGGCCAAAGGTTGATGTCAGGTGTTTTCTTCAATCACTCTCTACAAATTCTCACTTGAATCCTGACTTGGCCAGTCCAGCCATCTTTCTCCAGGGATCCTGTTTCCACCTGGGAGTACAGGTGGACCATAATGCCCACCCCGAATTTATGTGGGTGCTGGGGATCTGAACTCCAATCCCGATACCATAGTAATCACTTGATCTATTGAGCCATCTCTCTAGCCTCTAAATGCATCATCAAAGAGCGCCTTTGTATATAATTCATTTTTACATGCTTGCACAATACATCTCTGAACTCTTTACTCTGTTGGCCTGTTTTCTCCAGTGCCAATGCCTACGACTTTACACTACTAAAGCAGCTGGCATTGGTGGCACAGACCTTTGATTCCAGCACTCAAGAGGCAGAGCAGGTGGATTGCTGTGAGTCCAGGGCTAGCCTGGTCTACACAGTGAGTTCCAGGACAGCCAGAACTACATAATAGAGAGCCCCCAACTCAAAAACAAAGCAGAACAAAACAAAACCCAAACATAAATAAATAAAAAACGGCTAAAGCATCAACAGTTTCCACATCTTGAGGCAATTTTCTCCTCTTTGTTCCTCCTTTTCATAATTGCCTAGTTATCCTTATGGATACATTTATTTGCCCATAAAAATTTTAGTGCCAATCTGCCAAATAGGAAAATCTTATTAGTGTTTTGATTGGTTTCAAATTGAGTTAGCAGAGTGTTTTAGGGGAGAATGTGAAGTTTTGCAATAGTGACTTTTTTTAAAAATTATCTTGATGTGCTATTATTTAAATGAACCTCACCACTGTTGTCCAAGCTGCTTCAGACTTTTGGGCTAACGTGATTCTTGCGGCTGGGGACAGAACTGCACACTGAGTCTCCACGTGTGGGTTTTGAAGTTTTGTTTAAAAAGTCAAGTCAATATTATACAGCAGCGTGGGGACTGCTTACGTTAATGAACTGAAAAAAAAATTGTTCATAATTATGTTGCCATGTGACCGTCTGGAACAGACACGGAAGAGGAACCAGAAGGAAATACAAACAAGCAAAGAGTCGGGTTGTTCCTTGGCTTAATTTTCCACAACATGTTTTTACTTTAAAACTATGTGCTTATGCTGGGTGTGATGTCTCACACCTATAATCTCGGGACAGAATTGCTGAGACTTTGAAGTCAGATTGGGCTACAGAGTGAATTCTAGATCCGCTGCACTGGATAGAGGTGGATCCTTAGCATTCACCATAAAAAGCCAGGCATGGAGGTGTGAGCCTGTGATTCCAATACTGGGGAAGCAACAGTGACCGAGGAAGAGAGCCAGTGTAGACCTCTGACCTTGGCATACATGTATACATATGTGTATGAAAACCCACATGCACATATGCACACGCAAAAACATGGACACACACACATACCATATACACACAGTATATCCTGGTGTCTTTGAGGGTAGACAGGTTCCTTCTATTGTCTGATTTAGCCTCAAAAACACCCATTCAAGGGGTAAGATTGGTGTCCCTATTATATGTAGGCAGAAGCTGAAGCCCCGTGAGAGGAGAATGGCTTGCCCAAAGTCCTACAGCAGGAGACTGATGCAATTCATACCAAACCCAGCCCATACGTAGCATCCTAGGCTTCCAAGTGGTTGAAACAATAAGGTAAATTTCCAGATCTTTTTTTCTCTAACTACCACCCTCCACCCCTTCATGGAGGGCAAATGTGTCAGCTGCTGGGGCGATGGATGTGTCAGCATAGAGAGACAAGACGGATGGACCTTTGTTAATGAGTTAGAGAGTCTGATCCCTCCTAGTGGGCTGGAGTGATGGCTCTAATGACCACTGAATCTGGACTCCCTGAAGACATGACTAGCTTTCATTTGTGCTCCTCAAATGAACAGAGCAAGGAAACCCCCACTCCCTTTGGAAAACCGACTCTTTGGGTCTTGAGGGGCCCATGCCAGATAGAAAGAGACCCCAGAGCTTCTTCAGTGAGGTAGAGGCAGAGTCAATAATGGTGACATTGCAAATCAGGCAAAGGGCAGGGGGCAAAGGGAAGGTCTCAGCCAGTTATGGAGTTACCTAGGTCTATAATAACCTTTCAGTGAAGGCAGGTACACTTTAGTATCTACTTCATCCCCCAAAGCCAGCTGCTTCCTCACAGGGATCTTATTTTGCTTCCTTTCATGGTAGGGGAAGGACACACAGTCTGATCAAAGACTTCAGACAAAGCTCCTGCCATACCCCCAGGAGAGGGAAAGATAAAGGCCTGCTAAGCTGGTCAGATCATAGGGCCTCCCATCAGACTCCCAAGGAGCTCCATTTATTAGACAGGCTACAGATGTATGTTGCCTTCAGCCTCCACCTCTCCCTTCTCCTTCCCAATCCCATCCACTCCATCTGCCAGGGACCCCTGGCTCCTGGCCCTGCCGAATAGGGCAGACAAAGGCCTGGGGGAGGGAGGAACAAGTGCAGCCGTCCTGGACCAGCTGCTGTGTGGAGGGACATGCATGTATGTGAGGCCAGCTGGCAAGCCTGTCCAGAAAATCTACTCAGCACTCACCGTCTACCTGCTGACATCCCAGTACCCACCCACCCTGTGCCATCCCCAGGACACAGAGATACACAAGACTTGGTCCCTAAGATGAGCATTGTGGGGTGGTTCAACAGGAGGATGAGAGAAGCTTCCAGCATTGGGGATCTGTGAGTTGGAATTTGAATCATAGGAGGGGATTTGCCAAGCCGACAGGGGAGAGAGTTGCCAAGCAAAAGAAGTATATGTTGTCTGTGGTCTAAGGAGGAAGCTGCATCGGAAATGGGAAGTGACAGGATGAAGTAAAATAGATCATCACAGCCTTAGAAGCTAGAGAGAGAATGTGACAAGGGTGCTGGCTTCTGCATAAGAGCTCTAGGCAGGGAAGCCACAGTCAAGTCTGTGAGTAGCCTTATACAGGCCTGTGTTGAAACTGGGGGACCCAAGAATGGCCAGTCCCCTGCAGGCCTCCCAGGCCCCGTGGTGGGTTTTAGATGGGTGCTCTGTAAGATCTGGCTTACCTGGGCTCCGTGGGAGACGTGGGGGCAGCTGGACATGGTCTCCCACAAAAAGCTCCTGGATTGAGGATGGTGCTCAGAGGGCCTAGTAGCTTGTCCACCAAGGGACAACATCAGAGCTCTAGGCTCCTGGCAGAACCCACTCGTAGCCCCAGCTTGGTTTCTCCATGATGATTGCCAGCGAGTAAACAGAAAGCAACTGATAGTTCATTTTAAAAGTGTTTTGTCATAGTAATCAATTAATTGAGAGAAATGGAGCATGTGTGCACATAGACAGCTTTCCGCAATCAGGGCTCTTCTATGGGTCACGGGGCTCAAACTTACGGAGTCAGGCTTGACGGCAAATACTCTTATCTGGAGTCATCTTGCTTGTCTATAATAGTTCACTTTTAACTTCTGTAGGTGCCACATCTGCTAGGCTGGGCTTCTAAGCAGGTTCTTTCTCACTTTGGGCCTCAGTTTCCTTACCTGTGTAGTGACAGAGTTCAGCTCAGCCCTCCATCTACACCAGGTTCAGGCCAGCACACACTTCAGCGTGCACACACTTCAGCGTGCACTATGGAACGTCAGCATTTTCCCAGCAGCGCCATCGTCCTGTGGACTTAATAGAAGCCGAAGCATTGCCTCCACAAAAGTAGAGGTTAAAGCTGAGGCCAGCTCGCCTGCCCAAGTACCGTAACAGCAGAGCAGGGGGCAAGAACTGGGCTCTGATTGTCCCCTCTCCCCAATGCCTTTCCCTCAGAACCTTGCCTGTAGCACGCTCACACTGGAGGGAGGGTGGGGACGTGCGGGAGGAGGGCGGGAAGGACAAGAGGCCTCATTGCTGTGGCTGTGTAAATTTGTCTCTAGGTGGAGAGTCAGGAGTTGTCCCCGAGGTCATCCCCTACTCCCTGTGAACTGCTGAGTCAGCCATCCATCTTAGGACCATTGTCAGTATCTCTTCACTAACTGCCTGACCTACGGTGTAAAGGCAAGACAGCCTCTTGATGTCTACTCTGGGTCCTACAGAACACGGGCTGTGCCCAGACCCAATGCCCCTAGATGGAATGAATCCAAGATGGACACTGGTGGATCACTGGGAGCGTAAGGAGCTGCTATGCAGCTAGTTTCTGCCCCCGAGCTGCCGGTTGGTAGAAGAGTTTCTGGAGTGTTCTACTGAGGTAACAGTTCAGCCCCATGAATCATATTTACAAACACTCCAGTGACTAGGAAAGGGATGTTAATTAAATATTCACATCCTGCAGCGCCCTGGGGAGCCGTGAAGATAAGGACACGATCTTTCGCAGCTCGGCGGGGAGCACAGCGCCACCGGAATGTGGCCCGTCATCAGTATCCATCCACAGCCCCGCAGGTCTTATTACGATGATTAATTTTGGAGTTGTCGGCACTAATGCAATCACCTTCATAGCCCAGAAAACCCCCTTCGCCACTCACAGCCCAGGCAGAGGAAGCCTGGGAAGGAAAAAGGGCAAGCTTGTCACCAGGAGAGAGAGTGTGGCGAGCCAGCATCCTCAGCTCCAAACACAAAAGCCTGCATGAGCTGGAGTCCTTTGATCTCACAGCCTGCTCTGGTGCCGCCTAAGACCCTTCAGGTACGCCTCTTAGGACCCTGCCAGCTGCGTTTGTGATCAGAAGAGAACAGATTCCCCTGGACATCTGGGAAGGCCGATGCAGCTGCTCCGCCTGCCCGCCCCAGGAGGGGTATGCTCAGGCTTCTACGGGAGCCCGGGGGTGTCTATAGATGCTCTGTTTCATATCCGTCAATCTTGATTAAGGAGGGCCTCAGGGAGCTTGGGGCTTCTTCAGTCCCTCAGTATTGTTTGGAGATGCCTGGCTCAGGCTGAGGGGAAGGAGGTGGGCAGTAGTCACATCCGAAAAGCCATTAATCCTGCTGCGGAGATCAAGCACCAGTGACAAGCTAGCATTGTGCTATAGCAGCACGTGCCTCACGGGGACTGGCAAGAGGTGATTGATCAGGGATGAATGAGTGTCTCTTTTTTTATGGACTTTCAAAGGCACCATTTGTCGACCTGAGCGGAGCAATCGATGAGAGGCAGCTGACCCCACTGTGGCCACCCTTAGGCAGCAGGTGGAAGAGCCTCCTGCGTGGTGAGAGCCACATGGGGGGGGACAGTTGGAGGGTCTCCGTGTTGAAGCTTCATGCTGTTGGCTGAGTTGGATGCCCACTACCACAGTCCCTCTCGCACCAGACTGCTGATCACTAATTTATCTTGCACAGAAAAGGAGTAGTGGAGCTGCCACCGTGTTTTCTGATAAATTATAGCCACCCCATCTCCAGCCGCGCAGCCTAGAGATGCCCGGCGCTTGTGTAAATCACGCTAATGAAAGCTAAGGTGGTTTTCAAGAGCAAAAAATCATCCGGGAAACCTTTATGGAGGGTCTGTTAGGTACCAAGCCAGCACTGAGCACTAGAAAGGTAGTCTCCGGATGCAAAAGGCCAGTAAGCCAGGCAGACACGCACAAGAGGGAG
The DNA here is from genome assembly GCF_963924665.1 of Micromys minutus. Taxonomy (NCBI): domain Eukaryota; kingdom Metazoa; phylum Chordata; class Mammalia; order Rodentia; family Muridae; genus Micromys; species Micromys minutus. Next base: position 45,747,392 of record NC_137985.1, read on the forward strand.
TGAGTGATGTGATATCCTGGGGAAAGAGTCTAGAATTTGAAGCTAGTTTCATTACCTCTTGGCTGTAAGGCCTTGGGGTGGTATCTCAGCCTTTCAGCTTTAAATCCCTCATCCGAACAGCAGCCACCAGAACTTCTACTGTTTGACAATACGGTCTGCCTGGTAGCTCAGAGGCTCAGTAAGAGGAGCCTCTCCTCTCTTACCTGCCTCTGCACATCTGTGGTAACAAGCCACCTAGGGTTTCAGGAGGCCAGAGATGGAAATGTTTGATTCTGGGGGTGGGAGTGGAAAAGACAAGGACACTGGGAAGACAGGTCTGACAAGCATTCATGGAGGGCATAGAGAGGGAAAGGTGTGAGGACAAGCCTGAGGTGTCCAGTTATGCAAAGGTCTGAGGTAAAGGGAGGTAGTGGGGACCTGAAGGGCAGGGCACTGCAAAGTGGATCTGGCCTGGGGCTGAACATGGGCTGAACAGGGTTCAGATAGGGGGGTACAGGAAATGTGAGTGGAAAAGGGGTCGAGGACATGCTGAATGACACAGGACTATCTATAGAGACCCTGGGTCTGCTCTGGGCAGCTTCTGCCATCCAGATACAGGCTCACAGGCAGAAGTAGATGTATCCCCAGTACTACACCACACACACACACACACACACACACACACACGAGGGGGGGATAGTCGTGATATGAAGAAACCCACGTACACAGACCATGCTACTGCATGCAGACACAAATATGCAAAGACTGGGATATAAAATCGTGGGAGGGGACCTGGAACACATAGATGGACCCTGTGTTCAGAATGACACAGCAGAGCCATGTGACAGGTGCAAAGACTGACATACAGACACACTCAGTGAACAGCACAAACTCACAGATGTGCACACCAGGGTACAAAGAAGATGTGTACACATAAAGACAATCAAGGAACACGTCCAGATTATCATACTGACAAACAGGATAACTCCTCACCCCAGCTTACCTAATACTTTCTCATGTTACCACTGAAATCCCGTGGCTTCAGAATTTTCCCCAGTCCCAGGCAAACTGAGATAGCTGAGCACTCCACCTCTGTACCGAAACATATGTAAAGTCACATGTGGGCTGGGAATGATGGTACAGGGCTGTGTTCTGCACTTGGGAGGCTTAAGAGTGAATGCCCAGGGCGGAGCTTAGGTCCTCATACTCACATGACAAGCGCTGTACCAACTAAGCCATCTCCCCAACCCCTTCTTACCATTTTAATACTTATTTACTCTCCCCCCCTCTGTGTGTGTGTGTGTATGTGTGTGTGTGTGTGTACATGCACGTTCACGTCACAGTGCTCATGTGGAGGTCAGAGAGCAATTCTTGTTCCAGGTAGGTTCCAGGGCTTGAACTCAGATCATTAGGCTTAGCAGCAAGCACCTATATCTGATGAGCCATCACACCAGCCCTCCTTTTAGTGTTTTGGGACAGAGTCATGCTATATAGATTGAATTGGCCTTGAACAGTGATTCCCCTGTCTTAGCCTCCCAAAGTATTGTGATTACAGGCATGCATACAGCTCCTTTTCTAAAATTCTGAACTCCCAAATGTAATGGAATGAAATGAAAATTAAAGCAGACCAGAGTTGACATGGAGACATTTATTCTGTGCCCAATCTCATGGGACTGTTCACATGGTACTTTACTATAATATTAAAGTTTTGAATATAGGGTATCATACTGATTAGGAGAATCTGCAAAATTTAGGTTTCTGAGGCACACCTGGCCCTGAAAGACTCGAATGGGAAAACCATGGGCATATATGTACATGCATGTATTCATGGACCAATAATGTATGTGCATGGAGTGTATCACACAGGCACCACCCTTACCTGTACATGAAGCAGGGACATTGCTCCAGCATGGGCAATGTTCTTGGGTAGAGTTGCATCAATATTCTTTGATGTGACTAGCCCAGACCTATGTGTCTGTGGGTACCAGCGCACCCCAAACTCATAGACTCAGGGAGATTTTTATGCCTAGCCAAAGATTCACATCACTAGTTAATGAGGCGCTGAGGGGCTGAGTCTTAAATCTGGGGTCTCAGGACTTCAGAGTGTATGTCCTTCTCTTACAATTCCTTAGCTCTACCCTCCATGCTGCTGTGAACCCTGTAGGTAGAGTATGCGGAAGGTAACATTTGAGTCCCAAAAGTCTCAGCTAAGTAGGGCTGACCAATAACCACAGCACGGGATAGACCTGAGCTTGGGAGCAGGGTCCTCTCTATCACCTGCGGCCACTTGTAGGTTTTCAGGAAGGACCGTTTTCCCTTCAGCCATCTTTAAAACCACCTGCTCCCTCTTTGTCTTTCCCGGCTTCCTCAGAACTGGACACATCTTGAATTTCACAAGAGGGACTCAAATGAGCTCAATGCTCTCAGGACAAAACTCCTCCCATGAAATATTTTCTAGACCCCAAGAGTCAGAATAAACCCTGAACAGTAAAGAAAGGGGCATCCAAGAGCCCACCTGTGTGCCCCACCTCTGCATGGATAGTTATGGGATTTTGTTTTGGGGATAGTTATGGGTGAGTCAGTCTTTGGGCTTTGATGTTACTTCATCCCAGCACTTGTGTGTTCTAATTCAGGCACTAGAACTTTTTTCAACCCAGCCACCTGGGTCTCTGGCCATGCCTTTCGCTAGTCAGGACTTAATGCATAGGTCTCTCCCAGACAGCCGGTGTCAATGTAGGAGAGACATTGCTCGGACTCACTTTGGTACTTGCTACAAAGCTTTTCTGATGGGAAGGGGGGCTAGTATAAATGCCTATGGTAGAACAAGCTCTCAAATGTGGCTGGGCATCACAATCATCGAAAAGCGTGTCAAAATCTGGTGTCTAAGTCAAATCCTAGAATAATTTCAGAAAGGTTTTTGGGGGAGGCACTTAGGTATTTTTAATCCTGTACAATTCTACAGAGTAGCCATAAGGTCATTTAAGCATGATTCCAGGTATTTTGAGGAATACATGTGAATTCTCATACAGCAGCTCAGCCTAGGACCTGGGGTTCTGTGTTTCTAAGATGTTCTCAGCTGATGCTGATGCCATCTGGTTATAACACACAGGGTGCAGGCCATTAGAAATCTGTCCAGTTCAGATTGAAGAGCATCCGCTCTTCCTTGCATGGTGAACGATTCAAACATAGCAGGCTTGCTGTCTGCCCATCCACCAAGGAGACTCAGATTCTTCTCAACTGTTCTGCAGCTCCAGTGAACCAGGTTTTGCTAAGCACATCCTCAGGGTTCCTGCCACACAGGGGGGCAGTTATATTGGGTGAGAAGGAAGTCTCCGCCTCCACAGCTCATCAGAGGCAGCAACTGTGGGGAGGGACAGGGAGAGCTTGAAGGGATGGGGAGGAGGTCTAGAGAGGTCCCTTGACTGGATCAAGACTTGGTTTGCTAAGGGTTGAGTAATGATTACTAGGGAGGCTTACACTTAGGTTCTGGAGGCTGAAATCTGAGATAATCAGAGCTGGACCTACTGCTGAACTGTTGTTAGACTCTCTACCTGGCTATTTCCTCCATTTCTGTTCACATCTTTTCTGCCTCTATGTTAAAATCCCCCCATTTTCTTCCTTCCTTCTCTCTCTCTTTCTCCCTGTTCCCTTCTCAGTGTATGCATGAGTGTACAGATTCTCGAGTGCACGTGCGTGTGTGTGTGTGTGTGTGTGTGTGTGTGTGTGTGTTAAGTTACCTTTTTTTGAGACAGGATCTCTCAATAAACTTGAATATCACCAATTCAGCTGGGCTGGTCAGAAAATAAGTCCCAAGAAGCCAATTCCCAAGCCCTGGGGTTACATGTGGCATCATGCACAGTTCTTATTGTTTTAATGTGGGTGCTACAGGTTTAAACTCAGGTCTCACACTTACATGGCAAGCACTTTTCCAATGGAGTCATTTCCCTAGACCTCAATTTTCCCAGGCCACATGGATGCCAACAATGTCTCCCACTAGGACCTATGGTGAAGACCTCATCTGATTTTGATCACCTCTGTAAAGAGCCTTGTCTCTAAGTTAAGCTCGAATTCTGTAGAACTAGGGTCTTAGTAAGGACAACTACACACACACACACACACACACACACACACACACACATACACACAAGCAGAATTCAATCTGCCAGAGGTTATTAGCTAGAAGACCAGCCGAGTTCCCAGGTCATTTGAGTTTCCAAAAGAAGTTGGAAGTCTGAATTGAAATAGAATTTATTTTGCAGTGCTGAAGATTGAACCCAAGACCTTGTGCATGAGAAGCAGGCATTCTACATGTGAGCTGTATGCCAGTCCCTGAAATCTAACATCTCGACACCATCAGTGTATGGGGGAGCCCTGTGTGGACATCTTGCAATATCCCTGCAATGTCATGTCTTTACCTGGGTGGTTTGTTCTCCCTGAGGTGGCCATGCCCCTCCAGCAGGGGTGGTGGCTTCCCCAGGCTCCTCCTCACTGGCCTGCAGGTTGTCTCCTAGCTCTCCTCCCCCCACACCACACCCACTGGTCTGTGTCTGCCACTTGCTCTGTGTTTGCCGCTTGCTGCTCCGCCTTCCTTCTTTCTCTCTATTCTTGTCATGGTAGTTACCGGACCCAGCCTCACCTGTGACCCCTGCACCGAGACTACCATACACCCAAATCCAGGCTCTGCCTATCCTCTGTGATCTCGAGTGAGTCCACTTCCCTCAAGCCTCAGTTTCTTGATGTATAAAATGGGTGCACTGAATTCCTGAGGACTGCAGGCTTGGACCAGAGTGCATCCAGAGAGAAAACGTTTCATGAATCAAGGAAACAACTCAAAGAAGAATCTATGGCTCTCATCTCCACTGGAAGTCAGGCCAAGAATGAGCATGGTGTAGATCACAGTCACTGAGACCAGCCACCCGTCTACGCATTTATTAATTAAGTTGTCTCCGGAAGCAGCATGGTGGATGGGTAGGCATTACCAATCTTCTTTTAGAAGAAGAAGTGGAGGTTCCCGATAGTTGAGAATTTCTTCAAATTACAAAGCCCCCGCTGGAAAGAGAAATACCACATTCTCTCTTTTGGCCCCAAGTAGATGGTCTCAGTAGCATTCAGCTGGCCAGAAATTTCCCCTAATTCTGAGATCATGGGAGACAGAGAAAAGATGAGGGCCACTCCTGCTCCACTGTGTGACCTGAGAACTGGCACCTGGGCTTCAGGACCCCATCTGTGCAGTAACCTGGCATGAATCTGGGGCCAGCTCCCTGTCACCCTCCAGCTCCCCTTCCCGCTCTGTCTCTATGCTGCTGGGTCTTGGGCTAAGCATGTCACAGTTGGAGCCTTGGCTTCCTTGTCTGCAGTCTCCTTGAACAAAAGAGTGAGTAGGAAGTAACAGCTAGTGCTGCCTGTGGCACATTCTAGGGCAGACACCACGGCCCCGGACGCCTGCTTCCTGACACTGCCTGCCTCCAGGCTCCTTCCGTTCCTCTAACCCAAGCAGGGTGTGCACTATTCCTCGGAATCTGGCTCTTTGTCCTCTTTGCTGACTCTGTCCACGTCAGAGCACTGTGGCCCCAGCCCCCACGATGGAGAGCTGCCTTGAAGAGTCCTCCTGGGGGCTGCTCCAGAGCCCCCAGCTTTCGGGGACTGAACTCTGACCCCCATTCTTTCAGCATGAATTGGGTCTGCCTGAAGGCGAGGGTCAGGACAGCGGTTGGCGAGTTCAGTGAGGGCAGGGGATAGGGAAGTGAGGGGTTGCAGGGGGCCTAGTGTGCCTCCAAGTAAGAATAGCAAAGCTCAACAGAAATGTCCCTGCAGAGATGCAGGTCAGCGTCCCGGGAGAGGCTGGCAATGGAATCAGCCAAGGAACAAAGAGGTCTTGGAGAGAGCATACAGTCCCGAGTTCCAGCCCTCCCCGGCCTCCCCTGCCTCTGAGAGTCACACAGGAAAATAACACCCCCACAGGTTCTCCAGTGCTGGGGAGATCCCTTGTGTGGGGCATGAGGGGAATAACTGGGATCCTAGGTCCCCAGGAATGGTCACCCGCACCAGTCCCTTACCTCTGCTGCCCAGAAAGACTTTCTTGGCTGCTTACCTTCAGAGTCCAGCCTCAGTGTGGTGACATATTCCCTGGAAAGCTCAGGCTTGTCATATTCAAGTCTATCCCAAACTTCCATGGTGCTCCCCCCCCCCCAGTCCCTTTACAGCCTTACTACATTGTCCCACATCTCATCATGACACTGCAGTCTGCCCTACCCAAGCGTTCTTTTGTAGTATGTTACTTCTCCCTGATCTTTCACAGGCAGGTTCACCTCTGATTCTCAGTTTTACCTCTGAGTCCTTGGCACATGGTACCCTCTCCAAAAACGGTTGGTAAATAGGTAAATCTACTCGTGAATCTTATATTCTAAAAGTTTTTTTTTTTTTCTCCATGAAGATTTTTCTCCAGTGTCAGATTTTCTAGCCAAGGCAACAACAGGATCCTTAGTGCAAGCCCACAATACTCACAAGGCTCCCTGGAAAGCTCTAGAATTCCACAGACAGAATTAATTGATACTTGGACAGCTATATGTTCAGACAAGAAGTGACCTTTGTCCCCCGACTGTGCCAATTAAATCTCCCAGGACTGAACAGTTGGGGACCAAGGTCTGACCCTATCTTTTCCATGGCCAAGCTCCCAGATCATGTCACCAGAACTGATGTGGAATTCCAAGTCCCAGAACCCCTCAGAGTCCACTTTAAAGCCTCAGACCCAAACATAGTGGTCCATACTGCCCTACCCCTTTATCCCACATCAGACTGTAGCTGGCCTTTGCTACTTTGTGGGTTCTTCTTTTCCCATCCTTTATAGAGGGGAGACCGTAGCTACTAACAAACCGCAACCAACCTCCCTAAACAATAACAACCAACAGCCACCCTCGCCCCACCTCTACCTCTTGGGGCCCTCACCTTTATGTCCCCTCTGAAAAGCCCCCACAATTCTAAACGACACACAGTCACAGACGTTATCTGTGAGAAACCACCCTTCTGCTAGAGCATGAAGCAAATCACGATCAGCTGCCATGAACAGGAAGCAACCCCACATTCCTACACCCGGGATTAAAACGAAAGCACATTCTTATATTTCCGTGTTCTTAGAAAGAAATCAAAATTCCACAATGCTCCCTGCACCAGACCCTTCATCTTTCTCTGGCCCCTCACCCTAGATGCTGTCCAGAATGCACCCTCCTATTGCAGTGCAGAAGGGCAGACTCTGAGCAGTTGCACGTGTCTGTCAGCCAGAGCCTCCAGCCCATAATATGCGATGTGAGAACTCAGTATCCTCTAAATAAAACTGCCTACCACTGTTAGGGATGGTGGTCCCACCTTGCCTTCATGACGTCCAGCACTCCCTCCTTCACAGTCACCTTCAACAGCCTGCCAGTCTCTTATCAGCTAATTTTGCTTTGTTATTAGTTCTCTGGTATTACCTCAGGCAAGGCAGAAGCAGGAGAACAAGGCTTTCTTCTGTTCTCCATAGCTACAATGTTGCACACTTATGCACACACATGCACAATAAAATAAAGCTCAAATTTGACCCTATCGTGCATGATCTCTGACACACACACACACACACACACACACACATCCCACACAAATATTAAACCAACATCTGGTTAAATCACCTCTTTCCTTAAACCTTTCTTTACGCGGCCTCCACTGTTCTTGAGTGGTGCTAACTGAACTGGTTCTCTGAAACCTCAGTCCTTGATGGTTTAAGAGAAAGCATACACCATCACCTCTGCTGCTGTGTCCGTAGGTACGTAGGTACGCCAGCATCCTGCAGTTGGTTCACTATTGCCATAACAGAGAGGCCTTCAACCTCAGGGCACGTTCAGATCAACTCTCTCCCCAGCCCCCTAGCCCCACCCCACTCCTGTGTCCCTCCATCTTTTGCCCAGGCCTCCTGGTCCTTCAAGTTAATACTTCATTTCTTGGAAAAACAATTTAAAATCGAATTCATTCAATTACTTGGCGTGCGTTGGTATACTGCTGTTGTACATGTGGGGGTCAAAGGACAACTTCTAAAAATTATCTCTCTCCTTCTACGATGCGGGCCCTGGAGATGGAATTCAGGCTCGGCCACAGTATCTTCACCAGCTGAGCCGTCGCCTCAGCTACCCCAAACTTTCCTTCCTGCCATTCTCAGATGCCCTGCTTTCCTGCCTGCTTCGGGCTGCCATCTGCCATGCTGTCCCTAAGTGTTAGAGTCCCTAAAGAGGCTAGAGACAAGCATATTCTTCAGTAAGCTGAGCTGCTCTTTGGCTCCCCTGCAGCCTGCCTGGTACCCAGCATGACTTCTGTGTATGGAGTTACTTTTAGTATTCACAGAAGGGGCCCTCGGGAAGCTTTGCCATCTTTCAACCTGTTCCCCATTCTTTACAGATCACCCATCATGTCCTTGGGGGAAAGGAGAGGACATAGAGCTTCTCATTCTGTTTGTAGCCCTTTGTCCTTGGTGGAAGGTTTTTGCCTGCTTCTTGGACCTCCTCCCTCACCCCTTTCCAGTTATGGAGTTCAGCCACACTGGAAAACACATAGTTTTACATCATCTGACGACTTACACTGTCATACCCTTCAGGCCTGCTCTTCAGGTTCAACCCAGGCTGGACCGTCAGCCCATGTGGTAAGCATGGGTTCTAGGTTCTCCTCAGTGGAGCAGGGAGCCCTCAGCAGCAGGCCCCGGGTCCTCTATCCTTGGAGCTGCATCCAGTTCCTGTTTCAGACAGGCCTGGGCAAAGGTTCATAAGCAAGAAGGTGGAGAAGCAGAAGAAAGGGAGTGGGGAGGAAGGCTCGGAGGATTTGGGCGACCCAAGAGCCGGGTCTTCCATAGACATCGGGGCTCTTTCTCTGGATCCCAAGTATGATCCTACAGATAGATGAAGCATGGTGAAATGTCTTTGTGGCCATCTTGGTTTGGAGTTCCCTGTGTGGCATGTTTCTACGTATATATTCATCTACGTTTGCACATGCACATGGAAGCTAGAGACTGATGGTAAGCATCTTCAATCGCTCTCTACCTTATGACACAACGGGACCTGGAGGCAACCTACACAGCTAGACTGACCAGCCAGTGTGCGCCAGGAACCCACCTCCCCAGCACTAGCTTTACAGGCATGCCCACCACACCTGTCTCTTTACTCATCTGCTGGAGATCTGAATGCAGGCTGTGCTTTAAGCGCTTTACCAGCGGAGCCATCTCCCCTCCTGCTCTAACCATGAGTCCCATTCTCTCCTTTCCCTTCAGTCCATGTAGTATCTTTGCAGTAAAACCTGCCCATTGCTGTTCCGCCTCATCCACGGCACCATCTTTACTAGCTTTCCCTGGGCTATAAACTCTAGTACTGCTTTTCCAGCTCACAACCCTGACTGACTTTAAGGAGTAACGCCTTGCCTGCCAGGAGCATTAAATGAAGCTGGAGAGCATTAGCTTCATGACACCCCTCTTTTGGCCCCATCACTCTAGAGACAGTGTACCTAGCTTGTAGATGTAAGAGCACAAGGTACACACAGAGCCCGCCCCCTTTTCAAAGTTAAAAAAAAATTTAAGATGGAGGGCTCGAGAGATGGCTCCGATGATGAAGTGTTTGTCACACAAATGGGAGGACCTGTGTGTCCTGATCCCAAGCAGCTACATGAAAATACAGGCATGTTGGACTGCAAATGGGAGTCCCAGTGCCAAAGAGGTGGACATGGGACCTGTCAGCATCCATCGGGGCTTGCTGTCCAGCCAGTCTGGCTCAATTGGTGAGCTCCAGATTCAGTGAGACCCTGACTCCAAGAGTGTGGTGAAGAACGGCACAGAGACCTCTAATCACGTGTGCACCTGCATGTACCACACATAATACATAAAGCCATAAATAAATAAAATACTTTAAGATGTCAGTACCAGAACTGCTTGCCCTTTTCCAATTCAGTTACCAAGTTCTTCTAGGCATGCGCCCAGCCACTACGCTGGCGCGATGACACATGTATGAAGCTGTCCCCACCACACCGTTTCCCAGCCAGTGATGGCCCCTCTCCATTCTCGTGTCTTCAGCTGTCTTAGATGGCTTCTCATGGGCCCTGGGCAGAAGACCAGTTACAGCCCCTTCCAGAAGTACGGGGCTCTCTTCTTTAGCACTCAGCACAAACCACCCCCAGGTCCTCAGGGAATCCTCACCCCAAACCACCTCTAGGACTCGGAACATTTGCGTCTTTTGAGAATCGATTCACTTCTGAGCCCCACCTGGCTGAGCCCAGGGAAATGAGGGTGCATCGATCACCTTTGATCACTGAGCTCTAAATGGTCAATTTTCACCGAGTGTGCCATGATGAGTGTATGAGCTTTTTTTTTTTTCAACCCACGGAGGAAAAGTGACCTTTGGGGACCCAGCAATGGTGATCAGTGGAACGAGGCTGCAACGAAATGTTGAGATCTGAAAGCTGGAAAAGTACGGTGAAGTGTGGGTACTCCCTTATGGGAGACTTTGGGGTCAGGCCTTGCTTTTCAGATCTGTCAAAGCAAAGACTGGAGCTTAGGCTTTCTTGCTCGGCCTGCAGAGCTCAAACCCGCAATTTATGGCAAAATAAGCTGCCGCCATTTTCCCTACATTTTTTGCTTGTTCAGTCCTTTCGCCAGCAACAAAGGCGATGGCCTAGGCTCCCTTCTAACTTAAGCAGAAGATCTGCTTGAGGGACTTAGTTTCCACGCACTGGCTGGGTTAGTGCCTAGGTGACTCCGTGCCTCCCTGTCAGGGATAACAAGGGTGGGGGTTGGGCCTTTCCTCGCCACTCTAATTTGCGCTCCTTGTGCTAACTCAAAAGCCAGAACAGAGCGGACACGACCGGTTAGTGGCAGCCAGAAAGTATGGGTGGGAAGAAAGTGGCTTCCACCGCTATGGCCTTACACGCACGGCTATTTTCAAACATAAGCAAAAGTAGAGAAATAATGTCGTGATCCCTGAATCTCCACTACCTAGCTTCATGTACCTCCTCCAGGCCGACCTGGCTTCATTAAACCCTCTCCCACCACCCAGTTTAAAACAGGATGTGGGCGGCAGGCGAGGAGGAGGCAGCAGGGGAGAGCGGGTTCCAAGCTGCATCACTGGCGGATGGGAAGATGAGGGATGTTGAGGGGCGCCTTAGGGCGGGGAGTCGGGCTCACCCCTCGTGGGCCACCCCCCCCTTCTCGCACCGCGCGCGCGGAGGGCAGGGGCGGGACCTGAGGGCGGAGCCCCAGAAGGGCGCGCGGGGGGCGGGGGCGCTACCCAAGTGACTCAAGGCGCTGGCGGCTGGGCGCAGAGCGCCAGTCTCTCTGCAACGCCGCGTGCGACAGCTCCGCAGCAGAGGTGGGTGCCTGCCGCTGCCTTCGCGCCGCCACTACCGTCGCCACCGCCGACACCACCGTCACCATGCCCAACTTCGCCGGTACCTGGAAGATGCGCAGCAGCGAGAATTTCGACGAGCTCCTCAAGGCTCTGGGTAAGCTGGTGCGGAGGGTATGTCCGGTCTGGTAGAAGCAGCTGCGAGGCGCCCCAGTTCCAGAGAGGGTGGCCTAGGGAGGTTCAGGCAGGAGGGAGTCAAAGGAGTGGTCAATCTCTGTTTCTCGGATCCAAATCCGGATCGCAGAGAGGGCTCTGGACCCAAGGGGTTCAACTAACGTTTGCTGGACATTTGGTGCCTTTCTCGACGGTTCCATCTTTATCGCGTGCTCTAGATCACAATGAGGAGCAGGGACTTTAAACTGGGGCGTCTTTGAGATCAAATCCTACCATGAAAGCACTGGGTAACTCAGGGAAGCCACTTGCCGTCTTTGAGCCTCAGTTTCTCTTCTCAAAAACGTGGGGAGGACAGAGACAAACGGAACTAATTTAAGAACCCCGTCTAAAGCCAGAGGATTTGGGAAGTGCCAAACAGGCCTGGGGTGGGGGACCGGTGGGTGAGGACTGGCGACCGACCGGAGCCTGTGCTTTCTTGAGCAGGTGTGAACGCCATGCTGAGGAAGGTGGCAGTGGCGGCTGCGTCCAAGCCGCACGTGGAGATCCGCCAGGACGGGGACCAGTTCTACATCAAGACATCCACTACGGTGCGCACCACTGAGATCAATTTCAAGGTCGGAGAGGGCTTTGAGGAGGAGACGGTGGACGGACGCAAATGCAGGGTGAGGCCCCAGAGACCGCACCTCCTTCCCGGGTACCCCTTAAAACCCTTGACACGCTGCAGGGCAGGGCGTGTCTCAGGAAGTTTGTGTGACCTGATGGTCCTGGGCTCAGGAGAAGCTCTGCCCCGGTTCCCCTCACACTAGTCCTCTACGCCCCACCCTGGGCGCCAAGAGGCGCGCGCTTTGAGCTCTGGGTGGCTGTGTGGTCCTGGCTGTGGTTGGTGCTTCCCTAGTGGCGCCTTAAGCGCTCGCTCTGGCGGCGTGGGTGAGGTTCCTGGGACCGCTGCTGCCTCCTTTTCTGCGCAGTTACCTGTCATAGGTGGGGTGGCTGATCTAGCGTCCCGCCCCCTGGGTCCCTGGACTGTAGAGGAACTATTTGGATCCGATTGCACGCCCGGATCGTCCCCACCCCCTACCCCGTCACCTCTTCCTGCCCTTCTGTGTTCAACCGTAGTCTTTAAGGGAAGAGCAGAATTTTCCAAAAGTAAAAGCAACGCATGTTCTAGATCAGACAGTATACTAAATGTCCTTTCTAAGTCCTCAAGGGCGAAAGACAGAAAGGGGTGGGTAGGGAGAGAGGGGTAGAGAAGAAGGAGGGAAAGGAGGGAGAGGGGAAGAGAGGAAGGGAAAGAGAGAAAGAGAGGAGGGAGGGAGGGAGAGAGAGAAAGGAGGGGGGAGAGAGAGGAAAGAGAGGAGAGAGACAGATTTTTAAGTAGGGGTTTGCTATGACTAGGCTAGCCTGCACATTTCTGTATAAGCCTGGTGACCTCGAACTCCGATGCTCCTGCCTCATCCCCTGGAGTTCTGGGATTACAGGCATCCATCACTATACCCAACAAGCAAGAGAGGAGTTTTATTGTTCTTCTGTTTGTCTCATGGTTGTTTTTATTTTGTTTTGGTTCCTTGAGACAGGAGGCTAAGGCTGAGTGGGTGCTCTGGAGCTAATGCCTTCTTCACATTAGCTGTTTTATCTACAACACATGCGGTGCTATCTCATTTAAAAAGGATGTTCCCTTCCTCCATCATGGGTTTTGTGGTTGTTTTGTGCATTTTGTTTTCTTGTTTGGTTGGTTGTTTGAGACAGGATCTCGCTCTGTAGCCCAGGCTGGATCCAGCTTGCTTCAATCCTGTTTCCTTCAAGAGCTAGCTAGTACCACACAGTCACCACAGCCAGCTTTTCCAGTGTTCTAGAATATTTACAAATGAAGCCAAATATTGTGACACATTCCCTTAACCCCAGTACTTCAAAGCAGAGACAGACAGATCTCTGAGCTCAGAGATAGCCAGACCTACCTAGTGGGAAAAAAAATTTTGTTTTTGTGATACAACAACGTTCTAAAGGATGGGAAATTATTTCTTTTCTCTTTCCTGATCCAAATGTGACTCTGGTCACCATGTTTGGAAGAACAGAGAGACACAGGCCCCAGTTGCAGGCTCACTCATAAGATAGTCTTTGCCCATCAAATTTGATCCCTGCTTGAAGCTAGCGAGACCTGAGGTTCAAGTCACCACATTTTTTGAAAGACAATACCAAGGAAAAGAACATGGCTGGAACACAGCCCAGCGGTATAACATGTGCCTAGCATGTGCCTAGCATGTGCCTAGCGCGTGGTTGGCCCTGGATTTCATCCTTAGCATCAGAGGAAGGGAAAAGGAAACACAGAACAGCAGTGAGGGTGTGTACTGGAGAAGTTGGCTTGACCAGAGGCAGGGCTCAATTGGGAGCTGTCTAACCCTGGTGACTGCCAGAGAGGGCAATTCTGATTTAAGAACAACAAAAGAATCATGTAACACCCAGGAGAGAGTGGGGCTTAAAAATCCCCGTCCCTTCCCCCACCCCTTGTCTAATGAAGGAGTCCCATGTGTTAGTTAAAAAGTGATTATGGTTACATTCAGCACCACTCAGCCCAGCCGTATCTCACTTTGTGGTGGGCAGACACGGGGGAAGCTACGGGGCCACCTTCCTCTGCCTGTTCACCCCACCTTCAAATTGGCTTGATTTAAAAAAAAAAAAATGTTTCTAGAAGGATGTACCCTGGAAAGCAGAAACATCTTTATCCGCAGAGACGGACACCCCAGTTTACTAGAGCAGGCTGTGTGCTATTCTGATGAGGAACGTGGAGAAAGGAAGGTGTTTGTCCAGAATCTGACCATGGGACTCACCTTCTCATCCGCCCTGCTGGCCACCAGAGCAGATGCAAACATAATGTCTCAATGGTTGTAACATTTTGTGATTCTAACCGAAGTCCAAATTGTTTGGAGAGGTTCGCAGTGTTGGTAGAAGTAAATCGTTGTGTGCTCTGAAATTTATAATCGCTGTGCTCTGAATTTTATTCCTGGAGCTGCAAAGCATGCCTAAGGCTTTGCTGTATGTGTGATATAAGGTATATTTATGTCCCATAAACCCGTGACCAGTACTCTGAATTGTACTTTATGTGGCTCAGCCGAGAAGATGCTGTGCCCTGCCGACAGAGCCCATGTGTTGCTTTTCTGTTTGGCAATTATTCTCTGGTGTTCTTTGTCTTCCTTCCCCTCCCACTGCCGAGACTGTAATTAATATCACTAATGGTTTTCCTGCCTGCAGAGTTTACCCACTTGGGAGAATGAGAACAAGATTCACTGCACACAGACTCTTCTTGAGGGGAATGGCCCCAAAACTTACTGGACCCGGGAGCTGGCCAACGATGAGCTAATCCTGGTAAGGGCTCTTTGGCTAGAAGACAATCCCAGGGTTCCCGTGGTGATCTTCAGGGGTGGGCCATACAGGTGCTGTCCTCACGCTCACTGGTTGAGAGAGTCATTTGCCACAGATTAAAATGTGAGCAGAAAGCTTGGGTGGACGGTTTCAACCAGAGGAAATCATTGTTAAATGGTTGGTAGGTGGGGGTGGGAGGGTTACCTGAGAAGGCAGGGTCATATCTGAGATTGATTTGACTGCCAGACCTTTGTCCAAACTGTTCTTTGTCAACCCCAGTGGCGGGTGACACCCAATCTCCTCTCTGGCTTGGCTTGGAATGCTGGGGCTCTGTGAGACCCCCCTCAGCTTATACAAAATCGGATTCCCCCCTGCACCCCCGTGACCCATTTTGCTAGTAAAAGTTTCATAAAATTTTATTACATCAGCATTCAAAGCTGTACAAAGATTTTTACTATAGTCTTAAAAATCCACTGGCCCCAGGAGACAAGCAAGGACATTTTGGCAATGTCTGAATGTACTGTTGTAGAAAGGTGGGCTCTTTATGACCAGAGCAGGCAAGCACTTTATAAATGTGTGTGAATAGAAACCTTTTGTTTGCTTTTTTGTTTGTCTTTGTTTCCTTTGGGTTTGTTTTGTAATTTTTGAGGCAAGATTTCTCAGTGTAGCCCTGGCTTTCCTGGAACTCATTTTGTAAGTCATGCTGGCCTCCAACTCAAAGATCTGCCTGTCTCGGCCTCCCTAACACTGAAACCAAAGGCATGTATCCATGTCTAGACTAAACAGTTTAAATACCTACAGCAAAATGTACCTGGTGAGGCCATTTTTAAAGCCTTTATGTTGTCTGCCCCATTCCAGTAATCCACTCCTATAATGCAATGTTTTGAAGGCTGAGGCAGGAAAGCCAGAAGTTTCAGGCTAATGGGAATTATAAAACAAGACTCTACCTCAAAACAAACAAATAAACAACTAAACAAAAACCCAAAGGGCTAAACTTATCCACATCTTCTCCAGTTTTATTCAGAGGAAAGGGGGAGCTGAGAGATAAAATAGCCCCTACTTTCTTCCCCTGTGTTTCCGAACTGACTGATATCTCACACCCCAGGCTAGAGAAAGAAAAGGCCCTTATGGGTGCTCAAGAACTTACATCTTTTGTTCTCCATTAGGCATTCTGTTGACATCACCCTGTGAGGCTCCCTGACCCATTACCTAGAGTTTCTGAAGCCTTTGAAGTTTGCTGGGGGAGAGGCGCCCCGTGTGACCTCAGCACGGACCCTCTGTTCTTCCCAAACTCTGTAAAGTTCCTGTTGTTAACGGAGAGATGGAACTGCAGCCCCTGAGAATCCTTTCAGCCCTAAAATTACACGTCTAGCCTGCAAGGAGACCCTAAATTGAGCTGTCTGATACTTTGAGGCTGTTTGATCCCCCCCCCCCTCACCTCTTGTTCTTTGCTAGGATGATTTAACTGGCCCTTCTTTCATGGACAAAAGGCTGGTTTAATTTGCAACCTGGCTAGTGTTTCCAGCCGAGGGCTAGCCATCTCTTGGACTAGGAGAGCAATTTGGGGCTGAGACTTAGAAATCTAGAGAGACAGGCACATGCATTTTTGTGGGAACCAGAGGTAGCAGGGAACACTGAGATGATGATGGAGTTCTTGATTCTAGCTAAGGGTTAAGCAGGAGTTCAGTTCACACTGAAAAAGCGGGAATTTGGTTACCTCTGGAATACTAAGAAGCTGAAGTCACAGGCTAAATGTCAGTGAGGGACTTGCCACATGACTGCTCCCACTCAGCAGTCCCTCCCAGGCATTCTTTCCTGGTTCAGGAACATATATACAAGCCTCAAAGGGAGCATTAATTCCTGGCATTTGGGATGTGAAATGTGGGCTTTTGTTTCAAGGGTTATTATCATTAATAAATCTAAAACGTTGGGAGATGTAATCTTCATGTAAGGAGAGGTAAGTAACTTTAGTTTAGTTGAAATAAGAGTCCCCAGAGCCAACAGTAAATTGCCACGGGCTGTAAATCATCTTCCTTTGAAAACGGAGTATACGCCCTCACACTGCCGTGGAATACTCTATAGAGTTTCTTTCTGGAACCTCCTAGCGAGCATAAATGTATCCAAGGGGATGTGGGGATTTCTTCCCGTGCCATGGAGCTATTGTTTTTGCCTGAGTAAGCTCCAGGGACTTATGCGGCTATAGACTCAAGGAACTCTGGGAAACCGGCATGGTTCTTAGGGCGAAACATCTAAAAAGTTGATTTATGAAGGGAAATCTACTCCATCCCAATCCCGAACACATGCCCAGGGCATGGATTAATTGCACTTCTCACTAACAGGAAAGACGGTAGACACAAAGCCCTTAAAACTGCCCATCTTGTCAGAACTCCCTAATAATCACAGGACCCTAGATTCTAGTCCCAACACAGCAAGATAAATAAATAAATTTAAAAAAAATCTAAAAAGCTTGACATAATTAGACCCTTAGCACAACAGTTTTTAGCTTCTCTTGAATCACCAGCCATTGGGGAATCTGAAAGATAAAGGCCTTTCAACACAAACATACAAAAATACCCACACCAAGACTGCCAACAGGGAGGTCTTGGCTTCGTTCTTTTGTTTGTTAAACTATTATTTGATGTGCATGGGTGCTTTACCTACATGTTTTATGTCTTTTACAGTACGTGTGCCAGTGCCTGTGAAGGCCAGAGGATGGTGTTAGATCCTCTGGAACTCCGAGTTACAGACAGCTGTGAGCTGCCATGTGGGTGCTGGGACTCAAACCCAGGTCTGAAAGAGCAGCCAGTACTCCTAACTGCTGAACCCTCTTTCCAGCCTCTTTGCACCCCCCCTTTTTTGCCCTTAGGCATTGCTTTCCCTGTTCTGACTGTGAGAGTCCCAGGAGAGCAGGCGTGTGAGTAATTGGTATTTGGGGGAATTCGAGACATTTTACTTATACAGGTGCTACCATTTCAGGCACCAGAAGGAAAATATTCCTTCCCATCTGTGGAAGGATTTAAATTCTCCCTCCAGCCAACAAAGAGTCATAGAATTTTAGCTGGAAAGAGCCCTCAGAATCATCTTGTTCAAAGTCACCCTTCCCCTCAACCTTGAGCAGCCCAAGAGAGGGAGAGACTTGCCTGACTGTGGCCGCAAAGTGATGTCAGGGTCTCTGTTCTGTTCGTGCATCTGAGAGTGAGGTTTTAGTTTAGAGATGATGAGTATTATCGCTAGACCTCTACATCCTTGGGGCTTTGTTACAGGAACCCTGCAGAGACCAAACTGCTTAGATGCTCAAGTTCCTTCTATAAAATTGTGTAGCATTTGGCCTACATACAGCCTTCTGCCTCGTTCCAAGTTTACAGTCATTCCTAGCGCTTACTTATAATACCCTATACCATATAAACGCCATGCAAATATGTTACACTATATTGTCTAAGGAATAATTTCCTCCAAAGCACAGTCTATCTGGCTGCAGCTGCCTAAGCCCTTCACTCTCTTGCAGTCACTTGAAGGGACACAGAAGCCCTTTCAGAAATATCTGACCTAACGTTCATCTCCCTTCAGTCTCCCTTCAAAACTAAAGCCAGCAAAGTCACATGTCTTAGGCCAGAAGTCATAGGTTCCGGAAGCAAAGGAGAACTGAATATAACATAATCCTATGTCCTAGTTAGTCCTCTGATGAGAGGAAGCTTAGGGCAGAATGTCTGCCCCGTGCCCTGAGCACTTAGCCGGAGCACACAACCCCAGATTTAAAGTCTGATATGAAGTGTTATTAACAGAGCAGTTACTCATCTCGTGGGTGAAATGCTTTAAACATTTTCGCACAGGCATCTGTCTTGATTGGTTTTCCTTTTCTTTTCTGGGCAGACATTTGGCGCCGATGATGTGGTATGCACAAGAATTTATGTCCGGGAGTAAAGGTGGCCAGCTTGTTCCTGCTTTCATGACAGGATGCGAGTTCCCCTGAGGAGTATGTCGTGGTCTTTCACTGCCAATGGGTCTCTCCCAACACCCCTCCCCGTGAATATTAGGCAATCCTATTTTCCCTGTGACAATGTTGTCGTGCCCTCCCCTCCTCAGGCCCCTGTGGCCTCGTGCATCCCTAGTTTGGCATTTGCATGATTGTACCAGTCATTAAACTAGTTGGATGCATCTCCAGGCTCTTTATTTGAGAGGCAGCTGGTCCTGTTTCAGTGTGGGAGTCAAAGAAGGGCTGAGTTGTCCTGTGTTGGGTTTTCATCTTTGGCCTATTGGCCTCACCATAATACACAGAGCATCCATCAGTGGACACAAGCTGGATTAGTCATGAGTGATGGTTCCTCATAGGAAAATAGTCAGCAGAGAGCACGTAAGAAAGGAACTGCTTATATGTGCGTTTATAGGGCCAGGACGAGGAGAGACAGCAAAGGAAGAAGAGGCCCTCTGACACTAACAACAGATGGAGACTCACTACGCCTAAGCCTAAATAAAATCAGAGGGAGGGAGAGGTCAACACACGTTTGAGGGTTGCAGGCCAAGGGAGGGGCCCTGCAGGAGCAGTGGGAGTAGCAGTGAAGGACACTGCTACTATAACAGACAGACAGACAGACAGGCCTGGTGCTGGTGGTGAGCGCCTTTAACTGGAGTACTTAGAGGGTTAGTGCAGAAGGATCTCTGGGAGTTTGAAGCCAGTCTATATAGTGAGTTCCGGGACAACCCGGATTACAGCGACAGACTCCAGGGCCGTACAGCAGAAAACCATGGGTTTGAACATGGAGAAGAATCCTGATCTCTCTTTGCTCAGTACTATTCATTTTGTCCATTATTCATTGCAACTAGAATGTGAGGGACCAGTGACTGGGGCTGTGGAGGGAATCCTGTTAAAGGTACTTCCCAGGCCGTAGCTAGGCCGACAGTAATCTCGGCAGGCACATACAGATAGCAGCTTTCACACTTGCCAATGTTTACGTTTGAGGATGGATAAATTTCACCCTAAAAGCTGGGGACTGGGGGAGCAGCTCAGTTGGTAGCGTTTGCCTAGCATGTGTGAAGCCCAGGGTTTCATCCCCAGTGTAGTATGAACTAAGCTCGATGGGAAATGCCTGGAATACCAGAGCTGAGAAGGAGGAACGAGACTCAACTACACGGCAAGTTTGGAGGCCAGCATGGGTTAGACACACACTGCAATCTTTAAAGAGAGAGGCGACTAGAGAAATCTGGCATCCTTGGGCGCACGTCCCTCCAGGGCGGTTGCTGGCTCGGCAGCTTCCTTGTCTGTACCCCTTGCCTTCTCCAAGCCCCGTTCTTGTCCCTGAGCTCATTTACCTGGTATATTTGTCTTCCCACCTGAAGCCCCTGGGCTCTCAGCAAGGCTGGGTCAGAGTGTTGGGGCCTGGAAAAAGCCAGCAGACACTCGAGCATGCAAACTGTGCTGAGGCAGACACCTAAGGCCCAGGGGCCCCACCCAAGAGAACGGGAACACAGTTACAGGAATCCTCACACCTCTCAGCCTCAGCCCAAAGTTCCACCTTGTTCCTAGGAGGCTATGCATCCCCAGAGATCATAATGCCCACACCTGTGCCCATCCTGACATCTGCGATGTCACCCGTGGCTTTCTCTAAAACACTGTTCCCTACGGTCTCAATGTCATCAGGTGTTAACGTGTCAAGTCGGGCTAGATTCTGGGTCAGAGTCAGGACAAAGCCTGACACCAGGCTACATTTTGTCTCTGGGGTCCTGACATGCCTGTGTTTATGTCCTGGATCTCCTAAAGTCCCCAATACAACTTCCCTTCCTGCTCTACTCCAATGCACATGGGGCCAGAGTACAGGCAACATGTGGTCGTCTCCACTCTGCTAACCCGGGTCCTCTGCCCCTGGCCAAGTCAATACTCAGGGCCCTAAGGTATGGAGTAGAATGCTGTGGGGGAGGGGCTACTCTGAAGCTTCTCTGGGGACAGATGGAGAGACTCTTGAAGATGGAGAGGTCCCATATCGATATGCAATGGATAGGAAACATACTCCCCTGAGTGGAGGTGAGCTGACCACACTAGAGACTCTGTTTGAGTATTATAAAAACTCTACCCAGTAGGTTCTAGCTGCTCATAGCCAACATGAAGGGGCCAAGCAAGGCCTCATATGTTGGTGTCTTCCTCCTCCTGGGTTCCTGCTGCTTCTCTGGATCTACACATCTGGATTTGCTCCAGAAGAGCTGGCTGGCTGCAGAAGGGTTGAAAGGGCTGTCTATTCCTCACTCTGGGTATCGGGCTGTTTCCACTGTGATCTTTTATAAATGTGACGTGTCACATGGAGAACATGCTTCTCTCAGATCAGAGTTCATAGGGGATGAAGAGTGGATCAGAGTGAAGGTGGCTGCAGCCCTCGTTGGCTTGACAGCCAGCAGGCATGGGTAGGGACATTTGGGTGACAGGATGAGGTAAGAGCACCAGTAGGTCACACAGAGCACCTGCTGAAGCATTTCTTGAATAGTATTGGTTTTACAATATAATTGGTTTTACAGTTTTAGATACAGATACAATGTTTCTCATTCCCTTATAAATACCTACCTCTCGTTGGGTATGTCCTGTAGGGATGTAGGATGCCATATTTCCCCAGTCTCCTCTCTTAAGGAAACAAAAACCTAGGTTTTCTAATCTTTTCTTTTCTTTGAGACTGTGACAGATGGTATTACATATGTTAGATAATATATATATATATATATATGTCTTAGTTACTTTTCCATGGCTATGATAAAACATCATGACCAAGGCAACTTATAAACTAAAGAATTTCATTGGGCTTCTGTTTTCAGAGGGTTAGAGTCCGTGGTGGCAGAGCAACAGTATGGTGGCAGGAACAGCTGAGAGCTCATATCTCAAATGGTGAATAGGAGGCAGAGTGGCAGATGGGGAGTGGCCTGCCCCCAGTGACACACCTCCTAATCCTTCCTAAATAGTTCCACCATGTATTCAATCAGATAAGCCCATGGGAGCCACTCATTCAAACCACTGCAGGACACAAGATTAAATCTTAAGATTTATTATTATTTGGGGGAGCATGAATGCCATGTGGTGGTCTGAGAACTTTCAGGAGCTGGTTCTCTTCTTCACCCTTACATGGATGGGCTCCATAGATTGAACTTAGTGATCAGGCTTGCGCAGCAAGAACCATTACCCACTGAACCTGTCCACAAGATATTTTAATCTAAATAAAAATATCACTATTATGAGAATAATCTCACTAAACATGACATTCTAAACTTGCCTCTATCTTGCTCAGCAATCTCCAGGGTCTGTAGCAGGAAGTTCAGACTGTTTGCTGTAGCATCCAAATCCCTCCATGATTTGGCTTCACCAGACAACATAGAGGAACGGGTCTTTCGTCAGAGTTGACTTCAAATTCCAGGCACACTTTCAATTGGCAAGTGCTAGAAATCCAGCCACAACCGATCCCAGCAGGAAGAACCTGCTCTGCTCTGATATGGGTGAACAGAGAACACGGTATGTTAAGTGAAAGAAGCAGCTCACAGCAAACCAGTATTGTAGGATTCCATGTAAACAGAAATGACTAAATTAGGCAAGTCCACGGAGGTGCAAAGCCCACGGTAGTTGCCTAAGACTGGGGCTGTTTGTGAGAAGAGGGGAGTGACAGGTCTAGTTTCTTCTTGGGATGATAAACATGTTTAAAACCAATGCAATAATGGTTGCATAATTCTATACACTAAAACCCACTGAACTGTACACTTTAAATGAGTAAGCGGCCTATGGCTACCACCACGAACACACACACCTGCTCTGAACGAGTGATTGCACACTACATGAGTTACAGCCATAAAGTGGTTGGGTGTTTCTAAGGGAAGGTACTGACTCTTCAGCTCGTGAACAGTGCAGAAGCTCTCAGCAAAGAAGAGCCACAGGAACCGAGCATATAACAATCCAAACTCACAGTCTCTGGAAGCTTCTCTGTCAATCCACTTCAACCACCTGCTTGATTTTTTTATGCAACTGGTATGGGTCATGTGACCACCCCTGAGCCAGTCACAACTAATGAAGAAATAGCGTACAGCAGTCGGTCAGATATTAGTTATATGGTTTTATCTCTAACCAGATTAGAGCCTGTTCAAGCAGGTAAGGGGTGGAAGTGGAAAGGGAAGTGGGCAGGCATGAGGTGTGGTTACTACCACTGGGTTGGCTAAAAATCCCTGGGTAAATTGTTTAACTACATCTTGCTTTCTGTGAAAGAAGGATGATAGACTGGAGAGATGGCTCAGCAGTTCAGCCAGCTCTTGTCAGAGGATCCTAGTTCAGTTCCCAGCACCCACATGGCAGCTCAAAGAATCTATAACTCCAATTCCATGGGACCCAAGGTCTATTACTGGCCTCCCTGAGCACCAGGGATGCTTGTGGCACATATGCACAGGTGAACACTCATACACATAAATAGAAATGAGTCTTTAAAAAGG
Source organism: Micromys minutus (assembly GCF_963924665.1). Classification (NCBI taxonomy): domain Eukaryota; kingdom Metazoa; phylum Chordata; class Mammalia; order Rodentia; family Muridae; genus Micromys; species Micromys minutus. The sequence continues at coordinate 45,770,686 of NC_137985.1, forward strand.
AACATTGACTGGGTAGTGGTGGTGCATGCCTTTAATCCCAGCACTTGGGAGGTAGAGGCAGGTAGATCTAAGTTTGAGGTCAGCCTGATCTGCAGAGTGAGTTCCAGGACAGCCAGGGTTACACAGAGAAATCCTGACTCAACAAAACTAAATTAAACCAAACCAAACTAAACTAAACTAAAGAACAGTGATACTTGGCATAGTTGGCAGATGGGGATGGGCCATAAACTTATGGGGAAGTTTGGGGTTTAAATGCTTTTGATTTTATGGGTAAACCTCTAAAGCTCCCCAGCTTTATATGCCTTAGGACATTGTCTTTGTCCTTCCCCCTCTCCTGGAAGTGAAGCTTCCCGGAAGGAGGAAGTGTCCATTGCCTCCACAATGAACTAAGAATGAGAACCTGCCTTATGCTTGTTTTCTGGTGCTGCCCTATGCTGTCATTCCACATTTTCTAGGTTTCTGTCAATAGGTTGTGCAACTCTGCATCTAGGAATGGCAGCTTAAACATCCCTGCCCCCTATGGAGCTGAGAAAATGGTTGCCTAAAAATCCCCTGAGACTCAAACCTTCAAGAACAGACATCCTCACTGGAACAGAGGCTAGAATGAAAAACCAGATTCAGGAAACATCCCCCCAGGTAGACACGGCTTCAAACTGTGTCATGAGATATCAGGCAGAGCCCCAGTCCCACTGAAAAGTGTGGACTGTATAGGAAACTCTGCTCAGGAGCAGGAAGACCTGGAAATGCCAAACTGATAGACTTTGTCTTTATGTCTCCCCTGTGTCCTGTGCCTAAATCCCACAGTGGGGACTTACAAAGACATCTTACTTCCCCATCCTACATTGTGACTATATTGACTGCGTGACCCTATGTTGCCTACTGACTCAAGGAGAAGTCTGCTAAATTGCTTTGGAGGAAAGACTTCTCCTTCCTGAGGGAGGAGAGCCTGAGAAACTAATATTTTTATTGCCTCTGGAATTACTTATTTCTGTAAGGTTGTGATGCTTAGAGCTGGTGCATCTTGTGACCATGAAGACAGCCTGAAGACTTTCCGAAGGTTTCAGACAAGAGACACAGACACTGCAGCCTCTGTTTCTCTTTAAATGCATAAGCATGTGATTTCAGAAGAAGAAAATGACTTCTGTTGCTTAAACCTGTCAGTTGTTCAGATATTTCAGCCTCAGTAGGTACAGCTGATGGTGTCCGTGACTGAGTGATACACCATGCACCATAAAGAACATTAGCAAGCGTGGTACCACACTTCCATAATCCCATCACTACTGAGCTTCACAGATTGAGGCCAGTCTGATCTACATGACCAGCCCCTGTCTCAAAAATCTCTTAGACCATTTTATTCATATGACTAATGACACTAGGCTATAATAGAAACACTCTGACCAAAAGCAACTTGGGGAAGAAACACTTCCATGTCCTAGTCCATCCCCGAGGGAAGTCAGGGAGCTGAAGGAACCGCAGGACTGAAGGAGCCTGGAGCAGGAATCATGGAGCAATGCTGCTTGCTGGTCCTCTTTTCTCAGCTAGCTTCTTCTTTTTTTTTTTTTTTAATGTAGCCCAGGCCCACCTATCCAGAGATTAGACTGCCCACCGGGGACTGGGCCCTCAATCAACAGGACAATTCCTTACACACAGCCACAGGATAATCTGATCTGGACAATCCCCCAGTTGAGTGAGACTCCCTCTGATAACTGGAGCTAACTAAGGCAGACATGCTAAGCAGAGGGAAAATAACGGTGCATTACTGTATAGATGTTACAGCTTTATTCATACGTATCCTAACATCCTTCTCAAGCTCCTCCTCTTCAGTTTCTTTTGTCACCATGGTAGCCAGCATTTCATAGCTCATAGGCAGGATGCTACCAAAAGAAAGGTGGGGTAGCAAGTCTACAGATGCAGCCTTCATTTTCCCAGGATGGTCCCCACCCACTCCTTTCAGAGCCGCCTGTCCTTGGGGAAGTACCCCCAGGGATTTTTCCCTTCCTTCCCCATTCTTAGCTGTAACTACCCATTAGTGTCAGGAAAGTTCTCAGATCTTGTCAAAAAAAAAAAAAAAAAAAAAAAATCTACACATCCCATGCATCTATGCAATGTCTAGAAAATTGCACTCCAAGATAAAAGAAATATGGGATGTCAGTGGGTAAAAATTAATATTCATCAAGTTCCCAAAGGACTAGGTGAAATAAAAATCAGGATGAATCTGAAGTCACCTGGGATTACAAAGACTTCAATTGCAGGGGCTGTTGCATTTATCTGGAAGCATCTTTTCTTTCAAAGCATTTCCAGGTGTAAACAGATGGAACCCAGGAGGAGAAGGGAGTGGCCCTTGGTCCTAAGGTCCTTGTTAACTGTGGTTGAAATCTTTGACTATAACAAAAGCAAAGAGGCGTGGTAGGATTCCCCATGTGGCCTCTGCCCTGTTGCTGCAACAACCATCCAAGCCAATCTTGCTTTTTCTACTTTCTCCCTTTCCAGGTTATTTTTAAGCAAATTGTAGACATTTTAAGATTTCACTTAGAATCTTCCAGTATGTATCTCTAAAAGTTACCAGTTCCCTTGACAATAGACAGCTGCATTACCATGGCACTTTAAAAGTTACTAATAATAGCAAGTCCTTTATCTTCAAATGTCTTTCCAATATTTACATCTGCTCCATTGTCTCATGACTTGCTTTTACCTGTTTGCCCAAACCCGGATAGAAATAATCACATGCCATGATCTGCTATGTCCCATTGAGCTCTCCATCTCTCTCCTCCCTCTGCTTCTTCTTAATCATCTTGTTCTATTCTTTGGAGACACACTGGCCAGTTGTGCTGAACAGCTTTCATAGTCTGGATTTGGTATTGTTTTAAAATAATTGGTACATTGTAAACTAGAGACAGAGCTCAGGGGCAGAGTGTTTGCCGCCATGATCAATGCCCTAGGTTCAATCCCCAACAACAACAACAACACACACACAAATACACACACACACACAAAGTGTAAATCTGTATTTATATCTATAATCTCAGTTGGTTCTTGGTTAATTTTTTGGCAGAGTGCCTCAAACAAAAATCCAAAGAGACGGAGATGTTTAGGAACAATAATACAAGCTTATCAGGCCACACCTGGAATCACAGCTCCTGGGAGGCTGAGATAGAAGAATTGCTGTTCGAGGTCAACCTGGGCTATAATGTAAGACCTTGTCTCAAAAACAAACAAACAAGCCTGGTGTGGTGGTGCAGGTCTTTAGTCCCAGCACTCAGGAGGCTGGCAGATCTCCAAGTTTGGGGCCAGCCTGGTCTACAGAGTGAGTTCCCGACAGCCAGGACTATACGGAGAAACCTTGTCTTGAAAAATATTTTTAAATAAATAAAGACATACATAAAGAATAGAAAAGGGGCCAAGATACAGGACCAGGAGGGGAGTCTCAGTGAGGGGTCTTCATTTTTCTTTATGTGTTTATAAAGAAAGAAAAGGAAAGGAAACTCGTCCAAGTTGTCCACTTCTGTGTTGCCCAGACTAGCCCCGAACTCCTGGGTTCAAGTTATCTTTCTACCTCAGCTCAGCCTCCCAAGTAACAGAGACAGCAAGTGCCGTCAGCATTTAACCTTCTTATCTGTGGTTTGTTTGCCACAGAGTCTTATGTATTCCAGGCTAGCTTCTAAATCACTTTATATCCAAAACTGACCTCAAACTGCTGGTCTCCCTGCCTTAATTTCCCCAGTGATGGGATTTCTATATATTCTCTGTGTGTTCTCTGACAACTGAGTGATATCCCTAGCTCCTGAAAGGTACCCGCTTATGGTTTTAAGATAGAAGCCAAAGTATTAGGATCCAAGAGGCAGTCTGTACTTCCGTTTTCCTTTTTTCCTCTACCTACAACAAGACTGAACAACATCCCATTATTTTCAACACCACATTTAGATGTCGAGGGACATGTCTTCCAAAACCTGGGCAGTTTTTAGTCAGTCATTTTGAGGCAGATGGTAGAACATAGAGGCCGGGGGAGGGGCGCATAATAGATGTGGGAACATTCATTTTAGACTTACTACTGACCTCTGTGGGTAACTGTCTCAAAAGGATGTAACTGGATAGGCAGTGCTCACCTCCAATCAAAGCTCTGGTACCATGTGGGTGGCGGGACCAAGGCTCCCCATCTTTGGTAGAAAAATAAGGCATAAATTCTAGACAGATAACACATTTTTCCCATCCAAGAACTTACCAGGCCTGACCCTGCTTAGCCCCTGAGCTCAGATGAGAGGTGTATGTGATTAAGTAATGACTCTGTAAATATCATATGCTATATTAGTGATGATTAGGTGATCTTTCTATCTGGGAAAGTTACCTACCAGGCTTGAAGAAATCTACTTAATCAAAAATGAATGGCACTTATGAGTTTATCCTACCATGAGTTTCCATAAGGGAGGAAAACTCATCAGTTATGCTGAGCGGAGGGAGGTGGGCTCTGTAAAGTGGAATTTGACCAAACCCTCAGAACAGCTGCATTTAAGGAAGGTGGGATGTGGTTATTCTATCCTTTTTTTTTTAATTGGTTTCAAAAAATGTGTTTCAATACACATGTGCACAGCCACACACACAACCAACCACACACACCCATTGAATCATGAACTCGTAAAAAAAAACATAATGAGAAGTGAGAACTCGGGAAAGGATGAACTTTTCAGAGTATGGGAAATGAAACTGAGAGCAGGAACAGGTTCAGAAAATGTGATTGAGCTCCACTTGTTTCTTTCTTTCTTTAGTGGATATGGTGGTGCGGGTCAGTTCACAGAGCTCTGGCTGCCCGGCCCCCTCGGAGCCCCCAGTTTCACATCTGTGCTCGAGAACAGTTGCCAAGCAGGGCTGGCCGCGTATGAAGCACCAGGGACCACCAAGTCCAGGAACAGGAAAAGGGCTCAGTCTCCACCACAGGCCACACGCTTAGAGCTCTCTGCAGATCAAGTGATGGAGACAATTTAAACTGATGTGGGAAGATGTCCATGATGTTTTTTTTTCCAAGAGAGTGATGATTTAGTTTGTTGAAAAATGAGGATAGTCTGCTCAGAGCTTTCCAGAGGCAGAACGTTCCCATGCCTTAGAAACCACACACAGAGCCATTTACGACATTTACCTCTGAGAAGAGCCCCGTTTACTCCAATTTTACAGTGTAGGATTCATTCGTCATGAACATACATGTTGCCTTCACAACTTAAGACAGATTTTCAATTTAAAAAGAGGTTCTGGGCCGGTGTATGGCCAGGGGCAGAACACTTGCTGAGTGATGCTTAAGGCCCTGAATTCAGCTCCAGAGCCGATGAAGACATAGATGAAGTAATCAGAACTAAGAGACCCTGCATGTGGGAGCACATACCCGTCATCCTAGAACTTGGGAGCCAGGATCAGAACCTTGTGTTTGAGGCCAGCCTGGGCTATATAGCAAGATCCTGTCTCTAAAACAGAGCCAGGGATGGCAATCTAGCTAGGTGGGTGAACGTGTTTGCTCTGCAAACCTGAGTACCAGGGTTTGATCCCCGGAACCCTTAGTGGAAGTGGGAAACTAGCTCCTGAAAGCTGTATCGTGTGGCATGTGTACCCTCCCCAACACACACACACACACACACACACACACACACACACACACACACGTCATGCACATACACACAACATATATAATAATAATGAACAAAATTGAAAATAATTTAAATAAAACCAAAGAAACAAACAAAAGGTACAAGGTTCTGAGGATAGGTGGGATCCAAACGTGTCTGCATCCTGTGTGAGACACATGGTCAGCGTTCCACTCTAGAGAGGAGACACTGAGGCCCCCAGAGGAAGTCTCCCAACTTATGAACAGCAGTTGGGATTGGACTCTGCTGAATGAAGACCCAGTGGTTTCATTTTTGGTTATATAGGACATGAAACAGTTTCCTAGCTGTGATTGCCAAGGACCATATCGATGGTTTAGTGTTATTAAATAACTTTTCAGAGGAAGAAACATATCAATAAACAAACTTTCCTGAGTAGCAGAGGTAGGCAGATCTCTCTAAGTTTAAGGCCAGGCTGGTACAACTAGGTAGGTTCTATTTTCAGGCCCATTTTACAGATGGTAAAACTAAGGCTCAGGAAGGTTAAATAATTTATGATGTGGATAAAGGTTATGATTTGGGCCTGTACATGCAGAAAAGGAGCAGAGAAAGAAAGGAAGAGGTGGAGATGTAGATGTGCCCACAGGTGTCCTCAGGACTGCTGCTCTGTGGAGCTGTCACCACCTGACACAGCAAGGCTCCTGGGTCCTCTCAGAAGGAAAAGCCAGCCATACAACCCAGCCCAGCTCTTCTGAGCAGCCACCCAGCCTCCCTTCCACAATGTATTTCTTTTGCTGAGGTTGACAGGCATCCAGTTTCACCCTGAGCCCTGTGCTCCGGGGTCTGGTTTCCATCAGACGTTTTTTACTGAGCCCTCAGCCAGCTGCGTGGCAGCCTCAGGGAGGCCCGAACGGAGCCTGATAACTTTCCATGCCCGGGCCTCCTGGAGAAGACGGTTCCAGAGCTCCAAAGCCAGCCTTGAGTGGTAGCACTAGGGTATTCAATCTGAGATCCCCTTTGAGATGTCTTCAGAACTGGATCCAGGCAGGCAGGAGATAAACGGACCATACAGCTGACTGCAGGTGGACAGAGCCCCCATCCCTCTCTGGTCACTTTGGGGCTGCTTTGGGTCCTGAGGCAGACAAAATAACCGACCTACTCACTTCGCACAGATGGAATCTATCCAACATACGTATGTCCCCTGACTGGTCTGTGGGGGCAGTTTGGCATACTCCCCAGGCTCAGAAAAGGGTCCAAAGCCAGACAAGGAAACAGGTAAAGAATCACAACAGACAGCTAATTAGGCAGGGTGGAGGAAGGAGTCATGACTCTGTGGGTACAGGGTAGACTCACAGTTCAGCCCAACCATTTCATGGAGCAACTGTTAGAGAGAGAGAGACTCCAGACACTGCTGACATGCAAAAGAAAGAAAAGTTTCTCTTTGCAGGGCTTGGCATTGGTCTATTGAGCTGCCTTTGTATGAAAGTCACTTTTCCTCCCGTACCATGCACAACTGTAGCTCTGAGTTTCTGGCAGCCGAGATGTGTCTGGTCTGCCATCTCTTTCCCCTTTTGGATGTGAAACTCTTGACCTAGACATTAACAATTGGTACCGTCACAGACTGTATTAAGCTCCATGGACAGGCAATGATTCTAGAAAGAGCTCAGGCACCTTTAGCTATTGAGCGGTGCACTAGCCATTAGGATAAGACCAGAGCTGTGTGGCCATCACTTGCAACCAAGGAGGACCTAGGAGACTCTATCTGCAAAGGAAGCCAATGAGGAACAACCGACAAACGAAAGAACAGAAACGGAGAGAAAGAGATTTAGCCCTGCTTAGACTCTAGGACTTACTCCTGGAACAGCCCAGTCACAAGAACCCATAATTTTCTCCTTTGTTTAACCAACTCTGAATTTTTATGTCTATAATCAAAAGAAACTAGCCTTTATGGAAAAAATGGCTGGGATTCAAGCCAACCGCCAAGGAGACTCTGATGCTTTGCAAATCCAAACCAAGATTTTGAGCACACTCTGGGGGTTCTGAATCCAGAGGTGGAGAGAAAATGGAGCTGCACTCTGCATAATCTAACTTATGGGGAACATCTCTCTCAGAGCCTCAGGTACTAGAAGCCAGGCAGGGCCAGCCAGGACCAGCGGTGACTCTGCCAACCAGCCTCCATCAGACTGTATTTCACCGAGTAACTGGCCACCGAAACCCAAGTCATAGCAAGACCTGACACTCTGAAGTCAGAGTCCTGGCCAGGGCTGGAAGACCAGTGAGGGGACAGTGGGGAGGTCTCAGCTACGCTTCTGCAAAGTCTAATGTGCTGATTTTTGAGATGCAATCTGCTCTTGCTTCCTGAGTCTTTGTATAGCTGGATAGATCCCTCTACCTAAGTCACCTCTGCTCTCAGACTATCCTTTGTCCTACAGTTTTCAAAATTCATCTCAAAGGCAAGTGCTTCTGGACAACCTTCCGGATGCTTAAAGACATGGCTGTGTGTCTTTATTCATTTTCTATCTTCTCCCAACAAGAAATAAAGTCTGAGTTCCCAGTCCTTGGATCTGGCTTGCCTTATGACAGCTGGGGCATGCCACAGGTGATGCTTGCTGCTTGCTGTTTCTGAGGTAAAGTCACAGGGGACAATACTCTTGGACACGCCCATCCTGTAAAAAGTCCAGTTAGGCTGAATCCACCATGCAGGAGAAGCCACTGGTGGGTGCTTTGGTGACAGTGCAGGCTGAGCCTACTCAGCAGCCAGCCCAGCCCAGCCCAGTCCAGCCCCCCACCCCTATCAAGTCACTGCCAGCCATTGGAGTCACTCAGCTGAGATCAAGGTATAAGAGAGAAGGAAAGACATACACTCCAATGCCCTGACCAAATTGCTTAGTCTTAGGCTTCCAAAAACACATGGCTGTTTTATGTCACCAAATTTTAAAGTAGTAAGGAACTGGAACAATGTACTTAGTACCCCACATCACCTGCGGTGTTATGAGATGGGATCCTGGGATGATAAGGGGCCAAGAACTAACTGTTTGTTTCCAGCATGGAGCTGGTACACAGCATCATTAGCAGATGAAGAGATAAGGCTTGGGGACGATTTTACCCAGCCCTACTGCTATGGAATGACAAAAGATCAGCCAACCACTGGATCCTACAGGAGGTAGCACAACTCAGAGGGGCTAACACTAGAGGTCACAAGGAGTGGCGTTGGGGGGGACATGATCCAAAATTAAGCCACTAAGGTTAATGACTTCAATACCAACACATCATATGATCAAAAAGGTCACATGGCTTTCACTCCAGAGAACAGGGCTCCAAGGCCAGGCCAGAGCCAAGCCTGGGACACTTGTCTGGGACACTTGCCTAAGAGATTCATCTTGGAAACAAGGAAACAGGAAGGCTGAGAGTGGGGCCGGCTCCTTATAGAGAGCTTCACTGGGAGGCAGGTGTCAGGGGCTGGGCAGAACCCAGATGTGCAAACCAAGATTCACCTGCCAGAGGAACAGGAGACTCCCTCTGAGGAGCAGGCGGCTTCCCAGGAGGGCGTTTCCCTCCCTTGCTGAGGAAAATGGTTCAGAACTTGGAAATTGCCCAGACAGCACTCATGGAAATGTTAATAGTAGTAAATAGTGAACCAGCCTGAGTCAGAGAGTTGAGTGGATGCTGGAATGTCAGGCCAGAAGGATATCTGAACCAGGCAGGCCCGGCTCCTGGGCTTACACGCAGGGCATCTCACAGCCTCAGATGACCCTTTGAGGGTACAGGAAAGAGTGGGAATTACGGTGATTCCAGAGAACAAAGAATGGGAGTCACATCGACAACTTTAAAGCTTCAAAAGAGCCTTTTGGATAATGGTGAAGTTCCACCTTACAGCCAAGGTAACAGAGGCTCCAGCAGTCTGACTGGAGCAGGGGAGGCAGGTTGGAAGGCAGGATAAATGGGCTGCTGCTCTGGAGATCCTCCATGGAGCTGTGAGAGGCCTGGACGCGTGTTCCTACCCTAGTTTGAGACCCACCTGTTCCTAGCAGTGAGACTTCAAGGAAATCGATTCTGCTTCCCACACCCCACCTCTTGATTCCTAGAACCCAACGGGGTTGGTTTGCCGTGTGCAGAAATGACATCTAACTTTGTCCATCACCTACCTTCTTCATGGACTTGGAGAACTTTCAGTGACTCAGAGTCAGGGAACCTAAGGCTTCTTCCCGGGGGACCCCTGGGGCTGTGGTCAGTGGTAGTCAGTGTATACGCCGTTTCCTGAGGACTGGACAGTTGGGCAGCTCATGGTACAGCAGCAGTCCTGTCAGAGAGGTGGCAAGCTGGTGCCCTGGCATGCAGCCTAGGCTTGGGGCTGCAAGCCGAGGCCTTCCGGCTCACAGCTTCTAAGTGGCTGCAGATGTGGCATGATAATCCAGCAGGCCAGCTGCTGCTGAGGGGTGAACATCCCGCCCCAGCTCATATGGGCAACCCCAGCCTGCACATGGGCTGTGCTTCCTCCTCTTTGGGACCAGGCAGGCACAGGAGGTCTGAAGAGGGCACTTAGGAAAGCCATGCACACAAACACATGCTGTGCTGTCTTTGGGCTTGTAATTACAGGGGCTGCTGGGAGATTTTTCTGGCCTTTCTTTCTCCAAGAGGCTGATTGCTAATGAGGTCAGATAAGAACATTGTCCCCGGGAGTGCGCTGTCTGAATAGCAAGCAAGAACCTGGCTTGAAATTGACAATATGTGGTCAGGGTACAAATATTTAAAGTGATGGGTGGAAGGTGGGCTAGGGCGTAGCTCATTTGTGAACAGTGAATATGTGCAATTCCAGCACTTGAGAGGGTGGAGGATCAGCAGCTCACGGTCACCGAGTCGTGCACAAGCAGTTCTAGGCCACTGCGGACTATCTAAGACTTTATCTTTTTTTGGGGGGGGGGGAGTTCCTGGTACAAACTAGGTTTCTTTCTCAGGCTGCTATACCCACAGCTACCATTAAGATCTCATGGCTCCCAAGAGATACTTTGCATTTTGTGGACAGGGGGCTTAGTGTGAGAAACACCATCACGCCCACAATACCCTTCTCACTACCTCATGTCCCCCCACCCCATATTTTAAAAACAATTATTTTTTATTTTATGTACATTAGTATTTTGCCTGCATGTGTAAGAGAATTGGATCCCCTAGGCATGAGTTACAGACAGTTGTGAGCTGCCATGTGGGTGCTGGGAACTGAACCTGGGTCCTCCGGAAGAGTAGCCAGTGCTCTTAGCCACTGAGCCATCTCTCTAGCCCCATGGAGGCCAATTTTTATATGATAAGGTTTCCCAAGGCTGTGAGTTATCCATTTCAGGCTAAGATCAGCTCTTGGAGTTAGCTGGAAGGAGACAAAGGCAGAGGCAAAAGCACTGGGGGTCACTGGCCGACCAGTCTAGCAGATCCAGTGAGAGATCCTGTCTCAGAGTATAAGGTCGAGAGAGGGGCTTGGGAAGGGGCTCAGTAGAAAGTTAAATCTCCAGCACCAACTGAATATGACCGCTTGTGCCTGTAACCCCAGCAACAGAGAAGGAAGCAAGCAGATCACTGGCTAGCCAGCCTGGCAGGAATGGCAAACTTCTGGTTAGATGAGGACCCTTTCTCAAGGCAATAAGGCTGGGAGTAATAATGGAAGACATCCACAAGTAGCATCTTGTTCTGATCCACACATGCACACACAGGGCACAGGACCTGCACGTTCATGTGCATATACCATACCACACACTCACTTATATGCAAATGCGCATGCATTTATTGCGTATAACAACTACCATAATTTTGATGCAGTGAGAGGGCATAGTCCAAATCTCAAGATAGGTGTGATATATAAAAATATTGGTGATTTCTTTTTGTTTGTTTGCAGATGTTTTCTTTGTGTTGTTTCCAGTTAGAGTTATAACCCAGGCTGGCCTCAAGCTTACGCTGAAGCTGCAGATGACTTTGAACACTTGATCCTCCTGCCTCTATTTCCCGAGTGCTAGGATTACAGGTGTGTGCCACCATGCCCAGCAATACTGGTGACTTCTGTTGGCACAGAATCCCAAGCTGTCAATAGTGCTGAGCTTACTGTCTGTCTCTATGACAGAAGGCCATGCTGGCTCTCGGTTAGAGGCTGGGAATATAAAGATCTCCTTTAAAAGTGTTTATTTAGTATTACTGTGCATGTGTGCCTGCGTGTGTCACAGTGTGCATGTGGGTGTGCACATGTGGAGGTTAGAGGACAACTTTATGGAGTCAGTTCTTCTACCTTTACATGGGAAAAGAAAAAAAGCAAGAATCCTGAGGTCAAGGAAAAATGTAAGGAATGGAAGTTTTTGCTAAAGAGGAGGGTGAGGAGGGGGAGAAGGAGGGAGGAGGAGGGAGGAAGGGGAGGAGGGCAAGGAGGAAGTGGGAGGAAAAAGAGGAGGAAGAGGGGGAGGGGGAGGAAAAGAGTTAGAAGGGAGAGGAGAGAGGAGAGAAAGGAGGAGGGAGAAGAGGGGAAGAAGAGGGAGGAGGAAGAGGGGAAAGAAGGGAAAGAGGGGGAGGAGGAGGGTTAGGAGGGAGAGAAGAGGAGGTGAAGGAGGAGGAAGAAGAGGGGAAGAAGGGGGAGGAGGAAGAGAGTGAGGAGGGTGAAGGGAATGAGAGGGTGAGGAGGGTGAGGAGGATGTGGCGGGCTGGTAAATAGCTCAGAAGTTAACAGCACTTACTTGGCAGTCTGAGTTCTGTAATCCCAGTGTTCCTACATGAAATGTGAAGCAGAAATGGATCACCCAGGAGCTCACGGACCAGTGAGCCTAGACACACACACACACACACACACACACACACACACACACTTTTTAATTAATTCTTTTACATTCAGACCACACTTGCCCTCCCCCATCTCCTCCCAGTCCCTCCCACCCACACCCCTCCCCAACCCCACCATCCAATCCCTTCTTTATTCTCTGTAGAAAAGGGCAGGTCTCCCATGGATACCAACCAGCCCTGACATATCAAGTTGTAGTAAGACTAGATGCATCCTCCCTTATTAAGGCTTGAGTTGGCAACCCAGTAGGAGGAAAGGGCCCCAGATGCAGGCAACAGAGTCAGAGACAACCCCTGCTCCCCCTGCATGGGAACCCATGCTTCCCATGGAGTCACACATGAAGACCTAGCTACACAACTGTAGCATACATGCAGAGGACCCAGGGCAGTGAGTGCCCCGCAGGCTATCTGGTTGGTGGTTCAGTCTCTGGAGCCCATATGAGCCCAAGTTAGTTGATTCTCTGGGTTTTCTTGTGGTGTCCTTGACCCCTCTGCCTCCTACAATTTTTCTTCCCTTTCTTCCACGAGATTTCCCAAGTCCTGCTTAATGTTTGTCTGTGGGTCTCTGCTTTTGTTTCGTCAGGTGCTGGGTGAAGCCTCACAGATGACAATTGGGCTAGACACCAACCTATGAGTAATCTACGCGTACAGCAGAATATTGTGAATTGTCTCGTTGACCTTTTTTTCATTTGTGTTCGCTTCTCCCCTAGGTCTCTGGGCTATTCAGCCTGTTTCATGGTCCTCCCAGCAGTGTGAGGGATGTGCTCCCTCTCATGGCATGGGTCTCAAGCTGGACCAGACATTGATTAGCCACCCACTCAATTTCTACGACACCTGTACCACAGCACACCTTGTAGGCAGGACAAATTGCAAGTCAAAGGTTTAGCGGCTGAGTTGGTGTCCCAGTCCGTGCATTGGAAGTCTTGCCGGGTTATCGGAGACTGGTTCAGACTCTGTATCTGTCATTGCTGGCAGTCTTAGCTAGGGCCATGCTCATAGATTCCTGGGAGTTCCCAGTGCTCTAGGTTTCTAGCTCATCCCAGAGATGCCAGCCTGCCATTCCAGTTGTCTCTCCCCGTGCTCTCTCCCTTTGTCCTCTTGTCAGCTGATCCCCCCCTGTTCTCAGGACTCACTCCAGTCCTCTCCCCCAACTCACAAAGTCTACTCCATTTCCCCTTCCCAGTGAGATTCATGCATCCTCCCTTGAACCCTCCTTGTTACGTCTTTCCTTGGGTCTGTGGATTATAACATGGTTATCTTTTACTTTATAGCCAATATCCAACAAGAACATATCTATCATTTTGCATTTCTGCGTCTGGGTTGCCTCAGTCAGAATGATCTTCTTTCCATCCATTTGCTGGCAAATTTCATGATGTCACTATTGTTTTTAATAGATGAGTAATACTCCTCCTTTATGTAGATGTACATTTTTAAATTCATTCTTCTGTTGAGGGACATCTAGGTTGTTTCCAGTTTCTGGCTATTATGAATAAAGCTGCTATGAACATAGTTGAGCAAGTATTCTTGTAGTATGGTGAAGCATTGATTGGGTAGGTGGATTAATTCAGAAATACTGCCATATTCATTTCCAAAGTGACTACGCAAGTTTGCACTCCTACCAGCAATGGAAGAGAGTTCCTCTTATTCCACATCTATGCCAGCATGAGCTGTTGTTTGAGTTTTTGATCTTAGCCATCCTGACAGGTGTAAGATGGAATCTCAGAGTCATTTTGATTTACATTTCCCTCATGCTAAGGATGTTGAACAGTTCTTTAAGTGCTTTTCTGTGGTAAGATATTCCTCTGTTGAAAATTCTGTTTAGATCTGCACCCCATTTTTAATTGGGTCATTTGGCTTGTTGACATCTAGTTTCTTGAGTTCTTATATATTTTGGGTATCAGCCCTGTCAGATGTGGGGTGGGTGAAGAACTTTTCCCATTCTTTTGTCCTTTTGACAGTATCTTTTGCCTTACAGAGCTTTTCAATTTCATGAGGTCCTGCTTATTAACTGTTGATCTTAGTGTCTGACCTGCATTGTTCTGTTCAGGAAGTTGTCTCCTATGCCAGTGTGTTCAAGGCTATTCCTCACTTTCTTTTCTATCAGGTTTAGTGTATCTAGCTTTATGTTGAGGTTTGATCTGCTTGGACTTGAGTTTTGTGTAGGATGATAGATATGGGTCTATTTGCATTCTTCTACATGCAGACATCCAAGTTAGACCATTTATTAAAGATGCTTTCTTTTTCCATTGTATAATTTTGGCTTCTTTGTCAAAAATCAAGTATCTACGGTTATATGGATTTACTTCTGAGTCTTCAGTTGGATTCCATTGATCAACTTGGTTTTTATGCCAACACCATGAGATTTTTATTACTACAGTTCTGTGGCAGAGCTTGAAGTCAGGGGTGGTGATACATCTGGACGATCTTTAATGTCCAGGATTGCTTTAGTTATCCTGAGTTTTTTCGTTTTTCCATGTGAAGTTGAAAGCTGTTCTTTCAGGTCTGTAAAGAATTGTGTTGAGATTTTAATGGGGATTGCATTGAATGTGTAGATTGCTTTTGGCAAGATGGCCATTTTTGATATGTTAATCCTACCAGTCCATGAGCATGGGAGATCTTTGCATCTTCTGAGATCTTCTTTACTTCTTTCTTCAAAGACTTGAAGTTCTTGTCATACAGGTCTTTCACTTGATTGGTTAGAGTTACACCAAGGTATTTTATATTATTTGTGGCTATTGTGAAGAGTGTTGTTTTTCTGGATTCTTTTTCAGCCTGTTAATCATTTGTATATAGGAGGACTACTGGGTTTTTTGCTGTTGGTTAGTTGATTGGTTGTTTTTGTTTTTTCTTTTGTTTTAGTTTATCAAGTATCCTAGCCAGGCATGGGTGAAATGAGCCTATAATGCTAGTATTCAAGAAACTGAAACAAGAGCATCAGTTCCAGGCCAGCCTGTACACATAGACGTTTGAGGCTTATGAACCACATAGCCCACAAACAACAGGAGTTTCCTAAAATTTAGCTGCTGACAATATGGAAACTTTTCCAATAAAATGTGCTACATCCCCAGGGCAACTTTATTAAGAAAGTTAATGGTGCCAAGAAAGGGCCACCTCATTGGCCTGCTGTATGATATTGGCAAATCACTTGTATCTTTTAGTCTCAGTTTTCTCACCTTTAAAACAGGACAATAATATCGCCTTGTATACCACGAGGCTGTTTTGAGGACTGGGTGGTCATGGGGATTGCTTTGGAGGCTTGGGAAACATTGAGCTCCTGTGCTATGAACTCAATTGTATCAGAAAATAATAGGAATGCCCAAGGTTGCAGAGCTAAGATGTACAGTCCAATCTCTGTCAAAGGAATCTGACTTCATGTTCTGCTTTCCGGACATGTCGCCTGTACATGACCTGCCAAACTATCGCTCTGGGCATGGGGCTGTGTCAGACATGCCTATTGGTGTTCCTGCTTGCCCTTGCACATCAAGGCCATGTGCAGACAGAAAGAGAAAAGCAGGCCCATTGCCTGATCTCTAATGGGCTTTTGTTGAGCTCTTAGACTATAATTACCTAATGGAGACATAACTGCAGTTATCCTTAATAAAGAGTGGGTAGGGATTTTTAAAGCTTAGTTTAACAGTACATGAAGCTGTAACCCAGAGGGAAGATGGCTCTAGCAAGATTGTGTTGACCTGGCTGTGTGACCTTACCTGCGGTGTACCAATCACAGGCCACCCAGTCACCAGAAACGCCTTTCAATTCTCACTCCAGACCCTTGAGTCCCAACAGCAGTACCTTTCCCAGATCAAAACCTCAGTTGTGCTTTTAAAAAATTTTTCATTATACTCTCTGATAACATATAACCAGGGAACAGTCAGGGGACATAGTTACAAGAGATGTGGACTCTAGGGGAAATGGCAATTTATTTTAGCAGAGGCCAAGGGGCATGGTGGCTATGGGGATTGTCTACACCCCTTGTCCCCAGAATGTGTGGGAAAAGGCCAGTCTGTTCACATTGTAAGCTTCAGGCTAGCAAGGGTTATATAGCAAGATCCTGACTCGACAAGACAAAGGAAAAAAAAAGGAAAAAGTGAAGGGAAGGAAGGAAGGAAGGAAGGAAGGAAGGAAGGAAGGAAAGAAAAAAAGAGGGATGAGCCAGGAGGGGCACCACACACCTGCAATCCAGGTGCTTGGAAGTAGAATCAAGACAATCAGGAACCCGGGGTATCCTCAGCTAAGTGATGAATTCAAGACTGGCCTGAGACCATCTCAAAATTACAACAAGTACTGTAGCTACAAGTATTTGTTAAGAAGTTGAGGAAAGGAGGGAGAGATGGAGGTGGGAGGGGAGCAAGAGAGGGAAAGAAAGAGAGAGAGCACGCCGTGTAATGACCCTCCACTGTCCATGCCTATAACCCCAACTCTTAGGACACAGAACATCTGAAGTTCAAGCTGCCTGAGACTCTGTCTCAAAACAAATAGATAAAAGCATCACCAGAACCTCACCACAGACCTTCTCTATCTAAATGTGTGAAGGGGATGCTGGGTCCTCACCTGTGCTTTGTGAGCACCACAGATGCTTCTACACCACAAAGACTACAGTAAAGTCCAATATTTAAAATTTTTAAGCCTAATTATCATACAGATTTGAAGCACTTCCTATAACAAGGCCATACCTCCTAATCCTTCTAATCCTTTCAAACAGTTCTACTCATGGTGACTAAGCTTTCAAATATATGAGCCTATGGAAGTCATTCCTACACACACACACACACACACACACACACACACACACACACATATCAAACACACCAGAAGAGGGCATCAGATCCCATTACAGATGGTTGTGAGCCACCATATGGCTACTGGGATTTGAACTCAGGACCACTGGAAGAGTAGTCAGTGCTCTTAACTACTGAGCCATCTCTCTGGCTCTGGAGGCCATTCCTATTCAAACCACCACACAGTCCAGTACCAATGGCCTAGGGACAATAGCCAAAAGCTAACACTTTAAAAAAATCCCTTATTTTTCTGAGACAAGTTCTCTCACTGAACCTAGAACTCACTGATTCATCTAGGTTGGTGTAAGGAACATAGTTTAACAAAGCATTTTGGGTGACTTCAAATAATGTAATTTATGTGAGATAGACATTTGCTTCCAGGCAGCTCTGATAAGAGTTTGGCCTCAGAAGCCGCCCAGCAGCTCTTAGACTTAGGCCAGGATAGGTCTGGATATGCCAGTGAACTAACTCCAAAGTAATATTGATATGCTAGTGAACTAGCCCCAAGCTGGGAGCACTGATATCCTTACTACCCAGTGAAACTGTACAAAAAATGGAACTTTGGGGATGGTCTCTAGAATAGCACCATCATATACCCCAGACAGCTTATTTCTAGCCTTTGAGTTGATACGCATTTGCAAAAAGACTTGAGACTCTGTGCATAGCCTGGGCCCCAGTGACCATTGAACTGTCACTGGGCCCACACAGATGACTGTCAGCCTCCTGGTTTTCCCTGAGTGCCATCCTTCCAGCCTGACATGAGTTGAGCCTGCAAGCTTCTGAAGCATCCTCACTGAAGAAGATTCCCCAGTGGAATATCCTGGAACAGCATTCTGTCCAAACAACTATTGCCCTATTGGTAAAATGTGTGTTTAACTTTTATATTAGCATGGTGTTCTAAGGAGCATTTGCACGAATAAACTGAGAACATTAGAAAGACGGATCCTGTGTGGACATCCTAACTGCTGAGCACCTGACGCCCGTCAGCCCATGCTCTCCATAGTTGGTCAGTAGCAAACCCCAGGTATCCTCCTGTTGTTGCAGTAAATATTAACATACAGACGCCGGCTTCCTTTGACCCAGGTGGTCTGCTCCACCCACCATGGCTGCTTCTGACCTGGGTGGTCCACAATCACCCTAAGGGAAAGTTTTCAATCACTTTCCCTTGTCGGGTTGTTACCATGCCTGGCACACATCCTAACTCTGCAACGGGCTTTGTGAGTCCCACCATTACACCTTCTTTTGAACTCAATTAAGTCGTCACATCAAAGTACAGACCAAAATACTCTGATCCAATTGGTATGATATAATTTGCCCACCTAGATAAGTCAGATCATCCTGTACAATTCCATCTCTTATAAAATATTTATAACAACCTGTATCCATATAGAGATGCACAAAGAGAAACATCTCCGTCTGCCTCCATGTTACTTGTCTCCCTTCCTCCTCCCTCCCGCTTTATAAAAACATTGCCCTCACCCCACTTTCTACTGTCCAAACATATATTACCTTGACATCAACCTACATCCTGTCTCTGCTCCTCCAGGACTTGGATAACTGACACACACTACCATGCCTGTCTTCCTGTATGGTATATACATGAGATCCCAGGACCTCATGCTCACACAGAGGTGCTTTGCCTACTGAGCCACCTTCCCTGCCTCCCTTTTAAGCCAGACATAACCCTAGTTCCTTCCCATCCACTGTTTCCTTGCCACACCAAGGTGCCAGAGGACGCTGTGGAAAGACACTCCCAGATGGACAATAGTCAAAGAAGCCTCTAAATGCCAAAGGACCCACCCGAAGGGACGTATTCCAGCCTCCTTCTCCCAGAGATTCCTCCACTCCAAGCACTACCATTCAAGTTTATGACCTCAAGCATCAATATTCCCCAAGCAAACCCAGCATACTTACCCGGGAATCTGAGCTGGGGAATACATATTTCATATGATTTCCCAAGTCTCTAATACTCTGCCCAGACACCCCTAATTGATGTGCAATGAGCACAGAATTCCCACCTACCCACACTGCAAGCTCCACTTTCCTTCTGTCATTTGAGATGGGACATCAGCCTCTGCTGGGCCTCTTGAAGAGTCTTCCTTCTTCAATGACTCCTGTCTCTGCTCATATCTTGTCTCTACAGGGCTATCCTCATCTAGGTCTTAAAAAAAAAAAAAAAACAACTGTTCTCCACCCTACACTACCCATCTCTCCCTTTCTTTCCCTAGGAAAATGTCTCCAAAGAATATTTGCAGTCACCATCTTCTGTGTCACTGGTGTTCTGAACAAGCTCTGGTTGCACAGTATGGAAGACGCTTAGAGAGCATACAGTAAAAAGCAAGATCATCATCCTCCTGTGTGCCCGTGTGCTGGTTAGTTTTTTTGTCACCTTGACACAAGCTAGGGACATCTAGGAAGAGGGAACCTCAATTAAGAAATATATCCATCAGTTTGAACGGAAGTGAGGTGACATGGGTCTAGGAGGAGGCTAGGGAGAAATGTAGGGTGAATGTCATCAAAATATGCTGTATAAAGATTTGCCTGCATATATATATATATATATATATAAAATGTCTGAAGGTCTCCTGTGAGAAGATTTGTATATGGTGGTACACACATGTTATCCCAGCTCTTGGAAAGTAGGGGTGGGAAGTTGTATCCAAACAAGAGATTCCAAATAAACAAAAACAGAACAAAAGAGCCAGGGCCAACTCAAGATAAGTAAACCCAGAAACCTAGGAGCTCTCGCTCCTGAACCTTCTGTAGCTCCTAGGTTTTGGAACGTTTCTCTCAGAAATGACCTGGTAACACTCACACCCACCCTTACCTGTGCTCAACCAGAGGAATCCTTCCATGACTACCACACAAATCTTTCTAAGATTCTCTCTTTGGGGCCTGAAGAGATGCCTTGGAAGTTAAGAGCACTTGCTGCTCTGGCAGAAGACCTGGGCTCCGTTCTCAGCACCCACACTGGTGAGTGGAGGTTGGGGGTAGGGGAAAAGCAGAGTCTCCACCTCCTGTTACTCCGGTTCCAGAGGATCTGACACCCTCTTCTGGGCTGCCCTCACATGGTACACATACATAGGCTGAGGTATATACCTATACACATAATAAATAAATAAATAAATCTTTTTAATGTTTTGTTCCATTAAAATGAATCTGTATGGCTCTGAGTAAATAAAAATCCAAATCTCTGTTCTATGTCTCTTCTATTATTACCCGAGAATTTCTCCATCACACGTGGGTCATGCTTGGCTCAGGCTCCACCGACACTGCCTGTGGTTTGTTGTACTCCTCAAAGCACACCCCTTAGCTCTTGCGATTCCGCACTGTGGAGGACCCTAGGACATCACTCAGTGGCTAATATACTCACTGGCCAGGTTTGAAGCTGTCTCCTAACTTAGTTCTCTCCTTCCCCAAAATGCACATTTTCTGCTCCTCTTTACACAGCAGCCTCTTGCCTTCCTGCTGTCTTCCCTAATGGTTAAAGCTCTTTCTTCATACCAGGTTTTTGGGGTTCATTTGGTTTCCCCTCACCATTCATTTCTAACCTTTCTTTGAATGTAACCGTAGTTGCCCCTTCTCATCCACTGGACAAGATTCCTCATTCTACCTCACATTTCCAGTCTCCGAATTTCTCAGTGGTTCCTTTATTCCAAAATTAAACCAAGTCTACCTCAAATGGTCAGAAACGTGTTCTGTGGAGAGTTAGGCTGGGCCCCTGCTTAAATCTGCTCATGTATGCTCAGTTCTTCCTATGTCCCCTTCTTCTATATGATCTTTAAGTCTCTCACGGGGGGCGGGGGGGGGCAACCACAGCGTCCACTTCTGTGAAATACTGGACACACTCCACAGTTCATTCTTTTCTTTGCCACCTGCCTAATCCTGAGGGCTACACACTTTAGCTATGAGATGCTGGTCTATCTCTGTGATCCATTAGTTGGCAGGAACATGTGTGCCTTGACATCCAGCCTTCCCCAATTCACAGGTCACCAGGGTTGTATGTCAACCAAGACCCCAGCATCAATTAATCAGGACTGCCCTCGTTGGCATGGTGGGGACTGCATGTCAGGAACCTCAGGGAAAATCCCGGTAGTCCACCCACTTCTGTACCTTTCTTTATTCCTGCCTTGCCCCCCCCCCCCACTGTTACAATGTATAAAATAAACTCAGCCTTTTCTTTCTCTGGCCTGACTACGGTGAATTCATTCACCTGCCAATCCCCCACTGCAGAAGGGGCTTGCCGCACTAACTTATCTCCCTACAGAGAGGCATAAAATTTGCCTGTCCATAAAGCATTTTATTATTCAGCCCGAACATTGTATTTCATCACCATGTAGCATGTGTCTTATTATACCAGACAATAAAATGTATCTAAAAACGAAAATCTGGAAGGTTTTCCTGGCTTACAGAACACCTGCAGTGTGGTCTTGGAACGGTGGGTATCCGAGCCCTGGCCTATGGACAGGGCTGTGACAGGCAGCTCTGCATTCGCAGAGCCCTAAGTGGGAGGAAGGGGCTTGTGCACTTCAGTAGAGCCGGCAAGGATAGTCCTCACTGTGCTAGCTGCTTCGCTGTGCTGTAAGCTGGAGAGGGAAATCCTGTAGTCAGTGTCACGGGCAGGAAGAGAATTTTGTGTTAAGTGAGTGAAGACTGCGAGAGTTCTTCTCCATATCCACTGACCTCTCTTTCCTTTTCTTCTCTTTGAAAATTTCCCACAGCTTTGTTCCTGGCTTTGCTCTGGGAACTGCTTCTCGTGGGTGAACGTGCCTGAAGATCGCTTGGGGATCTTGTTAAAATGAGTGTGATTTCCCTGAGCCTGGGCTGAAGCACTATCCTGGCAAGCAGCTGGTTGATGCTGGCCCTGGCTGCCCGTGGACCACACTCAGAATACCAGGAAATGCATCAAGTACGGTAGCCACCAAGTGTATGTAACTATGTAACTAAAATCCAGGGAAATTGCAAATGCCATTCGTTTCTCACTGGCCCCAGCCACAAGCTGAGTGCTCCACTAAGCGGCTATGAAGAGGCTAGAGCGGGGAGGTTGTTGGAACCACGGCTCCCTAAGGTGATGGATGTATTACTATCCCTGTCACAGGGCAGTGTCTCAAAATAGGCAAAACTCAAAAGTGAGAATGTAGTTCAATTGGTAGAGTGCTTGCTTAGCATGGAAAAGGTCCTGGGTTTGATTCCCAGGACCATATAGACCCAGCATGACAGCACATAGTGATCCCAGCACTTGGAAAGTGGGGGCAAGAGGACCATCTTCAGCTTCGAGGCCAGCTTGGATTTCATAAGACTTTGTCTCAAGCTCCCCTCCCTGACAAAAAAAAAAAAAAAAAAAAAAAAAAAGGCAAAATGCCATGCCATAGTGACACACAAGTGTCTGATGGCATCAGGTGCACAGGAAGCACTCGATATAAAGCAGATTTTCATTTCCTTATTCGCATCCATTACTCCATGGTCAGTGAGCTTGGTGAGCAGCTGTCAAGGCAGTCATTCCGCAAGTCGGGGGATGGGAGCCGGGGAAAGCGCCCCAAGAACTAAGTCAGTTCTTCACAGATTGGAGCAATCAAGAAATGTAGCCCAGCTCCCTCCTCTTAAACTGATCTGAGGCCCTGCAATCGCTGCACCGACTCAGCAAAAAGTTCTCTGGCGGGGCGGCGGGGGAAGTAGGGAGGCGAGAGAGACATTTCCCAAGAATGCCTTTCATGTGGACCCAGAGCTGTCATTTTCTCAGCCGTTCTGTGAACCAGGACCTGGGGGCCATTTCCCAAAGCACAATTGCTGTGCATGTGGCTGTGGCTGGCTTTAGAGAGCACATAACAAAGAGGCAGGGGCTTAACCATAACCAACGGGGGGGGGGGGGGGGGGGGCAGGGGAACGGGGGGGGGGGGCCGCGGAGGGGGGGAGCAAGGGGGCAGGCCCAAGCAAGCCTGCTCATGGTCCTTCAGTGTGGGACTAGCCCCAAGGATTAGAGCAGCTTGGCTATACTGGCTCCAGGGAAAGCCTCAAAGGAGCTGCCACTGGTACTGACCCTAGGCAAGGGGTCTACTAATTCACATGAGAACAGCAAGCCCCTGGCCTAGCTGACTTACCTGATGGTTCTGTCTCTCTCACACTGAGTCAGCACGAAGTCCAGCCAACCCGAGGATCCACCGCTGTAATTCAGATAAAAAAAAACACTGAGATATAGGACTTGGAGGAGCGGAAAATAGTCTCCCTCTGGCCATACCACCTTGAGCGCGCTCTCTCTCTCTCTCTCTCTCTCTCTCTCTCTCTCTCTCTCTCTGTGTGTGTGTGTGTGTGTGTGTGTGTGTGTGTGTGTGTGTGTCTGTCTGTCTGTCTGTCTGTGTACTTGGTGTTCAATAAATGTTGATGTAACCCTTCCTTATTTATTAGATTACCAGCGGCCATATGTTAACACAGTTCCTGCCCTGGCTATGGAAGACAGATACTAGTCGGTGAGTCACAATGACAGTTACGAGTTCAACAACAGGACATAGTGAGAATCTGCAGCAGGGGACCTGACTTCCCTGAACACAGCACGCCCGAGATAAACGCTCAGAAGTGATGGGGTTCACTAGGCAGATAGAAGAGGCGCAACTGTCTGGGGCTCCAGAAACAGCACGTGCAAAGGCTCTGTGGCAAGAGTATTCGGCAGACATAGAGTCAGAAAGAGGGTCGGTTTAGACGATGGAATCAGATGGCAAGCGTGAGAAGAGGCTGGAAAGGGGTGGAGCTAAAACTGTGCTGTACAATAAAGGCCAATTACAAATGTGTCCAGCCCCTAGAAGCTTATGATTCACCCCAGTGACTCACTGTTGAGTTCCTTGTCAATATTCTTGGGTATGTCAGGTCTACTATTGCATCTTGGGCCATAGCCTATAAGAAATTAAGACAGTGTCAAATTTATCCAGTTGGAACTTCCACAAACCACGGACCTCAGTGTATGCACAGCCCAGCTGCAAGGAATCCAGAGCAGCTGAGAACCAGCTTCCAGGAAGGTTCAGGATGCCCAGGGGAGAATGAACCCGATCTGCGTTTTTCCTGCCACATCTCTGTGAATCACATTCATTTGCTTCTGACTGCACAAGTGGTTTGCATTAGGGGGACCATGGTCTTGTCTTTTCTGCTTTTATTCTTTCCAGATGAGGCTAGACCGGCAGACCTAGCAGGATGGAGAAGTGGGGTGATTGATCAGCAGCCAATCCTAGGAGCCTTGGAGGGGTCAGAGGGGAGTGTCCGGCCTCAGGCTAAGGGAGGAGGAACCCCCTTTCAGCCCATTCCTGTACATCTTTGTTCTCTCTGGGTGTGGCAGCTTGGTGACCTCATGGTAGAGACTAAAGAAGGAATAACGGCAAGAATTCTTTTGTATTGAGCAATCATCCTGTTGGGAGAATCTAAGTCCAAACACTTCAATAATCCTAAGTGGACTCAGTTTCACCAGGCAACCCCATTCTAGACAGTGGGAGGAATGTAATCTTGGTTAGTCTGCTGTCTTCCTACCTGGATTGTGCTGAGCTCCTGGGAGGGTAGTGAAGAAGACATGGGGTGACTCTTTACCCAGCCATGCGTCTCATGAGGCCTGAGGGATGGCCCAGTGAATAGGTGCACTTGCTATGCAAGCACAAGGACCTGAATCCACAGCAAAAAGCCAGGATATGGATGCTTATGCCTGTGGCCCCACACTGCAAGGGGTAGAGCCAGAGAGATATCTGAACGGCCAGCTGAGCCGATCATCTAGTTCTGGGTTCAGCGAGAGACCCAGTCTCAAGGGAATAAGGTGGAGGGTGATAGAGAAGGGTACCTGATGTCCTCCACTGGCACACACGCGCACACACACACACTCATACACTCAGAGGCACACAGAGGCTTACACACTCTCTCTCACAGACACAAACACTCAACTCACACACACAAGCATACTCTCACACACACAGACACACACACACACCCTCACATACATTCTCTCTCACACACACAGAGGCACACACTCACACACACACACACACATACTCTCACACATTCTCTCTCACACACACAGAGGCACACACACATACAT